>NW_027149811.1:0-691501 GCF_031143425.1 Pleurodeles waltl | reverse complement strand
ATCTTGGATTCAGAGGTGGTGGGGGCACACTGGACTGCTCTGAGTGGCCAGTGCCAGCAGGTGACATCAGAGACCCCCCCTGATAGGTTCTTACCTCTTTTGGTAGCCAAACCTCCTTTCCTGGTAGCCAAACCTCCTTTTCTGGCTATTTAGGGTCTCTCCTCTGGGCTATTCCTCAGATAACGAATGCAAGAGCTCACCAGAGTTCCTCTGCACTTCCCTCTTCGACTTCTTCCAAGGATCGACCGCTGACTGCTCCAGGATGCCTGCAAAACCGCAACAAAGTAGCAAGACGACTACCAGCAACATTGTAGCACCTCATCCTGCCGGCCTTCTCGACTGTTTCCTGGTGGTGCATGCTCTGAGGGCTGTCTGCCTTCACCCTGCACTGGAAGCCAAGAAGAAATCTCCTGTGGGTCGACGGAATCTTCCCCATTGCTAACGCAGGCACCAAAAGACTGCATCACCGGTCCTCTGGGTCCCCTCTCATCCTGACGACCGTGGTTCCTGGAACACAGACGCTGGGTCCAAGTGTCTCCCACAGTCCAGTGGCCCTTCTGTCCAAATTTGATGGAGGTAAGTCCTTGCCTCCCCACGCCAGACAGCAAACCTGTGTACTGCGTGATTTGCAGCTGCTCCGGCTTCTGTGCACTTCTCTAAGGATTCCTTTGTGTACAGCCTAGGGTCCTCAGCACTCCGTCCTGCAGTGCTCATCCCTCTGAGTTGGACTCCGACGTCGTGGGACCCTTCTTTTGTGACTCTGAGTTCACAGAACATCCAAGTGCCTGCTCTTGTACTTCTGAGGGTGCTGCCTGCTTCTGCGGGGCCCTCTGAGTTGCTGAGCGCTCACTCTGTCTCCTCCTCCAAGGGGCGACATCCTGGTCCTTCCTGGTCTCCAGCAGCACCCAAAAACCTCTACCGCAACCCTTGCAACTAGCAAGGCTTGTTTGCAGTACTTCTGCATGGAAACACTTCTGCAACATCCAGCACGCCATGTTACATCATTCATCCAAAGGAAAAGTTCCTAGCCCTTTTTGTTGTTGCAGAATCTTTGGCTTCTTCCACCCGGAGGCAGCCCTTTTGAACCTTCATCCGGGGTTTCCTCGGCTCCTGCCCCCCCGGACACTATCGCGACTCTTGGACTTGGTCCCAATCCTTTTCAGGTCCTCAGGTCCAGGAATCTGTCTTCAGTGTTTTGCTGGTGCTTGTGGTTCTTGCAGAATCCCCCTATCACGACTATTGTGTCTTTCTGGGGTAATAGGGTAACTTTACTCCTACTTTCTAGGGTCTTGGGGTGGGGTATTTTGGACACCCTTACTGATTTCTTGCAGTCCCTGCAACCCTCTACAATCTCCCATAGGTCTGGGGTCCATTCGTGATTCGCATTCCACTTTTGGAATATAAGGTTTGTGTTGCCCCTCGACCTATGTTCACCTATTGCATCCTATTGTGATTCTACATTGTATGCACTACTTTCCTTACTGTTACTTACCTGTTTTGGGTTTGTGTACATATATCTTGTGTATATTATTACCTCCTAAGTGAGGGTATTCTCTGAGATACTTTTGGCAGATTGTCATTAAAATAAAGTACCTTTATTTTTAGTAACTCTGAATATTGTGTTTTCTTATGATATTGTGCTATATGATATCAGTGGTATAGTAGGAGCTTTGCATGTTTCCTAGTTCAGCCTAAGCTGCTTTGCCATAGCTACCTTCTTTCAGCCTAACCTGCTAGAAACACCTCTATTCTACTAATAAGGGATAACTGGACCTGGCACAGGGTGTAAGCACCACAAGGTATCCACTATAAGCCAGGCCAGCCTCCTACAACATTGTACACCCAGATAGGAGAATGTACCAGTCTGCATCAAATGGGCATCTGTTGCTAGAATATGAATTTATCTAGAAAAAAACAAAAGGCAAGAGGCATTTGGCAAAACAGGAACAGTTGGTTTAATTAAACACTACAACTGGGAGAACAGTTACAGAAATGGGTTGTAATGACTTCACAAAGTACAATCAATCTGAGTGGTGTTTCATACATTTTCTCTGGGCATCAGAAAAGAATTTCAGCATTCCTTTTTAGGTAAAGAATGTTGACCATTGTCTTGGAGATGTAAATAAGATCCCTGATAACAAATGCAGGTGGACCTGGACCTTGTATGGTCACAATGAGGGCCAGTGGGTAACATGTTCAGATGTCCGGCCGGCATGAGGGGCACGTGATCTCTGTGTGTTACTGTCTTTGCTGTGTTTGTTGTGTTCTGATTGGTTGAGTGATTCTAACATCATGTGGCATCTGGCTTTATTGGGTTTTGGGAACGTGTGCACCCCTCCGGCCATGTGTGCTTTAATGGGGCCAATTTCCTTGGACCATTGTGGTGTCACTGCTCCCATCTGTGGGATTTATCATAGTTTCCTGTTCGCATATTTGTCTGCCAGCTACATGCCACCCCACCTGTGACCTGTCAATCAGTAACCTAAGACCTAGGTATCAGAGCCTACCTGACCACGTATTTCTAAGTCAGGGTTGATGGAGAGTTCATGATGGGTGAATTCAGTAATAGTGAAGCTAGTTCATTTTCTTTATATGAATGTATCATTGTGCAAATCAGCATTGACTTTTTCAATATTAACATTCCCCCCTCTAGTTGAATTTTCAACTGCACTTTCTAACTCATAGTTCATGGGGGTTGCATTATTCTAGGCTTGTTGTTCTTCAGTTTTGACTACGACTACTACTACTTCCCTAGTCACATGCATTCTACACAATTTATGGACTGCATTTTTACAGCAGGAAACCCTCACTTGCAAGAAACAACACAAACACAATAATAATGTGAAAATGAGCAACAATGAAGTGCACAGACCGGTCAGCCACAGGGGGAGCCAGGAGAACCAATTTGTGAACCACTTCTCTTCAGGGGCACCTCCCTCCTTATGCATGTCTCTTTGTAAATGGTGCAATGCTCGGATGGCAAGAATGAGAGTCCTGTTGTCCATGTCATTGCCTGGGATAAACATGCAGCAGGATGCACCGATCTTGGCATGCACCCCTCCGCCCATTACAGTAATTAACTCCAACACATATGGATGTTGCCGCACCATGAGGCAGATGGCTCTCAGTTCTTTTTGTTTGAATTAAGGCCAGGCTCAGTGCTGTTCATCATCTTCAGCATTTCCCACCTGTTTTTTTGTAACTGGTGGTTGTTCGCTTTTATCTGCACAGTGATACCTCTCCCTGATATCTGTGCATCAGAGAACAGTCTGAATTCTTCTGGATTGTCCTTGTACTGAGCCCAGCCAAAATAATCAGCAGTTTTTTTTCTGGAGCCTGATGCAACAGAGTTGTCTTCTTCTTTGGGTGGGTGTTGGTTCAAGTCTGACAGATCTTCTCTGGTAATGACCAGGGTCAGGGTGTTTACAGTGGTGAGGGAGCAGAGGCCACGCCATCCAAAGTCGACCTGAGGGTAGGGAAACTTGCTGCATTGCCAGTAAGTATCCATCAGCGTGGAGGTGAACCATTGCAAGTCCAGAATATGCAGAATTGTGCCACGGTTTTCTTTTGTTTCCAGCAGAATTGTTCCTTTACCCCTGAAACACAAGGAATACAGTGTAAGTTTCTGTACAATTAGGGGTAGCCCCTTCCCTTCTAACCGCTTATATCTAACCACCTCATTATCCCAGCTTCCTGACATGGGTAGCTATGCTGTTATTCATCCCTCCACTATGAGATGCATTTCCATTTGTATCATTGAGGCCCTACACTGGAACTCCATGTCTCGGGTCCATTTGTTATTAAAGAGGACAGTCCCAGATACGCAGAGGGCTACCCTGGGACCACAGATGGAAACAGGAGAGGACATGTTCATGCATTGGTTTTGTAGGTTTGCTACCTCTACAAATCTCTTTCCTGGAAAGTCCTGGACCAAACAGTATCCTCCCCTGTGGTTCCCCTCCTGCACATCCTATCTAGCTCAGTTTAAATTTCACTAGGCTTGGTGAAAAGGTACAGTGCTATGGGATGAGTCTCATATTGGGTCAGATTCACTGCTACTTAATGGGGTTCTACTCTGTTTGGTTGTATCTTGGCCCTAATTCTACTTAGGTATAGGTGGAGAAAGCATTTTGCTTTTTCAGGGGCTACCTCTTGGGACAAGCAAAACCTGTTTGTGCCTACTGCATGAGGTATTAGAGAACAGACTTAACATGACCTGCATGATGTCTTAGAACTCACAGCGGTCATGTTCTGATACCATGTGTTGAATAACAGGGCTCTGTGTAGCCCATGTGGAATGCTGGTGTTGGGTTTGTTGTAATTATATGTGACCTAGGAGAGGTCCCTATGCCACCACTGTGAACATTTCTGGGTGGACTCCAGTTGACGAGGCAGCTCTTTGGCAATGAATGGATGCTGCAGCACACATTGTAAACAGAGAGTATACAAATGTGCACCAATACAAAACTTATTGAGTATTGCAGGTATTAGGTTAAATCCAGGGGAGATGTCTCTAGTCCTCTGGTGATGGGTTCTTACTTTTGACAGTACGAGACAAAAAGTTCACAATGCAGTTCACAGTTCTTGATCCTGTTGGTATTGTTGATGTGGTCACTGAAAAAAGTGATGGTCCGTTATAAACGTGGTCCACTTGGAGGCTCGATTGCAGACCTATTAGATAAGAGCTAGGTTTGGTTTGTTATTTTAGAAAACATTGCATCCTTGCATGTATCGTTCCCAATCATTTCTTAGGAGTTCCTTTACTTTTCTTTGGGGTGTGTTTCTTCCATACTTCATTTGTGCAATTTTCATGAGGCACTGGTAGGTGGCCTGACTCAGGGTATCTATTTTAAAAAAGTGGGTTATTGTTCATGGACACATTAATTTCATAGGTTGTTGGGCCTCTCCGTGACTGACAGGGTGTTTGTCAGTAGAGCATTTTATTACAGGGTGATCGTGTGAGCATGTGGGTGATTTGAGTTATTAACTAGAGCTCTGTTGGTGTTGCCGGCCTTCCAACATCCTATCCCTCCTAGTGTGTGCATGGTTGTGCTATCGTTGTGGGTGGTGTCCTTCGATCTACATGTGCAGGGGGCGATGTATAAAGAGGAGGCCTATCATAACTGAACATTGTTTGGTGATCACAGTGAGCCCTGAGGTCATGTTTATACCTCTCTAGTCCTGGCAAGTGGCATGCAATGTGATCCTCCCTAGTGGCGCAAGGTATCTTGACTACACTCTTTTTCTAGCAACCTCTTTTGAGCTAGCTTTGGTCTTCTTTTTATTGCTTGTTTGGCGCTTTCCTCGATCTTCACATGATCTCTTATCTCAATTGTTGTGAACCGGACGGAGTCAGAAAGTTGTTCTGTGGCCCCCATGTGCCTTTGATATTGCAATGTCTGAGATTGGGATAATTACTTCCTCCAGAGTGTGTGTGTAAGGTCTTGTGTGTTGGCAGATTGCTAGGCCTGATACAGGGATCAGCAGAATTCTGCGTTCTCTTCTTACTCAGAGCTGTGATGGATTTTTTCAGAATCTCTTTCCCCGGGCATCCCCCTCGCCCTTGGACCACACCTTTCCCAAGATATTTGGGCCTGCTGATCCCAGTTTTGACCAGAAACCTCTAACCAGTGACATGCTTTTTTTGTTATCTTGGAGGGGCATGACCCTGTGAGCAGGCTTAGGTTACTTGGAAAACTTTGAGGGAAAGTATGAGGCAAAATATTGCTGCATGGAGAGTCTGGTGCAAGGCCAAGAACTTGTTGAATTTTACCCAAATGATGGTAATGGACTGGGACGGCTGGTTCCTCTAGTGAACCCCCTCTACTGACTTGGCCCCATGCGGTGCTTTTATGATCTGTCAAATGTTGTGCGTGTGCTGTGAAGGTTATGGAGTCTTTACTTTCCAAAGCGTACAGGAAACCTGACCCCTGACACTGGAGGACAGCCTTGTTTTTGGAACAAAAAGGGGGCATCCATTTGGTTGGAGGCTGCTAGCTTTCTAGGGATGCTGTTGGGGCCACACGCTATGAAGGAATTTCAGTCCTGGGTGATTGCCTGAGAATGGGACTTTCTGACCAAGTGATTGGAGCCCGCGCCAATTAACTAGTGGGTGCGTGGACCTGGATGCCTGCTTTTAAGCGCTGATCTGAGAGCTGCCCCACCTCCCCCTTGTCAGACTGTCCTCCCTCTGGGGTGTGTCCAGCCAACCTCACCCTGAGGGATGAGCAGCAGAGTCGGACCTAGGCTCCTTGTGGTTCCCTGAATGGCAGACTCTAGTGGGGATACCCAATCATTAAAACACTTACAGCAGCCCTGAACTTCCCGAGCACAAGTAAAGGCTTGACTACCTAATATTGTCTCATTGGCCCTTCTTTTGAGTTTTGGTAAAGCTACTTTTGAGGTGTGCATGAAATGCATACTGCACATCGGGGTTTTTAACTTGCTGCACATTTGGGTTCTGTGTTTGTGTGAAGGCATTACCACCCCAAACAGTCACCCCCCCTGCCATGGTTGTGGTCCCAGACTTTGTTTGCCTGGGTTTCATGTTTGTGGTTGCTTTTGCCACATGTTTATCCAACTACCTGACCCCTGCTG
Source organism: Pleurodeles waltl (assembly GCF_031143425.1). NCBI lineage: Eukaryota > Metazoa > Chordata > Amphibia > Caudata > Salamandridae > Pleurodeles > Pleurodeles waltl. The sequence continues at coordinate 684,904 of NW_027149811.1, read as the reverse complement.
TGATGGTGCAGTGATGGACTGACTTCTCTTCAGCTGAGTGTAAGGTGCATTTGGGTTTCCTTGGGCTCGGTTTTGTGGATGGAGATTTTGTGGCGACTGGCCCTGGCTCATCAACCTCTGTTCATGATGCTTTTAGTCGGCATCTGCTGGCCATGTGGCCCATTCTGTGGCAATAGTACCATTCCCTAATGTCTGGCTACTACCAACCTCCCTGTTTTCTGCTGTTGTAACCCTCTGGGGTTTTGCAGTGGAGCTCTTTTTAGAACTGGTGCCATTTGCATGCTCATGGCCAATGCAAATGGCACCGTCTAGGACAGTCTTTTAAAATTTAACCATCTTAGCTTTGTCTTTCTGGTCTTGCAACAGACTTTCCCTGTTCTTTTCCTGTTTCTTTATTGTGATAGTGTAATATGTGAGCTTTATCTCCCACCAGGGTTTGGTGTCTAGCCAAACAACTCTGTCCATTCTGCTTTGTGGTAGCCCCTTTTTGAGGAAATTGCAAAGAAAATGCATCCTGGGGGCCCGTATGGGTCCGTGGCTGACCTCCATCTTGTCCCCATCATTCCCTCATCATATCTAGAAAATCGGTTAATGTCTCCCCAAGGTTTCATAGTTTCTGCCATTAATCCTCATACATCTGGGCCGTCAGGAAACATTTCCCTCGAGCCGTCCATATTTGGTGCCTTTACAAATTGAATGTGGCCCATTATGCCTAGTGTTTGTCAATGTGATTGCTGGGATGTGAGCTTGGGTGAACACTGTGCTAGTCTGCTCTCTGATAAGACTACTTAGCAGACTTTTGGCATTGCCTATCTCTAGATTTATTCCCATGGTGTTCTTCTCAAAACATGAGATTAATCTCCCCACCCCATCCAACACTGATGTCAATTTGGTCCTTAGCCCTTCTTTATCCATTTGAGCCCAAGGTACAAAGATGGTCTCTCCCAACTGCCCTTCTGCAGTGGCAGGAATATTTTCGCTTTGGGTAGTTTCACTATTTTCTCTCTAAGATAACATTCCCACCTTCTTACACAATCCTGCATGTGGGGGAAGTTCCACTTGCAATCTCCCACTCTGTGCTGGGTGCAGTCTTCCGCAATGGCCATGTCTTCTGGTTCAAAGGATTCCTCTTCCAGCCAGGGGCTATCATACTGGTCTCTTCCCTTCATCTAGCAGGCTAGCAGGTGACTAAATGGGCATGTAAAGATCTCACCTTCCTTAATGGCAACTATCTCTCTTGGGGTCAGTTTGTCTGTCCTGCCCAATCAGGATGAGCAGCAGAGGTCTTTGTCACTGTTCTCCTCGTGCACATGCAAAGGTGCCATCTTGGTTTTCCTGCGTCTAAATTGAGTTTGCACCAGACTAGATTTGTATGTAATTCCCTGGTAATCCCCTCTCCTATGATGATGATCTGGTGAGTCTTGGATCCCAACCAAAAGCCTTTCCTCTAGCTCTGCCTTGGCTCTTTCCTGAGTGGTGCTCTGTACTTATTCCTGCTCTCCTCAGGTAGAGGGCACACCACTCGACCTTCTCATTGTGCTTCCAGAGTGTGAGCTCTCTCTCCCACTCCTTAGTTTGTGCCTTTCCTCTAAATCCCACCCAGGTTGCCTTCACCGTTCTGAGCTATGCGCTGTTCTTTTTGTTCAGGATTTGCCCTCAAACTTGCTTCCTGATATTTCTTCAGCTACCCTAGCAAACCCTGTGGCTCCCACCTCATCATCGGATCCCAGACGACTGGGACCCCTTTCCTCACTCCCGCTAGTTGTGTCACTATCCAGAACTGCTATGACTCTCCCTGTTACTCGAGTGTGTTCATCGAAACTAGTGGGAATGCATGTTCTGTGTGCCACTGGGGTTCAATGGGTTGAACGCAACAGATGGGGGGTCGAGTTTTAGGGAATTCTAGTGCTGGACTAGGGTGGTGCTGGGATTGCCACGACCTGCTAGCCTGTTAAACTGTCATACCTGGACCTAACAGTTTGTTGTTCGTTAGGGGACCCTTTACTTCCTCGACCGGTGGATTGGAATAAACTAATGTGGGGATAGCAGGCATCAGGGGGAGCACTTCTATTCTTGCATGTGGCGTGGGAGGTACAGATGCCTTGCTTGCTGCCTGTAGGATAGGATTATTGGTCTGAGCCCTCTCGAAGATGGCCCATAGTTCTAATAGTGCTTCTTTCGTGCTCTTCTTTGGCTCTACGTCTTTGATCTGTATGTGTTTCCTCATGTGATCGATTATGTTAGTTTCAAAGGTTCCTTCTTTTGGCAAGGGAAACGTGTGTTCTTTGGTGTCTCTGTATGGGTGTGGCATTCATGGCAAAATGTATTACTTTTTTTAGCATGTATGGGGAACTTGATTTGCATGATGTTTTAGTGGCGACTCCATGATAACCTGGGCAGTTTTTTGGGGACCCTGTACACGCCTAGTGTATCTGGTTTTAGGGAACCTTAAGTTCTACTCTGGTCGTGGGGAAATATATACACAGGGATTGCTAGTTCTAACTACTGTACTATGAGCTCAGCATTATTTACAGATGCATCACATGGACATTCCACAAACACAAAAAGCAATGCAATTGAAAGGTCACAACGTAGAAGTAAGTGCAATTGTTAATTCAAACGTGAAATAGCAAACTTTACTTTAGTATTAAACAGCAATTATGAGAAATAGCAACGCCTCCATATAGCATAGTGAGTCATCAACAAAACACAATACTCAAGACAAAATACAGTTGCATTAATTTACCAGCACCACAACATCAAAGATGCATCCATTTTCAACTGTAATAAAGAAAAAACTGACAGACTTTGTCAAAAGAACCTTAGCCCACTCCTAGAGCATGCTATTCTGTGACCAGGGGAAGCTCTGCGCGGTACAGGGGACTAAGGGCCTCATTTATTAGGAAATGGTGCAGCGCTGTGTCGCAAGCAATATTGCTGCACTGAGCTGCCTCATTTCCAAAACACAGGAATGCATTGTATTGTCAAGAATACAGCATATCCCTCTGTTTACCACTGCGCTGGCACTAAAACAGCTGCCTACCGCCAACACAGACAGCCTTGGGCAGTTGCGCAAGGATGCCTGAGTTGCGGGGGTGATTGTTTATGTGCAGGAAGGGACACCTTCCTGCACATAAACAATCATTAATGGTGATGTGCTCCTTCCATGTGTGCTGCAGAATGCAACACATACAAAGAGCAAAAAACGAGGAGAAATAAAAGCATTTCTCCTCATTGCACTACTCTAACACCACCCCAGGGGGGCTTTCGATTTTGGTGCTGCCTCAGGTTTATGATTTCAGCCCTAGCCCCATTTACCTCGACACCCCACCCTGCCCCAAAAAATACCTTGACCCCCCACCCCTGCCCCTAAAACTACAGCACCCCCCCACACTCACCCCTAAAACAGCGACAGCCCCATTTACCTGATTGCATCCTCCGACAAAGCTGACTACCTTCTTCTGTGCCTTAACCATGCATGTGCGTTGTTCAGCACATTCTTGGTTAAGGCACAGAACAACAAAGTCGTGGTTAACAAAAGCGTTGTTCCGCTTTTGTTGTTCACAACTTCGTTATCCCGTAGTCGTGGTTGAGAACGTTTCCCCGTCAGTTGCGTCCAGCACAGGAGCATACAAACATAGCGCTGTCCTTGTGACATAAGTCAAAACAGGACAGAGGAGCAGGGGCCACAGCACTCAGCCCCCGGAGACAGCAAGGGGGCGCCCAGGGAGGTAAGGCCCAAGAACATAGGCCAGCACAAGGGATTGCAATCAGGCAGTTCCTCCTAGTGACCCAGCAGGTCACAGGTCAGCACAACAGCAACAATCCAAGGCGGTTCCTGTTGAGTCCCTCCAGCAGAATTCTGTATCCTCAAATGTCTCTTCTTTACATGGGGAAACCCCTTGTAGTTATGCTCAGTTTTGCACAACTCTTACAAAGATGGGGGAAGAAGTACAAACCAGTTCAAACTGGTTTAGGAGTGTCTCCTCTCTCCTCCAGCATAGGCTCCAGGCATCAGGTGGGGTAAACAACCCCTTTGTGTGAGGCATGTGCACACCCTTTGCAAATTCAGAGTTGCTCTGCCTCCCCTTCTCTCAGTCCAGAAAGACCATTCAATATGCAGATGCACCTCTGTGACACCGCCACCCTCCCTGTGTACAGGCTGTCTGAAAAGTATGCACAAAGCCCAACTGTCACTCTGCCACAAACGTGGATTGGAGTCAAACTGCAAAACACCAGTCATAAGCACAGAGAAATGCTCACTTTCTAGAAGTTGCATTTCTATAATTGTAATAAAAAATCCACCTGCACCAGCAAACAGCATTTTTCACTGCCATTACAACCATACCAAACAAGCCTGCGCTACCCGTCATAGATCAGGCAATACCCCCTAAACATAAGGCAGGGCATTTCCAATGCAATCCTATGAGCAAGGCGGGACTCTCAGCAGTGAGAAACCAAATAGGGCTTTTGTCATTACCAGGACAGGCCAAACAACCAGACACATGTCCTGCCTTCTACATACATAGCACCCTGCCAATAGGGCTAGTTAGGGCCTTCTTTTGGGGTGACTTAGATGTAGTAAAAAGGGGAGTTCCCAGTCTGGAAAGTAAATTTAGATAGCAGGTCCTTGTGGGAGTAAACTACGCATGCAGGTCCTGTGCTTAGCAGGCCTGCGACAGGTTTGAAATGCTGCAGGCCCACTAGTAGTATTTATTTACAGGCCCTGGGTATAGGGATACAACTGTACAAGGGACTTACAGGATAATTCAATGTTCCAATTAGGTGTAAGCCAATCATACCAACTTTCAGAAGGGAGAGAGAGCACCTGCACTTTAACACAGATCAGCAGTGATAAAGTGCTCAGAGTCCTAGCGTCAACAGCAAGAGACAGAAAAAATAGGCGGAAGGAGGCAAAAGTGTGGGGGTGACCCTGCAAAATGGGCCAGGTCTAGCATACACCCAAGTACCAGTGTGAAACTTTTCCCCATGGGGTAATCTCCAAGCCTTACTGATTGCCTCTGGTATATGTCCCACAGACGGTTCCTCAGTCTCCATTTTAGATGAACACAGCAGATACGCTCTAGTCACAGGAACTCTGGCAGGGCACTTAGTAGTATTGGCTAACATATACAGCCCAAATGTAGATTCACCTGAGTTTTTAAAGACACTGCACACTGAGATTGGGTGTATGGAATTTGACCACATATTTATGGGGGAAGTCTTCAACTTGCTGATAGATGCTGCCCTTGACACCAGAGTGATCTCCCCGGCTGGCAAACCATGATCAATTCATATTCTACACAACATCGCTGACACATATGCTCTTAGGGATGCCTGGCATCTGAAGGGTACGTCAACACTAACTTACAACCATTATCCGGCCCCCCACAATAAATGGTGCCAATTGATTATTGGCTTATGTTCATGACTCTGTGCCCATGGCTGGGCATGGTTCAACAGTTAGCTTGAACACTCTCGAGCCACACTTGGATCCATGTCACAATACTCATTCCGTTTGGAGGTGGCCTGGAAAGGCAATAGAGTTTCCCACACTAGTGCTACAAGATGTGCTCTTCCGCTCCAAATTGCACACTGCATGGTGGACTACTTCCAGTTTAATGAGGGCTTGGTGGAAACACAAGCCACCCTATGGGAGGCGTTTAAAGTGTACGTTAGAGGCATCTTCATCTCTAAACATTCAGGGGTGTTAAGGGACATGTGTAGAGGGCTAGCGCACATTGAGAGGGAACTGATCAAGTTGGACTCAGTTGATGACCAACGACGCAGTGATCCACAGTTTTTTAAACGTGCTCCGCTACTGACAGAATACCAAGATCCTAGCTGAACCTGAGGTCCTCTTCTTAGGGAAATATGCCAGAGCCTGCCGATATGGGAGGGTGAACGTCAGGGATGCACACTGTTCAAACTTTTGCAACCCGAGGGATTTCTACTATAATGCAAACTATATCCTGATGACGGATTGAAGGTGACCTCTAATCAGGACGTTCTGTCAGTTCTTCAGTATTACACATGTCTCTATGCCACTCGGCTTGGAGACGTGACGGCCCAGACAGCATATCTAGAGGAGATAGCCCTGGTATAGCTGTCTGCTGCCCAGCACCAGTTCCTTAGCGAACCTATCAGCAGCGAAGAAATCATGCAAGCCATAGACTCCCTGAATGGTTCCAAGGTCCCTGGCCTGGACGTATTCACGGGGGACTTCTACAAACACTTCCTTACACCATGGCTACTAGCCATGTACACTGAATCCCTTGATACCGGTATCCTTGCTCCATCCCTGCGGGAAGCAGTAATAGCCTTGCTCCTTAAACCTGGTAAAGACCTGCAATATTGCAGATCTTATCGACCGTCATCGGTCCTAAATTTCAACAACAAGATATTAGCCAAGGTGCTACCCCCTGCAAACTGGGTAACCCTATGAGTATTTCTCATTGATTAGTCTCTTATATAATAGCTCTATGACACACATCAGGGCCAACAGCTCGCTGATCCCAACCTTCCCCGTCACACTTGAAACACAACAGCGCTGTCCCCTGTCTACATTGCTTTTTATCATAGTAAATAGCCCTCTGATCTGGCACCTCTAAATAAATCACAAACTTCATGGCTTGTAGTTTAAACCAGGCCCCCTTCTTATTTCACTTTACGCTGATGATGTGCTGCTGTTTGTACGGTGCCCAGAAGACAACTTGGCCCCAGTTCTTCTGAAGGTGGTCCGTTTTGGAGGTCAATCTGGCCTCCAGATCAACTGGTCTAAATCTGAAATTTTCCCCTCACTGCTGCCATTGTACCTTCTCAATGTGAATTTTCACTGACCTGAGGAGACTGACAAGTTAAATATTTAGGCATTTTTCTTCCATGGGAGAGGGGACAGGTGGTGCAGTTGAATTATGGCCCCGCTATTGAAACACTAACTACACAGGTGGACCAGTGGATTTGTTTACCAATACCAATGGCAGGATGAATTGTGATGAAATAAATTGTGGTTCTCCCCGGTTTCTCTATTTCTTTCTGAATAACCCCATCCCATCCACAGCTCCTTCTTTGCTACACCATGCAGCCTGCTCCTAAATCTCATTTGGGGAGGAAAATGCCTGTGGATCTCCTGGGATTGCAGTCACAATTTGCATGGCCTTCTATGGGTGGCATAATACATGCTGCAGCCCATAGGGGACCACTGGTGCACCAATGCCCTGGGTACCTAGGTACCATTTACTAGGGACTTACAGGGGAGCACCAGTATGCCAATTGTAGGTGTGAAAAGTAGCAAAAAACGAAATTTAGGGGAAAGAGCACTGTCACTTTGGTCATTGTTAGCAGGATCCCAGCGAACTACATTCCAAACACACTGACATCAGGCAAAACTTTGGGGTAACTATGCCAGACAGATGGCAATTTCCTACACTGTTGACATGTAGACACATTGGTTTCTACTTGGGTGAGATCTTCTCCTGATTGGCTCAGATGATGGATATTGACCCCAACCTGGATCCACTCTTGGCGCCGTTGGATTACATGCAGGATCTCCCGAAAAGGACCGGAATCTTTACCCCACTGGCGCTCCTTTCAGCCAGGTGCGAGATTGCAATACACTGGGGTAGAGGACGTCCACCCAGAGTCAAAGACTGGCTCAACAACTTAGTTTATTGTGATTCCACCAACGAGCTGTATGCCTCCCTCCGACCCCCAACATCCAGGCCAAAGGACATATGGCAACCCCTATGTGACTATTTGCTGTCAGAGGCCTAGGCGTCCTAGGGGTCCAAACTGAGTTCTACAAGAGGCTAAATTGGAACCATCAATCGATTCAGGCGATTGAACAACAACGCAGAATTCTGGGAACCCTTGGATAACAGACAGCGTCGATCCTCTGTATGCCTGCTAAATGTTTACAAATGAAATAACGACCGAATTTCCAAATAATGAATCTAATACGGCCCAGAAGTACGGTGCACAGATCCCTGAAAACCATTGCAAACCAAGATGTTAAGTGAAAGGAAAATTAATCAGGCATTAAGGAGCCCGAGGAAAACCTGCTGAATCAACAATTGCCCCACACCCTAAGGTCTCATACGAGGAAATATATAAAAAAAAACAGACCTTTTGCTCACAAACAAGTAGTACGAGAATCTGTTTTGGGCAAAACCTCAAAAACTCCAGCACATTTTGGAAGGTGGTAACTCAGATCCAAAGAGGGCAGTCAATAAGTAATAATGTGAATATTGCTGAGTCAATGCAGCTCGAATACTTACAAACCCCAGGTCATGTGAAAGCCTTTCATCCATATTAACCTGATAGATGACAGCATTTCAGGGGAACTGAAAAAAATGTCCAAAATTAATGTTATCAAGCCAATCAAGCCAGTGACATATCATCCTGGGCACATTGCTGATACAAGTTTGAAGTCGCAATGTGGTGCCCCCAGCCCAAATCATTGCCACAAGCCTTGTTCAGGGTTAACCCAGACTTTTCAAAGCTGACCTTGCTGTATAATTATGCCAACCAGAATGATGCAATTCCAGACTCTTAGCAAGGTGCAATTGTACACCCAATATATAAAGGAGGCAATGTCATCTCGAGCTAACAACCGTATAATTACTCTTCTAGATAATGATGCCAAAATGTTCAAATCGCTTCTGTTGGAAGATCTGGAGAATTGCGTTAAAAGGAGAGCAATGGTGCCCATAAACCAAACCTGTTTTGAAAGCGCGTCCAGCCCTTATAAATTACTTATACTTGGACACGGTGGAGGTCGGTGAACCTTTTAACTGAGTTGGGCTCTCCTCATCCAAGAATAGTCAGATCAGTCAAATCAATAATCAATAACCATTGTAATCGATACCCAATATTTAATTAATAGATCAAAATAACACATTAGGAATCAATAACAATCAGTACTTTGACGCACCATGACCTTTCAGTCATGAATAATCACACCAGTTTATTAAAAGTTAATGAGTTTATTTCCCTATATTAACAAAGCTAACATAATATATATGAGTCTCAAAATCAAATGATATATGTATACGAACATTACTAGCTGTCCATAACAGCGGAAGAAACGCAATCTATGCAAAATCTGCATTATAATGCACTCGGTTATAGCAATGCAAATCACTAATATAAGTAACTGAACTTGACTAATTGCATACATCGGTCAGCATAACAAGATTTCAATTCAACATGGTGCATCAAGTGAATACCTCAACTAACCTATAATTAGCATTGGCATGTGGGGCTTCATGCAAAACGAATTTAGTCAACACAAATTTAGAAAACTTCTAGCTTGAGCCTTATCAAAATAAGCAGTTGGTACCTAGGAAGGAAAACACAATGCATAATACAATTATCCTTTCATAATTACCAAATACAATCAGCATTCAAGGAAGTCTTAGTCCTTCAGGTACCGGTTCGATCAGCATGGGGCAGATTTTAAAGGGGGCAAAGTTAAGGGCAAGTTTCTTTGCGGCAGCAAGGAAACTGGGGCAAAGTTACTGCATAGGCAAGACGGGGCATGTTTAAAGTTAAAGTCTCTAGGGTGAGAATTCTTAAAGTCTCTTTCTCTGCGACAGAGAAAGGTGTCAAAGGGCTCGTTCCAAAATGGTTTCTTGAATCGTGCTTCAAAATGGCATCAAGGAAAATGGCTGACTTCTCTTTGTCCGGGGGTTTAAGTAAGAAACATTCCGAATTCTTCAGGGTCTTCCATTGGAGGGTTCATAGGGTGGCTTCAATTTGACCAATGAATAGTATCTTTCTCCTAGTACTCATTTATGCATACATTGTCCTTGGAGCCTTGGAACACAAGTTGCAACAAAGTTTGCCAATTAATTTTATCTTAGTGCCTTTATTGTCTGCACCTGCAGAAACTGACCTTGCTTCAAAGAGGATGAAACCGGCCTAGCACGAAACCTTGAGATAAGTGTAATAGTCATCTCTACTGGAAAAATACAGCCTTAAAGTAAAATAATGTCTTTGTTAATACAAGAGAAAACCACGCAGTTAAAATTTGAGACCAGGCGACTACGTCAAAGCCTCTGCTAAATTTAAGCTAAGCATATAACAGTTTCAACAAGAAAATCATGGAATACATTTTGCAATTATGACAGATTACTACATTTGTCAATTCTTCATGATTAATTAAGCCCGTTTATAATAATGGCGAACTACCCGGTGGGCACAATTTCCCACGTACATTATTTTTCTTTGCTAAAATCACACTACCTTATACGATTTTGTTACATGATGTATGAATATTTGTTAGGCCTTCTTTTTCCGCGTCATCAGTTTCGACAAAGGTACTGGAGCAACCACTAACAAATACATTCTGTCATTACTCATTGAAACTATCCCGGTGTCTAATTCCTCCTTGATTACCTGCTTTGTAGATTTTAAATCTGCATTCGACAGAGTTCTGAGGAATATACTATGGGAAAGACTCAACTCCTAGGTATTCCGTCAACCTTGTCAAAGCAATCCATCTCATGCCACAATACCTGGTCCCGAGGGAGGATCAGAGATGGCCAGAGGGTTTTGATTCTTGTTACAACTTTCATTGAGTTGAAGCAAGGGTGCGTGCTCGCGCCACTACTGTTCAATTTCTTCATCTTTGACCTTTCTATTGAGCTGGAGCTTGTAACTTCACATCTCCTTAAACTGGGTGGAAAACCACTTTCCGAAATGATGTACACAGACGATGTAATTCTTAGCAGCAAGATACAAGTTGGTGTGCAGCGGTTGATTGAAAAACTGGGGCATATTTACACAGAAGTGGCGCAGTGCATCACTGAACCAAAATTGGCAGCGCCGAGGTACATCACTTCTAAAACTCAGGGATGTGCCGTGTTTACACAAATACTGTGCACCCCTGTGTTTCCCCTAGCACTGGTGCTAAATTTACCTGCCAGCTCCAATGCAAGCATCCTTGCACCATAGTGCAAGGGTGTCTGTGTTGTAGGGAATGATCGTTTGTGTGCAGGAAGGGATACCTTTCTGCACATAAGCAATCTACAATGGCGATTTGTCACTTCTATGTGTGCTGCAGAATGCAGCACACATAGAAGTAGAAAATCATCATTATGAATGATTTTTTATGTGCAGGACACATAGAAACAGCAAGAATGAGGAGAACTAAAAGTATTTCTCCGCGTTGTGCTATGCTAACACCACCCCTGTGGCGCTGCCACAGATTTACAAATTCTCGTAAACTGGGGCAGCGTCAAAAGCAATGGATGTTGTGATGGAACGCCCACAGCAACACCAATTCCATGCCCCTCTGCCACAAAAAACTGCGTCGGAGGGGCCAATATTTACAAGGCAGCGTTAAGCCACAAAAAGTGGCTTAGCGCCGCTTTGTAAATATTGTGCAGTGCACAGTGCCACCTAAGCTCCACAAAAAGTGACTCTCCGGTGGCGCTAGGGGCATGTAAATATGCCCCTTTGAGTATTCACTACTAAACAAACTGAAGTTAAACTCAAGTAAAACAAATTCAATGGTAATCATTAAAAGATAAAGAAGCGGGGGTCTTAGTTTTTGAACAGCAAAGGTATTGGAGGTACCAGAGAATACATATACTTAGAATTAATGATTGACTGTAAAGGATCATTCTAAATGGATAAGCAGTATTTCCAAGTGACGACCCAAGTGTTATCGCATTCGCATTTATCACACTTTACAAAACTCTGAAGTAGTTAAGACAACGCTTCTACCAACAATCAACTATGGAACGGAAAGCCTTGCATGGAGGAGATGCTCCTTTTTTAGATAAAATAGTAACAGAGACTTACAAATCACTGTTTTGCCAGCCAGGGTCAGGTTAGTTGCAGATTTTCTCCCAATACACAAGAAGGTCCAAGGAAAGGTAAAATAAGTTATTCAGAAAAGCAGGTACTTCACTATTCCATCTGATCTGTATCTGCCCAGCTCTATTGACAGAAACGCGGAGCCTTCTACGACATCTGTTCAATGGAAAGAGTATTCTAACATGCCGACAAGCCGTTATACGTGCATTAAATCCCATCGCAAATACACTTGTTGAAGCTTCTGATGCAGGCTGAAAAGAAACTAGCGATATAAACATTGTGAATCGGCGGGTCAGTAAGACCCAATTATTGGGTAGGAAGACATTTGTGGTACTACCTTACTTTACGATGATCATTGAGGTTACATGTTTTTATTGCTTTTAAATTTATGCGATTATGCACTGTCACTTTCTTTTTGCTTTTGTGGTGTTTGTATCTAAAATGTGCAATGTTTTAAGTAACTAAACATAAATAAAATGATAAATTGATTAATTGAGTCTGACATCTGCTATTTTGAAAAAAAAAGTTTTTCAAGGGGTAACAGTAACATGAGACAGGAAGTGATGCAGACATGGAATTGCTATTAGTGGACATTCTACACAGATGGACATAGGAAATGTCTCCAATCAAAGGCTAGGAGACTTTGTGAAACTGGCAAGTCACAATATGCTAATCAGAATACTACTATATCTGTCTATATCTGGAAGAATCATCAAAAGAAAACAAAAGAGTAACACCTGACCTACCTGTGAAAAGAAGCCTGAAAGATCGCCACTTGAAACCCAGGACTGGCGGTGCCAAGGATCAAGGTGGCTGCCCTCTCTACCGCCTCAGTGACAAAACCAACTGTCCTCTTGGAAATGGACAACACCAAACCCTCTGGGAGCTATGACAAGAGAGAAACCAGGATACTAGGAACAATCTCTGAAAGTCTAGAAGCTCTGGGAGAGACCACAAGAGCCTTTTCCAGCATTCTCAGAAAGTTGATTGTAGTTATTTTTGGGCTCTATAGACCTGAGATGACACCAAAGCTCCCTGAGAAAAGCAGTCTTGCTTATTGAAGTTTTGAGATCTCCAAAAGGTCTAAGGCCCGGATTTAAGAGGGCCTAGCACCTCCTTGCGCCACATTAGCATAATTTTTTATGACACTAATGTGGCCCAACGAGGCCAAATTTGCCACGCCATATTTATAAAGTGGCACAATGCACGTATTCCGCCATTTTGTAGATCCTTGCGCCACATTATGCCTGTGCCAAGCACAATGTATGCAAGGGGGTGTTCCCCCGTTATGGGGACAGCAAAAATGGTGCAGTGGAATTTAAGCGATTCCACTGAGCTATCTTTAGCGGCTTTTTCTAATGTCTGCGCAGAGCAGGCATTAAAATGGGGCATACCATTGTTTTCAATGGGCCCCTTTGCACTCTGCAGGTTTAGCGCCAAAATGTTGGTGCTAGTCCTGCACAGTACATCAACAGCATCAAAATATTTGATGCTATTGCTTCTACCTTGTGCCATGGTTCGCCGTATACTACATACGGTGCACACATGGTGGCGGCGGTAGAGGGCACTAAGGGTGCAAAAAAGTGGCACTGCATTTGGGTGCAACACCACTTCTCTTAAATTTGTCCTTAAGTTCCTCATTCTTAGTTCCCTCTTAAATCCTCAGGGAGATACTATGGTCAGCAAAATGATTCGACACATTAGTTTACAGGGAGTAAGAGCTGTTTCTCCCTGAATGGGACTAACATGCAGACCAAGAATTAGGGTGTAAAATTCTGCATATTTTCCCCTCTTCCATGAAAAACAATGCTCCCAAATCTGTGTATATTTACTAACCATTTGGCAGGCAGATTGGGGCCAGAAAGCAGGTGCAGGAAAGGTACTTGTTTTATTCATCTGGGTTTAGCTTCTTCTGTTCCCTCCCATGCTGAAATGTGCAAGCTTGTGGGGGTCAGATATAGCAGCGACCTTAAGCCCCCACACCTCCAGTAATGTTTCTGAGACCTGTGTCTCCATATTGGGTAGTATAGTGCATTGGATGTCTCCAGTATGCGAATAACCACAACTGATATGTAAGGCACCACCACTCACATACACCTACTGTGAGAAAAGACCTCTTTTGTCATGGTTAGCCCCCCACTTTTTGCCTAGTATATGATGTAGCCTTTAAGTTGTTAGTGAACAGGGCTCCAGCTAACCAGGTTCACTGGGTCAGATCTCTTTCCCTAAAACCTTTGTGATGCATTGGCACAATGGGCAACACCTTTAACTGCCACTATAAGTTCCTGGTTAATGCTACTCCCGTACCCAGGGCATGGGTAGGCCTCTGAGGGCAGTGTAGGAGGCTGTACTGGCTTGTAGTGAGTACCAAGGGGTACTTACACCTTGCACCAGGCCCAATTATCCCTTATTAGTGTATAGGGTGTCTAGCAGCATAGGCTGATAGATAATGGTAGCTTAGCAGAGCAGCTTAGGCTGAACTAGGAGACGAGTGAAGCTCCTAAAGTACCACTAGTGTCATATGCACAATATCATAAGAAAACACAATACACAGATATACTAAAAATAAAGGTACTTTATTTTTATGACAATATGCCAAAAGTATCTCAGTGAGTACCCTCAGTATGAGGATAGCAAATATTCACAAGATATATGTACACAATACCAAAATATGCAGTAATATTATTAGAAAACAGTGCAAACAATGTATAGTTACAATAGGATGCAATGGGGACACATAGGGATAGGGGCAACACAAACCATATACTCCAAAAGTGGAATGCGAACCACGAATGGACCCCAAACCTATGTGACCTTGTAGAGGGTCGATGGGACTATTAGAAAATAGTAAGGGTTAGAAAAATAGCCCACCCCAAGACCCTGAAAAGTGAGTGCAAAGTGCACTAAAGTTCCCCAAAGGACATAGAAGTCGTGATAGCGGAATTCTGCAGGAAAGACACAAACCAGCAATGCAACAATGATGGATTTCCAGTCGAGGGTATCTGTGGAACAAGGGGACCAAGTCCAAAAGTCACAAGCAAGTTGGAGATGGGTAGATGCCCAGGAAATGCCAGCTGTGGGTGCAAAGAAGCTGCTACTGGACAGTAGAAGCTTAGGTTTCTGCAGGAACGACAAGGGCTAGAGACTTCCCCTTTGGAGGACGGATCCCTCACGCCGTGGAGAGTCGTGCAGAAGTGTTTTCCCGCCGAAAGACTGCCAACAAGCCTTGCTAGCTGCAAATCATGTAGTTAGTGTTTTTGGATGCTGCTATGGCCCAGGAGGGACCAGGATGTCGCCAATTGCGTCAGGTGACAGAGGGGGCGTCACGCAAGACAAGAAGCCCTCTCAGCAGCAGGCAGCACCCGCAGAAGTGCCAGAAACAGGCACTACAAGGATGTGTGAAATGGTGCTCACCCAAAGTCGCACAAAGGAGTCCCACGTAGCCGGAGAACAACTTAGGAGGTCGTGCAATGCAGGTTAGAGTGCCGTGGACCCAGGCTGGACTGTGCACAAAGGATTTCCACCGGAAGTGCACGGAGGCCGGAGTAGCTGCAAAAGTCGCGGTTCCCAGCAATGCAGTCTGGCGTGGGGAGGGAAGGACTTACCTCCACCAAACTTGGACTGAAGAGTCACTGGACTGTGGGAGTCACTTGGACAGAGTTTCTGGATTCAAGGGACCTCGCTCGTCGTGCTGAGAGGAGACCCAGGGTACCGGTGATGCAGTTCTTTGGTGCCTGCGGTTGCAGGGGGACGATTCCGTCGACCCACGGGAGATTTCTTCAGAGCTTCTAGTGCAGAGAGGAGGCAGACTACCCCCACAGCATGCACCACCAGGAAAACAGTCGAGAAGGCTGCAGGATCAGCGTTACAGAGTTGCAGTAGTCGTCTTTGCTACTTTGTTGCAGTTTTGCAGGCTTCCAGCGCGGTCAGCAGTCGATTCCTTGGCAGAAGGTGAAGAGAGAGATGCAGAGGAACTCGGATGAGCTCTTGCATTCGTTATCTAAGGAATCCCAAGAGACAGAGACCCTAAATAGCCAGAAAAGAGGGTTTGGCTACCTAGGAGAGAGGATAGGCTAGCAACACCTGAAGGAGCCTATCAGGAGGAGTCTCTGACGTCACCTGATGGCACTGGCCACTCAGAGCAGTCCAGTGTGCCAGCAGCACCTCTGTTTCCAAGATGGCAGAGGTCTGGAGCACACTGGAGGAGCTCTGGGCACCTCCCAGGGGAGGTACAGGTCAGGGGAGTGGTCACTCCCCTTTCCTTTGTCCAGTTTCGCCCCAGAGCAGGGCTAAGGGGTCCCTGAACCGGTGTAGACTGGCTTATGCAGAAATGTACACCATTTGTGCCCATTAAAGCATTTCCAGAGCTGGGGGAGGCTACTCCTCCCCTGCGTTCACACCACTTTCCAAAGGGAGAGGGTGTAACACCCTCTCTCAGAGGAAGTCCTTTGTTCTGCCATCCTGGGCCAGGCCTGGCTGGACCCCAGGAGGGCAGAAGCCTGTCTGAGGGGTTGGCAGCAGCAGCAGCTGCAGTGAAACCCCGGGAAAGGCAGTTTGGCAGTACCAGGGTCTGTGCTACAGACCACTGGGATCATGGGATTGTGCCAACTATGCCAGGATGGTATAGAGGGGGCAATTCCATGATCATAGACATGTTACATGGCCATATTCGGAGTTACCATTGTGAAGCTACATATAGGTAGTGGCCTATATGTAGTGCACACGTGTAATGGTGTCCCCGCACTCACAAAGTCCGGGGAATTGGCCCTGAACAATGTGGGGGCACCTTGGCTAGTGCCAGGGTGCCCTCACACTAAGTAACTTAGCACCCAACCTTTACCAGGTAAAGGTTAGACATATAGGTGACTTATAAGTTACTTAAGTGCAGTGTAAAATGGCTGTGAAATAACGTGGACGTTATTTCACTCAGGCTGCAGTGGCAGGCCTGTGTAATAATTGTCAGAGCTCCCTATGGGTGGCTAAAGAAATGCTGCAGCCCATAGGGATCTCCTGGAACCCCAATACCCTGGGTACCTCAGTACCATATACTAGGGAATTATAAGGGTGTTCCAGTATGCCAATGTAAATTGGTAAAATTGGTCACTAGCCTGTTAGTGACAATTTGAAAGAAATGAGAGAGCATAACCACTGAGGTTCTGATTAGCAGAGCCTCAGTGAGACAGTTAAGCACCACACAGGGAACACATACATATAGGCCACAAACTTATGAGCACTGGGGTCCTGACTAGCAGGGTCCCAGAGACACATAACAAACATACTGAAAACATAGGGTTTTCACTATGAGCACTGGGCCCTGGCTGGCAGGATCCCAGTGAGACAGTGAAAACACCCTGACATACACTCACAAACAGGCCAAAAGTGGGGGTAAAAAGGCTAGAAAGAGGCTACTTTCTCACAGGCAGCAGCACAGATTGTGCCACCCTCTAAGGCCATGCATCCAGAACCACCCAGTACTGACATTGCAGGCTGAGTGTTCTAATGCTTTACTAAAAATCAAACTCGACATGGCACACAGCCTGTGTGCCCTGTCCACTACACACTGCATGCACTATAGGTAGGTCACAACTCTGGCAGGCCTTTCTGCCATAAGGCAGGGTGCACTATACCCTCTGTGTGGGCATAGGTGCATAAACAATATGCCCCTACTGTGTCCTTGCCAAATCTGGTATATAGTAAGTGAACAGAGCAGCCATTTTAATGCATGTGTTGGACAATGGTCTGTATGAATTTCACAGCTGAATTATGGCTACTCTAAGCCCTGGGTTGTTTGGTATCAAACAACTCAGAATGATGAACCCAAACTGGGACCAGTAGTGGATTTATTACAAAATGTCCCTAGGGTTCACTTTAGAGATGCCCCCTGAAAAAGCTAACTACCCTGGCATGGTTGCTGGCCGGTCACAACAAACTTGCCACCATGAAAACAAGATTCTGAGACCCTGGAGTGAGGGATCCTGCTCTCTGGGACTCAGAACAAAGCCCTTCCTGGGTGGAGGTGCTAACACCCCCCACTCTACGAAATGTGCACTGCCCTGCTGGTGAGCTTTAAAGGGCTTACCACCCTTGAAAATTGACCCCCAGGCCTGATGCTAGCAGCAGATGCCTGTCCCTATTGCAAACGCCCACTTTTTGTGGGAGCAACGGCGGGAAACATGACAAAGGGTAGGAGGAGTGATCATCGCCAGCTTGCACCACCCCTAAGGTGTTGCATGTGAGGTGCCCTCTCCATTTCATTTTCCTCCATTTTTCACGGAAGGAAAATAGCCAGTCAGGTGTAGGGATGTGGCCTATGCCCACAAGAAGTGGTCACTTAGTGGGTGTAGCCATCTTAAGGTAGATGACCCACTGGTCACTACTAGATACCCTCTCAAATGCCCACTAAATACAGTATTTAGTGGGCATCCCTAGAACAAGAAATCTGATTCCAATGACAAAAGAAGACGAGCAACAAAGAAGACCCACGGCTCAAGAAAGGAAGTCCTTCTGCACCAAGAAAAAAGGCGCCAAAGCCTGCCTGCTGGACCCTGGACTCGACAACCACTGCTGAGACGTTGCTTGGGCATTGGGAGAACTCTAGAATCCCCCAGAGGACCTCCACTCTTCACAAATCACCAAATATTTCCCTCCAGAGTGAAGGCATCACTCTACAACCCCAAGGAACCAGAGACCCAGTAAAGGCAACCTCACTGACCGGCTACTAACCAAGAAACAGGATGACGCAGCTGGACAAAACATTTCCCATCAGACCATGAGGACAAACCCTGGCAGTGTTCCAAGTATGGTGGCACTGCATCCTCTAGCGGCGAATATGCAATAGCCCTAGGTACTGTCACCTCATATTGGACACCCAGAAGGACATTCCATTCCAGGCTGAAAAATGACCAGGAGAAAACCCCAGTCAAGGAACTTCAGCATCCATCTGTACCTCTCATCAAAGTGCCCCCTGCTGACCTGCAAGCGACCCTCAAAGAGACCTACCTCCTGCTTCCATGGGCACCTTTGTGCACAGCTTCTGGCTCATTGATTCGCTCTGCACCCGGCTGCCCTGTGCCTTGCATTGAAGATGTAACTGTGCCTTAAGGGTCCTCCATCCCTTGTGATCTTGACATTCTAAGGGGACCCACCAGACTTACCTTTATATCCACTTGTACAGTGCTTTCCAAGTGGTCCCCTGTAGTTCCAGTGACTTTCCGCAACTGCTCCTGCCGGAACCGGGGGCCACCCGAACTTCTCCAAGGGTCCAAAAGGCCCACCGATGACCACGACATACCTGCAAAAGGTGACAGTCGTAAATGCACTCCCTGATTTTATATGCATTTTTAAAGTATTTTCTCCATTGATTCCTATTGTCAAGAACCCTCAGAGTTGCAATGTTCTGACTCCTTTGAAAATGAAAGAAAAGCAAAATATCTGCAGGTCACAAAGTATCCACAGTGAAAAATGTGATGTGCTTATTGGCAGATAGTTTGTCAAGTTATATTACAAACATTACAAGGAAAGAACAGAGAAAGAAATCCAAGATGGCCGCCAGATTGTTCAGGTGTGAGCTTGCAGTTCTAGTTTTGCACTCCTGAGATTGAATTGGTAATACGTGCACGCGGCTAAGGAGCCGCACACTTCAACTGTCTTGTGACTGAAATTCAGAGGTGTTTTGATAGAGCACTTGATGTGAGGTAAAGGTTTCCCGCAAGGTTCTCACTACGCAAATATTGCAAAGGACCATTCAAGTAAGCCACAGATAATACGTTTGCCGTTTAAAGACGATAAAAGTTCCAAGGTATTCAGCAGTGTTCTCGAGAGTTTCCAGCTGGGCGCCACACCTCAAACATTGCAAGAACATTTCCAATAAGCCACAAACAATATTGTTAACTGTTTAAAGACGATAAAAGTTCAGAAGTATTCAGAGATATTTTCAGCAACACTCGTGAATGAGCTTCAAGGATACTGTTACCTATAAAAGGTTTATAAAAAGACAGTCAATAAGAATCTCATCTTCATAAGTCACATGACTATATTTAACGTCTCTCTATATATCTATATATGTATATGTATGTATATATATATATAGCAACAATTCTACACAGAGGAAGTGTAGGCAAAAGTGAACTCATAACACATGCCTGCAAAGAGACAGCAAAACTCAACAAAGTCAGATTGACTATTCAAACAAAAAGATCATCCTCAATGCAACTTTATTTACTATTAACATTAACACATATCATATGAGAGAGAGAAGCAAATTCTTCAGAAAATTCAGGTAAAGAAAGTTGAGATAATAGCAGAAGTAAACCTACTTAATTGTCAGTGAATGTTGAAG
This sequence comes from Pleurodeles waltl, assembly GCF_031143425.1. NCBI lineage: Eukaryota > Metazoa > Chordata > Amphibia > Caudata > Salamandridae > Pleurodeles > Pleurodeles waltl. The sequence goes on along the minus strand of NW_027149811.1, from coordinate 664,743 downwards.
GATTGTAGAAAACAGTGTGTCCCTAATAATTGTGGTTATAATCTTTCAGGTGCCGCTTCCAAGCTAAATGGAGAAGAGTATGACAGACTGAGTTAATGAAGAAGTAGACATCTGAGGCAGTTTCTCTTTATCCCGTTCCCCTTTCCCCATCCAGGGTGCTCCAGGGTGCTCAAAATGGGGAACTCCATCCGTTGGGAGCAGTCTAAGTTGGGACTGAGGACCTATCTTCTGCTCCTGAGGGAATCGAACCAAGGAATCGTTACACCTATGATGCATACTTACGCACAAAAAGACTATTTTTAATGAAATGTTAAAAAAGTCATGACTTAAAAAGTGCTTACCCAATTTTGATGATCTTGGTCTTACATTGTATATGGAAATCTGAAGGAGTTTTGTAACTTGGTCTTGAGTTATTCTTTTGAGGGTGTGGTCTCATTTATTGATATTGTGAGTACAAAAAATGTTTTGCACTTCTGCAAGATTAGCCTAACTGCTCGACCAAGTAGCCATAAAAATTAGAGCATTAGGTGGTCTAGTTTTAGCTCTGTAAACTAATGTGTGTTTGCCTGGACCCGCTGCACAGTGTGCCTAGTTTTGCACACTACATAGAGGGCCAGCCACCTACACACATACATACACTCTCTCTCACACTCACACACCCACAGTCAAATACATGCATGCACCCACACACAGAACTAACCACATTCAAAACAGATGCTTCCTCTCTCCCTTTTCCCCAAAGCTCCATTGTACTCTGAACCCTCCTGTCACTTTTCCCATAACTTGCACGTCATCTGGCACATGTACAGCATGATTAACAGTACAGAACCAGAGTAGACCTTGTGCTAAAATCAACCTATAATTGTAATCCCAGGCTGGCAATTGATGACAAGCATCCTCCACTAGTGAGATGTAGTTCACATTTCCAGGCTGGAATCCTCTTCAATAAAACACTGCTGTTTTATGTGCTACTTAAACCACTGCCCAGATTTACTAAGGACTTGTGTTGTCCTTGCATGATGTAAGTTGTTGTAGGGCAACACAATTTGTTAACTAGAATTTATTAAGCCATGCAAAGGCAGATTTGCACTGCCAAGCATGGCTTAGTAAAAAAACGTAATGCAAAGCAGTACTTAGTGTTGCATCATTTTTATTTGCATTACAAAGGTGTTCTATGGTTGGAGTATTGGCCTTCATGTGCCTTCCCCCATGGATTTTGATGCAATTCCAGATTTACTAAGGTCAGTAAACCTTGGACTGCACCAAAATGTTGATCCTCCCTAACTCAGGTGTAACAAGGAGAAAATTCTGTATCACACATAAAATGAGGAAGATGCCCCTAAGGATAATCCTAATCCTACACGTACTTCAGGCACCCTTGCAACATGGCACAAGGGTGTTTGTGTTGGTGCTAGGCAACACAAAGTGAAATGTCGCTAGGAAACAGCATAAATGTGCCATATCTTTGTAAATATGGCACATTTATGCTGTCTCCCTTCCATGCAATGGAGCACAGAAAGATGCCTTGCTGTGTTGACTGAATTCTCAGTAAATATGCCCCAAATGTCTACTTGGCTAAACATGCCTTGTTTGCATGGCCTACATGCACAGTTTGTTATTTTATTCCTAGTTTTACTCTAGGGTCTGGAACTGTGCACTGCACCAGAATGCTCTAATGGGGAGCTACTACTGATCTCCCAGTCTGTATGAGTATTATTGGAGTACTGTTCATCTTAAATATTCCACTGAAATGTTTGGCGCTAGATGAATAGTGTGGATGGTTAATGAAAAAATTGACCATTGTTTGGCTCACAATGACTCATAAATGATTCATCAAAGCCAACTGACGTACTTCACGTGTGGTCAGCTTTGGGTATATACTCTGGGTCTCATCAGCATTTCTCTCTCTTTTCTGTACTTGACAGGCTGTGACGAGCTCCTACTTCTCCCAGCTGTTTGTTGCATCTGAGATGTATTGTGATACATGCTGCATAGCACTTTCTTCCCTAGATCGCCAGGCATTTGGACGAAAATACTTTTCTGATTTCTTGATTAGAGTCATGTGGCGTGTGCCTACTAGCGATTTTAGCTGCAGGTGAGCATAGACGGTGTCCTAATTTATGGTGTCATTAGTGAAGCTCATGTCTTTCTCAAAAGTATGCATTTAGGGCCAGATGTAAAACAATGCAATTTTGCATTTCAGTAATAGCAACTGTGTGCTCCTTGGGGTGCTTTTTTTAAATTGCACCTGGTAATTGCATTTCCTAAATGCCTAAGTCGCATTTAGGAAATGCTTTGTACATCAGAATAGAAATCGCAAATATGGAATCCCTATTTGCAAATTTCTATTCTAGGAATCACAAATTGCTATTTCTACAAGTTATAAATTGCAATTTGCGATTCCCTAAGGGCCCTTCTACATATGAAAAGGCCGTTTTGCATGAATACCGATTCAGACCATTAGGAAATGCAAAAGGGCTTTGTACATCTGGCCCTTAGACCCATAATTATCAAAGTTTTACGTCACCCTTATGCCACGCAAGACTGTGAAACGGCAACACAAAACCTAAGTGAGATTTTTTCAAGCCAATCAAGGCCACCTTGTGTGGCCCTGCATGGCATGATAAAGCTACAGTAACTCAAGACAGCACTGCAGGGAGGCATTCCTTGGGTGGTGCGTGGGTGTTCCCACACATCCACCCAGGGATTTTAGCGCATTCACAAATTTACCATTAGTGGTAGACCTGGAAATGCATCAAAAGGTTACTGCTCCCAGGTAAGGAGTAATGAGGAGAAATATCTTTATTTCTCCTTGTTTTTTTCTCTATGCGTTGGTGCAGCACACATAAAAATAGAAAAATGCATCTAGAGATTGTTTTTTGTGCAGGACGGTGTCCTTTCCTGCAGAATAGCAAAGGACAGGAATTCATTGTATAATGGTAAATATGGCACATTCTTGCAGCAAGTTTGCTTGCTGAGTTGCGCTGCATGACAGAATAATAAATCTGCCCGCAATTTTACAATTTCTTTGTAGAAACAAATATTTTTATCTCCTTTTGTTGTTGTGAAGTGCTCTGAAGTTCAGGAAGACAATAGGTGCTTTATAGAATACCAAAATATATAGACAAGCATTTTCAAAATGAAGCATCATGTTTCGTAATGTATTCTGGCAGCTTAAATTGCAGAGTCAGGCCATCAGCTGTGCCGAGTCAAGGGAGCAGATGGCAAAAAAAGTCCTGACAATGTATGACTAAGTACAGTCTTTTATTTTCCCGATATTCTCTACCAAAGACAGTAACAAACATCAGATGCTTAATCAGTTTTTTTCTTCTCATTCATCACTAACCAGGAGAAGCATGTTAAGGTGTCCTTTTCATAAACTTGAATCATCCTAAATTGGCATTTAATTATTTCAACAAGCATCCAATTAATTAAAAAGAATCCTCCTAATTTCTGTTTACTTTGCAATCTGTTACTTTGGGTTGCTGTCGGCTAGCAAACTTAGAATTTAAATTATTGTGCCATCATGGAATCGAGAGGAATACAAGATTCAAAAATGATATGTTTGCTTTAAATTGAATACGCTTCATTAAATCGCTTACCGAGTTTGCAGGAATAGTGCTGTCACTGCTGGTTTCATATTATCAAATGTGCTGGGATACTTTATTTTCTTTTGAGCTGACATGAGTTGTTCAATAGGGCAGCAGAAGGAAAACAAACACCTAGCTGCCACTACAAAAGGTAAAGGGCCTGATTTAGATGTTGGCGGAGGGATGACTCCATCACCACAGTGAAGGATATACGTCTGCCGAAATCTAGGTACCATTATAGCCTATGGGATTTAGATTTCAGCAGACAGGATATCCGTCACCGCTGTGACGGAGTAACCCCTCTGCCAATATCTAAATCAGGTCCATAGTCCATACCCTCTAGAAATGCCTTCCTATAATTTGAATTTGGATCCATACTTTAATAGAGGATTTTCTGGTGTCCTTATCATTGAGGGATTATCATGATGGGCCAAAAGCCAGTTTTGTTTGGGCTCGAGGTAACTAAAGTTCAAACATTCCAATTGGAATTTCACTCAGAATATGCATGAATTTAAAACAGTCTTCATTGGAAACAGAGAAAGACAATCCCTGCTCACTGTTTATTACTTCGCCATGCAGAGTGTGGTTATCAATGAGGTAATTTCAAATGGCATTAGGGATCCTATCAATGCCATCATTGAACATGTCATGAGTGACGTAATATGTAAAGGGACAAGCACTGCACGGTGAGTGTGCGAGTTATAGTTACTTTAGAGCACGGGGTATAGTTACGTGAGAAAACTATGACTGCTTTTCAGTGAATTTCAGTGTTTTTTAACAGAACGTAACAATACAAAAGGAGTATCACTTTAAGCAAGGCACACCTACTGACTTTGTCAAAGGTTCAGAACACCAAAATACAGCAGGCCTCTTGGCTTTAATGGGAGATCAGGGAGCGCATCACTATACACAAACCAGGCCTATTAGCTTTGTCAAAATGTCACCACACTAATGTATTTATAAACATAATCCAAGTATTGAGAAAGACCCAAAAATCCAGGTATTCTTTATTAATGCACAGATATCAATGCTTATTAACAGTAATTGTCTCAAAAATCTTTAAATACAACAATCTTTATAAAAACAAACAAACACATGTTTGTCTCTTTTTTAGTATTCTTTAGACCAACAAAATTTAGCCATAGGCCCATCATGGGATTTCTATGTGTTTTTTTTAATTTAAAGTAATCCAATGCAGTGGACTTTGGCAGTTGGGACTGGCCTGCAGCTAGGCTCTGTAGCCAACCTGGTATAATCACCCAACCCCATGCCACAAACCACCTCCCAAGGATGCCAAATAAAACATGTTTGGGCCCTGGTGACCACCACAGCCCTGGGGCCACCCAATAAAAATGCTGAGGGGCCACACAAACCCCCCTGAACTCCTGGGACCACTACTTCCCAGGTGCTACCTAAAATAACTATTGTGTGGGCCATGTGCACCCCCCTGGGCCCCAGGGACAACCACCTACCTGGGGCAACAAATAAAAAATAGTTAGGGGCAGTGCACCCCCCGGGGACCACCCCCTCCATGGGTTTACATTTAAAAAACATATGGGATGTCGTGTGGACCCCCCCGGGCCCTTGTGATCAACACCTCCCCGGGGCTACCTAATAACATTTTTATGGTGCCACACAGAAACCGCCCGCAGGCCCCAAAGATCACCCCCTCTCTGGAGCAGCAAATAAAAAATAGTTAGGGAGAGCCAGCAGGTTCCTCCCAGGGCCCCGGGACCACCATCTCCTCAGGTCCGTTTTTAAACTTTAGAATGGGAGGGGGTCATGCAGCCCACCTCCCTAGGCCAATTTGGGCCCCACGGACCCCATCCCCTGGTGCCTGGACATGTCCTCCTTGGTTTCCTGGCTCCATCAAGGACACCCAGTATTGCTTGATGGGGACCGGTATTGACGCTGCACGCAAAGAGCTGCTGAAAATGTTGCTCCATGTGTGCAGGAGCAATCTTTTCATCTCTTACCCTGCCAGCATGTCAGGGGGCAGGAAAAGATATCAAAACTCAGCTCCCAGCAAGCGGGAGCAATTTTAGGGCTCCCACTTGCTGGGAGCAGAGTTATGTTTGTTTATGTCTGGTAGGAGCTGTCACAGCTCCTCGCCAAGCAAAGGCAAAAAGCTACTTCCTGTGGGTAAGCACCACTGGAGGTAGCAGGAACCGGCCCTGTGGGTTGGAGGTCCAGGAAGGGGGCCGTGCATCCCCTCTCTCTTTTTCTGCATTGGCCAACCCCGGGAAGGTGCTGGGCAAGAGTGGCCATATATGGCCTGGGAGGGGGCTTGCAGGCCGTCTCTATTATTTTAAAAATGTTTATGGCCTAGGGGAAGTGGTGGCCTCAGAGCCAAGGAGGGGTGCATGTGGCCCCCCCACCAATAGTTGTCATATAGCCTCTGGGAGGTTGTGGTCCCCAGGGCGGGGCTATCCATGCCGCCCACCATTTATTGTTGAAATCTAGCCCGGGGAGGTGGTGGTTCCCAAGGCCCATGGGGGTTTCCAGATGGTCCCTCCCTTACTAATATTTATTTGTTGCCCTGGGGAGGTGATAGTCCCTAGGGCTTCTAAATGTCCTAGGAGGAGGGCCCACGCACCCCCTGCGTTCTTATTATTGCACCAATGCCCCCAGGACCTGGCCCATCTGGGGGCAAAATGAATTAGGCATATGGGAGACCACACTTTTTTAAAATTCTCAGAAAACTACGCAGATCCAGCCACAGATTATTCAGACAATTTATGAAAAATGTAGTTTTTAGTCCTGGTCAGGTGCCTAGGGGACTCATGGACCAATGCTAGGGGGATAGGGTTTTCCTAACCTAACCCCTTTTTTTTTATTTATTTGGGACTCAGTTGAAGCCAAGTCCCAAAATTACTGCCAACACTGCATGTTTGAAGTGTTGGCAGCCATTCTGTTCTGAGCAGGAGATCTCTGTGATATGTTGCCTTATATGTCCATATTTCTTATCCCTTTAATATGTCAAGAACTACTGAACAAATTTAAATCAACTCTAAAAAAGCTTGATCTCCGGATGAAAAGATACCTTTTTTCCAAGTTTAGTGTAATTCCTTCCAGCGGTTTGGTCTGCAGTTATGTTCCGATGGGAATTAAAAATGGGAAACTCACTTTTTTGACCCCCACCTTTTTCCCGGCCCCCGCTGGATGGATCATCCCGAAACTTTCCATGCACAACAAGACTCTTGGGCCCACTTGTTTTGAAAAATTTAGTGACCATTTGTCAAATGGCCCCAATAACACAGCCAAATCAAAAAACATTTTTTTCTATGGAAGCTAAATTCTAACTATAACTACCTACTGGTGAAAGGTCATAGGTTACAGGGATGTTATACTTAGGTTCAGATTTTACACACACAAAACCATCGAAATTCAGCTTTTATAGTTAGAGTTATTTCAAGTAACTATAACTCGTGCCCAAAGGGGTGTAAAGTCTGAGAATGTCCCTGTAACCTTTGTTTTTTTCAGTGAATTTCAAGTTTGTTTTAACATTGAATAAGATGCCCATCACAATGCGCAGTGAGGTGGGGGTGTTGGACGCAGGACCTGGCCTGGCATTGTGCTGCCCCCATCCAAGCTTGCTGCTCTTGCCCCAACACCTCCTTGCCATTTATTGTCCAAGTCAATGCCCCTGCTCCCTCATTACAGACCTGTGTATCGATTGTTCCACCACTGCCCTTCCAGCCTGCCTTGAACAGTTAGCTTACTGGCCCATCCACCTCCTCCCCACCCTCTGTTGTCTGAGTCCATGCACAAGCCCCCTCCCTCCTGTCCTGCATGGTTCGATGTGCTGCCACTGCCTTCCATTTAGCTTGATGTCACTGCCCACTACGCCACCCTCTGTTACCCAATTCTGTGCCTGAGAATCGCCCTCCTGCTTAGCCTCTACCTTAGCTTGCTGCCCATACCCTCTTCCCCCTGCCCTCTGATGTCTGTGTGCATGCTCCTGCTTCCTCCTTTTTGCCCACTATGTTCCATGGACCTGCCACTACCCATCCTATCTACTCTGAGTGTTCTATTGAACTGCCAATACCTCTCCCACCCACCTAGCATGATCAGATGGCTGCTGCCTATCCCTGCCACCTCCACCCTGCCTGTCTGAGTTCCATGCCTCTTTCCCCTCCCTCTTGTTCTCCATGGCCCATTTTGCTGTCCTTCCCTTCTGCCTCCCATGCTCTGTGGTACTGCTACTACTCCAACTGTCTGCCCTGTGTGGTCTGTTGTGAATCCCATTCCCCTGCCTTCTTTTGTCTGTGTCCAGCCCCTACCCCTTCCTTTGGTCCTCCATGGTCCTTTATGCATGTCCCTGTCCCTTCCTCTTGCCTCTCATGCCCGTTGTGCTACCACTAACCCTCCTGCTTGCCATGTATGGTCTTCCTTGCAGCCACATACCCTCCCGCCTGCTCAGTGTAGTCAGCTTGCTGCCTCTGACCCCTCTCACCTTCCCCCACTGTCTGTGTGTATGCCATTAATATCTCACGGTTGCCCCCCATGGTGTGTTGTGACTCCAGTGCCCATCCCGCCTGCCCCCGTGTTCAGCTTGCTTCTCCTGCTCTTTCTCCTTGCCTCTGCCCTCTGTTTTTCCATGTACAGGCCCCTTTCTCCTTCCTCCTACCTTTTCTGGTCCGTTGTCATGACCCAGCCCCCTCCCTCCTGCCCTTTATGGTCCATTATGCTGCAACTGTCCCTGCAGTCTGTCTGGTATGGTCAGCTTACTGCCCTTCCCTCTTTGCCCTCTGCTCGCTGTTGTCCACATGCATGGCCCTGTCCCCTCCCTATTTCTTTCCTTGGTTGTGCTGCACTGCCATTCTGCATGCCCTGTGCAGTGTATTGTGCTGCTGCATCCTCTGACGCCTGCCCTGTAAGGTCAGTTTGGTGCTCCTGCCCATCTCCACCCTGTCCTCTTTAATCTGGGTCCATGCCTCTACCCCATTCCTCCTGCCCTCTGTTCCATAGTTGCAAACATTTTGAAAGAAAAAACAAGGGAATTTTTTTCCCCATTGACTTAAATTGAGAAAGAAGATATTTGAGGCAGGCGACAGGTAAAATTAAGTCCTTTCGTGAATCTCCTTCCTGAATCGGGTCTGTTGGCATGTATGGTTGTACTGCCACTGTCTCTTCCTTCTGCCCTCGGTGGCCTATTATATTGCCACACCCTCTCTTGCCTGTCCTGCATGGTTAGTTTGTTGCCCCTGCCATCCAAGGTCCTTTGTGCTGCCACTGCACTCCCACCTGCCCAGCGTGGTCAACTTGTCCCCTCAGCACCTTCCTCCCTGCTCTCAATTATCCGAGCCCATTCCCCTAACATCTGCCTCCCCACAGTATTCTAAGGAATAACTAGATTCCTAACATTCTATATTCCAAAACTGTAGCACGCTTGATGTCTTCTTGATATATATCAAAACAGTTATAGCTAAACACTTTCCATTAGAAATTATAAAAATGAGAGTGTCTTATTCCCATGAGAATGATGGTTAATGCTGTAAAAAAATAAAATAAGGACAGGTTTTTTTTAATTCTCAAATAGAGACATAGCACTTTTAAATTATTTGATACCTTTATGTTTTTTTATCCAGTTGAGCACTTGATAATATGTTACACTTGGGAGGGAGAATGTGGCTTTACTGCCAGAGCTGCAGAATTTGCAACTGGGCAAATCACTTAGGGGGTCATTCCAACCCTGGCGGTCGGTGATAAAGCGGCGGCCAACCCGCCAACAGGCAGGCGGTCAAAAAAATGGAATTCTGACCCTGGCGGGAACCGCCAACACAGGCCGCCACTTTAACACTCCGACCGCCACGGCGGGACAGACAAACAGCGCGGCGGTCACCGCCAACAGGCAGGTGGCAGACAATGTACCGCCCACCCTATCACAACTCACCAATCCGCCACCTTTTCCGTGGCGGGAGCCCCGCCGCTATAAACACGGCGGAAACAGACTACGAACGGGAAAACGCTCACCTCTATGCACTCCACGAGGACGGAGGACAGCATGGAACCCGAATTAAACATCTTACCAGCTCTTGTCTACCTGCTCATCTACCACGAGTACGAACTCCGGCGCAGAAGACAACGGTGAGTACTGCACCTGCGACACAGGGGAGGGGGGAGGACGAAAGGTTACGGGCACACACATACGCCCCCCCCCCAACTATCAACATACCAATGCAGAGCAACAACTGAGTGACACCCCCAACCCCCCCCTGAAAAATGCAAAGACACAATAAAATGTTAATTTAAATTTATGTATAAATTAGGTTCATTGAAGTCATGGAAAATTATCGTCATGAAATATCAAAGCAAAAATCATGAACAGTGCGAAAGCTATGTACATAGTCAATAAGTCCTGCTCAGTGTGTCAATTATCCACAGTCCGTGGGCCAATGTCTACCAAACACATGGGCAAAGCCCACACAGGAGACCTGAGTCCGTTGGAGAGAACACTGCTGGGGCATCAGATGACAAAACTACAGGCACCTCAGGGGGAAGGGAAGGGGGGGCACCTCAGCCACAGGAGTCCACAACGCCAGAACCACGAAGGGGCCACCATGCCCACTGTGCCATCCTGGGGAGTGCAAAGCCACAGTCCATCAGGTGGATTACAGACTCCACTGGTCATGGAGGAGGCAGGGTGCCCAGAGTGCAGCGTGAACACTAGCTCGACACAGAACCGGCACTGTCAATGGGCCAGCGGAGCGGTGCTTGAGACGGCGGGGCCCAGCGGACCGGCGCGTGACAGGAAGGGCCCAGCGGAGCGGTGCTTGAGACGGCGGGGCCCAGCGGAGCGGTGCTTGACAGGAAGGGCCCAGCGGAGCGGTGCTTGACAGGAAGGGCCCAGCGGAGCGGTGCTTGAGACGGCGGGGCCCAGCGGAGGGGTGCTTGAAGGGAAGGGACCAGCGGAGTGGTGCTTGAGACGGCGGGGCCCAGCGGAGAGGTGCTTGACAGGAAGGGCCCAGCGGAGCGGTGCTTGACAGGAAGGGCCCAGTGGAGCGGTGCTTGAGACGGTGGGGCCCAGCGGAGCGGTGCTTGACAGGAAGGGCCCAGCGGAGCGGTGCTTGAGACGGCGCGGCCCAGCGGAGCGGTGCTTGACAGGAAGGGCCCAGCGGAGCGGTGCTTGACAGGAAGGGCCCAGCGGAGTGGTGCTTGAGACGGCAGGGCCCAGCGGAGCGGTGCTTGACAGGAAGGGCCCAGCGGAGCGGTGCATGAGACGGCGGGGCCCAGCGGAGCGGTGCTTGAGACGGCGGGGCCTAGCAGAGCGGTGCTTGACAGGAAGGGCCCTGTTCAGCGGTGCTTGAGACAGCGGGGCCCTGTTCAGCGGTGCCTGACAGGAAGGGCCCTGTTCAGCGGTGCCTGTCTTCACGGCGGGGCCCTGTTCAGCGGTGCCTTTCTTCTCGGCGGGGCCCTGTTCAGCGGTGCCTTTCTTCTCGGCGGGGCCCTGTTCAGCGGTGCCTTTCTTCTCGGCGGGGCCCTGTTCAGCAGTGCCTGTCTTCACAGCGGGGCCCTGTTCAGCGGTGCCTGTCTGCACAGCGGGGCCCTGTTCAGCGGTGCCTTTCTTCTCGGCGGGGCCCTGTTCAGCGGTGCCTGTCTTCACGGCGGGGCCCTGTTCAGCGGTGCCTTTCTTCACGGCGGGGCCCTGTTCAGCGGTGCCTGTCTTCACGGCGGGGCCCTGTTCAGCGGTGCCTTTCTTCTCGGCGGGGCCCTGTTCAGCGGTGCCTTTCTTCTCGGCGGGGCCCTGTTCAGCGGTGCCTGTCTTCACGGCGGGGCCCTGTTCAGCGGTGCCTTTCTGCACGGCGGGGCCCTGTTCAGCGGTGCCTTTCTTCTCGGCGGGGCCCTGTTCAGCGGTGCCTGTCTTCACGGCGGGGCCCTGTTCAGCGGTGCCTTTCTTGTCTATCAAGGGAGCCAGACCTGGCCAGGACTCCCTGCTTAGTCGCCCTCCGACCGTGCAGTTGCTGGACCCTCCTGTGACGGAGTCCTGGGCCCGTGGGTGTCCTCCATCACACCCGGGATGGGGCTTGTGGGGCCCTCCTGGTCCGCGCCCCTGCTGGCTGACTTCTCCGCCCTGCTGCCCTTGCCCTCCTTCGATGAGGCTCTCTGGCCCTTGCCTGCCCTTGATGTTGTGGCAGGTGACGGGCCACGACTTTGCTCCTTGGGGGCAGCCGTGTCAGCCTTCTCACGGCGGGCCTTGGTTTTACGGGTTCTCTTTCCAGGGAGGGGGCTGGCTGTTCCCTTGCTGCTGGCCGATGTATCGCTGCTGGGAAAGGGTGGACTCCAAAACCCATGCACAATGGTCAGACTTGATGCAGGGCTGGTGGTGGCTGAGGTGCTCTTCGGACTCTTACCAGATGGAGGGGGTGGGTCAGGTGGTGCAAAGAGGTCAAGTTTGGAGAGGAAAAGTTTTTTAGGAGCAATGGGAAGGGTAGGTGCAGTGGGTATGGGAGTGGAGGGAGAGGATGTGGTTGTAGGAGAGTCAGGTGTGCTGTCTATTGGTGCAGGTGCTTGTGACGTAGGCTGTCGTGTGGTGGTTGGCTGTTGTGTGGGTGGCTGCCTGCGTTTGTGTGTTTTGGAAGAGGGGGTGACAGACACAGTGGGAGAGGACACAGGGGACGTGTAAATGGCAGTGGGGTTGGTGACTGCACGTGTGCGGACTGTACTGGAGGGTGTGGTGGTGATGGAAGTACTGGCTGATGGTGGTGTGCATGCAGGTGTGAGTGGAGACGTCACAGGGAGGGGGGAGGGAGACGAGGAGGAGGGGGACACAGAGGTGGTAGTGACTGTTGGCATGTCTGCATCTGGATGTTGCTTGGGTGAATGCTTGTGGGATCTGTGGTGCTTATGTCTGGATGAGCTGGCCTTGGGTGTTGAGGTGTGTGCAGGCTGGTCTGATGGTGTGGATGGGATAGGCTGAGGAACAGGAGACTGGGAGACGGTGGAGGCAGTTAGAAGAGGGAGGCTGGAAACAGGGACAATGGCTGCCGTCAGTGCTGAGGCCAGAGCATTGAACGATCGTTGATGGGCAGCCTGACCCGAATGAATGCTCTCCAGGTATGCATTGCTCCGATGCACCTCCCTCTCTACCCCCTGGATGGCATTCAAAAGGGTAGACTGCCCAACAATGATGGTCTGTAGGAGGTCAATGACCTCCTCACTGAGGGCAGCAGGGGTAACTGGGGCAGGGCCTGAGGTGCCTGGGGCGAAGGAGATGCCCGCCTTCTTGGGCGAGCGGGCACGGAGCGAAGGCTGAGGGGCTGCTGGGAGGGCGGAGCTGGTGCGCTGGGTGGCGGCTGTACCTGTTGAGGCGGGGGGCACGGATGTTGCTGCCACCGCTAGGGAGCTCCCTTACGAGGACGTGTCAGTGTCGCTGGTGTCACCACGGGTCCCCGTTGTGGAGCTACCCTCGCCCTCCGTATCACTGGTGACCTCGGTGTCTGTAGCATGGCCCACCGGGGCCTTGTGAGTTCCAGCTCCCTCGTGCTCCGATGCCAATTCTCCTCCGCCTGATGATGCTAATGCACACATGCACAAGAAGATAAAGAAAAAGAGTGGGGGGAGAAATAAAGACAGGTTGAGTGCATGCATTGTCAACACCGTTGTCGGAGAGGACAGACACAGGAGCCTCCAGCACTACGCCGCGCAATCCGGATTCACTACTCAGTACTTGTGACTAGGCCTACAGGTCTATGGACAACAAATGCACACATGGGTGATGCTGGACCATGGATTGCTGTACTTGGCACCCTACAGAGGTTGGGGGAGGGGGCACAGGGCCATGCCTAAAGGAGGGGACTACACTACAGAAAGCGCCCTGGCCTAATGTCACCCACAGCCCTCCTCCCCCACCCAGGCACCTCCACTGCGCGTAAAGATAGCAGAATGTGCTGGTACTCACCCCCTTGTGTCTGCTGTGATGTCCTCACGCGCCCATCCAAATCGGGGTAGGCCACCGCCAGGATCCGGGACATCAGGGGGGTCAAGGTACGACTGGCACCCCTCCTACGTTGGGAGGTCATCCCCAGCAGTGACTCGGCAGTCTTCCTGGTCCCGTGGCGGATGTCCTCCCACCTCTTTCGGCAGTGGGTGCCCCGTCTGTTGTGGACCCCCAGGTCCCGGACTTCCTTGGCGATGGCACGCCAAATGTCGACTTTCTGATGGGCGCTGACCTATTTGACATGTACAGGGTGGGAAAGGAAATTTCAACATTTTTCTGCATGTTAGATGTGATTGCCCCCCCCTCCCCAACCCTGCCATGTGGCACATGCTCCCATCTGTAGTGCCTTCCACTCCTCATTCGCTCCCCACCCCACCATCTTACATCCACCAAACACAACCCAGGCATAGCCCATTCAACGTGCACCCAGTGTACTTACCTGTTGGTCTGGAGGACCGTAGAGTAGCGCATACTGGGGCAGGACCCCATCCACAAGTTTCTCCAACTCTTCTGAAGTGAAGGCAGGGGCCCTTTCCCCAGTCGCAGCAGCCATTGTCTCTTCCAGACCGAGGTCACAGCAGCACTTGCAGTATAGGTCCTCTCCTGTGGATGATCAGGTCTCGAGTGATTAAGCAGATAGAAAATGGCGGTCACGCCTGCGGCGGTGCGTACCGCGGCGGTGCGTACCGCGACCGCCGGCGCACATCGTCATTGGCTCCTGAGACCCATAGGGTTCAATGTTAACCAATGCTGCTATGCGCAGCGGTCTTCGACCGCCTACCGCCACGGTGTGCCACGCCAGCGCAGTGACCTCACATCCCACTGTCACACTTCACAGGTCAGGCAGCCACCATTTCAAGGCCCCACATGGCATGATTTCTACTGCGTCACACAGGCCTAGGCCTTGCATTGCCACTCATACAAGCCGTTCCATGCATAGCGATTCGTGTACTGTGCAAGCTGTGTGAACGTACCTGTGGGTTGCTTGACTCTGTGCTCCATGTTGTCCTTCCTAGGCACCGTCTGCTGGGACTTGCGAGGAGAAGGATGAATCCTCCCGTGTACCGACCGCTGGTGGACCTGTCGACAATGGAAGAACGACATATTATACTGTACTTCGATACCGACTTGACCGAGCCACTATACATGAACTGTGTGCCGAGCTGGAGCCAGACCTGATGTCCCCCATCCGCCAACCCACAGGGATTCCCCCTCTGGTGCAGGTTCTGTCAGTACTCCATTTTTTGGCAAGTGGGTCTTTTCAGACAACAGTGGCCATGTCATCAGGGATGTCTCAGCCTATGTTTTCTAAGGTTTTGTCCAGAGTGTTGTCTGCCCTGATGAAATACATGCGGAGATACATTGTTTTCCCTGAGGAGGGTGATTTGGCCAACGTGAAGGGTGATTTCTATGCCCTTGGACATATCCCCAACATCATTGGTGCCATTGATGGGACCCATGTGGCTTTAGTACCCCCAAAAGACAATGAGCAGGTGTACAGAAATAGAAAAAATTACCATTCGATGAATGTCCAGGTGGTCTGTTTGGCTGACCAGTACATCTCCCATCTAAATGCCAAGTTCCCTGGGTCAGTGCATGACGCGTATATCATGCAAAATAGCAGCATCCCTTATGTGATGGAACAGCTACAGAGACACCGTGTGTGGCTAATAGGTGACTCTGGTTACCCCAACCTGCCTTGGCTATTGACCCCAGTGAGGAATCCCCGGACCAGGGCAGAGGAACGGTACAATGAGGCACATGGGCGAACTAGGAGGATTATAGAACGGACCTTCGGGGTCCTGAAGGCCAGGTTTAGGTGCCTGCATATGACAGGTGGATCCCTAATGTATTCACCAAAGAAGGTGTGTCATATCATCGTGGCCTGCTGTATGCTTCACAATCTTGCATTGCGACGCCAGGTGCCTTTCCTGCAGGAGGATGGTCCAGATGGTGGTGTTGTAGCAGCTGTGGAGCCTGTGGAGAGTGAAGAGGAGGAAGACGACGGGGACGACACGGACAACAGGGACACAGTTATACAACAGTATTTTCAGTAGCACATAGGTAAAAATCACCCACGCCATTTTACATTTACTTCTGGCCTCCTGCATCTCTACTTTCTGTGTTTCCCCCCAGTTCCTTTTAACTGATTTTTGACTTTCCCTTCCCTTTTCAGAGCTGTATGACCCACAGCGTGACTTCTGCTTTGTTTGCCCATGGACTAATGCTTATTGACATTGGTATGTTGTCATCACAATGTAACTGATTATTATTGCACCGTTATGTGTAATACATTTGTAAAGAATACAAGCAGACTCCTGAAATTTGAAGTGCAATTGGTGATTTATTTGAAGTGCTGCATATAGGTCCATGATAGTAAAACGGTGATGGGTGGGGGTGGAGTAATGTCCATGGCAGAGTCCAGTTCTCAGTAGCACAGGTGCATTGTCCATATGCCTGTGGAAGGATGGAGCAGGGGCAGTTCAAGGTTGGACAGGGTGACAATGTGGGACAGTGGGATGACATCAGGGGGTATCTTATGCTGGCGGGGGTCTTGGCATCCTACTCTGTCTTCTTGTGTGATCTCAGGTTCCGCTTGCGTGGTGGTTGATCTTCAGCAGGAGGTGGGGTTCTGGTGGCCTGTCGTTGTGTGGGGCCTCCTGTCCACTAGCGCCGGCGGATGTGGTAGGCTGTTTGTCGTCCGGGCTAGTGACAGGGGCCCTTTGGGGTGCCACATGGTCCCGCAATGTGGTGACTATCTGGTTGAGGGCCAGGACGATCAAATCAAATCAAATCATTAACATTTATAAAGCGCGCTACTCACCCGTGCGGGTCTCAAGGCGCTAGGGGGGAAAGGGGGGGTTATCGCTGCTCGAACAGCCAAGTCTTTAGGAGTCTCCGGAAAGCGGAGTGGTCCTGGGTGGTCCTGAGGCTGGTGGGGAGGGAGTTCCAGGTCTTGGCCGCCAGGAAGGAGAAAGATCTCCCACCCGCCGTGGAGCGGCGGGTGCGAGGGACGGCAGCAAGTGCGAGGCCAGCGGAGCGGAGGGGGCGGGTGGGGACGTAGAAGCTGAGGCGTCTGTTGAGGTATTCCGGTCCCTTGTTGTGGAGGGCTTTGTGTGCGTGGGTGAGAAGACGGAAGGTGATCCTTTTGCTGACTGGGAGCCAATGCAGGTGTCTCAGGTGTGCGGAGATGTGGCTGTTGCGGGGTACGACGATGGTCCCCATTGCGGTACCAATGTTCCTGAGTTCGTCTCTGAACCCCATGTACCGTTCCTCCTGCTGTGCCTGGATCTCCTGGAACCTGGCCAGTACCGTCGCCATCGTCTCCTGGTAGTGGTGGTATGCTCCCATGATGGTGGTGAGGGCCTCTTGGAGAGTGGGTTCCCTGGGCCGGTCAACCCCCTCTCGCACAGCAGCCCTCCCAGTTCCCCTGTTTCCCCGGGCCTCTGTCCCCTGGACGGTGTGCCCACTACCACTGCCCCCAGGTCCCTGTTGTTGTTGGGGTGGTGGGTCAGCCTGGGTGCCCTGTAGTGGCGGACACACTGCTGATTGACGCGTCCTGGAGACAGAGGCATGGGCCCGCTGGGTGGGAGCTGTGCTGGTATTCCCAGGGGGGGTTGGGTCTGCTGTGGCCTGTGTCTGTGTGTGGGGAACCGACTGTCCAGAGGTCCCCGATGGTCCGGGCTGGTCATCAGGTTCTAGGTCGACAGAGCTGCTGTCATCACTGGGGGCCTGTTCTGGGGGCGGGATGGACAAATCTGGACCCTCCTGGCCGGTGTGTTGGCGTTCGGGCCCTGCAGGGGTAAAAGAGTATGGTTATTGCTTCTGTGTGTGCCATGGCGTGCGATTTGTGGGTGCCCTTGTCCCCCAGTGCTGGCATTCCCTTGTGGGAGGAGTTGTGAGGGTGGTTTGTGGGGGGATGGGTATGTGCAGTGGTCATGCTTAGGTGATGGGTGTCCATGGTTTGTGTTGGCATTCAGGGATTGGTGTTGTGTTGGGTGGGTTGTGCTGGTGAGACATTGGCAGGGAGGATGTGTGCTGGGGGGTTGGGGGTGAGGGTGGGGGTGTGGGTTGGCATGCTGGTGGTTGGGGGGGTGAAGTAGTTGGGATTAGACTTACCAGAGTCCATTCCTCCGCCTACTCCAGCGAGACCCTCAGGATGCAGGATGTTCAAGACCTCTTGCTCCCATGCTGTGAATTCGGGTGGAGTGGGTGGGGGTTCGCCGCCAGTCTTCTGCACAGCGATGTTGTGTCTTGACACCATCGACCGCACCTTCTCCCGTAGGTCGTTCCAGCACTTTCGGATGTCTTCCCGGTTTCTGGGATGCTGTCCCACAGCGTGGACCCTGTCGACGATCCTTTGCCATAGCTCCGCCTTCCTGGCTATTGTGGTGTGCTGCACCTGTGTGCCGAATAGCTGTGGCTCTACCCTAATTATTTCCTCCACCATGACCCTGAGTTCTTGGTCCGAGAACCTGGGGTGTCTTTGGGGTGCCATGGGGTGGTGTGGGGTGTTGTTTGTGGTGATGAGTGTGGTGTGTGTGGTGGTGTGTGGTGTTTTGTGCGTGGATGTAGTGTGGGTGATGATGTTGTGTTCCTCTGTGTGTTGGGGTTTTCGATAGCTGTGCTCTCTCTCTCTCTCTCGCCTTCTCTCCGAATTTCTAGAAGTGGGGGTTTGTGGGTGATGTGGGTGTGTGTTTTATAGTTGATTGGATGTGTGGGAGTGGTGTTTGTATGTGTATCAGGTGTCCAATGTGGCAGTGTTTTGGAGCTGGGTGTGTATTTTGACCGCAGCGGTGTGTACCGCCAATGGAATACCGCGGTTAAATGACCGCCGCGTGGATTCGTGGGTCGTAATGGCATGGGCGTGTTTGTGTTGCCGTGACGGTGGAGGTTTGGTCATCTCCAGTTTATCGCTGACCGCTGATGAGGCGGCCTTCCGTGGATGTCGGGTTTTTGGCGGTTTGGCAGTTGTGGGTCAGAATGACCATGGCGGTTTACCGCGGCCGCGGCGGTAGAATGGCGGTCTTCTGACCGGCGGTAAGAGCCTTTTACCGCTGAGGTCAGAATGACCCCCTTAATCTCCCCATGCCTAAAACCGAAATGAATGTGTCCTTGTGTAATGTAACTGATGCTCATGTAAAGCTCTCATATACCTACGGGTCAAGTCTGCGTTATATAAAACTACAAAAGATAAGTGTTTTTCAAACTTCTGTCATTAGGCTATACTTGGCTACATTTGAATGATATTTGTGTTACATTAGGGCTCTTTTTCTCTGGTGGCCATCTTGGGTAACATATTTGTTATGAAGCGCCCTAACTTTTTCATTTACTGCAGTAACATCAGTAGAACAGCTTTCAGTTTTCCATTTCAATTCCATCAAGATGGCATTCAGAGGTGCCACGCTTTTGGCATGAATTCAGAATGTTGGCATTCTAGCTGCTCATTGGAACTCTGTAGTAAAGCTGCTGATTACAGATAGTTAACAGGCAGTCTGCTGTTGGGTGTTAAATAAGTGCATGTTTCAGTCTGTACGTCAGAATGTTTTAATGAAATAGAAGAGGAAGATATTTGAGAACTCACCGAAAACAACTCCTAATATTTTTTTTATACAGCACTAACTATCATTTCTATGGCCAAATGACCGCCTCATTTTGTTCCTTTCTAAATTAAACGTTTTAAGTTTTACCAGTTTGATTCAATCAAGATGGATTCAGGTGTAGCACACTTTTGTTGTAAGTAAGATGGTTAGCACTCTAATTCTTTGGAACACTCTGGGATGCTGCAGTAGAACACAAAGGAATCAACTGACATGCTGTTCCTGCCCAAAGTGTTTAACTGAGTGTAGGAAAGTACCATCCTTCTTGGCATGTTACCCCCAATTTCTAAATGTTCGTCGGAGTGTTTTTACTGTCCCTCTGGGACCCTGCTAGTCAGGACCCCAGTGCTCTAAGTTTGTGGCCTACATGTCAGTGTGTTTCACTGTGTTGTCAGTATGCTTGATTTTGTCACTGGAGTTCTGCTAACCAGAACTCCAGTGCTTATGCTCTCTCTGTTTACCAAATTTGTCACTATAGTCTAGTGGCTCCATATTCCAATTCAAATTGGCACACTGGACCCCCCTTCTAAGTCCCTAGTATATGGTACATAGGTAACCATGGCATTGGGGTTCCAGGAAATCCTTATGGGCTGTAGTATTTCTTTTGCCACCCATAAGGAGCTCAAACAAATACTTCTTCAGTCCTGTCACTGCAGCCTGAGTGAAATAGTGCCCACACTATATTACAGCCATTTTTACTGCACCAGGTCATTAATAAGTATCCTATATGTCTAACCTTCAGTTACTGAAGGCTAGGTGCAAAGTTACTGTGTGTGAGGACACCCTTCCACTAGCAAATGTGCACCAACGTTGTCCAGAACCAATTTACCGGACTTCGTGAGTGCGGGGACACCATTATAAGCGTGCACTGAATATATGTCAATACATATTTGTAGCTTCACAATGGTAACTCTGAATATGGCCAAGTGAGGTGTCTAAGATTGGAAAATTTAACCCCCAATCCATTTCTGGTATTGAGGGGCCAATTCCATGCACCCTGGGGGCTCCACCATGGACCCCCAGTACTGCCAAATCAGCTCTTTGAGGGTTCCACTGCAGCCCCAGTTGGTGCCACCTCACCAACAGGTTTCTGCCTTCCTGGGATTTGAGCAGCTCAATCCCAGAAAGGCAGAACAATGCAATTCCTTTAGGATAGGGGAGTTACACCCTCTCCCATTGGGAATAGGTGTTACAGGCATGGGAGGAGTGTCCTCCCAGGGCCTCTGGAAATGCTTTGAAGGGCACAAACGGTGCCCTCCTTGCATAATCAAGTCTACACCGGTTCAGGGAGCCCCAGTCCCTGCTCTGGTGCGAATCTGGACAAAGGAAAGGGCAGTCACAACTCCCCTGTCCATCACCACCCCAGAGTGTCCCTGGCTTTAGCCATTTTGGATTGCAAGGTGTGGGGAACTCTGGAAGCTTCTGAGTGGCCATTGCCAGCAGGTGACGTCAGAGACCCCTCCTGGTAGGTGCATACCTGGTTAGGTAGCCAAACCCCCTCTCGCTGCTATTTAGAGTCACTCTGTAGGAGGCTGGACTGGTTTGTAACAGTTACCTAAGGTACTTACACCTTACACCAGATCCAATTATCCCTTATTAGTTAAATGTAGGCAGTGTTCCATCAGCTTAGGCTGTCTAGGGGTAGCTGAAACAGAGCAGGTTAGGTTGGACTAGGAGACATGCGAAGTTCCTGCGAAATAACTATAGTTGCACAGTACTTATACAAAATAAAAGACATCACTCAGTGTTACCAAAAATAAAGGTACTTTATTTTAGTGACACAAGGCCAAAAACATCTTAGAGGCAATACTCCTTCTGGAGGTAAGTATTATACACAATATATACACTAGTAACAAATACCAGGTAAGTAAACAGTCATAGAATAGTGCAAACAGTAGAAAATACAATATATTGCAATGGGCCCGAGGCAACACAAACCATATACTAAAATAGTGTAATGCGAATGTCGAATTCCCCCCAGGCAAGTGTGGTGTGTTGAGGGGTGCTGGGAGTGTAAGAAAACACCAAAAGTAAGTAAAGTACCCCACCCTAGAGCCCAGGAATGCAGGAGAAAAGTACATCAAGTTTCCTCAGAACACTCTACGAGTTGTGATGAAGAATTATGCGAGAACCAAGCAAGACTGAAAGCAACAAACAATGGATTCCTGGACCTGAAGACCTGTGGAGAGAGGAAACCAAGTCCAGAAGTTGAAGAAGAGTCCAGGAATAACAGGAGCCCATCCCAACCTGGACAAAGGTGCAAAAGTGGATTCTTCGCTTAGAAGAAAAGTACAGAAGTGCACCAAAGAAGATGGCTGTGGGTTCCGGTTTGGTGCAAGAGATGTCACACATTGAGTTGTTGGATGCAGGCTGTTTCCATTTCTGGATTCTCCCAACAAGCCTTGGTTCAAGCAAGTATGCAGTTTGCATCAAAGAGGAGCTGCCTAGACCCAGGAGGGACCAAGCAGTCTCAACTCACACTGAGGAGACAAAGGGGACTCTCAGCACTTCAGAGAGCCCTCTGAAGACCAGGCAGTACCCACAGGAGGCCCAGAACATGGGGACAACGAAGATGCAAAGAGCGGTCATCACAGCAGTACACTGGAGGATCCCACGCCGCCGGAGAACAACTCAGGGAGCTGTGCATCATAGGATGAGTGCTGGGGACCTGGGCTACGCTGTGCATGAAGAACTTTTGGAAGAAGTGCACAGGAGCCCAAGGAGCTGCAGAAGACGTGGTGCACAGGGGTACTGTTGCAACACGGGGAAGCAAGCTCTTACCTCCACCAAATTTGGACAGGTTGTCATCGCAGAAGGGTGCCTGCTGAAGGAGTGAAGTGACTCCGTTACTCCACAGGAGATTCCTTCAGTTCTTCTGTGCAGGGTGAAGACAGGCGGTCCTCAAAGCGTGCACACCTTGGAAACAGTTGCAAATGCTGGCTGGAGCTGAAGTTGCAGATCACAGGAGTCGTCCTTCATACTTTGTTGGAGTTACAGCGGTTCCTGGAGCAGTCTGTGGTTCATCCGACGATCAGAAGCTGAAGCAGAGGATGCAGAGGAGTCCTGAAGGAATCTTGCAAACTGAATCTGAGGAAACACCCAGAGGAGAGACCCTAAATAGTCCTGAGAGGGGGTTGGCTACCTACCCAGGTAAGCACCTATCAGGAGAGGTCTCTGACGTCACCTGCTGGCACTGGCCACTCAGAGGTCTCCAGCGGGTCCCCACACCTTGGAATCCAAGATGACTAACACCAGGGAAACTCTGGAGGAGCTCTGGGCACCACCCCTGTAGTGGTGATGGACTGGTGAGTTGTCACTCCCCTTTCCTTTGTCCAGTTACGCGCCAGAGCAGGGACTGGGGGTCCCTGAATCGGTGTAGACTGGATTATGCAAGGAGGGCACCATGAGACAGGCAAAACACACTGACAAATAGTTGTCAAATTATGAGCACTAGGGTCCTGGCTAGCAGGATCCCAGTGAGACAGTAAAAACACACTGACAAGCAGGCCAACAACTGTGCTTATCATGCTAGAAAGAGGCTGCTTTCTGACACTCTCCTCCGGGTTTTTCCTCAGATTCGGTTTGCAAGACTCCACCAGGACTCCTCTGCATCCTTTGCTTCAGCTTCTGACCGTCGGATCAACTGCAGACTGCTCCAGGAATGCTGTAACTGCAACAAAGTATCCAGGAAGGCTACTGTAAACCTGCAACTTCAGCTCCAGCCAACAACTGCAACAGTTTCCATTTTGTGCACGCTCTGAGGACTGTCTGCCATAATTTTGCACCAGAAGGACTGAAGGAATCTTCAGTGGAATGATGGAGCTACTTCCCTACTTCAGCAGGTACCTCTCTGCATTGACAACTGGTACACTAGGACTCCTCTCCTGTTGACGAGCTTGATCCCTGGAACACAAGTCATGGACTAAAGTGATCCTGACTGTCCAAAGGTCCAGCTGTCCAAATTTGGGGGAGGTAAGGGCTTGCCTGCCCATGCCAGAGAGTACCCCTGTGCACTGCGTGCTCTGCTGTTCCTTGGACTCCTGTGCACTTCTTCCAAAAGTCCTTTGTGCACAGCATAGCCCAGGTCCCCAGCACTCTATCCTGCGATGCTGAGCTCCCTGAGTTGTTCTCCGGCGGTGTGGGATCCCTTTGTGTAGTGCTGCAACAACCACATTCTGCAACTCCTTTGTCCCCGTGTTCTGTGACTGCTGTGGGTGCTGCCTGGTCTTCTGAGGGCTATCTAAAGTGCTGAGAGCCTCCTCTGCCTCCTCAGTCCGATTTGAGGTACCCAGGTCCCTCCTGGGCCCAGGTAGCGCCTTTTCCTGCCAACCGCAACATTTGCATGAGCCAAGGCTTGTTGGCGGAATCCAACGACGAAAACCAGCCTGCATCAAACAACTCGACGTGGGACATCTCTTGCACCAAGCAGGAACCCGCAGCTGTCTTCTTTGGAGCATTTCTGACTTCTTCTGCCAACTTGAGATTCCGCTTTTGCACCTTCATCAGGGTTATCAGACGCTCCTGTTCTTCCTGGACTCTTCATCGACTTCTGGACTTGGTCTCTCTCCGCAGGTCTTCAGGTCCAGGAATTCATTGTTGGTTTCTTGACATCTTGCTTGGTTTTTGCATAATCCTTTACCACGACTCCTATTGTGTTCTGAGGAAACTTGGTGTAATTTACTCCTTCTTTGCTGAGCTCTGGGGTGGGGTAATTTATTTCCCTTTGGTGTTTTCTTACACTCCCAGCACCCCTCTACACACTACACTTGCCT
Source organism: Pleurodeles waltl (assembly GCF_031143425.1). Taxonomy (NCBI): domain Eukaryota; kingdom Metazoa; phylum Chordata; class Amphibia; order Caudata; family Salamandridae; genus Pleurodeles; species Pleurodeles waltl. Next base: position 640,841 of record NW_027149811.1, on the reverse strand, counting down.
AGGGGAGAAATCAACATTTGCATTCCACTATTTTAGTATATGGTTTGTGTTGCCCCTAGGCCCATTACAATATATTGTATTTTTCACTGTTTGCACTATTTTCTGACTGTGTACTTACCTGATTTTGGTTACCCGTGTATATAATACTTACCTCCAGAAGGAGTGTTGCCTCTAAGATATTTTTGGCCTTGTGCCACTAAAATAAAGTACCTTTATTTTTGGTAACACTGATTATAGTCTTTCTTGTGTATCAATACTGTGTGAATGTAGTGGTATTGCAAGAGCTTTGCATGTCTCCTAGTTCAGCCTTAGCTGCCCTACTACAGCTACCCCTAGACAGCCTAAGCTGCTAGACACTGCCTACATTTCACTAAGGTGCATCACTTGACCTGGTAGAAGGTGTAAGTACCTCTGGTACCCACTACACACCAGGCCAGCTTCTCACACTGAGAGTGTCAGACTTTATTTTCATATGGCTGAGAAAGATAGTGTGGATTTACAGTAAATATGCTCCCAGTTTAGCTTCTAGAGCACCTTCCATAACCTCTATGGGAACATCATGAGAAACTGTTTTCTCTCCAACGTGATTAATGAAATTCCAACAGAAGGCTTTTTCACAGGTTAAAATCACCTTCAAACACTCCACAATTCTTAAACTTAGTATAGTTCCATGAAGAAATGATTTATATTGTAACTAAAATCTGCTATCCCCCTTTAAACTCCTTTTTGTGACCCTCAAAAACTGCCATTCATTACAATGCATTTCAATAGGGACCATGCCTCAGAGCCCTGTAAGTGCTGCCACAGCATGTTCTCATGTTGTGACCCCACTATAAGGGGGGTCCATTTTAGGAGCCCCATATATGATCTTTGGGTCTGGATATGCTCACCCTGCTCACTTATATATATTTTTTAGTTCATTTTCAGGGCACAGGGATCAAGAGCCTGAGTTTTGAAATGACTGCCATAATATTTTGTTCAGGTTGTCACTAACCAATCAGGATTGACTAGTCTTGTTTAAATTGACCAATCGGAGCATATCTGAGCACCAACTGTCCAGATATCTATATTCCTTTTTCCTTCAATATTATAAAACTACTGAATCGATTTACACTAAAAAACAAAAAGCACAATCTGTGCACCAAGATCTAGCTTCCTGGCTAGTTTGGTGTAATTCTGTTCAGCGGTTCGGGCTGCACTCATGTCTAAAGACCCAATGGGAAAATGCATGGGAAAAATGCATTTTGGACCATCTGTTTTTCTATGCCCTCACTTTATGTATCACCCTGAAACTATCAAGATAGCAGCTGAAATGGGTGGCACACTAGCTTTGAAAATTTCGTGAAGATTTTGTCAAATGGCTCCAAAGTTATTGGCAAAACAACAAATGATTTTCCTTCGGAAACTTATAGATCTATCTATCTATCTATCTATATATCTATCTATCTATCTATCTATCTATCTATCTATCTATCTATCTATCTATCTATCTATCTACATATTGTGTGTGTGTGTGTGTGTGTGTGTGTGTGTATATAAATATATGACTTAGCTTCTATAGGAGGAGTGTTTTTTTGTTGCGCCAACAACTTTGGCACAGTTTGACAAATCTTCACAAAGTTATCAAAACGAATACGACAGTTGGTTTAGCTTCTGTCTTGGAACTTTCAGGGTGATCCATCAAGCCGAGAAAAAGAAGGAGGGGGGCAAAGTAAGTGTTTTCCCATTCATCTGCCTATTGGGTTTTTATACACGCCTACAGCCTGAACCTCTGACCAGAATTACACCAAATTTGGCAGGAAGCTAGATCCTGGTGTGCAGATTGTACTTCTTGATGTAAATATGTTCAGTAGTCTCTGAGATGATAAAAGTTATGTAAATACAGGTATCTAGGGACAAGGAACACCGTGGATCCAACCGTCCCCGTGCTGATATCTGATTGGCTGCCAACACTTTAACAAGGAAGTGTGTGCGAACCATTTTGAGACTTGTTCTCAGCTGAGTCCCAAAGAAAAAATACAAAATAAAATGAAAAGGGGACAGAATAGAAATACCTGAGCACCTAGCCTTGATCCAGGGGTCCCCCGGGAACCCACCATGGCTGAAAATTATTTTTTTCTTCAATGTCTCATGAAAATCTGCTTATGGATCCGCTGATATTTCTGAGATTTTAAAAAACGTGCAGTCTCCTGTGTTCTAAATTTATTTGGTCCCCAGGTGGGACAGTTTCTGGTGGCATTAGGAGCTAAAAATAAGGTAGAGCACAAGGGGTCCCCCTCCTAGGGCTTTTAGAAGCCCCGGGAACCAACACCTTCCAGGGGCTAAATGTGTTGAATATGCGGGAGAGCCATGCATCCCCTTTGTGCCTGGGGACCAAAACCTCCACAGGCCTACAAGTATAAAAAAATAGGAGGGGGTCCTAAGAACTCCACTGGGGCCCGGGGACAACCGCCTCCCTTGGTTTAGAAGAAATACAATATTAAAATAAGGTGGAGGGCTATGTGGACCCCCCGTTCGCTGAGAACCACCACCTCCCGGAGGTGAAACACTCTATTTTGTTAGTGGGTGCGGGGACCCTCCTGGGATCAGGAGACCACCACCTCCATAGGCCTGCAAGGAAATTTAAAGAGGGGGTCCACAGACCTCCCCGTCCCCAGAGACCAACACCTCCCAGTGGCCAAATAGAAAATAAGGCCTCCTGGAGCCAAACATGGCCCTGGGGACTGCCACTCCCAGGGCCGGCTCCTGCTACCTCCCGAGGTGCTCATCACCTCGAGGTAGCAGTTTGTTTAGCGGGAGCTGACAGCTCCTGTCAAGCAAAAGCAAACATAACCCCACACCCAACCAGTGGCAGCATTAAAACTGTTCTGCTTGCTGGGAGCAGAGTTTTCATCTCTTTCCCTCCCTTCTGTCATGTGGGCAGGGAAAGAGAGAAACGATTGCTCCCACATGCAGGGAATTTCATTTCCAGGAGTTCCCTGTGTGAGGGAACAATGCTGGCTCCCACAGAATGTTGGAAGGCAGCTAGGACCACAGGGGCCCTGAGGGTACCCCTGCAGACCAGTCACTTTCTCTCTCTCTTTCACTCTCTCTCCCATCCCCTAATGGGATGGAAGAGGGAGAGGGACATTGTTATTGCAATGGTATCTCCATAAAATGACTTCAAAGTGTCACATTAGCATAATGTTTGATACAAATGTCATAGCTACATTTTGATTTGATGTACACTAGAACAGAGTCATCTCTGGACTACTGGTAAAGCTTTTGGAGTATCACTCAGTAGGCTGAATGTTCAAATCCTGGTATCTCATGGTAGATTGTCTGTTTATTTACTTGTGTTTTGAATGTTAAACATTCCTAGTGATGGAACATTTACATTTTTTCCCATTGCCATCTTCGGATTGAATGTCATAGAGATGCATGGACACTGCGTAGTGAGGAGTCACCAGTAGCCTAATGGTTAGGCTCTCTTCCCTGGTGCAGAATAAATGTAAGGAAGGTTGAGGGGGGCCCCTCTGTAGGCCATGCGGACCACCCCCACAGCTCATTAGGGCCTGGGGACCACCACCTCCCCGAGGCCAAAAGGATATAATGAAAGGGAGAGGGACCCATGCTCCCAGGCCATTAAGGCCTTGGATATTCCCAGCTCCCTGGGGCTTGACCATATTTAGAATGAGGATGGGACCCCAGGGTCATTTTCAGTCATGGAGACCATCACCTCCCTGGGGTAGACCCTTGCAATAACAAAGGAGAAGGCTGTGTGGTCCTCCTCCTGGAGCCATTAATGGCTCTGGGGACCACCTCCCCCTAAAGCCGGCTCCCAATGCCCCTCGGTGCCCACCCTCAGTACATGGTTGCTTGCTTTGACAGTTCTCGCTAAGCGTGAACAAGCAGCAAGTCCGCTTTCAGCAAGTGGGAGCAGGAGAACTGCTCCTGCTCGCCGGAAGCCGACTTTTCATCTGTTTTCCTGCCCACAGTCAAGCAGGTTGGAAAACAGATGAAAGAATTGCTCCAACAAGCAGGGAGCAGTATTTTCTGCTTCTCCTTGTGTCCAGGAACAGAGCCTGCTCTTTCTGGAGGCAGGGAGCTGGCTAGGTGCGCATAAGATTGATGCTTCCCGATGGTCCCCAAAACTAAAAACTGAGTGCCCTGGGTGGGGCCAGGGCACCCAGCAAAAAGTGGTCTGGCCTTCAGGAATGGGGTACCCATGGCCTGAAACTGCCCCATGGAGTGGGGCTGCATGGCTCCCCTCCTCTTTCAAAAATTGGCCAGGCCCCAAAGTTGTGGTCTCTGGGGCCAGAATTGGCCAAGAGAGAGGAGTCTGGTTGGCTCTCCTCCTCTTTTAATAATAGGCTAGCCCCCGGGGGTGGGGTCCCTTGGGCCAAACTCAACACAGCGAGAGGGGCCACGATCAGACCAAGGAGTCAGACCACATGGCTCCTTCTACTTTCACTAATTGGCCATGCCCTGGGTGATGGTGTCCCTGGGGCAAAAATCGGCCTGGAGAGAGGGTCGTGCAGCCCTCTTTCCCTTTTCGTAACTGGGTGGCCCCGGGGATGGGGTCCCCAGGGCCATCATTGGCCTGGGGAAGGGGGCTGCCTGTCCCTTCCTGGGTTGCCTACATATGGCCACACATGTCCCTGGTGACTGCCATCCACCACGGCTGGCTCCTGCTACCTCCTAAGGTGCCCACCCTCATAAGGTGGCTGTTTGCTTTTGCTTGGCGGAGTTGACAGCTCCCGCCAAGCAAAAGCAAACATAACTCTGCCCCCAGCAAGCGGGTGCATTAAAACTGTCCCTCTTGCTGGGACCTGAGTTTTCGTCTCTTTCCCAGCCTGTTGTAATGTGGGCAAGGAAAGAGATTAAAAGATTGCTCCCACATGCAGAGAGCTGCTTTTCTAGCAGCTTCCTGCATGAGGAAGCAATGCTGGCTCCCACAGCAGGTAGGGAGGTGGCTAGGACCACCTGTGTTTTGAGGCTACCCTCACAGTCACTTTCCCTCTCGCTCTCTTTCTCTCTCTCTTTCTCTCTCTCTCACACTTCCATCACATAATGGGATGGAAGAGCAAGATTGTCATTGCAATGGTCTCACCATACAATGACTTCAAAGTGTCACACTAGCATAATGTTTGGTACAAGTGTTATAGTTACGCTTTGATGCACAGCAGAAGAGAGTCACTTCTGGACTAGTGGTAAAGCCTTTGGAGTGTCACTCAGTAGGGTGAAGGTTCAAAACCTGGTCTCATGGCAGTGTGTCTGTTTATTTACATGTGTTTTGAATGTTAAACATTCCTAGTGATGACATATTTGCATCTTTTTCCCATTACAATCTTTGAATTGAATGTCATAGAGATGTCTGGACACTGCTTAGTGAGGAGTCACCTGTGGCCTAGCAGTTAAGTTTCACAGACCTTCACACAGAAGCTTGAAGTTTCAAGTCTAGATGTTTCAGTTGTCATTTCTCAGCTTTAAATTCTTTCCAACTTCTAATATTTAAGATGCATACCGACAGGTGATCTCACTCTTTTTACTTGTCAAATACATTTTTTCAGTCTATCAGAGCATTTCTTATTCTAAGTGACGTTGGGTTGTGTGGTTATAAGGTATGTGCTGTGGGGCCGGGCTGCAGGCCAAGCCCTGCGGCCTACCTCTGTAGTAAATAGCCCTTCTCCCCTTACACAAATTGGCTGGGCTCGGGGATGGGGTCCTAGGGCCAAAATCACTCCAGGGAGGTGGGCCACATGGCTCCCTCCCCTTTCACTAATTGGTCATGCCCCATGTGATGGAGTCCCCGGGGCAAAAAGTGGCCCGGGGAGAGGTGGTGTGCAGCCCTCCTCCCCTTTAAGTACTTGGGTGGCCCCAAGAGGATGGGGTCACTGGGGCTGTAATTGGCCCAGGTATGGGAGCTCCCTGCCCCCCACCTGGGTTGCCTACATATGGGGGGGTGGGCCACAGGGATTAGCTGCAGGTAAGGCCTTGTGGCCATTCTCCCACCAAGCACAGCTGAAGACCATGCGAGACGTGGTGGTGGGTGTTTGTGGGGGATTGGCTGAAAGGCCTAGCTGCAGGCCAGGCCTTGTGGCTGACCCACCACTGCGCATGGCTATAGGCTGTACATTGCATTGTGTTGGGTGCATACTGGGGGTTTGCTGAAGGGTCTGGCCACCGGTCTGGCCTTGCAGTCAACTCTCACCACGCAAGGTCAAATGCAGTGCATGTTGTGGGGTTGGGTGCAGCGCTTAGTTGCAGGCTGCTCCGTTCAGTCAATCCCCATCGTGCACAGCCAAAGGCCGTGCATGGTTGGGTGCATCTGGGGGGTTGGCCACAGGATCTGACAGGGGGTTGGGCACAGGGCTGAAGTCTGTGTGTTATCGGGGTTGGATTAACGTAAGGTAATTAAATATTACTTAATGTTAAAAACAAACTAGAAATTCACTGAAGAAAACAGGGAACTTATTGTTAGGAAATAGAATTTAAATAAAATTAGAAACGCATTGAAAAAACCTAATATTGGAAGGACATCATAGTGAGGTTCAAATTTTAGAAGCAAAAAACTATAGAAATTCCACATTTATTTTATCTCAAGAAACTATAACTTGTGCCCTAAGGTAAGCATAATTCATGCCGTCGCCAAGCACTGCTACGTACCTCTCATATAACATCTGCAATGATATATTGCATAGCGTAATTCATAATATAACTGCAACATTAATGATAACAAAACTGGGACTATTGTATAGGTCCTCCCATCCATATGTTCCATAGGAAAAGCTTTTTTGTATTACTAATAACTTTAGTCCCTTTTGAGAAATCTCCGCAAAACTCATGCTACTGAAAATCAGAGCAAAACAGAGCATTCTACCCAAACTCTACAGCTTGTCGAAGCCGCGTAGCATGGCGGAGTTATTTCACCACTAAAAAAATAATGGATGGAGTGTTGAAACTTTTCAAACACTCACCCCCAGTCTCAGAGCTGGGTTTAAACCATTATTATTTTTCTCACTATGTCACCCCAGTTTGGGCCCAGCCATATGAAAATGAGTCTTGACCCTGCTCCCCATGGGAGCAATCCAGCGGGAACTGCCAAGCCAGGTCCTTCCTGGACCCAAAACAAGCATCCCGGGACCAGTTTCAGGGTATCACCCCTCATTGGCCAGGCTAGCTTGAATGCAGTCGTCCAGTAGGCAAGGGACCAACGTCTGGGTACACCATTGCTTCTTAGGGTGCACAAAGAAAAATAATGGACAGACTGTTGAAACCTTTCAAACACTCACGCCGTCAAGATCTGGGTTTAATTAATTGTTATTTTGCTTGCCACATCACCCCAGTTTGGACCCAGCCATATGCAAATCAGTCTTAACCCTGCTCCCCAGGAAGCTGATAAGGCACAAAGTAAACTTACATGAATGCAAATCAGAATTCACAGAACAAATGAGGTTTCTGCTTTCCTAAGAGCCATATACAGAGAAAGGGAGAGTGTGAAACACAAAGGGTGTGAGAAAAAAATGCTATGATGTGGCCAGCACTGCCTACGTTATAGTGCTTATTAGCATATTGTGTGTGGAGGAAGTGCAATACAAACAATGGAACATGACGGATAGTGGCGGGAGGGCAAAAGGCAAACAGCAAGAAGATGAAGGGCGGGAGGCAACAAATAATAACATGGAGGGAGTGAAGAGGCAAGCAAGATCACTGGAAGTATGGAAAGCATGCAACAACATGGTGGGGGCAAGTAACAATATAGACAGTGGGAGGGGGCCAGCACCAACAGGGGGACAAAAGAACCAATGACATAGAGAGCAACAAGGAGCACATGATCTGATGGCCTGCAAACACATGCACTTTTATGGAACGCTTTAAGAAAAAAAGTAGCTCTGAAAGAAGGAGCAGTGGAAGAACACAAGTACCCGGATCATGCTCCAGGAGAGGAGCAAGCACAAGAAGAGGAAGTGAAGCCAGCACGCACTGACCAAGGAGAAGCAAGCAAATGAAAGTGACAGTGCAGCCAGCCAGAGGTAAGTAATGAGTGGGCTATAAATCAATTGTAAGCTAACAAAATGTCTTGTAAGCGACAGCACATGCGCTGTCACAGCAAGACTTATAAAGAGCAATTCTCCTATAAATGCCTAATACTGAAAAGATATATCCTTTCAAAAAGACATGCCCTCTATACTCCTTTTTTGCTAGGCTTGCACTTTAGAAATACCATATACAGAGATTAAAGCAAGCCTAGTGGCTTAGTCAGTTGTATTCACAATCAAAACATTGTCCTTTAGCCTTTAACATTACTTTAACATAAGCTTTTCATCGTCCATAAGTAATGCCAACAGCCTTCAACATACACATTTTATGGTCCAGTTTTATCAAGGTTTTGCCTCAACCTCGCACCAAGTAAGGGGGCACAAGGGAGACGCAAAACCTAGTGAGATTTATCAAGTCGCGCAAGCTCACCTTGTGTGACTCTATATGGCTTGACAAATCTAGAGTCGCCCACGGCAGCCCAGATCGCGGCATTGAATTACACTGCCTCTAAGAGGTATTTAATGGGTGGATGTAGGAGGCTGGCCTGGTTGGTAGTGGGTACCTCGGTTACTTACACCTTATACCAGGTCCAGTTATCCCTTATTAGTGAAGTAGTAATGTTCCAGCAGCTTAGGCTGATAGAGGTAGCTATAGCAGAGCAGCTTAGGCTGAACTAGGAGACATGCAAAGCTCATGCAATACCACTTATAGTTACACTGCACTTATACATAAGTAAAGACAGTACTCAGTGTTACCAAAAATAAAGATATTTATTTGGGTGACCGTTTACCAAAAATATCTTAGAGACAATACTCCTTCTGGAGGTAAGTATTATACACAATATATAACAATACAGACCAAAATTAGACAAGTAAATAGTCATAGAACCATGCAAACAGTAGGAAATCCTATAGAATGCAAAGGAAGAAAATAGGTCTATGGGCAACACACACCATATATTAAGAAAGTGGAATGCGAACACGAATTCCCCCCCTAGACAAGTGTAGTGTGTGCAGAATAGTTGGGAGAGTAAGAATACAGTAAAGGTAAGTAAATTACCCCACCCCAGAGACCAGAAAAGCAGGAGTAAAGTACTGCAAGTTTCCTTAGGACACACTACACCTCGTGATTGGGATTTTGTAGCATCTAATCAAGTTTGCAAAGAACAACTGCTGGATTCCTGGACCTGCAAAGGAAGGGGACGAAGTCCAGAGTCGAAAGAAGTTTCAGGAAGGACAGGAGCCCCTGTCAACCCAGAAGAGGGTGCAAAAGAAGAGTCCCCGGTTAGTAGAAGACTGCAGAAATGCACCCTAGGAAGATGCCAGCGGGTTCCTGCATGATGCAAAAGATGTCCCACTGCGTGAAGATCGTTGCAGATGAGATTTCATGTTGGAAGGCGCCAACAAACCTTGGTTATGACAAAAGTGTGTTTTTCATCAAAATGGTGCTGGGTGGACCCAGGAGGGACCTGGGGGCCTCAACTCTGTGTGAAGCTGAAGAGGGTGCTGTAAGCACTTTAGAGAGCCCTAAGGATGCCAGCCAGCACCCCCAGAAGCTGCAGGATCTTGGTTCAGAGGAGGTGCAAAACATGGTTGATGCAGCACAACAAAAAAAGGTCCCACGCCGCCGGAGAACAACTCAGCGAGTTGAGCGTCACAGGATGGAGTGCTGGGGAACTGGGCCAAGCTGTGAACAAAGAATACACAGAGGTCTCAGGAGGTGAAGAAGACACAATACACAGGGGGTACAGTCGTTCTCGTGGAAGGCAAGGTCTTACCTCCTCCAAATTGCGTCAGCAGGACCTCAGGACAGTCTATGTTGATGATGTCCACCCTCTGTGTCCTTAGGAGCACCCTCGTTGCAGTGAGAGGTGTCCCAGGATACCGGTCGTCGTCTTGGAAGGTGCCTGCTTGGAGCAGGGGAGTGATTCAGTCACTCCATGGGAGATTTCTTTGGTTCTTCTGGTGCAGGGTGAAGACAGGGAGTCCTCAGAGCGTGCACACTGTGGAAACTGTTGCAGTTGCTGACTTGGAGCTGAGGTTGCTGAAGAAAAGTGTCTGTTGTAGACACTTTGTTGCAGTTACAGCATTTCTTGGAGCAGGCTGCAGTTGATCCGGGGTCAGAAGAGTCTGAAGTTGTTGCAGAGGATTCCTGAAGGAAACTTGCAAGCAGAATCTGAAGAAAACCCATAGGAGAGACCCTAAATAGCCCTGAGAGGGGGATTGGCTACCTTATCAGGTATGGACCTATCAGGAAGGGACTCTGACATCACCTGCTAGCACTGGCCACTCAGAGCCCTCCAGAGTGCCCCCACACCTTGCAAAGCAAGATGGATGAAGTTTGGGACACAGTGGAGGAGCTCTGGGCACCACCCCTGGGGTGGTGATTGACAGGGGAGTGGTCACTCCCATTTCCTTTGTCCATTTTCATGCCAGAGCAGGGGCATGGGGTCCCTGCTCCAGTGTAGACTAATTTACGCAAGGAGGGCACCATCTGTGCCCTTCAAAGCATTTCCAGAGGCCGGGGGAGACTACCCCTCCCTAGCCTGTAACACCTATTTCCAAAGGGAGAGGGTGTAACACCCTGCTCTCAGAGGAAATGCTTTGTTCTGCCTTCCTGGGATGGGGCTGCCGAGACCCCAGGAGGGCAGAACCCTGTCTGTGAGGTGGCAGCGGCTGTAGCTGCAGTGCAAGCCTCAGAGAGCTGGTCTAGCAGTGCTGGGGGTCCATGGTGGAGCCCCCATGATGCATGGAATTGGCTCCCCAATATCAGATTTGGAATGGGAGGACAATTCTGAGATCTAAGACATGTTACATGGTCATATTCGGAGTTACCATTGTGAAGCTACATATAGGTATTGACCTATATGTGGTGCATGTGTGTAATGGCGTCCCCGCACTCACTAAGTCTGGGGAAATGGCCCAGAACTATGTGGGGGCACCTTTGCTAGTGCAGGGGTGCCCTCACACTTAGTAACTTTGCACCTAACCTTCAGCAAGTGAAGGTTAGACATATAGGTGACTTAAAAGTTACTTAAGTGCACTGAAAATGGCTGTGCACTATTTCACGCAGGCTGCAGTGGCAGTCCTGTGTAAGGGTTTGTCTGAGCTCCCTAAGGGAGGCAAAACAAATGCTGCAGCCCATATGGGTCTTCTGGAACCCCAATGCCCTGGGTACTTAGGTACCATATACTAGGGACTTATAAGGGGGGACCAGTGTGCCAATTGAAATTGGTAATTTAAGTCACTGGCCTACAGTGATAAATTTAAATGCAGAGAGAGCATAAGCACTGAGGTTCTGGTTAGCAGAGCCTCAGTGACACAGTTAGACACTCCACAGGCATACACATTGGGCCATAAATTATGAGCACTGGGTTCCTGGCTAGTAGGATCCCAGTGAGACAGGCAAAACATACTGACATATAGGTTTTTATCTATGAGCACTTGGGTCTTTGCTAGCAGGATCCCAGTGACACAGTAAAAACACACTGATACACACTCACAAACAGGCTAAAAGTGGGGGTGACCATGCTAGAAAGAGGCTACTTTCCTACACCTTGGGGTGGTGATGGACAGAGGAGTGGTCATTCCACTTTCCTTTATCCAGTTTCACACCAAGGCAGGGACTGGGAGTCCCTGAACCGGTGTAGGCTGGCTTATGCAAGGAGGGCACCACCTGTGCTCTGCAAAGAATTTCCAGAGGCTCTGGGCGAATACCCCTCCCCAGCCTGTTACACCTATTTCCAAAGGGAGAGGGTGTAACACCCTACTCCCAAAAGAAGTGCTTTGTTCTGCCTTCCTGGGACTGAGTGTAGGAGGCTGGCCTGGCTTATACTGGGTACCTTGTGGTACTTACACCTTGTGCCAGGTCCAGTTATCCCTTATTAGTAGAATAGAGGTGTTTCTAGCAGCTTAGGCTGTTAGAGGTAGCTATGGCAAAGCAGCTTAGGCTGAACTAGGAGACATGCAAAGCTCCTACTATACCACTTATATCATATAGCACAATATCATAAGAAAACACAATACTCAGAGTTACTAAAAATAAAGGTACTTTATTTTAGTGACAATATGCCAAAAGTATCCCAGAGGATACCCTCACTTAAGAGGTAAGTAATATACACAAATTATATGTACACAAACCCAAAACAGGTAAGTATCAGTAAGAAAAGTAGTGCAAACAATGTATAATCACAATAGAATGCAATAGGTATACATAGGCCTAGGGGCAACACAAACCATATACTCCAAAAGTGGAATGTGAATCACGAATAGACCCCAGGCCTATGGGAGGTTGTAGAGGGTCACTGGGACTGTGACAAAACAGTAAGGTTGTCCAAAATACCCCACCCAAAGATCCTGAAAAGTAGGAGTAAAGTTGCTCTACTACCCCAGAAAGACAGTATAGTTGAGGTAGGGGATACTGCAAGAACCACAAGCACCAGCAAAACACAGAAAACGTATTCCTGGACCTGAGGACCTGCAAAGGAAGGTGACCAAGTCCAAGAGTCACAAAAGTGTCCAGGGGGGGCAGGAGCCCACTAAACCCTGGATGAAGGTGCAAAAGAGCTGCCTCCATGTGGAAGAAGCCAAAGATTCTGCAACAACGAAAAGGGCTAGGAACTTCTCCTTTGGATGGAAGATGTCTCACGGTGTGCTGGAGGTTTCAGAAGTATTTCCAGGCAGAAATACCATAAACAAGCCTTGCTAGCTGCAAGAGTTGCTTTTGAGGATTTTGGGAGCTGCTGGGGACCAGGAAGGACCAGGATGTGCCCTTTGGAGGAGGCGACAGAGGGGGCGCTCAGCAACTCAGAGAGCACCTGCAGAAGTACCGGAACAGGCACTTGGAAGATCTCAGGACAGCGGTCAACTCAGAGTTACAAAGGAGGGTCCCACGACGTCGGAGTCCAATTCAGCGAGTTAAGAAATGCAGGACGGAGTGCTGGGGACCCAGGCTAGGATGTGCACAAAGGAATCCTTGGAGAAGTGCACAGAAGTCGGAGCAGCTGCAAATCACACAGTACACAGGTTTGTTGTCTGGCGTGGGGAGGCAAGGACTTACCTCCACCATCTTTGGACAGAAGGGCCACTGGACTGTGGGAGACACTTGGACCCAGCTCCTGTGTTCCAGGGACTACACTCGTCAGGATGAGAGGGGACCCAGATGACCGGTAATGCAGAAGTTTGGTGCCAGCGTTGGCAGGGGGAAGATTCCGTCAACCAACGGGAGATTTCTTCTTGGCTTCCAGTGCAGGGTGAAGGCAGACAGCCCTCAGAGCATGCACCAGCAGGAAACAGTCAAGAAAGCCAGCAGGATGAGGCCCTACAATGTTGCTGGTAGTCGTCTAGCTACTTTGTTGTGGTTTTGCAGGCGTCCTGGAGCAGTCAGCGGTCAATCCTTGGCAGATGTCGAAGAGGGAAGTGCAGAGGAACTCTGGTGAGCTCTTGCATTCGTTATCTGAGGAATAGCCCAGAGGAGAGACCCTAAATAGCCAGAAAAGGAGGTTTGGCTACTGAGAAAGGAGGCTTGGCTACCAAAAGAGGTAAGCACCTATCATGAGGGGTCTCTGATGTCACCTGCCGGCACTGGCCACTCAGAGCAGTCCATTGTGCCCCAACACCTCTGAATCCAAGATGGCAGAGGTCTGGGACACACTGGAGGAGCTCTGAGCACCTCCCGTTTGAGGTACTGGTCAGGGGAGTGGTCACTCCCCTTTCCTTTGTCCAGTTTTGTGCCATAGCAAGGCTGGGGGACAGCTGAACCGGTGTAGACTGGCTTATGGAGAGATGGGCACCATCTGTGCGCATCAAAGCATTTCCAGAGGCTGGGGGAGGCTACTCCTCCCCAGCCCTTCACACCTATTTCCAAAGGGAGAGGGTGTAACACCCTCTCTCAGAGGAAATCCTTTGTTCTGCCTTCCTGGGACTGGGCTGCCCAGACCCCAGGGGGGCAGAAAGCTGTCTGAGGGGTTGGCAGCAGCAGCAGCTGCAGTGGAGACCCGGGAAAGGCAGTTTGGCAGTACCCAGGTTCTATACTAGAGACCCGGGGATGCATCGAATGTCCCCCCAACACCATTGGTATTGGATTGACAATTCCATGATCCTAGACATGTTACATGTCCATGTTCGGAGTTACCATTGTGACGCTACATATAGGTAGTGACCTATATGTAGTGCACACGTGTAATGGTGTCCTCGCACTCACAAAGTCCGGTGAATTTGCCCTGAACAATGTGGGGGCACCTTGGCTAGTGCCAGGGTGCCCACACACTAAGTAAAGTGGCACCTAACTTTCACCAAGTGAGGGTTAGACGTATAGGTGACTTATAAGTGACTTGTGTGCAGGGAAAAATGGCTGTGAAATAACGTGGACGTTATTTCACTCAGGCTGAAGTGGCAGTCCTGTGTAAGAATTGTCTGAGCTCCCTATTGGTAGCAAAAGAAATGCTGCAGCCCATAGGTATCTCCTGGAACCCCAATACCCTGGGTACCTAGGTACCATATACAAGGGAATTATAAGGGTGTTCCAGTGTGCCAATGAGAATTGGTGAAGATAGTCACTAGCCTGCAGTGACAATTGTGAAAAGCAGAGAGAGCATAAACACTGAGGTTCTGATTAGCAGAGCCTCAGTGATACAGTTAGGCACCACACAGGGAAAACATATAGGGCATACATTATGAGCACTGGGGTCCTGCCTGGCAGGATCCCAGTGACACATGGGCAAAAACAACCATACATACAGTGAAAATGGGGGTAACATGCCAGGCAAGATGGTACTTTCCTACACAACCCCCCCCAAACGAAGGACAATAAGGCTAACCTTGCCCAGATGAGTCTTCATTGTCTAAGTGGAAATATCTGGAGAGTCCATCTGCATTGGAGTGGGTACTCCCAGGTCTATATTCCACTGTATAGTCCATTCCCTGTAGGGATATAGACCACCTCAACAATTTAGGGTTTTCACCTTTCATTTGTTTTACCCAAAGTAGAGGTTTGTGGTCTGTCTAAACAATAAAGTGAGTACCAAACAGGTATGGTCTCAACTTTAGCAGTTCCCAGACCAGAGCAAAGGCCTCCCTCTCTATGGCAGACCAATGGTTTTCTCTGGGGTCAACCTTCTGCTGATAAAAGCAACAGGTTGATCCTGGCCCTCAGAATTCAGTTGTGATAGTACTGGCCCAACCCCTAATTCAAATGCATCAGTTTGTACAATGAATTTCTTGGAGTAACAAGGGCTTTTTAGGACAGGTGCATAGCACATGGCCTGCTTGAGCTCCTCAAAAGCTTTTTGACAGCTAGCTGTCCACAATACCTTCTTAGGCATCTTCTTGCTAGTGAGATCATTAAGAGGGGCTGCAATGGAGCCATACTTCTTGATGAATCTCCTATAGTACCCTGTGAGGCCTAAAAAGGCTCTCACATGGGTTTGAGTTGTAGGGGGAGCCCAGTCCATGATAGTCTGGATCTTCCCCTGTGGTGGTGCAATCTGTTCTCCATCTACCAGGTGGCTCGGATATACCACTTTCCCCTGTCCTATCTGGCCCTTTGAGGCCTTGACAGTGAGACCTGCCTTTTGTAGAGCCTCCAAAACGTTCCGTAGGTGGACCAGGTGATCATCAGAGGTTGAGCTAAAGACAGCAATATCATCTAGATATGCTGCACTAAAAGCTTCTAACCCTTGCAGGACTGTGTTCACCAACCTTTGAAAAGTGGCAGGTGCATTTTTCAGACCAAATGGCATCACTGTGAATTGGTAGTGCCCTCTAATGGTTGAAAATGCAGTCTTGGGTTTAGCATCTTCAGATAACCTAATCTGCCAATACCCTGCAGTTAGATAAAAAGTGCTTGGATACTTGGCAGAAGCCAGTGTATCAATAAGCTCATCTGCCCAGGGTGTAGGGTGAGCATCTTTCTTAGTTACTTGATTGAGCCCTCTATAATCTACACAAAACCTCATCTCTCTCTTTTCATCTTTGGTGCAAGGTTTTGGTACAAGCACAACTGGGCTAGACCAGGGACTTTCTGAAGGCTCAATCACCCCTAAGTCCAACATTTTCTGCACCTCTTGTTTAATGCAGTCCCTGACATGGCCAGGCTGCCTATTGATTTTACTTTTGACAGGCAGACTGTGTCCAGTATCAATTGTATGTTCACACCAGGAAGTAGTACCTGGTACTAGTGAAAAGAGTTCAGAAAACGGACTTAGGAGATTGACACAGTTGTCTTTCTGTTCTGCAGTAAGACAATCTGCTAAGACCACTCCCTCCACTATGCCATCAGCTTCAGTGGTGGAGAAGAGATCAGGGAGAGGGTCACTCTCTTCTTCCTGTCCCTCATCTGTTGCCATGAGCAGGGTGAGATCAGCCCTGTCATAGTAGGGTTTTAGGCGGTTGACATGAATCACCCTAAGGGGACTCCTGGAAGTGCCCAGGTCTACCAAATAGGTAACCTCACCCTTCTTTTAAACAATTAGATGGGGTCCACTCCGGTTGTCCTGGAGTGCTCTTGGGGCCACAGGCTCCAATACCCACACCTTCTGTCCTGGGTGGTACTGGGTCAGGACAGCCTTCTGGTCATGCCATTGCTTTTGCAGCTCCTGGCTGGCCTGAAGGTTTTTACTGGCCTTTTTCATATACTCAGCCATTCTGTATCTTAGGCCAAGTACATAGTCCACTATGTCCTGTTTAGGAGCTTTTAAAGGTTGTTCCCAACCATCCTTCACAAGAGCAAGAGGACCTCTCACATGATGCCCAAAGAGGAGTTCAAAGGGGATGAAGCCCACTCTTTTTTTGGGTACCTCCCTGTAAGCAAAAATGAGGCAAGGTAACAGGACATCCCATCTTCTTCTGAGTTTTTCAGGGAGTCCCATTATCATACCTTTGAGTGTTTTCTTAAACCTCTCAACCAGACCATTTGTGTGTAGATGGTAAGGGGTGGTAAACTTGTAGGTTACACCTCACTCCTTCCACATTGCTTTTAGGTATGCAGACATTAAGGCCCATATTTATACTTTTTGACGCACAACTGCGCCAACACAGTTGTGCGTCAAAAATGTTACCGCCGGCTAACGCCATTCCAACGCGCCATGCGGGCGCCTTATTAATGGAATGACGTTAGCCGGCGCTGCAGACTGGTGTGCGTAAAAAAAAATGACTCACACCAGGCAGCGCCGGCGTATGGGAAAATGGGGGTTGTGCGTCAAAAAATGGTGCACGTCAGGTCTGAGGCAAAATTCAGGCCTCAAACCGGATTTGCGCCATTTTTTTTTACGCCCAACCTCCATTGAAATACTCCTGTCTTAGCAAAGACAGGAGTCATGCCCCCTTGCCCAATGGCCATGCCCAGGGGACTTATGTCCCCTGGGCATGGTCATTGGGCATAGTGGCATGTAGGGGGGCCCAAATCAGGCCCCCCATGCCACAAAACAAATCTGAAAAAAATACTTACCCGAACTTAACTTTACTTCCCTGGGATGGGTCCCTCCATCCTTGGGTGTCCTCCTGGGGTGGGCAAGGGTGGCAGGGGGTGTCCCTGGGGGCAGGGGAGGGCACCTCTGGGCTCCTTCCGAGCCCACAGGTCCCTTAACGCCTGCCCTGACCCAGGCGTTAAAAAACGGTGCCCATCAGGCTGCGCGCTGTTTTTTAAGGCCCGCCCCCTCCTGTGCGTCAAAATGACGTCAGAGTATAAATATGGGGCACAGGCCTTAAAGTCATTTTTTGGAAGGGAACACCTACATTGCATATAATTAACGCAAGGCTGGTTCCCCCTTCCAAAAAATGACGCACATGGTGGAATTTTGACGCCCGCGGGGTCGGACGTCAAAGTATAAATATGGGGCAGGGTTTGCGCCGATTGTGCGTCAAAAATTTTGAAGCAAATTCAGCGCAAACAGAGTAGAAATTTGCCCCTAAGTTACTACCTCTGTCTGACACCGCTTCCTTAGGAAAACCCACTCTGGAAAATATTCCCAGGAGGGCCTTTGCCACTGCAGGAGCTGTAGTGGTCCTTAAGTGGATGGCTTCAGGATACCTAGTGGCCTGGTCCACTACCACAAGGATGAATCTATTGCCTGAAGCTGTTGGAGGGTCAAGGGGGGCAACTATGTCAACCCCTACTCTTTCAAAGGGCACCGCAACCACTGGAAGTGGAATTAAGGGGGCCTTTTGAGTGCCACCAGTCTTGCCACTGGCTTGGCAGGTCACACAAGAGCGACAAAACTCTTTAGTGTCCTCTGACATATGAGGGCAGTGAAACAAGGGGACAAGTCTTTCACAAGTTTTCGTCTGGCCCAAATGCCCAGCCAAAGGAATGTCATGTGCCAGGGTAAGAAGAAACTCTCTGTACTACAAGGGAATGGCCAATCTCCTGGCAGCTCCAGGTTTAGGGTCCCTTGACTCTCTGTACAAGAGGTTATCTTCCCAATACACCCTATGGCTATCACTGACATCCCCTTTCTGCTGTTTGACAGCTTGCTGTCTCAAACCCTCTAATGTGGGACAGGTTTGCTGTGTCACACTCAGCTCTTCCCTGGCAGGCCGTCCTGCACCCGAAAGCTCAGCAGTGTCTGCTGCCGGCTCCTCTGGTGTAGGTTCTGCACAGGGAGAGGATTCCTCTTCCTCAAAAGGGGAATCATCTGTAGAGGGAGGGTTAGTGGGCAGGGATTTACCCTTTCTACCCCTAGTTCTTGGGAGCCCTTGGTCCATTGTTCCAGGATCCAAGTTTCCCTGTCCTTTTTGCTTTTTGGCCTGAGCCTTTGTCAAAGCAAAATATGCCCAGGAATGCCCAGCATTGCTGCATGAGCCTCCAACTCCACTTCTGCCCAAGCTGATGTTTCCAAATCATTGCCCAGTAAGCAATCTACAGGTAATTCAGTGGCTACCACAACTTTCTTTGGACCAGTACCCCCCCTGTTGAGATTCACAACAGACATGGGGTGGCTAAGAGTGTTGTTATGAGCATCAGTCACTTGCTACTGCTGACCATGTAGGTGTTGATCAGGGTGGACCAGTTTTTCTATCACCATAGTTACACTGGCTCCTGTGTTCCTGTAGGCCTCAACACTGTTGATTAGGGGTAGTTGCTTGTACTTACCCATATTAAGGGGACAAGCAACCAAGGTGGCAAAGTCAATGCCACCATCAGAGACTAAAACAGCCTCTGTGGTCTCCCTAACAAGACAAACCCCAACTACACTGCCAATAGTGAGCCCAGCTACACCCTTGGATTGGCTATTAGTAGTAGACTTCCCACCACTACTGCTATTACTAGGGGCAGTAGAGGTTGCAGTTGGGGTTGTGGTGGGGGGAGGTTTGGTGTTTTTCTTTGGACAAGTGGAATCACTTGCCCAATGGCCTTTTACTTTACATAAATAACACCAAGGCTTTTTCTGATTGTTTGAAGAAGATTTGGACCCACCACCCCCAGAGGATTTTTGTGGGCCTGATGAAGACTCAGAATGTTTACTTTTGTCCCCACCCTTGTCAGAAGACTTACCATCCTTCTTCTTGCCATCCTTGTCACCCCCTGTATGATCTTTTCTGTTCACTCTTGTTCTGACCCATTTGTCTGCCTTCTTTCCCAATTCTTGGGGAGAGGTCAGATCTGAGTCTACCAAGTACTGGTGCAACAAATCAGACACACATTTGTTAAAAATATGGTCTCTCAGGATAAGATTATATAGGCTTCCATAGTCAGAAACGTTACTGCCATGTAGCCAACCCTCCAAGGCCTTCACTGAATAGTCAACAAAATCTGTCCAGTCTTGAGAGGACTCTTTTCTGGTGTCTCTGAACTTAATCCTGTATTGTTCAGTGGTTAAGCCAAATCCATCCAAGAGTGCATCCTTCAAAGCTTTGTAGTTATTGGCATCACTTTCTCTGACAGCAAGGAGCCTATCCCAACCCTTTCCAGTGAAAGATAGCCACAATATAGCAGACCACTGCCTTTGAGGGACCAACTGTACCATACAGGTCCTCTCAAGTGCAGCAAACCACTTATTAATGTCTTCCCCCTCCTTGTAAGGGGGGACTATCTAATGCAGGTTTCTGTAATCTTGCTCTCTAACAGAATTACTATCTGACACACTGCTGCTGCCACCATGGGGACCTAACTCCATTCTCTGTCTTTCCCTCTCTACATCTAGGGATTCCCTGTCTAAGGCAAGCTGCTGCTGTTTAAGCTTCAGTCTGGTCTCTTCCAACCTCAGCTTTCTGAGTTCTCTTTCCATTAAGTTATCCTCAGGGTGGGAGGGTTAGGAATGTTTGGATACAGAGGAGATTTGGGAATTGGCAGAGAGAGACCTGTCCCTAACTGGCTGGATCCAGTAACCTGGCCTTTAGGAGTGAAAGATGCCCTACTAATGTGTGAACCTCTCCCACTACCAGTGTCACTTGGGGGCCTGCTAGAGGGCAGGACTTTGTAAGAACCCTCTACTGCATCTTCAGGGAACTCCTCTGAGTCTGACTGGGAAGCCTCCCCTTTTTCTGCCTGTTTCCTGAGATGGGCCAGACTGGTTCTGGTCATCCTGTAAGAGCAGGTTAAGGATAAACTCTTTTGTTGGATTCTTCCCTATGCTTAAACCTCTATCCAGGCAGAGACCCCTCAAACTTTTGTAGTTTAAACTTTCATAAAGTGCCTGAATAACTTTAGGAGTGACCTCTACTAAAGATATGATAGAAAAGGGTTTAAGGATAGTGAGAGAAAATGTTTTAGAACTTTTGAAAGTACAGAGAAAAAACTTTTTCAAGCTTTTAGAAAACTTTTAAAAGTTTTCAGAACTTTTCAGAAATTTAGTAAAAAGTTTTAGAGCAGAACAGTAAACTGTTTTGGTTAAATGTACATATACTAAACTATTTGGTATAAGATTTTCTTATGAAAAGCACCAAATGACAAAGTGGTAAAGCAGTTACAAGTACTTATCCCACTGCTGCACCACCAATGTGGGAGGCTGGCCTGGCTTATAGTGGGTACCTTGTGGTACTTACACTTTGTGCCAGGTCCAGTTATCCATTATTAGTAGAATAGAGGTGTTTCTACCAGCTTATGCTGTAAGAGGTAGCTATGGCAAAGCAGCTTAGGCTGAACTCGGAGACATGCAAAGCTCCTACTGTACCACTTATATCATATAGCACAATATCATAAGAAAACACAAGACTCAGAGTTACTAAAAATAAAGGTACTTTATTTTAGTGACAATATGCCAAAAGTATCCCAGAGGATACCCTCACTTAGGAGGTAAGTAATATACACAAATTATATGTACACAAACCCAAAACAGGTAAGTAACAGTAAGAAAAGTAGTGCAAACAATGTAGAATCACAATAGGATGCAATAGATAGACATCGGCCTAGGGGCAACACAAACCATATACTTCAAAAGTGGAATGCGAATCACAAATGGACCCCAGACCTATGGGAGGTTGTAGAGGGTCGCTGGGACTGTGAGAAAACAGTAAGGGTGTCCAAAATACCCCACCCCAAGACCCTGAAAAGTAGGAGTAAAGTTGCCCTACTACCCCAGAAAGACAGTATAGTCGAGGTAGGGGACTCTGCAAGAACCACAAGCACCAGCAAAACACTGAAGATGGATTCCTGGACATGAGGACCTGTAAAGGAAGGGGACCAAGTCCAAGAGTCATGAAAGTGTCCAGGGGGGGCAGGAGCCCACTAAACCCGGGATGAAGGTGCAAAAGCGCTGCCTTTGGGTTGAAGAAGCCAAAGATTCTGCAACAACAAAAAGGGCTAGGAAGTTTTCCTTTGGATGGAAGATGTCTCACGGCGTTTTGGAGGTTGCAGAAGTGTTTCCAGGCAGAAATACCACAAACAAGCCTTGCTAGCTGCAAGAGTTGCAGTTGAAGATTTTGAGTGCTGCTGGGGACCAGGAAGGACCAGGATGTCGCCCTTTGGATGGGGGAAACAGATGGGGCGCTCCCATGCAGAAGCAGGCAGCACCCACAGAAGCACCTAAAAAGGCACTTAGAAGATCTGAGGACAGTGGTCAACTGAGAGTCACAAAGGAGGGTCCCACGACATTGGAGTCCAACTCAGTGAGTTCGACAATGCAGGACGAAGTGCTGGGGACCCAGGCTAGGGTGTGCACAAAGGAATCCTTGGAGAAGTGCACAGAAGCCGCAGCAGCTGCAAATCACGCAGTACACAGGTTTGCTGTCTGGCGTGGGGAGGCAAGGACTTACCTCCACCAACTTTGGACAGGAGGGCCACTGGACTGTGGGAGACACTTGGACCTAGCTCCTGTGTTCTAGGGACAACGCTCGTCAGGATGAGATGGGACCCAGAGGACTGGTGATGCAGAAGTTTGGTGCCTGCATTGGCAGGGGGAAGATTCCGTCAACCCATGGGAGATTTCTACTTGGCTTCCAGTGCAGTGTGAAGGCAGACAGCCCTCAGAGCATGCACCACCAGGAAACAGTTGAGAAAGCTGGCAGGATGAGGCGCTACAATGTTGCTGGTAGTCGTCTTGCTACTTTGTTGTGGTTTTGCAGGCGTCCTGGAGCAGTCAGTGGTCCATCCTTGGCAGAAGTCAAAGAGGGAAGTACAGAGGAACTCTGGTGAGCTCTTGCATTTGTTATCTGAGGAATAGCCCAGAGGAGAGACCCTAAAGAGCCAGAAAAAGAGGTTTGGCTACTGAGAAAGGAGGCTTGGCTACTGAAATAGGTACGCACTGATCAGGAGGGGTCTCTGACATCACCTGCTGGCACTGGCCACTCAGAGCAGTCCATTGTGCCCCAACACCTCTGAATCCAAGATGGCAGAGGTCTGGGACACACTGGAGGAGCTCTGGGCACCTCCCCTGGGAGGTACTGGTCAGGGGAGTGGTCACTCCCCTTTCCTTTGTCCAGTTTTGCGCCAGAGCAGGGCTGGGGGATCCCAGAACCGGTGTAGACTGGCTTATGGAGAGATGGGCACCATCTGTGCCCGTCAAAGCATTTCCAGAGGCTGGGGGAGGCTACTCCTCCCCAGCCCTTCACACCTATTTCCAAAGGGAGAGGGTGTAATACTCTCTCTCAGAGGAAATCCTTTGTTCTGCCTTCCTGAGACCAGGCTGCCCAGGCCCCATGGGGCAGAAACCTGTCTGAAGGTTTGGCTGCAGCTGCAGTGGAGACCCCGGAAAAGCAGTTTGGCAGTACCCGGTTTCTGTGCTAGAGACCCGGGATGCATGGAATTCCATGATCCTAGACATGTTACATGGCCATGTTCGGAGTTACCATTGTGACGCTACATATAGGTAGTGACCTATATGTAGTGCACACATGTAATGGTGTCCCCGCACTCACAAAGTCCGGGGAATGTGCCCTGAACAATGTGGGGGCACCTTAGCTAGTGCCAGGGTGCCCACACACCAAGTAACTTGGCACCTAACCTTCATCAAGTGAGGGTTAGACATATAGGTGACTTATAAGTTTCTTATGTGCAGTGAATGGCTGTGAAATAACGTGGACGTTATTTCACTCAGGCTGCAGTGGCAGTCCTGTGTAAGAATTGTCTGCGCTCCCTATGGGTGGCAAAAGAAATGCTGCAGCCCATAGGGATCTCCTGGAACCCCAATACCCTGTGTACGTAGGTACCATTTACAAGGGAATTATAAGGGTGTTCCAGTGTGCCAATGAGAATTGGTGAAGATAGTCACTAGCCTGCAGTGACTATTGTGAAAAGCAGAGAGAGCATAAACACTGAGGTTCTGATTAGCAGAGCCTCAGTGATACAGTTAGGCACCACATAGGGAACACATACAGGGCATACATTATGAGCACTGCGGTCCTGCCTGGCAGGATCCCAGTGACACATGGGCAAAAACAACCATACATACAGTGAAAATGGGGGTAACATGCCAGGCAAGATGGTACTTTCCTACACTGAGCTGCCCAGACCCAAGGAGGGGAGAACCCAGTCTGTGAGGTGGCAGAAGCTATAGCTGCAGTGAAAGCCTCAGAGAGCTGGTTTGGTAGCACTGAGAGTCCATGGTGGAGCCCCCAGGATGCATGGAATTGGCTCCCCAATACCAGATTTAGAATGCGGGGACAATTCCATGATCTTAGGCACCTTACATGGCCATATTCAGAGTTACCATTGTGAAGCTACATATAGGTATTGACCTATATGTAGTGCGTGTGTGCAATGGTATCTCCGCACTCACGAAGTCTGGGGAATTGGCCCTGGACAGCGTGGGGCACCTTTGCTAGTGCAAGTATGCCCTCACACTTAATAACTTTGCACCTAGCCTTCAGTAAATGAAGGTAGATATATAGGTGACTTATAAGTTACTTCAGTGCAATAAAAATGTCTGTGAAACAGTGTGTGCACTATTTCATGCAGGCTGCAGTGGCAGTCCTGGAGAAGGGTTTGTCTGAGCTCCTAATGGGTGGCCAAATAAATGCTGCAGCCCATAAGGATCTCCTAGAACCCTGATGCACTGGGTACCTAGGTATCATAAACTAGGGACTTATTAAGGGTGGTCCAGTGTGCCAATTGGAATTGGTAAATTAAGTCACTAATCTAAACTATAGTGACTAATTTGGAAGCAGAGAGAGCATAAGCACTGAAGTTCTGGTTAGCAGAACTTCAGTGACTCAGTTAAGCACTACTGACAACACACACATTAGGCCACAAACTATGAGCACTGGGGTCCTTGCTAGCAGGATCCCATTGAGACAGGCAAAACACACTGACAAATAGGGTTTTCACTATGAGAACTGGGGTCCTGGCTAGGAGGATCCCAGTGACACAATAAAAACACACTGACACACACTCACAAACAAGCCAAAAGTGGAGCTAACCATGCTAGAAAGAGGCTACTTTCTCACATCGTTCCCTAACTTGTGTAACCCTAGTGACCTGGCCTCTAGGTGTGAAGATTGCCCTTCTTGTGTGTGACTCCTTCCCACTACCATCTACACTAGGAGATTTGTTAAGAGAAATATCTGTGAAAGGACCCGCCCCTGCATCTTCAGGACCCTCTCCTGAAACTACCTGGTCAGGTTCCCACTCTATCTCCCTCTCTGGTCATCCTGGCTATCTTGCAGGAGGAGATTTAAGAGGAAATCCTTATTGGGGTTCTGCCCAATCCCTAAGATTATTTCTAAGCAGAGCCCCCTCAGACTTTTAAAATTAAGGTTCCCATAGGTTGTCTTAACAACCCTGGGGGTAGCCTCAATAGAAGACACACCAGCGATAGAAAAGTTAGGAAAAGGAGTAAGAAGTAAGCACAACTATTTCACCTGTTTTTTTAGAGGAAAAGAAATAAAATGGAAACCAATTTCTTTAGAGTGAACTTTCTTGTGAAAAGCACCAGTGACAAAGTGAAAAAGGCAATTGCAAGTACTTATCCCACCGCTTCACCACCAATGTGAGAATCTGGCCTGGTTTGTAGTGGGTACCAGCAGTACTTACACCTTATACTAGGTCCAGTGATCCACCTTATTGAAATGTAGGCAGTGTCTAGCAGCTTAGGATGTCTAGGGGTAGCTGTAGCAGAGCAGCCATAGCTGAACCAGGAGACATGCATAGCTCTTGCAATACCACTATAGTCACACAGTACTGATAAACAAGAAAGACAATACTCAGTGTTATCAAAAATAAAGTTACTTTATTTTAGTGACACAAGGCCAAAAATATCTTTGAGGCAATACTCCTTCTGGAAGTAAGTATTATACACAATATACACACTAGTAACCAAAATCAGGTAAGTAAACAGTCATATAATAGTGCAAACAGTGAAAAACACAATAGGTTGCAATAGGGGTAACACAAACCATATACTAAAATAGTGGAAGGCAAATGTCAGGTTCCCCCCTTGGCAATTGTAGTGTGTAGAGGGGCGCTGGGATACTAGGAAAACACCAAAGTTAATTAAAATACCCCACCCCAGAGCCAGGAAAGCGGGAGTAAAACACAGCAAGTTTTCTAAAACACACAAGAAGTTGTGATAGAAGACGGTGCTAGAACTAGAAGAGTCTTCAAGAGATTAATGATGGATTCCTGGACCTGTGGATCTGTGGAAGAAGGTAAGCAAGTCCAAGACAGTGAAGACATAATTAAGACATGAGTTAATTTACAAAATCTGTTTAGAAAGAAAATTTGTTGACAAAGTTCAAGGTAAGGGTGAAAATGAAAATTTGGAATACAATTTGATTATTATGATGGCATGACAATATGGAGCCAACAAGTGCTGGTATTGTCGCGATGGAGAACTGAAATGGATATTGCAAAACTTAGGTGCATCTACTTGGTTTATAACTCTCAGTTGTACAGAGTACACATGGGATGACTTACTTTTTGAGAGAAGGAAACTCAAACATTAAGGATAATATTTTGAAGACAAGAGAACTTTGCTATTTGAATCCAGCTTAGGTTTGTAGATTTTTTAAACACAGGTTTCAAGCCAAACAAAACAAATCCTCCTCTTGGTGAAGTTTCTGATTTATTTTGGTGTAAAGAATACCAAGCAAGAGGTGCTCCTTATATTCACATGCTGTTATGGATAAAAGATGCACTAAAATGTGGAACACACAGTGTTGGCTCTGTACTCTCTTTCATAGAAACGTATGTGACATTCCAAACGATAGAGGTGAGAAATGCTTGGAACAGCAAGTTCTGTGCTTTCAAGCACTTAGCTGTGGCAAGTGCTGTTGCCAAAAGTACAGGGCTAAAGGAAATATTACACAATGTATCATTATGGATTATCAAGTCCTGTGATTTCCAAAGGAACAGTTAATAGTTTTTATCTGCCGTCAGACATACATACAAAAATTACCAAAATAAACCACATACAGTCTCAGAAGAACAGAGGCCTCTAAATAAGTTAATAACCATAAGCCAGTGATTTTCAAAATGTGGAATTAGAATATGGAAAAACAATTTGTTTCAGATAACACTATATGCGACTTCTTACATTACAAAATCAGAGAAAACAGAGATGAAGGGGATGTGGGATGAGATTTCTGCTGAAAAGACTCTACCCAAGAAATTGCATAGCTTTAGTTTGAAAATGCTTTCACGTAGGAAGATAGGTTTCTATGAATGCCGTGATCGGTTTAGCTCAGCCAGTGTTTACTCAAAGTAAAGGGGAACTTCTTGGGAATGTCTATGCCTTGCAAGCACCCATAATAGAGTGTTGAAGTATTTCCCGGAAATTCAGTACCTAGCAAAGTTTGACCTAGAAAGTACAGACATTATGAAAACAAATAAGTTGGACACCTACTATCCAAGAAGAAGTCCATATCTTGAAAGCATTTGTCTTTATGAAATACTTTAACACTACAGATATAGAATCAATGTAACATAAAACGTAGATGAAGAGAAATATGCAGGAGTTCATTGCAATGGTTGTCTGGTATGATACACAAAAGTAAGTCCAAATAATCACAGAAAATGTACTTGACAAACTCCTGATAAAATAAAGATTTTCTATTCAGTACTTCTTGCACTGTTTAGGTCTTGGTATTCTGAATCGGGGTTACTCAGACACTTTGACTTATGTGAAGATTCTTTCAATGCTGTTAAAGACAGCATTCAATGTTCAGCCTATCCCAACTACATGCTACATGAAAATGTTAAATGATGGGATTGAACAGGAGGAAACAAATGCTGCAGATATAGCTAAGGACAGTTCACAGAGCAGCCAGAGTTCAGGCCCTCTAAGTCAAGATCCTCTTGGACAAACTATTATTGAAAATGAATCTGCCATAGCTGTGATTCAGGTGGAGACTGCAGTGCAACACTTAAGAAAAAAAAATGCTGATTTAGAGCAGTTAGTTGCACATCTGAATGATGAGCAGAAAAAAATATATATGGAAGTAAAAGACAAAATAGAGTATGGATTCCTCCATGACAAGAATGAATGTAAATGCACATACTTTAAGTCAATGATACTGTATGTCAGTGGTCAATCTGACACCAGGAAAAGCTTCAAAAATGAATTTCTCACTGCCTACCTATAGAAGGCTACTGACTCAAATTTGTCATGTGTAGTAACAGCACCAAATAGATTTTCTGCACACAGCATTAAAAGAATTACTTTATGTCAACTACCTATGCTACATGTAGAACATGAAAGCAAACTCAGGTACCAAAAGTTATCCAATGAAGCTTGTCATGAAGTCTCAAGAGTACTAAAAAAATTGAAATATTTTATTAATCGATGAGGTGGGCATGGACTCAAACTTAATGCTTGCTTTTGCATACTTGATCATTCAATAGATTCTAAGAACAAACTAGGATGTGCTATTTGGGGGGGAAGCACTTGATTGTGTTCAACGATCTACTACAACTTACCCCCAGGAAAAGACAGCGTGTGGTCAGGACACTACTCCATGATTCCTTGGGAAGTACAGGAAATGTTAACATTTTGTTTAAATTCCCTCAAAGAACTACTCGGGAATATGCGTCACTCATCTGACGTGCAATACGGAAATATTATGAAGGATATTAAAGTAGGAGTTCTCACAAAAGAGGGCAAAGGTTGCTTAGAAATTCTAATTCTTCCTACAAACATGGCAGCTACACAGCTAATGTTTAATTTTATTCAAGAAGGAAAATCTATTGTCTGCCTGCTGTCTACGCTTCAGGAGTGCTCCTGTTTTAATGCAGAATTACTAAAACTGGAGAACGAAGAAATTCTGGAGCTTACAGCAATTGACAAAATGGTATACCAGGGTGTGACAGTGCTCCTAAGTGACACAGTCAGGCGTATTAATGGTCTTAATACGGCTGGCAGCGTCCTTCTGGTGAGGCGGTGCAGGTGGTAGCAATGCCAGTGCGCCATTACCTGCCATCATGGCTACTGACAGATATCTACCCAAAGTGTGGCGGAAATCCAGCAGTACCCATTATATGCCAGGTGGAAGACCACCAGCACTGGCCATCTTCTGGCCCCCATGACTTTGGCTGTCTCATTCAGAGATCACCAAAGTCATAATGAGGGTCTTAGTTTCCTAACATGACTGAGGTTGAATACCTAGCAATAAAATTTGATTAGGTGGATGGCATAAACAGACTGGAATATCTGTGGCTTGTTTCTTCCTTGTGAAAAACCTGTATTTTCAGAGGAAGCAGCTCGCATTTTCTCCAACATATGTTATGACTAGTCACAAATCTTAAGGTTTAAGTGTAGATGCAGCATTCATTATTATTGGGAATACTGTCTTTAAGAGAGTAATGTCATATGCAGACTTATCGCAAGTTAGAACATTGCCCAGTTTTTATCTTGTTGACTTTGATGACAGTAATGGAGATTCAAATTGTGTCCAAGAGTACAACCGGTTGGAAGGATTTTAAGCTCCTCATCTAGGACGGTATCCGGTTTATGAAAAACCTATCATCTGCCCAAAGCGAAAGCTTTCAAAGGCTTTCAGAAGAAGTGTAGGAAAGATAACAAGGAACTTCATAAGGAAAAAAAAAAACCTGGCAATGCTGGAAATATTGTTGGTTACCAGTTGTCAAACCCTTCTGGTGTCAACTGCTATGCCAATGTGGTTCTCAATGCACTGTTTACATTACCTCATGTTGTTCATGCAATTGAACAGAGAGACCACAAGAGATTGTGTTCTGCACTGTTTGATTTGTTAGAACACCTATGAAGTGATTGAAGTAAAGCACATTGTGCAGCTCACATTCAAGACCTTGTGGACATATGCACCGGATCTGTACACTTTACCCAAAACACTCAAGGAGATACACAAGAATTTCTAATTATAATCTTTGGTATTTTGGAAGAAGAAAAAGTTCTTATTGGTAACTTATTTTAACTTAGTTACTCATGGAACCGTCAGTGTGAACATTGCTCTTACACATCAATTTCAGAAATAGATTCAGAGTGATGTGTTTACTAATGCTACTATTTTGCAAAACTGTCAATTTTGACAAGTTGGTTAAAGAAGTTTTGCAGAACAATACCTGCAGACACTCTCAATCAGCTCTACTGTTAACTCTGCATACATGTGGCAAATATCTTATTCTAATGCTACAGTGATGTACAGCAGATGGAAATAAACTGGAAACGGAAATTACAAATTTTAAAGCAAGACAAATATCTATTTCAGGGAAAACATATACCACTATTGCTATTATTTTTCATGACGGAGTTAGTATTACATCTGGACACTATACCATCTATTTAAAAAGTACAAATGAGTGGACAGAATATAACAACAGCAAGCTCACATTCAATCAATGACTGCCTTTTAAGTAAGCTCTATTTATCTTCTATCTCTAGAACCTAATTTCTAAGGCGGATTATAACTCAAAAAGTGGAACATTATAGTTCTGGAACTTGTAGTATGACTACTTATGACATCATACTGCCCACCTGGGGTGTTGTCTTAATAAGACTACTAACAGGCTTGTGTGCAGTAAATCCTACAATAATACAAAGCAGATGGCACTAAATTGGTAGTGAACATTACAAAATACAAACAAGAAGAAAACATTATTTCTGCATAAACAAATACAACTCAGGATGTCATCTTTCCTAACCCCTTCGCTGCCAGGCCTTTTCCCCCTCAGGTGCCAGGCCTTTTTTTGGCTATTTGGAGCAGTTTGCGCTTAGGCTCTCGTAACTTTTTGTCCACATAAGCTACCCATGCCAAATTTGCATCCTTTTTTCCAACATTGTAGGGATTCTAGAGGTACTTGGAGTTTGTGGGTTCCTCTGAAGGAGACAAAGAAATTAGCCAAAATACATCAAAAATGTTTTGTTTTTTTTCTTAATGGGAAAAAAGGATTGTGTTTTTTTTCCCCGAACATGGCATCAACAAAGGGGTTGCAATGCTAAAATCACCAGCTACCCAGCTTTCAGAAACAAGCATAATTGAATCCGAAAACCCCATTTTGCACACAATTTGGACATTTTACTGGGGCATACCCCATTTTTACTATTTTTTGTGCTTTCAGCCTTCTTCCAGTTAGTAACAGAAATGGGTATGAAACCAATGCTGAATCCCAGAAAGCTAAACATTTCTGAAAAGTAGACACAATTCTGAATTCAGCAAGGGGTAATTTGTGTAGATCGTACAAGGTTTTCCTACAGAAAATAACAGCTGAAATAAATAAATATTGAAATTGAGGTAAAAACACCTGCCATTTTTCTCAACGTTTTACTCTGCAACTTTTTCCTGCGATGTTAGATTTTGAAAGCAATATACCGTTACGTCTGTTGGACTTTTCTGGTTGAGGGGATATATAGGGCTTGTAGATTCATTAAGAACCCTAGGTACCCAGAGCCAATAAATGACCTACATCTAGCAATGGGTTTTTATTCTATACCGGGCAGGCAGCAATTCATTTGCTGAAATATAAAGAGTGAAATATAGGTATCAAGAAAACTTCTTTATTTCCAAAATAGGCACAAGATAAGGTGTTGAGAAGCCATGGTTATTTGCACATCTCTGAATTCCGGGATGCCCATACTAGCATGTGAATTACAGGGCAGTTCTCAAGTAGACGTCTTTTTACACACTGTCTTACATTTGGAAGGAAAAAATGTAGAGAAAGACAAGGGGCAATTACACTTGTTCTGCTATTCTGTGTTCCCTCAAGTCTCCCGATAAAAATGGTACCTCACTTGCATGGGAAGGCCTAATGCTCACGACAGGAAATGCAACATGCACACATCACATTCTTACATTGAAATCTGACGTGTTTTTTGCAAAGTGCCTAGCTGTAGATTTTGGCCTCTAGCTCAGCCGGCACCTAGGGAAACATACCAAACCTGTGCCTTTTTTAAAAGTAGACACCTAGGGAAATCTACGATTGGGTGACTTGTGGAGCTCTCACCAGGTTCTTTTACCCAGAATCCTGTGCGAACCTCAAAATTTGGCCAAAAAAACACTTTTCCCTCACATTTCGGTGACAGAAAGTTCTGGAATATGAGATGAGCCACAAATTCCCTTCCACCCAGCGTTCCACAAAGTATCCCGATAAAAATGGTACCTCACTTGTGTGGGTAGGCCTAATGCCTGTGACAGGAAATGCCCCAAAACACAACATGGACACATCACATTTTCTCAAAGAAAACAGAGCTGTTTTATGCAAAGTGCCTAGCTGTGGATTTTGGTGTCTAGCTCAGTAGGCACCTGGGGAAATCCACCAAACCTGTGCATTTTTTAAAAGTAGATACATACCGGAATCCAAGAGGGGGCGACTTGTGGGGCTCTCACCAGGTTCTGTTATCCAAAATCCTGTGCAAACCTCAAAATGTGGCAAAAAACACTTTTTCCTCACATTTCGGTGACAGAAAGTTCTGGAATCTGAGAGGAGCCACAAATTTCCATCCACCCAGCATTCCCCAAAGTATCCCGATAAAAATGGTACCTCACTTGTGTGGGTAGGCCTAGTGTCCGCGACAGGAAATACCCCAAAACCAAACCGTGGACACATCACATTTTCCCAAAGAAAACAGAGCTGTTTTTTGCAAAGTGCCTAGCTGTGGATTTTGGTGTCTAGCTCAGCCGGTACCTAAGGAAACCTACCAAGACTTTGCATTTTTGATAAGTAGACACCTAGTGGAATCCAAGATGGGGTGACTTGTGGGGCTCTCACTAGGTTCTGTTACCCAGAATCCTCTGCAAACCTCACAATTTGGCAAAAAAACACTTTTTCTTAAAATTTTGGTGACAGAAAATTTTGGAACCTGAAAAAAGCCACACATTTCCTTCCAACCAATGTTCCCCCAAGTCTCCCAATAAGAATGGTACCTCACTTGTGTGGGTAGGCCTAGTTCCTGTGACAGGAAATACCCCAAAAGACAACGTGGACACATCACATTTTCCCACAGAAAACAGGGCTATTTTTTGCAAAGTGCTAGCTGTGGATTTTGACCTCTAATTCAGCCGGCACCTAGGGAAACCTACCAAACCTGTGCATTTTTACAAAGTAGATACCTAGGGGAATCCATGATGGGGTGACTTGTGGGGCTCTCACCAGGTTCTGTTATCCAAATTCTGTGCAAACCTCAACATTTGGCAAAAAACACACTTTTCCTCACATTTCGGTGACAGAAAGTTCTGAAATCTGAGAGGAGCCACAAATTTCCTTCCTCCCACCGTTCCCCCAGTCTCCCGATAAAAATGGTACCTCACTTGTCTGAGTAGGCCTAGTGTCCGCAACAGGAAATGCCCCAAAACACAACATGGACACATCACATTTTCCTAAAGAAAACAGAGGTGTTTTTTGCAAAGTGCCTAGCTGTGGATTTTGGCCTCTAGTTCAGCCGGCACCTTGGGAAACCTACCAAACCTGTGCATTTTT
This sequence comes from Pleurodeles waltl, assembly GCF_031143425.1. Taxonomy (NCBI): domain Eukaryota; kingdom Metazoa; phylum Chordata; class Amphibia; order Caudata; family Salamandridae; genus Pleurodeles; species Pleurodeles waltl. The sequence goes on along the minus strand of NW_027149811.1, from coordinate 607,562 downwards.
TTAAAGTCAACACATAGGGGAATGCAAAATTGGGTGACTTGTGATGCTCTCACCAGGTTCTGTTACCCAGAATCCTGTGCAAATCGCATCATTTGGACAAAAAACACTTTTTCCTCACATTTCGGTGACAGAAAGTTCTGGAATCTGAGAGGAGCCACAAATGTCATTCCACCCACCCTTCCCCCAGTCTCCCAATAAAACTGGTACCTGGCTTGTGTGGGTAGGCCTAGTGTCTGCAACAGGAAATGCCCGAAAACACAACATGGACACATCACATATTCCCAAAGAAAACAGATCTGTTTTTTGCAAAGTGCCTAGCTGTGGATTTTGGCCTCTAGCTCAGCCGGCACCTAGGGAAACCTACCAAACCTGTGCATTTCTGAAAAGTAGACACCTAGGGGAATCAAAGATGGAGTGACTTGTGGGGCTCTCACTAGGTTCTGTTACCCAGAATCATGTGCAAATCTCAAAATTTGACAAACAAAATACTTTTTCCTTACATTTCAGTGACAAAAAGTTCTGGAATCTGAGAGGACCCACACATTTCTTTCCACCCAGCGTTCCCTAAAGTTTCCTGATACATATGGTACCTCACTTGTGTGGGTACCCAGGTGCCTGCGACAGAAAAAGGCCAAAAACCTGTAGAGATTGAAGGGATAGCACAGGGAGTTGATAAGCACATTATTTTATTTTATACATCTTTAGGCTGACTCTGCTTTGGGGACCCACACAAGTGAGGTATCATTTTCCTTGGGAGACTGAGGGGAAAGCTGGGTGGTAGGACATTTGTGCCGGAGCAGTGATCCAACAAAGAAAAGGGAGGGAAATATGCTTTTTAAGCACATTTATAGGTTTGCAGAGGAGAATGGGTAAGAAAATGTTGGAGGATCCATGCAAGCCACACCTCCCTGGACTCCTTGGGGTGTCTAGTTTAAAAGAATGCCTGGGTTTGGTAGGGTTCCCTAGAGGAAGGCTGCACCCCAGACCAAAAACATAAGTGCCCCCACCAAACACCGGTAGTTTTGTCAAAGATCATTCTGATGTGTCCATGTATTTCTGTGATGTTCCAGACACTACAATTGTGAAAAGAAACACACTTAGGTTATGTTAAAAAGACCCCTCACCCACCAACCAAGTTGGTGGCAGGCTTCATCATCGGGGTCCCACCGAGACACCTAGGGGCATATTTATACTCTGTTTGCGCCGGAATTGCGTGTTTTTTTTTAACGCAAATTCGACGCAAAACGAACTCCATATTTATACTCTGGCGTTAGACGCGTCTAGCGCCAAAGTTCATGGAGTTTGCGTCATTTTTTAGCGTGGACACCTACTTTGCGTTTATGATATGCAAGGTAGGCGTTCCCGTCTAAAAAATTACTCCGAGGCATGTGCGCCGTATTTACACTCCCGGGCAAAAATGACGCCTGGGAGTGGGCGGGTCAAAAAAAATGACGTCCAGCCGCTTTTGCGTCATTTTTTAGCGCCTGGTCAGGGCAGGCGTTAAGGGACCTGTGGGCTCGGAAGGAGCCCAGAGGTGCCCTCCCATGCCCCCAGGGACCCTCCCTGCCACCCTTGCCCACCCCAGGAGGACACCCAAGGATGGAGGGACCCATCCCAGGGAACTTAAGGTAAGTTCAGGTAAGTATATATATATTTTTTTTGTGACATAGGGGGGCCTGATTTGTGCCCCCCTACATGCCACTATGCCCAATGACCATGCCCAGGGGACAGAAGTCCCCTGGGCATGGCCATTGGGCAAGGGGGCATGACTCCTGTCTTTTCTAAGACAGGAGTCATTTCAATGGGGGTTGGGAGTAAAAAAAAATGGCGCAAATCAGGTTGAGGCGAAAATTTTGCCTCAGCCTGACTTGCCCCATTTTTTTACGCCCAAGCTCCATATTCCCCTACGCCGGCGCTGCCTGGTGTACGTCATTTTTTTTAACGCACACCAGGCAGCTCCGCTGGCTAACGCCGGCTAACGTCATTGAATAAATACGGCGCCCGCATGTCGCTTCAGAATGGCGTTAGCCGGCGTTAGATTTTTTGACGCACAACTGCGTTGGCGCAGTTGTGCGTCGAAAAGTATAAATATGGCCCCTTGTGTGTCACGGGTGTGCGGCAATGCCTGATTACAGCGGAACAGGTTTTGTCATTTTTACCAAAACACTAGTTGGATTTGGCATGAGGGTGAGTGATGGTTCAGTAGATCAAATTTTATTAGCAAGAAATTTCACAAAAGTGAAATGCACTGTTAATAACTGAAAGCCCCAAAAAACTGAACCAATGATTCACAGCTCATGTTAAGGCACCAACGGCTTTACATTCCATTCACACACCTTTCATACATGACATGCACAAGACCATTCACTCCTCCAGCCGCGGCCAAGCACATTACAACACTCGCATCAACAGATAGTGCCATTCAAGGGCCCATCACTTTCATACGACGTAGGAGGCTGGCCTGGTTTGTAGTGAGTACCTTGGGTACTTACACCTTATACCAGGTCCAGTTATCCCTTATTACTGAATTAGTGTTCTAGAAGCTTAGGCTGATAGTGGTAGCTGTAGCTGAACAGCTTAGGTTGAAGTTGGAGACATGCAAAGTTCTTGCAATACCACTATAGTTACACAGTACTTATACATAATAATAGACAATAATCAATGTTTCCAAAAAATAAAGGTACTTTATTTTAGTGATTGTTAGAAATGGGGTCTTTGGTTTTCAGTCAGGGTACCCCCTGTCCAAGCAAGGACCCTCACTCTAGTTAGTGTAAATTGCACACAATCCAAATTATCATGTGCCCACCCTCTGGTAACTTGGCACTGAGCAGTCAGGCTTAACTAAGAAGGCAATGTGTAAAGTATTTGTGCAATAACTCATGCAATAACACAGTAGAACACTACAAAAAAACACCATACAGTATTTAGAAAAATCTATAATATTTATCTGGTAAGATGCTAATCTAAACAATTAAGATGCAATAAGTATATGCTGAGATATCACTGTAAAAAGGATTTAAAGTGTCTTTAGTCTCTTAAAAACAACTAATGTCTCCTGCAAGCACAAAGTACCTGGTTTGCGTTCAAAATCTCTGCAAAGAACTGCAGAGGAGAAGATGCGTGGAAAACTGAGAGGTGTGTGTTGATTTCTCGGGCCGCACACGGCGATACGTCATTTATTTTCCACGTAGGAGAGGCTTTGCATCGATTTCATGCACGTGGACTTGGATCCTCTTCATGTTGTGGGGTTTTTAGATGTCCCGGGGAGGATGCATTGAAATCCGGCGCTTGCAGGATGAAGTCAGAGAGGCTGCGTCGATCCAGTGGGTGATGCGTGGAACTTTCTACCGCACAGCAGGCGCTGCATCAATTCCTCTCAGGAAGTTGGGCTGTGTCGTTCCAGCTAGGCTTTGTGTCGATCCAGTGGGCCGTGCGTCAAATTTCCGGGCACTACGCTGGCGCTGCGTCGATCTCCTCCTTGCAAAGTCGGGCTGCGTCGTTCTGGTTTGGCGTGCAGTGAATTGTTTATTGTGATACAGGCTGTGCGTCGTTTTCTGCTGGCTGTGCATCGATTTCCACCACACAGGGAGTTCTTCTTGCAGGAATGAAGTCTTTTTGATCCTGATACTTCGGGGAACAGGAGTCAAGCTCTATCCAAGCCCTTGGAGAGCACTTCTCAGCACAGCCAGAGAGCAGCAAGGCAGCAGGGCAATGAGCAAGGCAGCAGTTCTTTTTAGAAAAGCATTCAGGTGAGTCCTTTGGGCAGCCAGGCTGTTCTTCTTGGCAGGTTGCAGATTCTGGTTCAGGTTCTCTTCTCAAGGAAGTGTCTGTGACAAGAGTGTCTTGTCAAGTAGAAGTGTCTAAGTTGATAGGGTCAGAGACCCTGTTTTAATACCCAAATGTGCCTTTGAAGTGGGAAAGACTTCAAAGAGTGGCTTAGAAGTGCACAATGTCACCTTTCAGTTGCATCTTGTCTGCCAGGGTCCCAGTAGGGGGTGTGGCAGTCCTTTGTGGGAGGGCAGGCTACTGTCCTTTGGCATGTAAGTGTCAGGTCCTCCACCCTTCCAGCCCAGGAAGACCCATTCAATTTGAAGATGTGTGCAAGTATGACTGAGCATCCTGTGTTTGGGGTTATCTGAGTGAATGCATGTAGTTAGGTAGCCTCTTTCTAGCCTTGTTACCCCCACTTTTGGCCTGTTTGTGAGTATACGTCAGGGTGTTTTTACTGTCTCACTGGGATCCTGCTAGCCAGGGCCCAGTGCTCATAGTGAAAACCCTATGTTGGCAGTATGTTTGATATGTGTCACTGGGATCCTGCTAGCCAGGACTCCAGTGCTCATACGTTTGTGGCCTGTATGTGTTCCCTGTGTGGTGCCTAACTGTATCACTGAGGCTCTGCTAACCAGAACCTCAGTGTTTATGCTCTCTCTGCTTTTAAAATTGTCACTGTAGGCTAGTGACTAATTTTACCAATTCTCATTGGCACACTGGAACACCCTAATAATTCCCTTGTATATGGTACCTAGGTACCCAGGATATTGGGGTTGCAGGAGATCCCAATGGGCTGCAGCATTTCTTTTGCCACCCATAGGGAGCTCAGACAATTCTTACACAGGACTGTCATTGTAGCCTGAGTGAAATAACGTCCACGTTCTTTCACAGCCATTTTTCACTGCACATAAGTAACTTATAAGTCACCTATATGTCTAACCCTCACTTGGTGAAGGTTAGGTGCAAAGTTACTTAGTGTGTGGGCACCCTGGCGCTAGCCAAGGTGCCCCCACATTGTTCAGGGCAAATTCCCCGGACTTTGTGAGTGCGGGGACACCATTACACGCTTACACTACATAGGTCAATACCTATATGTATCGTCACAATGGTAACTCTGAACATGGCCATGTACCATTTCTAGGATCATGGAATTGTCACCCCAATACCATTCTGGTATTGGGGGGACAATTCCATGAATCCCCGGGTTCCCAGCACAGAGCCCGGGTGCTGCCAAACTAACTTTCCGGGATCTCAACTGCAGCTATTTCTGCTGCCAACCCCTCACACAGGTTTCTGCCCCCCCTCGGGCCTGGGCAGCCCAGTCCCAGGAAGGCAGAACAAAGGATTTCCTCTGAGAGAGGGTATTACACCCTCCCCCTTTGGAAATAGGTATGAAGGGCCTGGGAGGAGTAGCCCCTCCTGGCCTCTGGAAATGCTTTGAATGGCACAGATGGTGCCCTCTCTGCATAATCCAGTCTACACCAGTTCAGGGATCCCCCCAGCCCTGCTCTGGTGCAAAACTGGACAAAGGAAAGGGGAGTGACCGCTCCCCTGACCAGCACCTCCCAGGGGAGGTGCCCAGAGCTCCTCCAATGTGTCCCAGACATCTGCCATCTTGGATGCAGAGGTGTGAGGGCACAATGGACCCCTCTGAGTGGTCAGTGCCAGCAGGTGACGTCAGATACCCCTCCTGATAGGTGCTTACCTTTCTCTGTAGCCAATCTTCCACTGTGGGCTATTTAGGGTCTGTCCTGTGGGCATCTCACCAGATAACGAATGCTAGAGCTCACCAGAGTTCCTCTGCACTTCCCTCTTCGACTTCTGCCAAGGATCGACCGCTGACTGCTCCAGGATGCCTGCAAAACCGAAACAATGTAGCAAAAAGACTACCAGCAACATTGTAGCGCCTCATCCTTCCAGCTTTCTCGACTGTTTCCTGGTGGTGCATGCTCTGAGGGCTGTCTGCCTTCACCCTGCACTGGAAGCCAAGAAGAAATCTCCTGTGGGTCGACGGAATCTTCCCCCTGCTAACGCAGGCACCAAACTTCTGCATCACCGGTCCTCTGGATCCCCTCTCATCCTGACAAGCGTGGTCCACGGAGCACAGAACCTGGATCCAAGTGTCTATGACAGTCCAGTGGCCCTTCTGTCCAAATTTGGTGGAGGTAAGTCCTTGCCTCCCCACTCCAGACATTAATCCTGTGTACTGCATTAACTGCAGCTGCTGGGGCTTCTGTGCCCTTTTGAAACCTTCAAATGCGACTCTTGCAGCTAGCAAGGCTTGTTTGCAGTCTTTCTGCGTGGAAACAACTCTGCATCCTCCCGCATGCCGTGGGAAATCTTCTGACCAAAGGAGAAGTTCCTGGCCCCTTCCGTTTTTGCAGAATCTTTAGCTTCTTCCACCCGGAGGCAGCCCTTTTGCACCTTCATCTGGGGTTTAGTGGGATCCTGCCCCCCGGACACTTGCGTGGACTTGGTGCCCTTCCTTTGCATGTCCTCAGGTCCAGGAATCCATCTTCAGTGCTTTGCAGTCAGTTGTTGTCCTTGCAGAATCCCCTATCTCCACTTTACTGTCTTTCTGGGGTAGTAGGGTAACTTTACTCCTACTTTTCTTGGTCTTGGGGTGGGGTATCTTGGACACCCTTAGTGTTTTCTTACACTCCCAGCAACCCTCTACACACTACACTAGGTCTGGGGTCCATTTGTGGTTCGGATTCCACTTTTGGGGTATTTGGTTTGTGTTGCCCCTGGGCCTATTGTCTCCTATTGCATTCTACTGTGTTCCACAGTGTTTGCACTACTTTTCTAACTGTTACTTACCTGTTTTGGGTTTGTGTACATATAATTTGTGTATATTACTTACCTCCTAAGTGAGGGTATCCTCTGAGATACTTTTGGCATATTGTCACTAAAATAAAGTACCTTTATTTTTGGCAACTCTGAGTATTGTGTTTCCTTATGATATAGTGCTAAGTGATATAAGTGGTGTAGTAGGAGCTTTGCATGTCTCCTAGTTCAGCCTAAGCTGCTCTTCTATAGCTACCTCTATCAGCCTAAGCTGCTAGAACACTCCTAATCTACTAATAAGGGATAACTGTACCTGGCACAAGGTGTAAGTACCACAAGGTACTCACTATAAGCCAGGCCAGCCTCCTACACTGTCGCAAATGGGGAAGGCAAGCTCTTACCTCCTCCACATTTGGACAGCTGGACCTTAAGACAGTCTGTGTCGAAGGGGTCCACCACCTGTGTTCCAGTGACACTTGTCATCAGGAGAGGAGTCCTAGAGAACCGGTCATTGTCTTAAAAGGTGCCTGCTGGAACAGGGAAGTGACTCCATCACTCCACAGAAGATTTCTTTGGTCCTTCTGGTGCAGGGTGAAGACAGGGCATCCCCATAGCCTGCACACTGTAGAAACTGTTGCAGTTGCTGGCTGGAGCTGAATTTGCAGAGTTGTAGTAGCCTTTCTGGATAATTTGTTGCAGTTACAGCTGTTTGTGGAGCAGTCTGCTGAAGATCTGAGGTCAGAGGATGAAGCAGGAGCTGCAGAGGATTCCTGGAGTAAACTTGAAAGCCAAATCTGAAGAGGAACCCACAGGAGAGACCCTAAATAGCACTGAGAGGGGGATTGGCTACCTAACCAGGTATGCACATATCAGGAGGGGTCTCTGACATCACCTGCAGGCACTGGCCACTCAGAGAGCTTGAGAGTGTCCCTACACCTTGGAAAACAAGATGGCTAATACCAGGGACGAACTGGGCACCACCCCTGGGGTGGTGATGGACAGGTGAGTGGTAACTCCCTTTTCCTTTGTCCAGTTTTGTGCCAGAGCAGGGACTGGGGGTCCCTGAACCGGTGTAGACTGGCTTATGCAAGGAGGGCAGCATCTGTGCCCTTCAAAGAATTTCCAGAGGCTCTGAGAGGCTACCACTCCCAGGCCTCTAACACTTATTTCCAAACGGAGAGGATGTAACACCCTCCTCCCTAAGGAAATGCTTTGTTCTGCCTTCCTGGGACTAAGCTGCTCAGACCCCAGGAGGGCAGAACCCTGTCTGTGAGGTGGCAGCAGCTGTAGCTGCAGTGTAAGCCTCAGAGAGCTGGTTTGGCAGTACTGGGGGTCCATGGTGGAGCCCCCAGGATGCATGGGATTAGCACCCCAATACCAGATTTGGAATTGGGGAACAATTCTGTCATCTTAGCCACCTTACATGGCCATATTCAGAGTTATTATTGTGAAGCTACATATAGGTATTGACCTATATGTAGTGCACATTTGTATTGGTGTCCCCGCACTCAGGAGGATTTGGCCCTGGACAGTGTGGGGGCACCTTTGCTAGGGCAAGGGTGCCCTCATACTTAGTAACTTTGCACCTAGCTTTCAGTAAATGAAGGTTAGACATATAGGAGACTTATAAGTTACTTAAGTGCAGTGAAAATGGCTGTGAAATAGTTTGTGCACTATTTCACGCAGGCTGCAATGGCAGTCCTGTGAAAGGGTTTGTCTGAGCTCCTTATGGGTGGCAAAAGAAATGCTGTAGCCCATAAGGATCTCCTGGAACCCCAATTCCCTTTGTACCTAGGTACCACATACTAGGGACTAATAAGGGGGTCCAGTATGCCAACTGGAATTGGTAAATGAAGTCACTAAACTATAGTGACTAATTTGGAACCAGAGAGAGCATAAGCACTGAAGTTCTGGTTAGCAGAATTTCAGTGACACAGTTAAGCACTACTGACAACACACACATTAGGCCACAAACTATGAGCACTGGAGTCCTGGCTAGCAGGATCCCAGTGAGACATACAAAACACACTGACAAATACAAATTTCACTATGAGCACTGGGGTCCTGGCTAGTAGGATCCCAGTAACACAGTAAGAACACCCTGACACACTTACAAACAGGCCAAACGTGGGTATAACCATGCTAGAAAGAGGCTACTTTCTCACATACACCCACATGACTGATATAGCAATCACATCAGCTGATGGGAGTGTGTGAACTGGCATTTGGCTGGCACTGTCAGCCAAGTGCCACTCCACACACACTGCCGGCCATGCGCCACCCTACACACACCGCCAGCCAAGCACCACTCCACACACACCGCCAGCCAAGCGCCCGTCCATGCAAACCACCATGAGTTTTTTTTTGTTTTTAAACAACAAAGAAACCACTAATTATAAATAAGTACAAAACTACAAACACAAAAGCTCTAACTAAATACGTGACAATAATGCCAACCGTGAAACTGATCCTATGAAAATATAAAACAGCAGTTTACGCTCACAGGATTTCCCAATAATTCTTCTGTGTGTGGTAGCTCTTGAAACAGCCACCCACACACAGCCCAGGCTTTGAAGGACAATCAGGGCAGTACATCCTAATCTCCTTCCTGATACCACTTCAAACACAGACTCTCCACCTCTTAGCAGGAATGTCATTTTTGGCCCTGGGAGGAATGTGCTCAGAAAAGTGACAATCTTTCAATCTAGCCGCATCCTCCACCACTGCTTCTCTAGGAACTCTTGTCTGTTCCAGCACAACAAGGCTAGCTATGGCAGACTCCTGAAATTTCACAAATGTCATCCTTGACTCTGGAAAACTATTCTTGAACACAACAAGAGCATTAAAAGTTGCCAAGTGGAACAACTGAACCGCTAATTTCTTTTACCAAATGTAGGACTTCCGAGCAGCAGTGTAAGGTTCCAACCTCTGATCTACTCTATCAACCCCACTCATGTGCTTATTGTAGTCTGAAATGCACCCAGGTTTCCCCACTTCAGCAACTTGACCCCAAACAGCCACAGGTGAAGTACTCTCATCATGGATGGTAGTTAGCATGTACTCATCCCTCCTGTATACAAATTTCAGAGCTAGCATCTCATCATTCCACAAGGCACTGCACTGTCCCTTCTCAAGTTTTTTACAAACAAGCTCTCTTGGATAGCCTTTCCGATTAGAGCGGATTGTGCCACAAGCAACAGTGTACACTCTGAACAATTCCTTGAATAACTAAACTCCAGTGTAGAAGTTATCTACATACAAATGGTGACCTTTGTTAACCTTTTTGGTGCGGGCGTCGGCCACTGGCCGACGCCCACACACCCTCCCTGGTGCGGGTCACGACCAGTGGCCGACACCAGGAAGGGTATTAATAAATCCTCGGGTGCGTTGCACCCGAGGATTTTTTTTTTTTTAACCTTTCCCCGGGAGACACGGAAGCTTCCGTGTCTCCCCCAACCCCCCACCCGCCCCTTTGTGACGTCAGCGGGCCGTGAGGCGCGCTGACGTTTCAAAGGTGTTTTCCCCATCAAAGCAGGAAGCAGCCTTGCGTCCGCTTCCTGCTTCGAAGGGAAAAACGGCCTTCCCCACATTCGGGAAGGCCTCGTAAGAAAGGGGAGCGTCTCCCCTTTCTTACGAGGCCTTCTGAAACTGTTTCCTGGCCCCCGAGCAGCACAGCTGCGATCGTGGGCCAGGAAACAGTTTCAGAAGGCCTCGTAAGAAAGGGGAGAGTCTCCCCTTTCTTACGAGGCCTTCTGAAAGTGTTTCCTGGCCCAAGATCGCAGCTGTGCTGCGATCGGGGACCAGGAAACTCCACTAGACGCCAGGGATTTCACTTGGGGGGGTCGGCCCCCTCAGAAAACAGGCCACCCCCCCCCCCCCCCCGGGGCATATTTTACAAAAAAAAAAAAAGGTAGGTGCCCCCCCCCCGGGGAAATTGTATTTAAAAAAAATAATTAAAATGAATAAAATAAAAAGACAGGGGGTCGCCCGTGGGCAGGGTGACCCCCTGTGGGGGCAATCTTTTTTTTTTAGATGTTGTAGGGTTTCCTTGGGGGCCATTTATGTAGATATATCTATGTACATGGATATATCTATAGATATATCTATGTAGATATATATATAGATAGATCTATATATATCAATCAAAGAGATTTATAAAGCGCGTTACTCACCGGTGAGGGTCTCAAGGCGCTTTGGGGGGGGGAGGGAAACGGGCTGGGAAGTTCACTGTTCGAAAAGCCAGGTTTTGAGGCCCTTCCTGAAAAGAAGTAGGTTTTGGGTCTTGCAAAGGTGGGTTGGGAGGGCGTTCTAGGTTTTGGGTGCAAGGTAGGAGATGGAACTGCCCCCGGTGGTGGTGTGTTTGATGCGGGGGACAGAGGCGAGAGAGAGGTCAGCTGAGCGGAGGTTTCGTGTAGGGGTGTGGAAGGTGACTCTCGTTGAGGTAGGCAGGGCCTGTGTTGTGGAGTGATTTGTGTGCGAGGATGAGGATCTTGAAGGTGATCCTTTTGTCAATGGGGAGCAGTGGAGGGATTTGAGGTGTGGAGAGATGTGTCCGGGGAGGTCGAGGATGAGTCGTGCTGCTGAGTTCTAGATGCGTGTAGTTTGCGCTTGAGTTTTAGAGTGGTGCCGGTGTAGAGGGCGTTTCCGTAATCAAGTCTGCTGCTGATGAGTGCATGAGTGACAGTTTTTCTGGTATCTGTGGGGATCCATTTGAATGTTTTTTTCAGTACACGGAGTGTGTTGAAGCATGAGGAGGTGAGAGTGTTGATTTGTTGGGTCATCGAGAGGGAGGAGTCTAGGATGATGCCGAGGTTGCGTGCATGGTTGGCGGGGGTGGGTGCAGGGCCTAGCGTGGTGGGCCACCATGAGGGGTACCAGGTGTTTTTGTGTGGGCCAAAGAGGATTATTTCGGTTTTGCTTGAGTTGAGTTTCAGGTGGTTGGCTGTCATATATATATATATCACTTTTGTCAATGTGTGTGTGGTTTCCCTGGGGGGAAAAGGCTCAGACTTGTCTAGTGGCAGTTTTAGTGCCATAAAGAAGCGCAGAAGGTTTATATGCCTACTGCAAAGAGCAAATCTGTATTTTATGTAAATAGCTGAGTACATTAGTAAAGTCAGCCATTACCTGCGCTATAATACCAATGAAATGTATGTGCAGGGTGGAGGGCGGCTATGGAGAGATGAAGGGCACTTTTGATGGGTGGTAATAAGGGAATCCTAGGAGGAGGGAGTGGGAGCACCAATAATGATTGTTGGACTGGGCGCAGGAGGTGCTAAAGACTGTGACGAATGGTATGTGACAAGGTGTTTTTTGAGTGTCTTGAAAGAACGTGCTGATTGAGGGAAGAAGCGCAGGTAAGGTGGCCTCTACTGTTGCACGTATCTCACACACACCACCAATTTTGTGACTGTCTACGTAGGCTAGTGTTTTAGAGCAACAGTTTAGCCAATAGCAGAGATGGCATCTTGATGGATGACTGCTGCCTGCACTCGGGTTATAGAGGACCGCTCTGACATAGGATCAGAGACTGAGATATCAGATACTGAGACAGCATCTGAGGGATAGGGCAATGGCGCAGACTCTGGGAGTGATTTTTCAGTCGGAGGAGTCCCATTCGGTAACACCTCTTCCAGTACATTATGAGGAAGGTGATGAGGACAGTCCTGCTGTCCCTTCGCAAGCTGTTTGTGCAACTGGGCAAATAGTGGGTTAGCCCAACCCAGAGAGCAGGTGAATGCGGCGGCAAGCAGAGAGAGAGAGTGCTCTCTTGGGAGCTCCCCAAATTAGTTCAGCCCCAAATTCCACCGCCCAAATCGTATTGTGGAGACATCAAAATTATCTATCGCAAAACAAACTGGTTTTGTAAGGCAGGCACCTGTGTTTTTGGTCTTGGATTCGGCGGCCATATAGAGAAACACACTAAACCCAAACATTTCTGGAAACTAGACATTCGGGGGAGTCCACAGAGGTGTGACTTGTGTGGATTCCCCAAAGTTTTCTTACCCAGAATACCCTGCAAAGCTTAAATGTTGAAAAAAAACTCAATTTTTCTCGCATTTCTGCCACAAAAACTACAGGAATATGCTGGAATCCACAACATTCCTACCACCCAGTGACTCCTCACCTGTCCTGATAAAAATACTACCACACTTGAGTGCCTACACCTAGTGCCTGTGTCAGGAATGGATCACCCCAGGGTCAACAGCTGCCTCACGTAAGGACCAACATTGACCGTTGTGTGATCTATTCCTGTCGCGGGAACTAGGCCTACCCACACAAGTGAGGTATCATTTTTATCGGGAGACTTGGGGGAACGCTGGGTGGAAGGAAATTTGTTGCTCCTCTCAGATTCCAGAACTTTCTGTCACCGAAATGTGAGGAAAACTTGTTTTTTTAGCCACTTTTTGAGGTTTGCAAAGGATTCTGGGTAACAGAACCTGGTCAGAGCCCCACGAGTCACCCCATCTTGGATTCCCCTAGGTCTCTAGTTTTCAAAAATGCACAGGTTTGGTCGGTTTCCCGATGTGCCGGCTGAGCTAGAGGCCAAAATCTACAGGTAGGCACTTTGGAAAAAACAGCTCTGTATTTTGTCAAAAAATGGGATGTGTCCATGTTGTGTTTTGGGGCATTTCCTGTCGCGGGCACTGGGCCTACCCACACAAGTGAGGTATCATTTTAATCGGGAGACTTGGGGGAACATAGAATAGCAAAACAAGTGTTATTCCCCCTTATCTTTCTCTACATTTTTTCCTTCCAAATATAAGAGAGTGTGTAAACAAGACGTCTATTTGAGAAATGCCCTGCAATTCACATGCTAATATGGGCACCTGGGAATTCAGAGATGTGCAAATAACCACTGCTCCTCAAAACCTTATCTTGATCCCATTTTGGAAATGCAAAGGTTTTCTTGATACCTCTTTTTCACTCTTCATATTTCAGCAAATGAATTGCTGTATACCCAGTATAGAATGAAAACCAACTGCATGGTGCAGCTCATTTATTGGCTCTGGGTACCTAGGGTTCTTGATGAACCTACAATCCCTTTATATCCCCGCAACCAGAAGAGTCCAGCAGACAAAACGGTATATTGCTTTCAGAAATCTGACATCGCAGGAAAAAGTTACAGAGTAAACCATAAAGAAAAATGGCTGTTGTTTTCAGCTCAATTTCAATATTTTTTTTATTTCAGCTGTTATGTTCTGTAGGAAAACCTTGCAGGATCTACACAAATGACCCCTTGCTGAATTCAGAATTATGTCTAGTTTTCAGAAATGTTTAGCTTTCCGGGATCCAGCATTGGTTTCACACCCATTCCTGTCACTAACTGGAAGGAGGTTGAAAGCACCAAAAATAGTAAAAATGGGGTATGTCCCAGTAAAATGCCAAATTTGTGTTGGAAAATGTGGTTTTCTGATTCAAGTCTGCCCGTTCCTGAAAGGTGGTAAGATAGTGATTTCAGCACCAGAAACCCTTTGTTGATGGCATTTTCAGGGAAAAAACCACAAGCCTTCTTCCTCAGCCCTTTTTTCGAATTTGTTTGGAAAAAACTAAATTTTCACTGTATTTTGGCTATTTTCTTGGTCTCCTCCAGGGGAAACCACAAACTCTGGGTACCATTAGAATCCCTAGGATGTTGGAAAAAAAGGACGCAAATTTGGCGTGGATAGCTTATGTTGACAAAAAGTTATGAAGGCCTAAGCGTGAACTACCCCAAATAGCCAGAAAAGGGCTCAGCACTGGGGGCGAAACGGCACAGCAGCTAAGGGGTTAAACAGCCATCTATCAAGTTCCCACCCAATTTTCTCACCAACTCCAAAAGTGGGCGGACAACCAGGGGGGTCAGTACTGGAATCCCTACCTTTGTAGACCCGGAAATTAAACTATATCCTGTACTACTTTCAGATAGCATATACAATTTAATTCCATACCATGCCCTCTTGCTAGGAATGTACTGCCTAAAAACTATACGACCCTTGAACAAGACCAAAGACTCATCTATAGGTATTTCTTTGCTTGGAACATAGGTCTATGAAAACCAATCTACAAAATGATCAAGGATAGGTCTAATCTTAAAAAGACAGTCAAAATCAGGGTGATCTCGTGGCAAGGCTAAAGCATTATCAACAAAATGCAACATCCAAAGAAGAAGCTCATACCGGTTTCGACTCATGATTGCAAGAAATATAGAAGTTGCCATCAAGGGACTAGTAGACCAATATGAAGACAGTGATGGTTTCCTTATCAGCCCCATCAGAAAAGTTAAACCCAATAACGTTTTCAACTCTTCCAGATTTGTGGGAATCCACCGGTCAGCTCTAGAGTGTGGCCCAATTCTGTCAGCGTTGTCCCTCAAATACTGCTCTGCAAACAAATTAGTCTGCTCAACAATCTCTTCCAAAAATACATTGTCCATAAACAACTCAAAGAAATTGACAGGCAAAACGTTTTCTGTACTTACTATACACCCTGCGAGACCAGTAAAGGCAGGCAACTGTGGCTGCTCCATGTTTGGTGCAACCCAGAGTTTAGATCTTCCAATGGGAAGCCTTTCAGCCGCTGGCTGCTGCACCATTGGCACATCAGTGTCCTCCTCTAAAACGGGCACTTCATCAGCACTGAGAGTGGCTTCATCATCAGACGATTCCTCTCTGACAGAAAATTAACTTCCAGAATTTTGCACTTCCTCTTCTGCCTCAGATGCATAGTCAATCTCAAAATCATGGTCAGAAGACGACTCAAAAGGCACACCAACAACCTGCTGAATGGTCATCCTATGGTTAGCCATGAACCTTTCTACGAAAAGTAACTCGACAAATGCACCACTAACAACCAGCACTGTGTAAGATAAGTAATAAACAAAGTGTGTCTTTATAGCTATGAGTTATAAACTCAAAAACTATACAACTCACTGAAAAAGCTAGACTCACCAGCAACTACTCTGCACAGCAACAGCAATCATCAATGATATCCCACTAAAAAGAAAAGCAAATTAGACATAAGACAACACAAATATCATTGTGCATATATCGAAGGACAATTTCACACACAAACCTGCATTTAATACACCACCTACAAACATGTCATTTCATGCATGGCAACAATACTCCTGTGGAGTAAATGTATTTACTTACTTAAAACATGAAACAATGCAAACTGCAGGACAACCACTGCCAAAACCGCAACAAGCCCCAGAAAAGGAAGCAAAAGCTTTGAACTACAACAAAAAGAAGAAATAAACTGTTTTAATCACAAATGGAAATACTTCGCCAGTTGACAAACACCCTGCCACAAAACATTTATAAATTTTCCCTGGTGTCTAGTGCTCGCTGCCCCCTTGGGGGCAGATGGGCCTAAACAAATAGGTCGATCTGCGCCCCAGGGGGGCAAAAGTACCCAACAGTGCTTGCCCCCTATAGGAGGTGACCTTTGTCAAAGAGGCATAACCTCAACACAAAAAAACAAAGAAAAGAAAAAAGAAATCCCTGGCGTCTTGGTGGCTTCTGCCTCCCCTGGGGCAGATCGGCCTAAAAGAAATAGGCCAATCTGCCCCCAATGGGTGCAGAAATGGCATAGAATATATTGCCCCCTTTGGGGGGCTACCCCCCCACACAAAGCACACACACATGATCCCTGGCGCTAAGTGGATTGTGTCCCCAATGAGGGTGATGGGCCTAGAAATAATAGGCAGATCTGCCCCCAAGGGAGGCAGAACTACCCAACAGTGCTTTTCCCCCTTTGGGGGGTGACCCTTGGCAAAAAAAACAGGAAAGAAAAAAATACCTGGCGTCTTGGTGGTTTCTGCCCCCCTAGGGGCAGATGGGCCTAAAATATTAGGCCGAAAAGGCAAGAATATATTGTCACATTTGGGGGGGGAGGTCGACCCTTGCCCTAGGGGCCACCACCCCACACAAAGCACACACAAATGATCCCTGGCACTAAGTGGATTCTGCCCCCCTTTGGGGCAGATGGGACTAAAAATATAGGCCGATCTGCCCCCAATTCTTTTTGCCCTTTGGGGGCAACCCTTGTCCAAGGGGCTGCACCCTCCCCCACAAAATAAAACACAAAAAAACAATCACTGGTTTCTACTGGCTTCTGCCCCCCCCGGAGGCAGATCGGTCTAAAAATAAAAGACCGATATGGCCCCAAGGGGGGCAGAAATGGTGACAAATACATTGGACCCCATGGGGTCACTCCCCCAAACAATAAACACACACACATACATATAAACAAATCCCTGTTCTCTAGTGGGCATTCCTGCTGCCCGATCGCATTGCGATCGGGCAGCAGGAATGTTGGAAGAGAGATTGAGGGAAAGTAAACCCTTTCCTTTCCCCCGATGCCTCTTCTACAGCAATCCCCCCCTGCCGGAGGAGAAGCTCATTTCCTCCTCTGAAGACGTGCTGGAAGCAAATGGTCTCCAGCGCGTCTGGCACCCTCTGATGATGTCTGCGCGTGATCACGCGCTGATGTCATTTGGGGGGTGGGAGGTGAAAGGGGAAGCGATTTCCCTTCCAACCCTAACCTGGTGGGAGGTGATGGCCCTCAGGGGAAGCGCAACGTCCTGAGTGCCGACGCCATGGACGTGACCGTTACGTCCTTGGTGGTGAAGAAGTTAAAGGAGCTAACATAACATCTGGATGCTTCAACCTGTTTTTAAAAATGTACACTGGATGGCACAATGTAATTTGAACAACATCAAAGTCAAGCAAACATTACAATTACAGCTACCAAGTTCAGGGAAGAATTACAATTGGAAAACTGAAATAGTGTACTTGTAGGTCATCCATGCTCAGTTTTTATGACATCATATGGCCTACCAGGGGTGATGTCTTTATAAGGTGTACATATCCTAGATACCTTTATATATATCAGTGGTATTTTACCAGTCTTAATTAAAAAGCAGTTATTGTATTTTATGGTTCTATATGATATGTGACTAAGGCCCTCATTATGACATTGGCGGTCTTCCTTGAAGACAGCCAAAGCCACAGGCGCCAGGAAACCGTCAGTGCTGGTGGTCTCCCTCCCGCCATATCGCGGGTACTTCCAGATTTCCATCACACTTTGGGCAGAAATCCGGCAGTAGTTGTGCTGGCGGGCGGAGGCACTCTGGCGGTCCCACCACCGGCCCCACCCTGCCAGTAGGACACCGCCCGCCATATTATGGGCCATAATATGGGCTGGCGATGTCCTGCTAGCGGGGCGCTGCTGGCAGTGGAAGCCCCCCATAAGTGTGTGGAGTCTGCGTGTGTGCATAAATGTGTGTGTGCATGATTGTATGCATGTCTTTAGGTCAGTGTGTATGCGTGTGAGTATGTGTGTTTGGATGGGTGTGAGTATGCATGCATGAATGTGTGTATGAATGGAGTTGTGAATGCATGTATGAATGGAGTTGTGAACGCGTGTATGAATGAAGTTGTGAATGCATGCATCAATGGAATTGTGAATGCGTGTATGTTGAGAGAGGTGTGAATGCGTTCATGGAGGCGTGTGAATGGATGCATGTATGTAAGTGCAGGTGAATGGGGTGAGCGTGGTGCATGTGGGTGTCTGTGTGTATACATGAGGGGGGTGGAGTGTCAGAAAGGGGGTTTGGTGCGTTATGTCAGAAGGGGGTGGGGGTGCTACATCAGAAGGGGGTGGGATGGGGGCGCTGTGGCTGGAGGGAGGGTCTAGTGTTTGAGGAGAAGTGGGGGCCGTCTACCAGGGACAGGGAAGGAATTCCCTGTCACCAGTAGCCCTTCCGCCATGGTTTTCGTGGCGATGCCATGTTGGAAGGCCGGCGGTCTTTCGTGGACTACCGGGTCGGAAATGATCACCTCTGGCCCAGCCGTTCGGACCGCCATGGCGATATGAGTGGGGATGTGGCAGTCTGTTGGAGGTGGGACTGCCAAATTTACACCGCCAGGCTCAAAATGACCCCCTAAGTGTAGATAAAGGTATTTGTTAAATAATTGTAATGAGTGCAATGCATAGCTTATTTAAAGTGACATACTGTGCAGTTCTGTTTTTTTCTACAATCTTTATGATTGTTTTTTCCTCATTGTTCACTGACGATTCTTTATACAGCACATCATTTATGTTGTAAAAGTATGGAACCTGAGAGCAGTAAAAAAGGGAAAATGAAATGGTTAAAGTTAATGTACCCATTTGAATTTTTCCATTGCATGAATTAAAGGTTTATTGCATAAATGTATAAAGTGTAACATTATCTTATATTTATGTTTTTTTCTCTTTTTATACAAATCAATAAAACCAACTATTGGAGTAATGTAGGTTAATAATTGGTTCTTTCAGCATTTGTAAGACATCCAGTGACACACCCAGACACACAGTGACACATATCCTAACACACTTACAAAAACAGTAATATACCCGGACACAAACTCATTCATACACTAACACTTTGGTGGCATGTGAACAAAAGAACAATGGATTTAACCCAGATCTGTGACTGGGGTTGAGTGTTTAAAAAGTTTCAGCACCCCGCCTGTCATCCTTTTGTGGTCAGGGGATTCCCAGACTTGGGTCCCTTGGTCACTGTGCCACTGAATTCAAGCTAGCGTGGCTGACGAGGGGTGATACCCCGAAACCAGACCCAGGATGCTTGTTCCGGTCAAGGGAGGACCTGGCCTGGCAGTCCGGGTTGGTCTGTTCCGTGGGTAGCATGGTTACACCTGATATGCATATGGCTGGGTCTGAACTGGGATGGCATGTTGAGCAAAACAACAATGGATTTAACCCAGATCTGTGATTGGGGGTGAGTTTCAGCACTCTGTCCATCATCTTTTTGTGTTCCTCATACACTAACACACCCAGGCACAGACTCATTTAAATACTAAGACACCCAGGCACAAACTGATGTATTCGCTGACACACCCAGGCAGGCACACATTGATGCATTCACTGACATACCCAGGCAGACACTCATGCATAGGCTAGCACACACAAGCATACAGTGATGCATATACTAGCACAAGTGGACAGATACTCATTCACACACAGACACACCCAAACACACTGATGCATGCACCAAAATATAGAGGCATATATTGATACATATACTGACACACCCAGTGAGCCACTCATGTATATGCTGACACACAAAGGCACACACTGATACATATACTGACACACCCCAATGTTACTCTGTGGAGATGCTGGGCTAACCCAACAGTCTATCCTTACATTAGTCTGTATGTTTGTCATCCAAGTGAAACTTCACTGTATAGAGCTTAACTTCTCTCTGCATCATAGTTGTATGTCTTTCAATCAACCGAAATGTCTTAGCAGGGATGCCTAAGCAGAGAGGCCAATCCCTAGCAATATCCTACGACGCATAAATATCACCAAGAGAGAGATCTAATGGTAAGGGTCAGGCCCTCCCCATACCCTACTACACACACCCATCATCCCACAGACAGCTCTCAGTGGAGATGCTAGTACCTCCCCACACCCTGCTACATATAACTGTGATCTGAGAGAGATCTCAGTGTAGAGGCCAGTATTTTCCAACACCCTAGTTTACACACTCTCTATCTAAGAGAGAGTTCCCAGTGTGAGGCCAGTCCTTCCCACACCATACTGCATTGCACATCCTTATTGTCCTGGGGAGAGGTCTTAGTGGAATGGCCATTTCCTATTATAATCTATTATGTAGAGTGGCTATTCCATGCAGAGGTATTTTTGAAGAGTCCAGTTTCTCCCCATTCCCTATTATCTAATGCTGCCATACTGTAGACAGATGGGACTGGAGTGGTCACTTTTTTTCTAAAATCCTAGGACAGGGTTCTGCAAAGTCAGTCCTGGAGAACCGGGTCCATGCCAGATTTTTAGCATATCCACATTTAGAAGCAAGATGTTTAAGAAATCTAAATTTTTCTAAATGTGGATATGCTCAAAATCTGGCATGGACCCAGCTATCCAGGACCAACTTTGCAGAACCCTGTCCTAGGAGAAGGAAGCAAAAGTTAAAAGTACTGTAATGAAGTAGAGTGTACAAAATATGAGTTAACAAAAAATGTACGAACTTGCAAGAGTCTTGAGAAAAGGCATATTAAAAAGAAAGGTAGGGAAAATCTGGCGTATATGAATTATACCTATTACAACAGGATATGTTAAGTGAAATTGCAAATTCTATTATAAAAGCATGGTCTCATGAGCATATTGCAGCCAACACTTCGCACTTGCAGTGGACGCAGAGGAGGGTGCACCTAGCTCTCACAGGAGGCCCTCAAGCCTCAACCACGTTGTGTATGAGAGCATCATGGCTTTCATGAGTGTCTCACAAGAGTCATCAAGAAGAAAAAAGGGGGACATAGTACAAACAAATACAGAATGAAAGTATAGGGTAGGTCTGAAAAGAGTTTTTTCAAGTAACATTTTCAATAGCTGCATTTTTATGTGTTTTTTCACATTTTTTATGTTTTTAAATTACATTTTAATAGAAGGATAGAAAAAAAAAGAAACCTGAAGTAAATAAAACAACATCTCATTCCAAACAAAGAGGAGAATAAGTAGAATTTTTTTTTAAAACCAACTATTTGCTAGGTAGGAATTTATGATCCTGGATAAGTCTGTGCCTCAGACAAACAAATAATCTCCTTGCAAAAACAGCAAAATATGGCTTTATTCAAACATGCCGGATTGTTATCTGCTTGCGTGGTGAGTACCTTGGAGTGCACAATGTCACCAGTTTGGAAAGATGTGGATGCCCCTGAGGAGTTATTAAGCTATGCAGCACAGGATAACTCAGCCCGAGCAATCTGTTACTGGTGCATAGCTCTCAAATTTCACCACATCCCAGTGGTACTCTTGGAATACTTCTTGCTCCGGCTGCCAATGCTGAACTCTTTGTAGCTTATGTTACCAATTACATTTCTGGCAGGCACTTTATTTCCACCAGACCTCATCTGAAAATATTGCCAGACCAAGGACTCCTTGAGTGGATGAGGTAGCTGACTTGCAGTAACAAGAGAAGTGTTCTCATCTCAATCAGACAATAACTTTCTGATCACAGAAATTCCGCAAAATCACAGAGGTAGATAAAAAGGTGTAATCAGAGAAAAAACCCAAAAGGCAAATAATGCATCAAGAAAGTATTCTTTCTTTGCTAAATAAAGACATCCATATGATCATATTACAGTTCTTCCTGGAATGTCTTTCCCCTTCCAGGTGTCTTGAGGGTGTCTCACGAGAGTGCTGCTTGATCGTAAAATACAGAGAGCTTCCTTAATATCTCAATTGTAACAAGACATCAACTGCTTTTGTGCTTTAAACATCACTTCTCATGTCTTACTATCATCAGAATGACAAAAATACACTGTTTTGAACTTAATTATAAATGAATGATGGCAAAAACCAGACATGAATTACAGCCTCCTAGTAGTGCAGGCAGGGGATTGTGTGTTCGCCTACCCTGATCGGCTTGCAAGAATCATAAGTTTATAAACATAATATTTAAAACAATATATAGACTGTACTGACATTATTGTTAAACATTAGCATTCAATAGTAACTGACCAGGTGAAAAAGAACTATGTACTACAGATTAGAACAAAATATATAATTCTGCAATCTCACAAGCCTCTCTTGGGAGCAATAACACACCTTAAAAATAGATGTAAATACTGAAAACACATAGGGGCATATTTAAGAGCCACTAGCGCCATTCTAACCCCACATTAGCATTGTTTTTTTAATGCTAATGTGGCGTTAGAAGGCCAAAAACGCTATGACATATTCAGAAAGTGGCACATTGCATGCATTGCTCCACTTTGTAACCCTTTGTGCTACATTATGCCTGCTCCGGACATAACGTATGCAAAGGGGGCATTCCTCAATTAGGGGGGGGGCAAACAAATGGTGCCAAGAATTCTAGGAGATTTATTTGCAACATTTTTGCATCACTTTTAACACCTCCTCAGTACAGACATTAAAAGGAGGCTTCCATTGGTTGCAATGGTCCTCTGGGTGCTTTGCAGGTTTAGCATTAAACTGTTTGACACTAATCCTGCAAAGTGCCAGACTAGCATTGAAAATTCTGATGCTAGTCTCCTAACTACTGCCATTGTGTGCCATATTTTACATTTGTGACACACATGGTGGCGTTAGGACATTTCTTAAATGTGCCCCATAATTTACAGTATAGGAAAATTTGCTCAGTGTCTTTTTAAAATACAGATATACAGTTTATATAAAGATACATACAAAGGCTATGACAACTATGCTGAGAATCATCCTGTATATGTGAATTACAAAAATGATGAAGTTGAACATTCTCAGGATAAACAGTACTGGAGTACTAAGGCCTTTTTGAGATCTTGGCGGTAATGATCCCACTGCCAGTTTTCTGCCCGCCCCCAATTTATATGTTGGTGGGACCATAGGCAAAGGAGTGCCTGAGTCCCACCTACTCTGGCACAAATATCCTTCCACCTTGACGGCAGCCTTGAGAATTGGGGCTAATGGTAGGACTTCAGACACCTTTGCCTCCAACCAGATTTAGATGTTCCTTACAGCCAAGCCAACTGTGTCAGTCTGACCTCCATACCTGAGTTGGCAGATTGGTGGGGAAATTAGGTATAAACCTACCTTTTTGCCCCATTCCACTTCCATTTTTGACTGGGCACGGCTAGACAACACCTTCTGTAGCTGCTGCCACTGGACCACAGAGAAAACACAACCCCACATGTTGCTTGACTGACAGGTAGGTAACCAACATTGGCTGTGTATGTTGTGTGGTCATGATATGGACGCGGACCACTACAGCCATATACATGTCACAGAACTTTTTTTAATAACTGTGACATAGATATGTTGGGAACACATTTGTGTGGAACATGGATGGGGACACACTGGTGCATGACACATATTGCACAAATACACAACTGTCATTGTGGTGTCAGTGTTCTTTTCCAAATTAATGTTGGCATCACAGTCACGTTACATCCACAACCGTTGACTATGTTCATGCGTGCACCTGGCCAGGGGACCTATACCTGTGTTGTGTTACCAGTTGTGCATGTGAGTCAGTACGGGTATGTGTGTGTGTGATGCAATTGGCTGGTTGAGGCGGAGGAAGATGGAGTGGGTAATATGATTGTGTCTCTATGTGTGCCACATGCATATGGGTTTGATGTTGTGTATGTTGTATTGCTGTGTGCTACATTTAGGTGAGTGTTGCTGTTGTATTGTTGTAATTGTCATGATATGTGTAGTTGTCCGTGTTTGTGAGTGTGTTTGTGTTTGTGTGGATGAGTGTGTAACTATGTTGATTATTTTGGTTGTGTCGTGTGTGGGTGCAGTGTCAGCAATGTCTGTGTTGTGGCATGTATTTTTGACAATGTGTGTTTCCAGCATGTTCTTGTTTTGTTGTGGTGGAATGGCAATGGATATAAGGGCCAGATGTAGGTAAGTATGACTTTGCGACTTGCAATTTGCGAGTCATAGCGACTCGCAAATTGCAACTCGCAAAACCAAATGCAGAAAGGTGTCTCAGACACCTTCTGCGACTTGCTATGGGGTCGCAAAAACCCACCTCATGAATATTAATGAGGTGGGTCGCAGTTTGCTACCCCATAGCGAGTCCATGCACTCACAGGGATGGTGGCCTGCTGGAGACAGCAGACCTCTATGTCTGTGACTGCTTTTTTAATAAAGCAGTTTTTTTTTCTTTTTGCAGCCCGTTTTCCTTAAAGGAAAACGAGCTGCAAAAAGAAAAACTTCCGAAACCATTTGGTTTCGTTTTTTTCAGAGTAGGCAGTGGTCCATAGGACCACTGCCTGCTCTGAAAAAACACTTTTGTCGACATTCACAAAGAGGAAGGGGTCCCATGGGGACCCCTTCCCTTTTGCGAATGAGTTACCACCCACTTCAAGTGGATGGTAACTGCGATTTGGTTTGCGACTGCATTCGTGGCCACAAAGCAACTCAGCATGGGGATGCGGTCGCAAATAGGAAGGGAACACCCCTTCCTATTTGCGAGTCACAGCCTCAAATTGCGAGTCGGTACTGACTCGCAATTTGAGGTTGTGGATCGCATTAGGCCTTTTGCACATCGCAAACTGTGTTTTTCGCAGTTTGCAACGTGCAAAAGGCTTCCTACATTTGGCCCCAAGTGTGTATGTAGTGTGCTGTGTAATATATAGTACAGGGGGACACATATGGCTATGAAGAGTGTGTTTGTGTGTGCTAGCGTGTGACTTACCTCTATTTCATGGCCAGTGCCATTGTTGGATGACCATTTGGTCCAGCGACGGTCTCCCTCTGTCAGCAAACCACTGCCAGTACACTGCCTGCAAGACTGTTTCTACTAAATAGCCTCACTGCTAGGAAGAGCACTCCGTTGTGGTGGTCTTCGACTCAGCCACAATAGATGCAAATATGGAGGGTAGAACACCATCCACTTGAAGGGTCTGCTGCTACGTGGATTGGAGGTAACACCACCAAGATCTACATCCGGCTCTTTGTGTCTATGTATTTATAAATATATTTTTATTTTTAAAAAACTAGAAATTCACTGACAAAAAAAAGGTTAAAGCAATGTTATAGTTCGGTGTAATGAAAATATGTGTTTTTGATTTAAATAAAAAAGTATTAGAAAATCACTGAAAAAAGCCAGAGGTTAACTTAACCTAACAGGTGAATTTCTCATGGACAATTTTTAAGGTTTTGAACAAAAAAAAAAAAAACTGAAATTCACCATTTATAGTTAGCAGCACTAGCTATAAGTTTTGCCCCCACCATACCCTGCTTATGACCTCACATATGTCATGTTCTATGACATCATTTATGACATCACTGACGACATCCCACTTTCTTTTCAATTTTGTTAGGCAATCGCACAGGATCCGCAGATCCTGGCATAAATGAAAAAAAAACAAGCACAGTTGCCCGAGCTTGTTTATCTTTCCCCCCCCCCACCCCCAGGTGGGCTAAGTCCTGGGGGGAAATATATTAAGGAGGAGGGGAGCATGTGGCCCCCTCCTGAGCCAATTTTGACTTTAGAGATCCCATCCCCCGAGGCTAAGCCTTTGAACAAATGGGGAAGGAGGCCTGCGCTGCCCCCCCTGTCCCAAGGCCATGCTCAGTCCTGGGGAAGTCACCCTCTGGGGCCTGGCCATTTATATTAAAGGGAGGGGGAATAATGCTGCCCCCCCTCCCAGAGCCATTCTGGTCCCTGGGGAGTCCATCCCCCAGGGCTGGCTCCTGCTATGTCCCATGATGCCTACCCCAGTACATAGCACGTTTGCTCATGCTTGGCTGGAGCCATTTTAAATCTCCCACCAAGTGAGAGCAAACAATAGGGGCCTCATTTACAAGGACCATGGTATGCCACTATCTAAAAGATAGAGCGCATTTCTGTCATCTCCCCATGCACTGGTAGACAAGTCGCTGCCATGTGTCAACCAATGGCACCCTTGCACCATGGTGAAAGGGTGCCTGCATTGTGGGGATAATTGTTTGTTTGCAGGAAGGGACACCTTCCTTCACAAAAGCAATCACAATAAGTGTTTTCTTCTTTCTATGTGTACTGCAAAATGCAGCACGCATGAAAAGAGGAAAAAACAGGAAGAAATAAAGATATTTCTCCCTGTTGCGTCTCTCTTGTACCACCCCTGAGGTGGTACATGAATCTGACTCATTCCCAGGTTTTTAAATCTGGAAATGAATCACATTACTTGCATTCCACGGGTGTTGAGTGGAAACACCACAAGCTACACCCATGGAATTTCCCTTTCATGCGATGTTATTTGTGAAGAGGTCCATATTTACAAGGCCATGAAAAACCACGGAAGGTGGCTTTGCGTGGCCTTGAAAATGTGTGCTGGCACACTGCGCCATAGAAGCTTACAAAAAGGCTCCTCTGTGGCAAAGTGTGCCACTAGGGCATGTAAATGAGGACCTGAGTCCACTTTCAGCAGGCGAGAGCATGTAAAATGCTCCCGCCCACTGGTAGTGGACTCATCTGTTTCCTGGTATAGATACCTTAGTGCACGAGTTATAGTTTCTTCAGATAACTCTAGCTATACCTGCGGAATTTCAGTGGTTTTCTGTGTGTAAATTGTAAATCTAACAATAATGTTCCTGTAACCTTTGTTTTTTAGAGAACTTCTAAGGTTTTTTAATCATATTTCCTAACTAGAATGTCCCTGTAAGGTGTGTGTGTGTGTGTGTGTGTGCGTGCGTGTGTATGTGGGTGTGTGTGTGTGTGTGTCTGTGTCCATGTGTGTATAAATAGATAGATTACTCCTAAACCGGACTGGATTGCATTTAATAATCCTGTTTTGTCACTTTTAGACGTGTAGTAACAGTTCAAGTGTACTGTGTGAATAACAATTTTCTTACTCTTATGTGGTTGTGTTTTGTATTAGCAGAACCTTACTGAAACTCCTGCCTAAATTTCCATTAATCACACCCATTTTCTAGTATTTCTTGTCCATTTTTCCATCACTTTCCCTTGTCTGTCCTACATTGACTACTAAATCATATACTTATGAGTGTGGAAATTCTCTGCCACCACGGTGGAGGTCACTGTAGAGAAAAGATAGAAGTGGTGATCTTCAACCATAGGTTGGGATTTGCGTTTGTAGTACATTAATTAGCGCTGCTGGAGTGCTACTACATACTCCAAAATGCCTTTTGTGAATCAAGCCAAGATTCTGATCCTCCTACAACAATGTTGAATGCGAAGCAAGAACTGTTTGTGTTGCTCATAAACCATCCACTAGCATGTTGACTTCTTTGAATTGAAGCAAATTGGATCAGTTTAAACTTTATTTTGTTACACTTCATAAGTAAATGTAGAGGTAATTATTTATTTTAATTTATTAGATGTATAGTCCATACAAGCATCTTCACTTAAACTCTTGTATCCACTTAAAGAAACTAAATAATTTCTTTGAAAACTTCTCTATTGCCGTCACTACTTTGGATGAGGGTAGGAGATAAAGAAGTTCAATGCCAACACTGCAAAATACAAATTATAGTGGAGATTTATTTTGAGATCAAAGAGAGCTGACAACATCAGAGCCTACAGACATATTGAATAATAAACTAAATAGCTTCACCTGGACACCTCATATGATCTTTTGAGTTAATTACCTTCTTTTATCAAAACCTGCTAATACACCACAATAAACTGTGATCGTTGACAATGATAGTCAAATCTAAATAAAAATGGGTTTAACTAAACTCAGGTGAAATTGCTCTTTCCCATGCTATTTATGTGTAAGAGTATGAGTAATATGTAAGATGCCCTAGGGTAGTTGGCTGCTTGAAAATTATATTAAAGGCATGCTTTTTTGTATGGAAGTCATGCAATATACTTGCTCAATGTATTTTCAGTTCTGTTTCTAGAGTTATTTGTGAGTGCTGCATGGGCATCAGATACTACAGCAGCAAATGTTTGGTGCCACAATTTCCATGAATCCTTTACTGTTCAAACACGAATACCATGGGCCAAAATAGTGGCACAAATTTGAAAAGGAAGAAAACATAAATTGTGTGAAAAATACACAACCAAATAACTAGTGTTTTCATAAATGGCTCTAAATAATAAAAACTTGACCCAGTTCTTTTTTAACCCATCTTAAAATTTAAAGCACTAGATGGCAGTAGTATAACTACAATACTGTCTTTATGTTCCTATCCAGAGGACACCTGACCTGACAGCTAGGGCTTGACTGCTCCTAATGAGCAGGACAAAAACTGATACACCTATGGCTTGTATCTGTATACAATGGCTTAGTGGCTTACAAAGGGCTGGAATGTGGACCTGAGAGGTTATCAATAAATGAGATTAATTTGCTCATTTTAGCTATTATGTCTGTGCTTTTTTCAATGCCGTGCCCTAAGTGCGAAGGGTATCCCCAGACGTGAAACCCATGCTCTCTGTGTCATAGGATTCAAACCATGACTCGGTAATGAAGGCAAAAAATAATGGACTGAAACTTGACCCAAACAAATTATCAATGGAATATTAAATCATTCCACCCATCGCCTTTTTATTTTTATTTTTCCTATACAAAGAACAACAGAAATGATCAATAGAAAGAAGGCTTACACAGAACTCCTTGAAATTGCTGCTGTTCTATTGTTACCATATTGTTCGTTAAAGGGTATGCACCTTATGATGAGGTGTGTTAGAAATTTTGATTGGCAGAGGTATGTATCCTGTCCAAGCAGGAACCACAATCCTAATCAGTCTCAAACACACCCTCGGTTAATC
Organism: Pleurodeles waltl; assembly: GCF_031143425.1. Classification (NCBI taxonomy): domain Eukaryota; kingdom Metazoa; phylum Chordata; class Amphibia; order Caudata; family Salamandridae; genus Pleurodeles; species Pleurodeles waltl. The sequence continues at coordinate 578,767 of NW_027149811.1, read as the reverse complement.
TATGCTTACCCTCTGGTAGCTTGGCAAAGAACAGTCAGGTTTAAGTTAGGAGACAATAGCCCTCATTATGACATTGGCGGTAAAAACCACCAACTGCCGCAGCGACGGCCGCCAAAAGACCGTCGCTGCGGCTACCAGCCGTCTGCTGTATTATGACCACAGCCGGATTTCCGCCACAAGAATGGCAGAAATCCGGCTGTGGCCATGCTGGTGGATGGCAGTAAGGTGCCGCTGCTGCCACCAGCCGCGCCTCACCAGTAGACCGCCGCCAGATGTATTATAACCAATAATATGGCCTGGCGGTGTTCTGCTGGTGGGTGCTGCTGGTAGCAGCAGCGCCCCGTCCCATCTCCTGCCAGAGGACCCCCTGAACACAGGTAAGTTGGGTCAGCCAACCCGCCAATGTTATAATATGGCGCTAAGTAACGCCAGCCTGTTGGCTGTATTTACCGCCATATTAACGCCGACCGCCAGGGTCGTAATGACCCCCAATGTGTTAAATATTTTTGCAGCACAATAAACAGTAAAACAGTGACCAAAACAAAACACAAACATTATCAACACTAGTTTAGAAATGTAGGTTAGAACAGGAGAGCTTAAATTAATAAATAAAACAAGACCAAAATGACAAAAGTCCAATAATCAGAAGCTGAGATGTGAATTTTAAAAGAATAAGTATAAAATAGTGCTTAGAAGCAATAAGCACTTAAATGTGACATCTGGTCGTGCTGGACCGGGGCATAGTAAAAAGTTTGGATTAACTGCATAGGAGCCCTGGCAGGATACAGGGACCCCTGGAACAAAGTACCTTGATTCAGGTTACGTCATCATCGATGAATATATCAGGTGCAGCCAGAGCAATCCATCGGTGTTGAGCCACGCAGTAGATGAGATTATGTTGATTTTCTCCATTAAACTGTTTTGATGCATTGGTTCCAAGTGTGATGCACTGGTTCTCAATGCACTGCACAATTTCTTCTCCTGCAGTAGGTGATGTGTCAATTTCGAAGGTGATGCACTGGTTCAGAACATGCCGAGTCCACTCCACGCAGCAACGAGAATGCGCTGGTTATGACTCATGCACAGGCAAAGATGTGCCAGTTCTTATGAGGATAAATTGGTTCTGGTTGTGATGCATCAATTTCGAAGGCTATGCGCTGGTTCCAAAGGTGTTTTGTCCACTCCACGCAACAACGAGAATGTGCTGGTTCTGACTTACGCCCAAGCAAAGATGTGCCAGTTCCAATGAGGATGCATGGGTTCTGGTTGAAGCAACACTTTATACCCACTTCCAAGGGCTCAGGACTATGTTGGCATGACTTGGAAGGCCAAGACTTGCGGCAAGCAAAGTCCAGGTCCTGTAGCAGGGTGAGTCTGAGACTTCAGAAAACAGGAGACCAGTCAGCTAGCCCTTGGAGTCACTCTGGGGTATAGAGATACAGGTTCAGTCCTTTTCACTCCCAGACAAGAGAGCAGCAGGTCAGCTCAGCAAAGCAGGAGTCCAGCAGAGTAGCCGCTCAGCAGAGTGGCAGTCCTTGTAGTTGCACAGCAGTCCTTCTTTCTTCTTTCTGGCAGAGTATCCACAGATCTAGAAGTGTAATGAGTTGGTTGTGTCGGAAGTCCAGTACTTAAACCCACTTGGGCCTTTGAAGTGGGGGAGACTTCAAAGAAAGGCCTTTGATTTCCACAGAAGTCCTCCCTTTCTTCCCTGGCCCTAGACTCACATGGTATGGGTATGTAGTTTGTGGTGTGGGGACAGAGTGCTGCCTATCCAGGTGAAAGTTTCAGCCCCTCCATTCCATCCTACCTGGGATGGTCCAGCAGGCTGTGTATGGCCCATCAGTCACCCCTAAGTTCCCTTTGTGTGTGGCTGTCCAGAGGTAATGCACAAGCCCAGCTGTCACCCCACCTCACTCTTCATAGTAGGGTCTTGGGCTTGGGTTTATGACGGGCCGGCGTCTTGCCCTTCTGGATAGGGGCAAAGGAGTGGTCTTGGGATGGGGGGGTCAGAGTGCTACTTTTGTTCCCCTTAGGGGTGGGGGAACTCTTATAGGGATGAACAGGAGTGGAATAAGAGGTGGAGCGACCGGGTGGGGGGAGGGGACTCTCCTCTTACGGGCAGGATGGGGGTAGGGAAGAGGTCAAGGCAAGAAAGGAAAAGGTTCTTAGGAGCAGTGGGGCAGGTGTGAGAAGAGGAATGGGAGTGGAGGTAGAGGTAGTGGTTGTAGGAGAAGGTTTGTCAGACTTGGGTGCAGGTGCATGGACAGTGCGCATGTGTGAGGTAGAGGGCTGTTGGGTGTCTGAATGGGTGTGTATATGTGTCTTTGGAGGGGGAAGACAGGGTGGGGGAGGACAAACAGGACAAACAGGATGTGTTGATATATGTTGTGGTGGTGTCTGCAAGTGAGGTGGGTTTGCTGCACGAGGTGGTGATGGTGGTGGTGATTGTGCATGTGGTGTGTGTGGTGCATGTCTGATGGTCTGCTGTTGTGGTGGCTGTGGGCCAGGCTGTACAGGTGGCAGGATCTGGGACTGATGATGCAGTGATGATGCAGAGCATGCAGGTGTGAGTGCTGATGTGACTGTGAAGGGGGAGAAGGATGGGGTGACAGTAGAGGCAGTGGCTGTTGTAGCGTGTGCATCTGTGTGTTGGCTGTGTGTGTGCTTGTGGAGTGAACTGTGTTTGTCAGTGCGAGTCCTGTCTGTAGTTTTGGGTGCATGCTTGTCAGAATACGTGCGTGGGATGTGTTGGGGGAGAGGAGACAGGGACTGGAAAGAGGTAGTTGGATGGGGATGGAAGAAACAGGGACACTGGTTGCCATCAGGGAGGGGGCCAGAGCCTGAAACGATCTCTGTAGGGCTGCCAAGCCACCGTGAATGCCCTCCAGAAAGACATTGCATTGCTGCATCTGGGATGCCTGCCTCTTGAAGGCATTCACTATGGTTGACTGCCCTACAGAGATGGATCTGAGTAGGTCAATAGCCCCTTCACTGAGGGCAGCAGGGCTGACTTGGGCAGGGCCTGAGGTGCCTGGGGCAAAGGAGATGCCCACCCTCGTGGGTGAGCAGGCACGGGCAACTGGGTGGGGGGCTACTGGGAGGGCAGTGCTGGTACAGAGCATGGTGGAAGATGGGGTGGTCCCGGAGGGGTCTGCCACCACCAGGGAGTTTCCATCGGAGGACAAATCAGAGTGAGTTGTATCAGCTCCAGTCTCCCCCGTGGTGGTCCCCTTAGCGTTGGTAGACTCTGTCTCCTGGCTCCCGTGGGCTGCAGCTCCCTCATTCGCCGTGCCCCACTCCTTCACCAGATGATGCTAATGCACACATGGACAGGTTAACAAAAGGAGGGGGGAGAAAGAAAGGGAGAACAGGGTCAATCACATAACCAATAGCACAGATGGCATACACATCACATTCACTCTTTGGGACTTACATTGCGCAGTATGGACTATTGTGACAAACCATTGCCTAGGTACTACAGCAGGAAGGAACCCAAACTCTACCATCTGCACACCTTCTGGGACCAACTAAGACCTGTCTGCCATGACATGCTAGCTACCTAGCAATACCAAAAATGTAAACCACGCTACATGACTAAGCTGGACCACCCAGGAATAGCTAAACCGGTATATTGAGGCATCCGCTGACTACAACCTTGCACCCAAGTCCCATGGCAGACAACAAAAAATGAATACCACACAATCTGTACTCACCCCCTTGTGGCTGCTGTGCTGCCCTCAAACGCCCATCCAACTCAGGATTGGCCACGGCCAGTATGTGGACCATTAGCAGGGTCAGGCTCCAACGGCCACCCCTCCCTCACTGGGAGGCTGTCCCCAGCTGGTCCTCCACGGTCTTCCGGGCCCAGCATCTTAGGTCCTCCCACCGTTTCCTGCAGTGGGTGCTCTACCGGCTGTGGACCCCCCAGGGTCCCACATCCGCAGCAATGGTACGCCACAACCCTGTCTTCTGATGGGCGCTGACCTGCAGAGGAAACACAGACAGAGGGACACCATGAGCCAGACAATCCAGCCTGTCAAACAAATGGCTACCATACTTTATTTGCCCCTCATCAAGCACACACATGACTCGTACCGCTGTGTGCACATTGCCTGCAGCCATGTTCCCCCAAATGACACACTGCCAGCACACACATACATCTACATGCAGCCATATCACATGCAACGTACCCATGATGTATTCACCTGTTGGTCTAGAGGTCCATAAACTGCCCATACAGGGGCAGGACCCCATCCATGAGCTTCTCCAACTCCTCTGTCTTGAAGGCTGGTGCCCCTTCCCCTGTGGCACTGGCCTTAGCATGTTCCAGACACAGGTCACAGCACCACACGCAGTGAAGATGTATCACAGTTGAAAATCAGGAATCAAGTGAAGTTGTAGAAAGAAAATGGCGGTCACGTCCACGGCGGTGAGCACTGTCACCGCCAGAATAGATTATCATTGGTTCCTGTACTCTATAGAGCCCCATGTTAGCCAATGAGTAATAGCATGGCGGTGCAGAACGCCTACCGCCATGACACCTAACGCCGGCGGAGTGCGGTCACTTCCACCTGTCCCTTCATACAGGACAGGCAGTTGCCATTTCTTACTGCTGGTACTCATGTTATGAATTCATATGTGCGTCATTGGAGTCTTCTGTACACACCTAGACAAATCTGATGTCCCACATACATACATGCTCTGTGTACTATGATGTTGGGTGTTCATAGGTCCTGTTGTCACACTCTTATTACTTTTGACTCACTTAGATACCAACCACCATGGAGGAATACGATGAGGAGACAAGCACCCGTGTACAGACCCCTTGTGGACTTGGCTACACTAGAAGACCGGCACATCATATTCACCTTTCATCTGGACAGGGCCACAATCACAGAGCTGTGTGCACAGTTGGAGCCTGATCTGATACCTGCTATCTGTAGTACCACAGCAATTCCCCCTATTGTGCAGGTACTGTCAGTGTTCCATTTTATGGCTGCAGGAATGTCACATTCAGGCCCATATTTATACTTTTTGACGCAAAACTGCGCCAACGCAGTTTTGCGTCAAAAAAATTAGCGCCGGCTAACGACATTCTGAAGCACCATGCGGGCGCCGTATTTATTGAATGACGTTAGCCGGTGTTAGCCGCCGGCGCTGTCTGGTGTGCGTTAAAAAAAACGACGTACACCAGGCAGCGCCGGCGTAGGGGGAAAATGGCGTATGGGCGTCCAGAAATGGTGCAAGTCAGGCTGAGGCAAAAAAATCACCTCAACCCGATTTGCGCCATTTTTTTACGACACCCATCCCCCATTGAAATGACTCCTGTCTTAGCAAAGACAGGAGTCATGCCCCCTTGCCCAATGGCCATGCCCAGGGGACTTCTGTCCCCTGGGCATGGTCATTGGGCATAGTGGCATGTAGGGGGGCACAAATCAGGCCCCCCTATGCCACAAAAAAAAAAAAAATATACCTACCTGGACTTACCCTAATGTCCCTGGGGTGGGTCCCTCCAGCCTTGGGTGTCCTCCTGGGGTGGGCAAGGGTGGCAGGGGGTGTCCCTGGGGGCAGGGGAGGGCACCTCTGGGCTCATTCTGAGCCCACAGGTCCCTTAACGCCTGCCCTGACCCAGGCGCTAAAATCCGGCGCTAATGCGGGTTTTTTAGACCCGCCCACTCCCGGGCGTCATTTTTGCCCGGGAGTATAAATCCGACGCAATAGCATCGGAGTCATTTTTTAAGACGGGAACGCCTACCTTGCATATCATTAACGCAAGGAAGGTTTTCACGCAAAAAAATGACGCTAACTCCATGAACTTTGGCGCTAGACACGTCTAACGCCAAAGTATAAATATGGAGATAGTTTTGCGTCGAATTTGCGGCAAAAAAAACGACGCAAATTCGGCGCAAACGGAGTATAAATATGCCCCTCAATGTGCTCGAATGTGCTTAGAAGGGTTTTGGCTGCTTTGCTCAAACACATGTGTAGCTACATCGCGTTCCACCAGGTTGGAGATTTGCCCACTGTGAAGACTGGATTGTACGCAATGGGATGCATACCACGTGTGATTGAGGCCATTGACGGCACCCATATTGCCTTAGTCCCTACCAGGGCAAATGAACAGGTATACACGAATAGGAAGAGTTTCCACTCTCTCAATGTCCAGATGGTGTGCCTTGCTGACCAGTACATCTCCCACGTCACTGCCAAGATATCCTGGATCTGTGCAGGATGCCTATATCTTGAGGAATAGCAGTGTCCCACAGGTGATGGCACGACTGAAGAGGCACAGAGTGTGGCTTATAGGTGAGCTTGAATCCCCACCCAATGTATGTCAGTGTATGCCTACTGGAGTCATACACCATGTCATTGTGCATGGCTGATTGTGTCCCTCACTTCTTCCAGGTGACTTCGGCTACCCAAACCTGTCCTGGCTGTTGATCCTTATTAGGAATCCAAGAAAAGGGGCTGAAAATCGGTACAGTGATGCACATGGGTGTACCAGGAGGATTGTGGAACGCACTTTTGGTCTCCTGAAAGCCAGGTTCAGGTGGATCCCTATGCTACTCCCCTAAGAAGGTCTGCCAGAACATGGTGGTCTGCTGCATGCTGCACACTTTGGCCCTCTGATGCCATTTGCCCTATTTGTACGAGGAGGGGGAGTGACAATGCACGTGTGGCAGCAGTGGACACTGAGGACAGTGAGGAGGAGGAGGAGGAGGAGAGGAATGTGTACAACAGGACACATATCATTCAGCAGTACTTCCAATGACACTCAGGTAAGATCGAAACATGTCTCCATTTTAGTAATGTGCTGTGTGGCTGTTGAGTTGTGCAAGTCTTTACCTTTGCGTTCCAATTGACTGTCACCATGATGTGATATCCACAGACTGCTGGAACACGTTTTTTGGATGAATTAACACATTACAGGACATTTGCACAGGTTAATGTAGTTCAATACAGTTCAATACATTGTACATGTCTTACTGATAAAGCACTATTACTCTATTTGTGTTCAAGGGTATTTATTTGACTTCGAAAAATACAATGGAAAGTGCAATAGAGTGGGGTGTACATTGGGAAAAATCCAGTGTAGTTGGCCAGTCTGTTTGTAGCTCAGGTCTAATGTGCATGGGCCATACGTAGGGGAGCAATAGCAGTCCAAAGTGAACCAGGTGTATCACTGGAACACAAGGGGGACATTCTGGAGGGGCTCATTTCCTGGTGGTGATCTTGATAACTGTATCTGGTGTCTGTTTGGGTTGCAGGGAACGTTTGCAGGGTGGTTCACCCTCTGCTGGTGGCATGTGAGTCCTGTGGCAGGACCTCCTGTCCACTTGCTGCAGCAGATGTGGAGGGCTGGTCTGTACACTGGCTGGTGAAAGGGGCCCTCTGGTGTGTTGTGTACTCACTCATGATGTTCGCCATGTCACTGAGCACCCCTGCAATGGAGGCCATAGTGGTATTCAAGACCTGCAATTGTTGCATGACTTCCTGGTGGAGTTCCCCCTTTAGCCATTGGTTCTCTTGCATGATGTTGATCACCTGACCCATCCTGTCCTGGGATTGTTGGCATGCCCCCAGGAAATTTGTGAGTGCTTCCTGGGCAGTCGGTTCCCTGGGCCTGGCCTCACACTGGCACGCAGCTGTCCTCTGACTGTCCCTGGCTCCCTGTGCCTGTGTCACTTGAATGCTGTGCCCACTCACACTTACACCAGGACCCTCATCGTCTTGCCTGTGTGGTGTCGACTCGGGTCCATGTACAGGTGGACACACTACAGGCTGACGTGTCCTGGTGATAGAGGTTTGGGAGTGTTGGCTGGCTGCTGTGGTGTTTGAGTCTGGGGGGTCCTGTGGTAGACTGGCTGTGGGATGTGGTAGCCGACTGACCTTTGGTCCCATATGGGCCAGGGAGTTCATCCACATCAAGTCCTCCAGAGTTGCTGTCATCACTGAAGGCATCTTCTTGTGGGGGACTGGGTTGCCGTGGCACCTCCTCACCACTGACATTGGCTGGTGCACCTGTGGGGATGTAAGTGATATGTTAGGGTGATTGTCTGTAACATATTCCTCATTTCTACCATTCCCAGTGATATTGGTGTTGTCCTCCCACCTTTGATAGTGTATGGTAATAGATTGTAAGATTGGTAGTTCTACATGCTGTCCATGTGTTGGTGGTGGTTGTGAATGCAGAGCTGGGAGGGATGTGCTTGCAGTGGGTATGGCATGCAGAGGTAGACATTTAGGTGTGGAACTTTGAGGTGGTGCATTGTGTGGGATGGAGTGGGGTGAAGTGAGTCAGGGTGAGGGGGTGACATGGCATGCAGGTATGGGTGGTGGTGGGTTGGTAATGGTGACTCACCAGTGTCCAGCACTCCTGGATACTCCAGTGAGGCCCTCAGGATGCAGTATTGCTAAGACTTTCTTTTCCCATGCTATCCACTGTGGGTGGGAGGTGGGGATCCAACGCCAGTCCTCCTAATGGCAAGCTCGTGCCTTGCTGCAATGGAACGTACCTTCTCCAGTAGGTCATTCCACCTCTTTCTTGTGTCAGCCCTTATGTGTGGGTTTGTTCCCATGGTGCTAACCCTGTCCACGATCCTCCACCATAGCTCCGTCTTCCTGGCAATTGAGATCTGCTGTACCTTTTCTCCAAACAGCTTTACCTCTACCCTGACTATTTCCTCCACCATCACCCACAACTCCTCATCAGTGAAACAGGGGTGCCTTTGTGGAAACATGGGTGTTGTGTGGTGAGTGTGTCATGCAGACAGATGAATGGTTAGTTGTGGTGTGTGTGTGTGCAGTTATCCCTGGGATTGGCGTGGCACGGTGTAGCAGTATTATCATGTTTGCAAAAGTTTGTGGGTCATGTGGGGGGTGTTTTATAGTGCTACTGGTGGGTGTGAGGGGGCTGTGTATTTGTGTTCAGGTGTGGGTTTTTTGTTCTGGCCAAGGTTGTCTTGTTTTGTTTTTGGGTGGCCATTTCTGCGACGGAGGTGAGCACCACCAATGGTTTACTGCAGTTGAATGTCAGCTGTGGTGACGCATGGGTCATTATTTGGAGGGCATTGTTTTGGTGGCGTATTGGTATGGGTTCTAGTTCAGACAGTTTATTGCCTGAGTCTGGTGGATTTGTGGTTCTGGCTGGTTTCTGTCAGTTTTGTGTGTGTATGTCATAATCAAGCAGACGGATGTTCGCCTTCGTAGGGGTATGTGGGCAGGCGGTACTGCAGCGGTAAAAATGACATTGGAACTTTTATACTACCAGAACATGTAAAACTTAAAAGTATGTGTCCTTCCTTTTAAATACATTGCACTCTGCCCGCTGGATTGTCCAGGGCATACCTTTGGGATGACAAATGTATTAAAAGGGAAAGTTTGGGCCTGGCAAAAGGGTTATTTTGTGAGGTCGATAAAGCAGTGCAAAAGCGAGTGGAACAATCACTGCTGCGGGCTCACAAGTAGCATTTAATTCACATGCTCTGTGCACATGTAGTGCACTTTACTAGCGACGTATATGTAAATTAAATGTGCCAATTGGAGTTAAGCCAGTATTACAATGTTTCAGAGGTGAGAGCACAAGCACTTTAGCATTGATTAGCAGTGATGAAATGCACAGAGTCTAAAGCCTGCAAAAACAAGGTCAGAAAAGAGGGGGATGCAGGAAAAAAGTTGGGGGGGAGACAACACTGAGGCTGTCAGGACTAACAGGTACAATTTGTTTGAAATTGAGTTTCCAATAAGGCTGGTCTCTACCTTTTTCAATAATTATAATTTTTATTACTGACTACTTGGAATAGCTACAGACAAGAAAGGAGTCCCTATGAGATATCAACTCTCTTGGCTGCCTAAACACTGCTCAATCACTACTTTAATTATTGTTTTGCCAGAGTCCTGAATGCATTCTATTGAGCATGGTATTTGATTGTATTAAATGTTCTGACAAATTCTATTTTAATAACTTCACTATCCTCTCTGGGTTTCAGAAAGGTTAAAGGAGAGACACCTGCCATTTAAAAATCAATGTATTCTTCAGCTAGGTGTAATTTTATTTCTTCATATATGTGATAAAAGTCATCGACTTTTGAAGGTTGCCAACAGACAAGGGCAGCAGCACATTTCATTTTGGAATTGTACCTCTAAGTGTTCTCATAGAAGTATAACTGAAAGGATCTTTCCTCAATGCCACCTTTCAATGACTTACTGTGCACTTATCTAATCCTGGTGAGCTGAATGACATGATAAATGATTGCGCAGTTGGTGATTGTATGTCCGAATATCAACTACAAACATATTGCACTACAAAATAATATGTGAAAAATATGACTGGTCAGATTATCAACTTTCTATTATATAATGTAAAGTACAAAAAAATAGGCAACAAAAATATTGACACACTAAAGTTTTGAATGATATTGCCTCCTACAAAACGTTGTACTAGAAAAATTGTATTTAAAATAGCAATATGGTTTACCAAAATATCTCTAAAAACATAAAGAGGCAGATTTATTAAAGGGTTGCATGCTATTTCATCAGGCAAATGGTTGCAAAAGTGATGCAAGCTTTAAAATAAAATTTATTAAGGTAGCCTAGCATAGCCAAGGTCGGCTTGATAAACCAGAGTAATGTAGCTCTGCACAAATCACTGCATTGAGTTACTCTGCCCCAGGGAGGTGTTCCATTGGTCGTGCGTGGGTGTCACACACCATATATTGTGACACATTTCCATATTTGCCATAAGGAGTAGTCCAGGGAACACACCAAAACTGCTACTCCTCACCAGGTGAGGTGTAATGAGGAGAAACATGTTAATTGCTCCTCGTTTTTACTTCTTTCTATGTGTGCTGCATCCTGTGGCACATAGAAAGAAGAATAAGACTCAGGAGATGGTGTTATGCAGCAAGGCGCCCCTTACTGCTTATATACAATCCTGCTTACATCACAGGTACCCTTGCACCATGGTGCAAGACTGCCTGCATCGGTGCTAGGCAGCACATTGTGCACCAGTGCTGGGAAAAGGTAGGAATGCACCAGGTAAAGTTAGATACAGCACATTCTTACCCATTCCTTATCATGCAGTGCAGTGAAGCAAAGCAAGATGACTTGCTACGCTGCAGTGTGTGACTTTATGGTAAATGTGCCCCATAGTGTACAAAAATATATGTACTTGAATGTTTTTTCTTCACAAACATTAAAAAATATATTTATATTTGTACATTGAAAATAACATAAAAAGAACATACAATTCACATTTTGACAAAATGTTTCAAACAAATAAATGTGCGTTTAAGAAAATATATATTTTTAAACAAGTTTGTTTTATCTTACAATATGTTACATCAAGTAATTCTTTAAAAAAAAAACATTATATTAGCATTCCAAACAAACATACAATAAACTGTACTTTTTATATAATGAAAAATAGTTTATTGTTTTTGCTGCTGTTAGTCAGCTTTTTTTTTCATGTTCTATTTTAAAATAGGTGTTTTTTGTTTTCTGAAATGCTGGCGACATGAGACGATTTAACAATTTTTTTCTTTGAAAGTATTTTGTTCCCAATACATTATTTCTTACTCCTGCTGTGTATGGCTTTGGCCATAAGCAGCAGGGTTGGTTGTAAGGTTTGGCTTTGCGCCCATCAATTTATGAGCAGACACCCCCCACTGTGCCATGAATAACAGAGTTTGCATGCAGGGCCTCTTTGTGACAATACCCTCCTCATAGCCCCCCACTGTGGATGTCCAACCCACACTGTGCATGGCCAATTAAAGTATGCAGGAGGTGTTATCTTCAGGACTTTGCAAAACCCCACCACAGGCATTTTAACCACATTATGCAATTCCTTTGGCTCTGTAGAATGGGGTTTTCTGTCCTATAATTTGTATTTTATTTTTATATTTTTTTATTACTTTTGGTGCTTTTTTCAAAGGCATATAATGGCAGCTGCATAATCATGTTATTCTTATTCTGTTATGAACTTTTTGTAATTACATATTGTCATTTTCTATACCTCTAATTGCCCACCAACACCTCCCTGAAGGTAACCCCCTACCTTGGAATTACATAGAGTTGAGTGCCTTTGAGTACAGTAGGGTAGAGTGCAGTAGTGTGGAGTAGAGTGGTGTAAAGTCACATGGAGCAATGTCAATTGGTGTAGAGTGAAGTGGTGTATAGTAGAGTGGTGTAGAGTACAATGTAGTACAGCAGATTGGCATACAGTAGAGCATTGCAGAGTGGGGTGGCATAAAAAGGAATAGCATTGAGTGGAGTGCCATAGAGTGGAGTGGCATAAAGTAGAGTGGTGTACAATGGAGTGGCATAGAGTGAAGTGCCAAAGATTGGAACATTGTAAAGTGGAGTGGCGTAGAGTGTAGTGGCTTAGTGTGGAGTGCTGTAGGATGGAGTGACATAAAATGGACTGGCATACATTGTTGTGGCATAAAGTGGAGTGGTATTGAGTGGAATAGCGTAGTGTGGAGTAGCATAGAGTGGTGTGGCATAGAGTGGAGTGGCATACAGGGAAATAGAGTTCAGTAGAGTAGCATAGAATGGAGTGGTGAAGTGTGGAGTGGGGAGAAGTGTTGTTGAGTACTGTGGAGAGTTGTAAAGTGAAGTAGAGTGGCGTAATACAGTGGAGTATAGTGTCCTACAGTGGAGTAGAATGGAGTGGCATGTTGTAGAGCAAAGTGGAATGACAATGTGGAGTGTCATAGAATGGAGTGTCATTGAGTGGAGTGTCATTGTGTAAGGTGGTGTCAAGGGAGTGTTGTTTAGTAGAGTTTCGTAGAGTGGCAATGAGTGGAGTGAACTGCTGTAGAGTGGCGTGGCATGGAGCGGAATACAGTGGAGTAAAGTGTCATAGAATGGGGTGTCATCGAATGAATGGTCATAGTGCGGAGTAGAGGAGAGTCATAGAGTACAGTGTCATACAGTGGAGTGTCATAGAGAGGAGTGTCATAGAGTGGAGTGTTATAGAGTGTTTTACAGTGGAGTGTCATAGAACGGAGTGTGGTAGAGTGTTGTACAGTGGAGTAAAGTGGACTGGCATAGAGTGGAGTACAGTGTATCATAGAGTGGCATAGAGTGTTGTAGAGGTGAGTAGCACAAAGTGGAGGGATTTAGAGTGGAGAAATGGAGTACAGTGAAATACAGTAGAGAAGTGTATCATAGAGTAGAGTAGAGTGTTGCAGAGTGGAGTGGCATAGAGGGGAATAGTGGACAATGTTGCGGCATACAGTGATGTGGCATACAGAAAGTTGCATACAATTGAGTGGCATACAGTAGAGTGTCGTAGAATGCATGGAATGGCATAGAGTTGGATAGCATAGAGTAGAGTGGTATAAAATGGATTATTGTAGATTGGAATAGGGTAGAGTAGAGTGGCATAGAGTACCGCAGAGTTGAGTGGCATAGAGTGGAATAGCTTGGAGTGGTGTACCACAGAGTGGAGTGAAGTAGAGTTTACTGGAGTACAGCAGAGTGGAGTTGACTGGAGTGGTGTCGAGTAGAGTGGTATTGAGAGGAGAGGTGTATGGTGGAGTGATGTAGAGTATAATGGCATACAGTGGAGTAGCATAGAACAAAATAGCTTAGAGTGGATTGGTGCAGACTAGAGTGGCAGAGCTTGGAGTGGTGTAGAGTGGAGTGACATAGAGTGTAGTAGCTTAGAGTTGAGGTGCATAAGCTTGAGTGGCACAGAGTGTAATAACGTACAGTGTTGTAAAGTGCAGTGAAGTGTTGTAGGGTGGAGTAGAGTGGTGTAGAGTTCAGGGGCATACAGTGGAGCGCAGTGTTCAATGGTGGAGTAGAGTAAAGTGGTGTGTTATAGAGTAAAGTTGAATGACATAGAGTGGATTGTTGTAGAGAGGAGTGTCCTTAAATAGAATGTCAATGAGTGGAGTGTCACCAAATAGAGTGTTGTAGAATGGCACAGAGTGGAGTAGGGTGTTTTAGAGTGAAGTGGCATAGAGTGGAAAACAGTGGAGTAGAATGGCATGGAGTAGAGTGCTTTTGAGTGTAATGTCATAGAATAGAGTGGAGGATAGTGTCACAAGTGCAGCGTAATACAGTGAGTTGTGGCAGAGAGGAATGTGCTAGAGTGGAGTGTTGTAGAGTGTTTTATAGTAGAGTTGAGTGAAGTGGTATAGAATGGAGTACAGTGTGCCGTAGAGTGACAGAGTGGCATAGAGTGGTGTGGTACAGAGTGGAGTAATGGATTACAGTGGAGTTGTATGTTATAAAGTACAATGGAGTGCCATGCAGTGGAGTAGCATACAGTGTAATAATGCACAATGTTTTGACATACAGTGGAGTGGTGTACAGTGAAGTGGCACAAATTGGAGTGGGGTGGTGTAGAGTGTAGTGTTGTAGAATGGATTGGCATAGAATAGAATAGCATAGAATAGAGTGGCATGGAATGGATTATCATAGACTGGAATAGCATAGAGTAGAGCAGCATAGAGCAGTGTAGAGTTGAGTGGCATAGAGTAGAATAGCATAGAGTGGTGTTGTATGAGGTGGAGTGGCATAAGTAGAATGGAGTTCAGGAGAGTGGAGCTGAGCAGAGTGGCACAGAGTTGAATTATGTAGTGTGGAGTGCCATAGAAAGGAATGGCATACAGTGGAGTGGCGTGGAGTATAATGGCATACAGTAGAGTGTCATTTAGGGGAATAGCATAGAGAGGAGTGGCACAGAGTGAAGTGGCATATACAGGAGTGGAATAGTGTGGAATGGGTTAGCATGAAGTGGTATAGACTGGACTGGTATACAGTTGAGTGACCTACAGTGGAGTTGCATATAGTAGAGTGGTGTGGCATAGAGCTGAATAGTGTAGATTGGACTGACATAGAGAGGAGTGGCATACAATATAGTGGTCCAGAGTGGTGTAGTGTAGACTGGAGAGGTGTAAAGTAGAGTGGCATGGACTGTAGTGTTATATAGTAGAGTGGCATAGAGTACATTGACATACACTGGAGTGGCATAGAGTAGAATAGCATAGCGGGGGAGGTATAAAATGGAATGGCATATAGTGGAGTGGATTAGTATACAGTTGAGTTGAGTAGAGGGAAGTGACATAGAGTGAAGTGGCATAAAATGTAATGGAATAGATTGGAATAATGCTGATTGGAGTGCTGTACAGTGGAGTGATGTACAGTGGAGTGGCACTGATTGGAATAGTGTTGTCGTTGGAGTCGTGTACAGTGGAGTGGCATACAGAAGAGTAGTGTAGAGTACTGTAGAGAGAAGTGGCGTATACAGGAATAGCATAGAGTAGAGTGGCATAAAGTGTAATGGTGGAGAGTAGAATAGTGTGCAGTGCTGTGGTGACAGTGGAATGGAATCAAGTGGAGTGCCATACACTGGAATAGCATACAGTGGAGTGGCATAGAGTGTAGTGGTGAAGAGTGGAAAAGTGTGCAGCGTTGTGGAGTACAGTGGAATGGTATAGAGTGGAGTGCTGTAAAGTGGAATGGAGTAGCATGGAGTGGCGTACAATGGAGTGGTGTGGAGTGGAGTGGCATAGATTGGAGCAGCATAGACTAGAATGGCTTAGAGTGGAGTGGCATAGAGTGGAGTGGGATAGAGTGCAGTGTCAGAGAGGGTACTGCCATAGAGTGGAGTGGCATAGAGTGGAATGGCATACTGTGGAATGCATAGAGTGACATAGAGTGTAGTAGCGTAGAGTGTAATAGTGTAGAGTAGAGTGGCATAGAGTGGAATAGTACAAAATATAGTAGTGCAAAGCAGAAAGACATAGGGCCCGATTCGCAAAGGTAAACTTAAACCAAAAGTCTAAGGCCCGTATTTACTGTATACTTTTTGACGCTAAACTGCGCTAACGCAGTTTAGCGTCAAAAAGTTTAGCGCCGGCTAACGCCATTCTGAAGCGCCATGCGGGCGCCGTATTTATTGAATGGCGTTAGCCGGCGCTAGCAGACCGGCGCTGCCTGGTGTGCGTGGAAAAAAAACACGTACACCAGGCAGCGCCGGCGTTGGGAAAAATGGCGTTAGGGCGTCTTAAAATGGGGCAAGTCAGGTTGAGGCAAAAAAATCGCCTCCACACGATTTGCGCCATTTTTAACGACGCCCAGACGCCATTTACATGACTCCTGTCTTAGTAAAGACAGGAGTCATGCCCCCTTGCCCAATGGCCATGCCCAGGGGACTTATGTCCCCTGGGCATGGTCATTGGGCATTGTGGCATGTAGGAGGGCACAAATCAGGCCCCCCTATGCCCAAAAAAAAAAAAAAAAAAAATAATAATTATACTTACCTGAATGTCCCTGGGATGGGTCCCTCCATCCTTGGGTGTCCTCCTGGGGTGGGCAAGGGTGGCAGGGGGGGGTCCCTGGGGGCATGGGAGGGCAGCTGTGGGCTCATTTTGACCCCACAGGTCCCTTAACGCCTGCCCTGACCCAGGCGTTAAAAAGAGGCGCAAATGCGGGGTTTTTTGCCCCGCCCACTCCCGGGCGTGATTTTTGCCCGGGAGTATAAATACGACGCATTTGCGTCGAAGTCATTTTTTTAGACGGGAACGCCTACCTTGCATCTCATTAACACAAGGAAGGCGTTCACGCAAAAAAATGACGCTCATTCCTCATACTTTGGCGCTAGATGCGTCTAACGCCAAAGTATAAATATGGCGTTAGTTTTGCGCCGAATTTGCGTCGAAAAAAACGACGCTAATTCGGCGCAAACGGAGTATAAATATGCCCCTAAGTTTGGACCAAAAGTCTAAACTTGAACCAAAAGTCTAACTTTACTACGAGTAAAGCTAGAACTTAGGTTTAAACTTAGACTTCTGGTCTAAACTTAGACTTTTGGTCTAAGTTTACCTTTGTGAATTGGGTCCTCAGTATCCTGCTACTCTACACCTCCAGTCACCAACTTCTCAATTTCCCTACACTTCTCTTCAGGACCAAAGAAATTAAAATAAACATCTTCACATACTTTTTCCACCTCTGCCAGAGTACCGTGCCATAGAGCTTTAGTAATCCCTCCTAAATATAAATCAGGAGTTTTCACATTCCTAACTATATTTTGCATTTTAGAGTGATGCACAGCTAACATTCTAAAGTAATGATAAGTGCTTCTGCACACTTTCTTTGAGAGACACGCCAGTGAATGTCCTTATAAATTAATGTATTTCCGTACTTTGCATGGATCTAATCCTTGCAACATTACAATTTTCTGATTTAGGCTTCTGCATGAAAATTCTCTTAGGAAAGTTCTCAATTTATGAATTGATTCATGACCAACATTACAAATACTGCTAGAATTCCATTTGTATACAGGGGCTTCTCAATGGCTGGCTTGTACCTCTTCAGGTATCACTTTTTCTACATTTCAAGGAACTATCTACTCCTTGCTGTTTATCAGTTGATTTCAATCTTCAGTTTTCACTGGAGAATGTTCTTCCATTTTGCAATTTCTGACATAGTTGTTTTCAGAAACTCCTTAGTGCTCTTACCAGCTGCTCGTTTTTCCTGTCCACATTCTCCACCTTATCTGTGTTTTTACTCTTGGTTTGAATTATGATGTACTGTTTCTTCTGTTTCTTTCTTCTTTGTCTCTTATCAGGCATTGTGATTCTTCTTTTTTTAATACAAGTGGATATCTGCAAATCAAATATATAATACATTTACCTTTATAGCCCATAGCATTAAATTATAAACTATAACCAATTAGGTATGTCAGTGTGTTCATTGGTGTGTTCATAGGAGTGGATCAATGAATACAATAGTGTTGGCCTGGTACATCTGTGTCTGTCTTCATGTGTACTTGGTTGCGCCAATAGCTGTATCAGTGTATAGATGTGCCAATGTCTACATCAGTGTTTGCTTCCTTATGTCACTACTCGCATTGATATGCTACTGGGTGCCTTAGTTGCTGCATCATAGTATGCCTGTGTGATCATGGCTGTATTATTGTTTACATGAATGTGTCAGTGTGTGCATCAGTATCTGAACGGGTATCTAAGTCTCTTCAGTAGAGTTTGTCAGTGTGTGTGAGTGTCTACATCAGTGACTGTTTGGGTCTGTCACTAGCTCTATTAGTATTTACTGGATTTGGCAGTACCTCTATCAGTATATACATGGATATGTCACTACCTATATCAATTTGTGTATAACTGGGCATATTAGTGCATACACCAGTGTGTGCTTGGATGTCTGAGTCTATGCACTACTATGTGGCTGGATGTGTTAACGTATGCATAAATGTGTTTCAGTGTGTTAGTATATATGTTACTGTGTCAGAGTTTGTTAGTGTCTGCATAAGTGTACGCAAGGGTGTTTCACAGTATACATTTGTTTCTTAGTATTTTTTAGTATATGTGCAAGTGTGTCCATGGGTGTCTCAGTGTATGCTTTAGTATGTGCTAGGATCAGTGTGTGCATCAGAGTTTACCTGGTTCTGTCATTGTATGCATGGTGATTTTCTATGTGTCCCACTCTATCCATTAGTATGTGTCTCGGCATCTCACTGTATACATTAGTGTGTGTCACGATGTGTCTGTATATGTATCAGTGTGTGCCTGGGTGAGCCATTTCATGCAGTAGTGTGTACCTGGGTATATTAGTGTTTGCATAGGTGTCTTCCTGGGTGACTAATTATATGCATCAGTGTATGCCTGGGTATCTCAGTGTATATATCATGGGCCCATATTTATACTTTATTAGCACTGAATTTGCGTCATTTTTTTTACACAAAATCATCGGAAAATTACTAAAATCAATTGTATTTTGTACGTTTGTGCTGCTTTTGCGTAAAAAAATGACGCAAATTCAGCGCTAAAAAGTATAAATATGGGCCATAGTATGCCTGGGTGTGGTATTGGATGTATTACTGTATCAGTAGTTGTTCAGTGTTCGCATTGGTGTAAACCTGGTTGGTGTTACTCTTTACACATTTTAATTCCTTCTTTAGTAATCATTCTACATTTCCTTATTTTAATCACATACCCTACATTTATATTTCCTTTTACTGTTTATAAACATGATTCTCACTTTTATTTATCTTATATATACTCATGCCTTTTCTAACTCATTTTAACTTAAACTACATACTAATTCAAATACCTGTTAAGTGGATTTGTTGATCTATATGTTTGTCTCTCACTATCAGTTGAATTTCTTCTCACTGAAAATTTGAAAAAGCAGAAGACTGGTACACCACTCTCCTAGAAGGCAACCATTAATGACAACTTTGTCTAATTTGCTTTCAAGTTTATTCACTCAGAACACAAATCACAACATCCCATTCATATTTAACTTATGTTATACCAGTTCTGAATGGTCAGTATGGTTAACCCTTTCTAACACTTCTCAGAAGAAAGCCCAGTTTGGTAGGGGTTTTAGGCAGGTTCGTGGATCTGCTGCGGCACCCTGTGTGGCACCCCGTGTAACTTCACAGCAGATGCCCGGATCCACATTGGAGTCCAAAATAATTTTCATAATCTGCTCATAAACAATAGCATTTATACTCCATTTGGTAAAAATGACTACATTTGCACCCAAACACTCCATATTTATCATTTATTTTATTAGCATTGTGAATTCATATTCACAGTCTTGTTGTTTTATTACCTTAATCCATGCTCCTGTAGTTCCTTTACCATGGTACCCTACTTTAAAACATTCTCTGCTAGTAGTAGGTCATAAGTTCACAACACTCTGTGAGAGAAGCATGCTAACTTCTAAACCAACTTTTACCACGGCATGTAGTTCCTGTGCGACAGCAAGGGGCTGTCCATAATATAGCACACAACTTGGGATGGGCGGGCCCTACAGCGCGCATCGCTATTGTGATGACACCTCACCAATAGTTGTCTTACCAGTAAAAATGAGGTGATGGTCGGCAGCTTTTCCCTATGTCAATCCTCCAGGTTCCTTTCCAACACCTTACTGAAGGGTTTCCAAAGATGCCTTATTTATTGTAGTGGTAGTGCATTAACAGGGAAGGCTTCACAGTGAGGTTCCACTCCCACCTAGGTCATCTCCAACTGAAGGACTAATCAAGAAGATCACAGGCAACTACATTTAAAGAAAAAATTAGAGGTAGTAGGCTATACGTATACATTTATTTTATAGCTTTAGAAAGACTAAGGATGGGCTACTACCACCATGACACATCAAAGAATTCCTCAGGTCAAAATCCAGCAAAAGTGAATTATTCTGAGCAATGGTGAGCATGGAGTTTGAAAACCTAAATTATGAAATCCTCAAGTCATGAAAAATGTACACAACGTCTGTACTCTGTGGTTAACAAGGTTAAGTGGTTTATTTATGCATAACAAAGGCCTGAATGATTATTTGGACTTTGAGGAATTATGCTCTTTCTCAATTATTTGTGGTTGGGTAAGTGGGGCTGGTGTGGGGTATTACTTAGGTAATAGAAGATCCCACCATGAGTAGGTGTCAGATTTAACCACATCTGGCCCACCAAGTGTGGGATCTATTTAGTGTAAATTAAGTCACATTTCAATAAATTACACAACCTGGGGGAAGAGGGTTAGGGTTTTGATGAATGGATGGCAAATGTATTTTGGGAAAAGGTGTGACAAAGATAAACACAACACAACAACAGTATTTATCAGGGCCATGAGTAGCATATCATGGTCATCAATATGTTGAGGAAGGAATGATGATGACACAA
This sequence comes from Pleurodeles waltl, assembly GCF_031143425.1. NCBI lineage: Eukaryota > Metazoa > Chordata > Amphibia > Caudata > Salamandridae > Pleurodeles > Pleurodeles waltl. Next base: position 558,108 of record NW_027149811.1, on the reverse strand, counting down.
TTCTGCTAAAGCATTGCAAGCAGTACTTCTGCCCCAGAGGCTAAAGGTATAGATATCTAAGAGGAATATCTAAGAGCCACTAGTGTCACCTTTGGGCTGCCATATCGTCATTTTTTTTACTTTAAGGTGGCGCTAAAGTGGTATTTCCCCACGCCATATTTACAAAGTGGAGCAATGCATATATTGCTCCACTTTGTAAACCGTTGGCCACATTATGCTTGCGCCAGGCATAATGTGTACAAGGGGCATTTTCCCCGTTACGGGGAACAAAAAGATGGCTATAGAAACTATATTATCGAGTCAAGGAGAAGGACAAAAGGAAGGTAAGTTTCATGAGGAGTGTACCAAAAAGACTCAGAGGCAGAGCAAAAAACAACGGGACTGAAAGTTTCACTTTTGCCACCAGTGAAACACACACACACAAATTAACACACCTCTCTCCATGCCACATAGCTGAGTACTAGGCCCCAGAGTCCTGGTTTCTATTTGAAGTCAATATTCTCTTGTTCTAGCTGTTGATGAGGCAGTCCTACCCTGAATCCTTCGATCCTCCTCCTGACTCCAAGTAACTCTGTCAATGCCCTGACCTGAGCAAAATAGCTCTGTAGTGCACTGCTGTTGAAGGACAAGATTCAAAACTGAACTGCTTTATGTTATATAGATTTGTGTTTATTAACTAAAGTAACTGGTCTTGTCTCTGAAGAACCCCAAAGAAAGAGTAGACAGTACAGGTAAATTTTTGCATAGTAAGCTTTTAAAGGCCAATCACCTTCAGGAAAAATGATCACCAATCAGACACCAAGGATTGATCAAAGTTTCCTGTTAATTGAATAACCTCACACACTGTGGGGGTCATTCTGACCTCGGCAGTAAAAGGCGCTTACCGCCGGTCAGAAGACCGCCATAACACCGCCGCGGCCGCGGTAAACCGCCACGGTCATTCTGACCCTTAACTTGCAAACCGCCAAAAACCCAACATCCACAAAAGTCCGCCACACCAAAGGTCAGCGAAAAAATGGCGATGACCAAACCTCCACCGTCACGCCAACAGTAATACGCCCATACCATTCCGACCCACAAAAGCACGCAGCGGTCTTTCAAATGCGGTATTCCATTGGCGGTACACACCGCCGCGGTCAAAATACACACACACATAGAAAACTCAGCCACATTGGTCAGTTTGAAACACACACACCTGATACACATACTAACACCACTCCCACACACCCAACCCAATATAAAACACACACCCACATCACCCACAAACCCCTACGACCCGAAATTATTGACGAAGGCTAGAGAGAGAGCACAGAATAGACAATCCCACAACACAGAGGCACACAACACCATCACCCACACAGAATCCACGCATCAAACACCACACACCACCACACGCACCACACTCATCACCACAAACGCCACCCCACACCTCATCCACACCACCCCATGGCACCCCAAAGACACCCCAGGTTCACTGACGCAGAACTCAGGGTCATGGTGGAGGAAATAGTCCGTGTAGAGCCCCAGCTCTTCGGGGCACAGGTGCAGCACACCACAATTGCCAGGAAGATGGAGCTATGGCAAAGGATAGTGGACAGGGTCAACGCAGTGGGACAGCATCCACGCAATCGGGATGACATAAGGAAGCACTGGAACGACCTACAGGGGAAGGTGCGTTCCATGGTATCAAGGCACAACATTGCGGTGCAGAAGACTGGCGGCGGACCCCCACCTACTCCCCCAGAATTTACAGCATGGGAGGAGGAAGTCTTGCACATCCTGCATCCTGAGGGCCTCGCAGGAGTAGGCGGAGGAATGGACTCTGGTAAGTCAAATCTTCACTACTGCTTCCCACCCCCACCCCACCTGCATGCCAAATCATACTTCCACCCTCAACCCCACCCCCATCACACCAACTCCTTGCAAATGGCTCACCATCACAACCCACCCATCCCAACACCAAGACCTGCATGCGACCACAAAGCATGGACACCCATCACCAAAGCATGCCCACTGCACACACACATCACCCCCACAAGCCACCCTCACAAAAGCCCCCACAAGGGAATGCCTGCACTTGGGTACACGGACACCCACCCATCACACGAAATGCCACACACAGAAGCAATAACCATTCCTTTATACCCCTGCAGGACCCGAACGCCACCACACAGTCACGGAGGGTCCAGAGATGTCCATCCCACCCCCAGAAGAGGCCCTCAGCGATGACAGCAGCTCTGTCTCCCTGGACCCAAATGACCAGCCCGGCCCATCGGGGACCTCTGGACAGTCAGTTCCCCACAGACAGCCACAGGCTACACCAGACCCATTCCCCTCTGGGAACACCAGCACAGCTCCCACCCAGCGGGCCCATGCCTCTGTCTCTAGGACACGTCAATCAGCGGTCTGTCCACCACTACAGGGCACCCAGGTTGACCCACCACCCCAACAACAACAGGGACCTGGGGGCAGTGGTAGTGGGCACACCGTCCAGGGGACAGAGGCCCAGGAACACAGGGGAACTGGTAGGGCTGCTGTGCGACAGGGGGGGGACAGGCCCAGGGAACCGACTCTCCAAGAGGCCCTCTCCTCCATCATGGGAGCTTACCACCACTCCCAGGAGACGATGGCGACGGTACTGGCCAGGTTCCAGGAGATCCAGGCACTGCAGGAGGAACGGTACATGGGGTTCAGAGAGGAACTGAGGAACATCGGTTCCGCAATGGGGACCATCGTCGTGGCCCTTAACCAGATAGTCACCACATTGCGGGACCATGTGGCACCCCAAAGGGCCCCCGTCACTAGCCCAGGCCAGGAACAGCCTACCACCTCCGCCGGCGCTAGTGGACAGGAGGCCCCCACACAACAACAGGCCACCAGAACCCCACCTCCTGCAGAAGAAGAACCACCCCGCAAGCGGAACCTGAGATCTCACAAGAAGACAGAGTAGGATTGCAAGACCCCCGCCAGCCTAAGATACCCCCTGATGTCATCCCACTGTCCCACATTGTCACCCTGTCCAACCTTTAACTGCCCCTGCTCCATCCTTCCACAGGCATATGGACAATGCACCTGTGCGACTGAGAACTGAACTCTGCCATGGACATTACTCCACCCCCACCCATCACTGTTTTACATTCATGTACCTATATGTAGCACTTAAAATAAATCACTTATTGCACTTAAAATAACAGGAGTCTGCTTGTATTCTTAACAAATGTATTACACATAACGGTGCAATAATGCCCAGTTACTTTGTGATGACAACATACCCATTTCAATAAGCTTTAGTCCATGGGCAAATAAAGCAGAAGTCACGCAGTGGGTCATACAGCTCTGAAAAGGGAAGGGAAAGTCACAAATCAGTTAACAGGAACTGGGGGGAAACACAGACAGTGGAGACGCATGAGGCCTTAAGTAAATGTAAAATGGCGTGGGTGATTCTTACCTGTGTGCTACTGAAAATATTGTTGTATGACTGTATCCCTGTTGTCCGTGTCGTCCCCGTCGTATTCCTCCTCTTCACTCTCCACAGGCTCCACAGCTGCTACAACACCACCATCTGGACCATCCTCCTGCAGAAAAGGCACCTGGCGTCGCAAAGCAAGATTGTGAAGCATACAGCAGGCCACGATGATATGGCACACCTTCTTTGGTGAGTACATTAGGGATCCCCCTGTCATATGCAGGCACCTAAACCTGGTCTTCAGGACCCGGAAGGTTCTTTCTATGATCCTCCTAGTTCGCCCATGGGCCTCATTGTACCGTTCCTCTGCCCTGGTCCGGGGATTCCTCACTGGGGTCAGTAGCCACGACAGGTTGGGGTAACCAGAGTCCCCAATTAGCCACACACAGTGTCTCTGTAGCTGTTCCATCACATAAGGGATGCTGCTATTTCGCATGACATACGCGTCATGCACTGACCCAGGGAACTTGGCATTTACATGGGAGATGTACTGGTCAGCCAAACAGACCAGCTGGACATTCATCGAATGATAACTTTTTCTGTTTCTGTACACCTGCTCACTTTCTTTGGGGGGAACCAAAGCCACATGGGTCCCATCAATGGCACCAATGATGTTGGGGATATGTCCAAGGGCATAGAAATCACCCTTCACTGTAGCCAAATCGCCCACCTCAGGGAAAATAATGTAGCTCCGCATGTATTTCATCAGGGCAGACAACACTCTGGACAAAACCTTAGAAAACATAGGCTGAGACATCCCAGATGATATGGCCACTGTTGTCTGAAAAGACCCACTTGCCAAAAAATGGAGTACTGACAGAACCTGCACCAGAGGGGGAATCCCTGTGGGTTGGCGGATGGGGGACATCAGGTCTGGCTCCAGCTGGGCACATAGTTCATGTATAGTTGCTCTGTCAAGCCTGTATGAAGTATGATATGTCGTTCTTCCATTGTCGACAGGTCCACCAGCGGTCGGTACACAGGAGGATTCATCCTTCTCCTCGCAAGTCCCAGCGGACGGTGCCTAGGAAGGACAACATGGAGCACAGAGTCAAGCAACCCACAGGTTCGTTCACACAGCTTGCACAGTACACGAATCGCTATGCATTGAAAGGCTTGTATGAGTGGCAATGCAAGGCCTAGGCCTGTGTGACGCAGTAGAAATTCAGCCATGTGGGCCCTTGAAATGGCGGCTGCCTGACCTGTGAAGTGTGACAGTGGGATGTGAGGTCAATGCGCTGGCGTGGCACACCGTGGCGGTAGGCGGTCGAAGACCGCGGTACTAAGCCGTATTGGTTAACATTGCACCCTATGTGTTTCAGTAGCCAATGAGGATGGGCGCCTGCGGTCGCGGTACGCACCGCAGCGGTAAACACCTCCGCGGGCGTGACCGCCATTTTCTATCTGATTAATCACTCGAGACCTGATCATCCACAGGAGAGGACCGATACTGCAAGTGCTGCTGTGACCTCGGTCTGGGAGATACAATGGCTGCTGCGACTGGGGAAATGGCCCCTGCCTTCACTTCTGAAGAATTGGAGAAACTTGTTGATGGGGTCCTCCCCCAGTATGCGCTACTCTACGGTCCTCCAGACCAACAGGTTAGTACACAAGGTGCACGTTGAATGGGCTATGCCTGTGTTGAGTGGGGTGTATGTAAGATGGTGGGGAGGGGAACGAATGAGGAGTGCAACGCACGAAAGATGAGAGCATGTGCCACATGGCAAGGATGGGGAGGGGGGGGCACTCACATTGACCAGGCAGAAAAGTGATGAGATTTCCTTTACCACCCTGTACATGTCACATAGGTCAGCGCCCATCAGAAGATCGACATTTGGCGTGCCATCGCCAAGGACGTCCGGGCCCTGGGGGTCCACAACAGACGGGGCACCCACTGCCGAAAGAGGTGGGAGGACATCTGCCGCCGGACCAGAAAGTCTCTGCTGGGGATGGCCTCCCAACGTAGGAAGGGTGCTAGCCGCCAATTGACCCCCCTGATGTCCCGGATCCTGGCGGTGGCCTACCCCGATTTGGATGGGTGCATGAGGACATCACAGCAGACACAAGGGGGTGAGTATCAGCACATTCTGCTATCTTTGCGCGCAGTGAAGGTGTCTGGGTGGGGGAGGAGGGCTGTGGCTATCTCTAGGCCAGGGCGCATTCTGTAGGCTAGGCCCCTCCGTTAGGCATGGCCCTGTGCCCCGCCCCCCACCTCTGTAGGGTGCCAAGTACAGCTATCCATGGTCCGGCCTCACCCATGTGTGCATTTGTCGTCCATAGACCTGTAGGCCTAGTCACAATAACTGAGTAGTGTACCCCGATTGCGCGGCCTAGTGCAGGGGGCTTCTGTGTCTGTCCTCTCCGACAACGGTGTTGCCAATGCATGCACTCAACCTGTCTTCATTTCTCCCCCCCCCATTTTCTTTGTCTTCCTGTTCATGTGTGCATTAGCATCATCAGGCGGAGGAGAAGTGGCATCGGCGCATGAGGGAGCTGCATCTCACATGGCCCCGGAGGGCCATGCAACAGACTCCGAGTACACCAGTGAGACGGAGGGCGAGTGGAGCTCCACAACGGGGACCCGTTGAGACGTCAGCGACACCGACACGTCCTCGGAAGGGAGCTCCCTTGCGGTGGCGGCAACATCCGTGCCCACCGCCACAACAGGTACAGCCACCACCCAGCGCACCAGCCCCGCCCTCCCAGCAGCCCCTCAGCGTTCGCCCCGTGCCCGCTCGCCCAGGAAGGCGGGCATCTCCTTCGCCCCAGGCACCTCAGGTCCTGCCCCAGTTACCCCTGCTGCCCTCAGTGAGGAGGTCATTGACCTCCTCCGGACGCTCATTGTTGGGCAGTCTACCCTTTTGAATGCCATCCAGGGTGTAGAAAGGGAGGTGCATCAGAGCAATGCATACCTGGAGGGCATTCATTCGGGTCAGGCTGCCCATCAGCGATCGTTCAACGCTCTGGCCTCAGCACTGACGGCAGCCATTGTCCCTGTCTCCAGCCTCCCTCTTCTGACTCCCTCCACCCAGTCCCAGTCTCCTGTTCCTCTGCCTATCCCATCCACACCATCAGACCAGCCTGCACACACCTCTACACCCAAGGGCAGCTCATCCAGACATAAGCACCACAGATCCCACAAGCATTCACCTAAGCAACATCCAGACGCAGACATGCCAACAGTCACTACCACCTCTCTGTCCCCCACCTCCTCATCTCCCTCCTCCCTCCCTGTGACGTCTCCACTCACACCTGCATGCACACCACCATCAGCCAGTACTTCCATCACCAGCACACCCTCCATTACAGTCCGCACACGTGCAGTCACCACCCCCACTGCCATTTACACGTCCCCTGTGTCCTCTCCCAGTGTGTCTGTCACCCCCTCTTCCAAACCACACAAACGCAGGCAGCCACCCACCCAACAGCCATCCACCTCTCGACAGCCTCGGTCACAAGCACCTGCACCCAAAGACAGCACACTTGACTCTCCTACAACCACATCCTCTTCCTCCACCCCCATACCCACTACACCTACCCGTCCCTGTCCTTCCAAAGTGCTTTTCCTTTCCAACCTTGAGCTCGTTCCAATCACTGACCCACCCCCTCCATCTGGTAAGAGTAAAAAAAGCACCTCAGCCACCACCAGCCGTGCATCTACTATGACCATAGTGCAGGGCTATTGGAGTCCACCAGCTCCTAGGGCAGGAACATCGGCCAGCAGCAAGGGGACAGCCAGCCCACCCCCTGGGAAGAGGAAAAAAAAAACTAAGGGCCGGCGCGACAAGCCTGAGACGGCTGCCACCAAGGACAGTAGCCTTGCCCCGTCACCTGCCACATCATCAAAGGGAGGCAAGGGCCACAGAGCTTCAGCGAAGGAGGGCAAGGGCAGCAGGGCGGAGAAGTCAGGCAGCAGGCGAGCTGCCCAGGAGGGCCCCACCAGCCGCATTCCGGTTGTGACGGACGACACCGGGCCCAGGACTCCATCACAGGAGGGCCCAGCGACCGCTAGGTCGGATGGCGACTGAGCGGGAAGTGTTGGCCAGGTCTGGCTCCCTAGAAACACAGGACAAGCACTGCTGAACAGGGCCCCACTGTGACAAGAACCGCTGAACAGGGCCCCGCCGTGACAAGAACCGCTGAACAGAGCCCCGCCGTGAGAAGCACTGCTGAACAGGGCCCCGCCGTGACAAGAACCGCTGAACAGGGCCCGCCGTGAGAAGCACCGCTGAACAGGGCCCCGCCGTGACAAGAACCGCTGAACTGGGCCCCGCCGTGACAAGAACCGCTGGACTGGGCCCCGCCGTGAGAAGCACCGCTGAACAGGGGCCCGCCATGACAAGTACTGCTGAACAGGGCCCCGCCTTGAGAAGCACCGCTGAACAGGGCCCCGCCGTGACAAGTACCGCTGAACAGGGCCCCGCCGTGAAAAGCACCGCTGAACAGGGCCCGCCGTGACAAGAACCGCTGAACAGGACCCCAACGTGACAAGAACCGCTGAACTGGGCCCCGCCGTGACAAGAACCGCTGAACTGGGCCCCGCCGTGAGAAGCACCGCTGAACAGGGGCCCGCCGTGACAAGTACCGCTGAACAGGGCCCCGCCGTGAGAAGCACCGCTGAACAGGGCCCCGCCGTGATAAGAAAAGCTGAACAGGGCCCGCCGTGACAAGAACCGCTGAACAGGGCCCCGCCGTGAGAAGCACCGCTGAACAGGGCCCCGCTGTGACAAGAACCGCTGAACAGGGCCCCGCCGTGACAAGAACCGCTGAACAGGGCCCCGCCGTGACAAGTACCGCTGAACAGGGCCCCGCCGTGAGAAGCACCGCTGAACAGGGCCCCGCCGTGACAAGAACCGCTGAACAGGGCCCCGCTGTGACAAGCACCGCTGAACTGGACCCTTCATCTCAAGCACCGCTGAACTGGGCCCTTCATCTCAAGCACCGCTCCGCTGGGCCCTTCCTGTCAAGCACCGCTCCGCTGGGCCCTTCATCTCAAGCACTGCTCCGCTGGCCACCGCCGTCTCAAGCACCGCTCCGCTGGGCCCTTCCTGTCAAGCACCGCTCCGCTGGGCAACGCCGTCTCAAGCACCGCTGGCCCATTGACAGTGCCAGTTCTGTGTCGAGCAGGGCTTCACGAAGCACTCTGGGCACCATGCCTCCTCCATTAACAGTGGAGTCGGCAATCCATCTGATGGACTGTGGCTTGGCACTCCCCAGGATGGCACAGTGGGCAAGCCACCCACTGTAGAGACTTGTGAGACTGTGGCTTTGCACTCCCCAGGATGGGACAGTGGGCATGGAGGCCCCTCGTGGATCTGGCGTCGTGGACTCATGTGGCTGAGGTGCCCCCCCTTCCCTTCCCCCTGAGGTGCCTGTAGTTTTATCATCTGATGCCCCAGCAGTGTTCTCTCCAATGGTATCTGGTCTCCTGTGTGGGCTTTGCCCATGTGTTTGTGCACATTGGCCCACGGACTATGAAACTTTGACAGAATGGGCAGGACTTATTGCCTATGTATATATTTTTAACTATGTTCATTCCTTATTTTGTATCTTTCATATTGCATATTTCCCATAACTTCAATGGAGCTATTTATACATATATTTTATAGATCATTTTAATTGTGTCTTTGCATTATTCCGGTGGGTTTGGGGGGTGTCACTCTGACTTGTTGCTCTGCATTGGGGTGTAGGTATTTGGGGTGGGGGGGTGGGTGTATGGCGTATGTGTGTGCCCGTAAGCTTTCCTCCTCCCCCCTCCCCTGTGTCGTAGGTGCAGTACTCACCGTTGTCGTCTGCGCCGGCGTTCGTACTCCTGGTAGATGAGCAGGTAGACAATAGCTGGTAGGATGTTTAATTCGGGTTCCATGCTGTCCTCCTTCCTCGTGGAGTGTGTAGAGGTGAGCGTTTTCCCGTTCGTAGTCTGTTTCCGCCGTATTTTTATCGGCGGGGCTCCCGCCCCGGAAAAGGTGGCGGATTGGTGAGTTGTGATAGGGTGGGCGGTACATTGTCTGCCGCCTGCCTGTTGGCGGTGACCGCCGCGCTGTTTGTCTGTCCCGCCGTGGCGGTCGGAGTGTTAAAGTGGCGGGCTGTGTTGGCGGTTCCCGCCAGGGTCAGAATTCCATTTTTTTGACCGCCTGCCTGTTGGCGGGTTGGCCGCCGCTTTATCACCAACCGCCAGGGTTGGAATGACCCCCTGTGTGTCACCACATAGATCATCAATCATCACTCACAATCACTTATGCATTGTTGCAATAGTTGTACTTACTTATAGTTATCTTTTCCAATCCAAGCACGAGTAGGTTAGGTACTCAGGTATCTTTGAAGCAGGCGACACATTGGAATTTTGTATTGGCCCGCTTGTATATAAATGATCTTCTGGGTCAGCCCTGCTAAGTGATACAGAAAAGGGATAGGCATGCGATGGAGGTATGCATTGTCTCCAATGTCATGAAGGCATGTGGAGGCTTCTTCAGTGCACTCTGGTCCAACTCAAATCCAGCCGTATATGTGACTAAAAAATGGTGAGGCAGCATAAAATTAAATCTGACCCAAACAATGTTCCACTAACTCATTTTTTGCAAGGAAAGAAGTTCAGTGAAAGATAATTAAATAATTCTATGGTGGCACTGGCATGTTCAGTGGGGGAATTAGAGTTCGGCCTTAATTTAAACTCAGGTGGTTCACCCAGCTGTTGGTCTGATAACCCACATGATTGTGACCAATCCTCCTCCCCATGTGGTGTTTTGGTAACAGTATAATCGGGTGGTATGAAATATTGGTTCATTTTGATCATGGTCAATCTCTCCATATTTTGAGGTGAGAGACTGGTCCTTCTCACTGTAATAACTGAACCAGCTGCACTGAACACGCACTCAGCAGACACAATGGCTAGAGTACAAGCCAGATACTTTATTGCCAGCCTGCTGAGCTCTGGCCGTTGGTGGGTCTTCCCATACAATTACACAATGGGTTTTGATCCCCTTATACCTCTTTTTGGTCATCCAGATACTCCAGGAACATCCTCTGAAGTGTCATTGGTGCTGCCTCTTGCTTGCCCTCTTTTGCCTTTGCCTTTGCACTCGACTTAAGACCTGCCACTTGAAACCAAGCCAATGCAGAGGTTGGGTCCAATTATTTTGTTGCCGTTGTTGCCAGTGTTCTTGTTGCTGGTGTGGACTGCTGTGATGAGACAAGACTGTCCTCTCTGGAAGTTGAAGGTGGCACCCCAGAACTGTGGAGTGGACTCTATATTTCAGCCGTTCATCTTCCTGGTGTCCGGCTTGCTCAACAATCCACTTCTTATATTGTGAAACATCCCCTTTAGAAAAAGGAAGAAAGTGTGCAGAATTTTTTGTGGTGTGGGATCAAGTAGGTTGATACAGATGTACTCTTTAGATGAGATGATGTCATTTTGTAACCAGGTAACAGATTAAGGTGGTCATTACAACCCTGGCGGACGGTGTTAAAGCAGCTGTAAGACTGCTGTTGGACTTTTGCTTTTGCAGGGTCATCCCCAGACTTTTTTGCCTCCTGCCTCCTATATTTTTCTGACATGTTGCTGTTGGCTTTTCAACTCTGAGCACTTTACCACTGCTAACCAGTGCTAAAGTGCATATGCTCTCCTGTTTAAATTGTATGTAAGTGGTTTATCCATGATTGGCATATTTGATTTACTAGTAAGTCCCTAGTAAGGTGCACTAGAGGTGCCAGGGCCTGTAAATCAAATGCTACTAGTGGGCCTGCAGCACTGGTTGTGCCACCCACATAAGTAGCTCTGTAATCATGTCTCAGACCTGCCACTGCAGTGTCTGTGTGTGTATTCTTACACTGTAAATTCGACTTGGCAAGTGTACCCACTTGCCAGGCCTAAACCTTCCCTTTCCTTACATGTAAGGCACCCCTAAGGTATGCCCTAGGTAGCCCCAAGGGCAGGGTGCAGTGTATGGATAAGGTAGGACATATAGTAATGTGGTTTATATGTCCTGACAGTGAAATACTGCCAATTTCGTTTTCACTGTTGCAAGGTCTGTCTCTCTCTCATAGGATAATATGGGGGCTACCTTTAAATATGATTAAAGTGTAGATTCCCCTAGAGAAGAGATGGACAGGTGGAGTTTGGGATCCCTGAACTCACAATTTAAAAATGCATCTTTTAGTAAAGTTGATTTTGAGATTGTGAGTTTGGAAATGCCACTTTTAGAAAGTGAGCATTTTCTTGCTTAAACCATTCTGTGACTCTGCCTTGTTTGTGGATTCCCTGTCTGGGTCAGTTGACAGTTGGGTTGTTTTTCACCTCACACCAGACAGTGACACAAAGGGAGCTGGGGTGTGATCTGCATTTCCTGATTAGCCATCTCTGCTAGGAGGGAGGGGTGGAGTGGTCACTCTCATCTGAAAGGACTGTGCCTGCCTCTGACAATGCTGTCTCCAGCCCCCTGGTGTGTGTCTGAGGCCTTGCCTGGGCAAGGCAGGATTTCACAAGAAGGTGTGAGTCCCCTTTGAAGGAAGGTGACTTCAAAGACTAAAATGGGTATAAGAAGGGCACCCAAACTTACAAACTTTAGAAACACTTCTGGAATCAAGAGGAACCTCTGCCTGGAGAAGAGCTGATCGCTGAGGAACAAGTGCTGCCCTGCCTGTGACTGTGCTTTGTGGAGCTTTCCTGCAGTGCTGCTTCTGCCTGAGTAAGAGGGCAAAGACTGGACTTTGTGTGCCTTCCATCTTGAAGAAGAAATCTCCAAGGGCTTGATGTAGAGCTTGCCTCCTGTTATTGAAGTCTCAGGGATAGCAAAGACTTCTTCCTGCCAGCACCTGGAGTCTCTGGAGAAAGGAGAGGCTGGCAGCCTAAGGACAAAAATACACGCACCGCGCACCGTGCGGAGAAAAGATCGACGCGAATCCGATCGCGGCTGAGAAAACGACGCGACGCCGGCTCCGCAGCTGAGAAACCAAGCCGCAGGAAACGCGACCGGAGAATCGACGCCCGGAGCAGGAGAAACGACGCGCAGCATCGCTGACGAAGGCTGAGAGATCGCAACCAGCGCCGCGGGACTTCGGACCGTCGCGTGGCTGGCTTTTTCGACGCGCCTCGCCGAGCCGAGCTGTTTTCGACGCATATACCCGTGCCGGGTTATTTTCGACGCACACCGCCCGTGCGGGGTTATTTTTGCCGCAAACCAGGTACATTTTCACGCTAGCAGCGCTAGTGTGGTGTTACAACTACCTAAAGACTCTTTTTATTTTAAACCTTTAAAAAATCATAACTTGACTTGTGTATGTTGGATTTTTGTCGTTTTGGTCTTGTTTTGTCTAGATAAATATTTCCTATTTTTCTAAACTGGTGTTGTGTCATTTTGTAGTGTTTTCATTAAGTTACTGTGTGTGTTGGTACAAATACTTTACGCCCAGCACTCTGAGGTTAAGCCTACTGCTCTGCCAAGCTACCAAGGGGGTAAGCAGGGGTTAGCTGAGGGTGATTCTCTTTTATCCTAACTAGAGTGAGGGTCCTTGCTTGAACAGGGGGTAACCTGACTGTCAACCAAAGACCCCATTTCTAACATTGGTGACCAGCGGTCGGGATTTGGACTTGTATTTGTACTTGACATACAGTAATTAAGTGTACACTACTGTTTTGATCTCAGACCACTACGTGACCACATACTACTTGTTTGGTGATCTTTTGATTTTTCTCTTAAGGACTCTTTTTATTCTACTTCCATGATTTTGCTGATCCCTTGACTGATTCTTTTTACTTCATTGGGAAATTATTTTTTTTCTGCCTTTGGAACTTTGCACTTGTGACCATCATGTCTCAATCTGGAGATGCAACAGCTGGAGCTGTGTTTGAAATGGAGAAACTGAAGGAGTACTCAGTTGCTCAATTGAAACAGTTCCTTAAAGATCTTGACTGTCCCACTGAGAGCTCCACCAGGGAGGGGGAGCTGCAACAGGCACAGAGGGCCGGGGTGACAATCAAGAAGGCTGGAGGGCACACAGAGGAGGAGAATGTGGGTGGGGAAGTGCAGAGGATACACAGTGGTGTAGTGGAGGTACCTGTTACGCCTGGGGGGAGGGTCCCCAGGAGGGATAGCAGGGTGTCACCCAAGGGTCTGACTCCTGAAGAGTTACAGGACAGACGGGCAGACAGGGCTCGCAGATTCAAGGAGTTGGAAGAAAGGAGGAGGGACTTAGAGATTAAAAAAATGATTTATGCTTACGAGCTTAAATTGAAAGAGCTGGAAGTCATGAGGGCTGAGTCCAGCTGGAATGGTGGCAGCAACAATTGTATATCCAGTGATGCTGCAGAAGTGCACATGCCCAGAGAGGTGGTGCCCTACTTGAAGGAGGGAGTTAACACACGCCAGGAGGTTCAGGGGTATGAGGTAGCTCCAGTGGTGCACAGGGTCCCTGAGGTGGATTGGGGAACTGGCATGGGGAGTCATATTCCTACTGGTAGGAGGGACACTCTACTGACTCTAGTTGAGAGTGACAGGGAGAGGGGTTCCCCCCAGGTAGAAGTCCTGGTTATGGAGTGTGAAGACATCCCAGAAGAGTGTGGGTTGAGTGTCAGGGACAGTCAGGTACTGTCTCACCAGTCTCAGGAGGGTGATGTAGGGTGCTTTTTCAAAGCAGAGTCACTGGATGGTTGGGTGAAGGGTACTTTGGTTAATTCATGTGAGGGGCTGAGTGATGTAATTGCTGGAGAGCATATGTCTAGTCCTTATTTTCCAGAGCTATGCCAACACCAGGTGGAGTGTGAGTTCTCTGACCCCAGGGAGCTTACAATGGAGGCAGACTTCTGGGTGAGTACCAGAGAGTCTGAAGAGGCATTTGGGGGTGCTCCTGAGAGGAGTGGTCTAGGTAGTTCCCAACCAGGTGAGGTAGGGAAGGATTGTAGTGTCCCAGGTAGGTCCCAGTGTAGTGGGATGGGTGAGGGACCCCATGTCCAGTCTCAGAGGAGAGGGAATGGGGATGGGTTGAGGCCCAAGGTGCCCGAGATCCGGTCCCAGGTCCTGGAGGGTTCCCTGCGGGAACCCCAGGAGGGGAGCCTAGCCTGTACCATAGGGCCATCTGTTGAGGGAGACCCCACAGTGTCAGGAGAACTTGGGGGGGCGGCTATAGCCAGCGTCCCACCAGTTCTGGTGTCTGGCAGTACCACTCCTAGTGAGGGGTTGCAGAAGTCCAGACAGAGGGTTGAGAGGGGGTTGCGGACCCCAGTGGAGAACCTGGAGGGTCAGGGGTCAGCTCTGAGTGCAGAGCCCCCCAGGAATGACCTTGGTGAGACCATTTTTGGGCTGGGGGGAATCCAGACTCTGTCAGATGGGCAGAGGTCAGGAGACCTGCGCCAGCCAGACTCTTGTATGGCCCTTGGGGAAAGTGTTTCCCTTGTGGGGGGTAGGTGTGCCCCCCAGGAAGTCCTGGTGCGCCAGGCAATGATTCAACCGCAGGATGGTGACTCTGGGTTGGATGATCAGGTTCAGGGGGTAAACTCTGACCTGATGGGGAGTACGTGTGCTCCCAAGGAAGTCCTGGTGTGCCAGGCAGTGGTTCAACCGCAGGGTAGTGACTCTGGGTTGGATTACCAGATTCAGGGGGTAAGCTCTGATCTGGTAGGGGGTAAGTGTGCCCCCCTGGAAGTCCTGGTGTGCCAGGCAATGGTTCAACCGCAGGGTGGTGACTCTGGGTTGAATGATCAGGTTCAGGGGGTAAACTCTGACCTGATGGGGGGTAAGTGTGCTCCCAAGGAAGTCCTGGTGTGCCAGGCAGTGGTTCAACCGCAGGGTGGTGACCCTGGGTTGGATGACCAGGTTCAGAGGGTAAACTCTGACCTGGTAGGGGGTAGGTATGCCCCCCAGGAAGTCCTGGTTTGCCAGGCAGTGATCCAGTCTGTGGGTACAGACCCTGGATTGGGAGGCCAGGTTAAGGGTGTCCCCCCTGACCTGGAGGAAGGGGCTACTGCTAACAGTGCCCCTACCATGTTGTCTTCTGGGGGGTCCACTCCTAGTTGGGTGGTTCAGGACCCCAGAGGAGAGGGCAGGGGGAGGGAAGCCTCACCCCTGGCCCTGGTCCAACCTGAAGGTACAGACCCCAGGTTGGAGGATCAGTTGCAGGTTAACATCCCTGCACTGATGGAAGAATTGTGCAGGACTGCTTCTACAAGCACCCTGACAGTTTTTGACTCTAGGGGTGCCGCTTCTGCAGGGAGGGTACAGAGCCCCAGAGGGGAGGACCAGGGTCAGGTTGTCATCCCTGACCTGGTGGAAGAGAGAGTGGTCAAAGGGTGCCAGGCACCTGGGGCTACCACCCCCCACTCTCCACAGTCACAGTGGTTAGAGAGGCCTGAGGTCGGGCTCTCATCCCTGACAGTTGTCTGGGGCCACTGTGGCTTGCTGTCCTGGTGGACAGAGTTGCCCCTGGGGGGGGGAGGACGAGAGTCACACCCCGGGGGTGGAGTGGGCAACACCACTGTGTTGGCCCTGGTGGTACTATCTGCCCATTGCAATACATCTGTGAGCAAAGTAAAGTTAGGTGTTGCACAGATGGTGTCTGTAGATGTGGAGAAGGGTTCCCCATGGGTTAGCTTAGTGGGCCCTGAGAGTATGGACAGAGGGATCCAACTGGAGTCAGGAAGGCGTAGAACTGGAACATGCCCCTGCTGTTGTGGGCCTGGGTCCCTGTTCTATCGCCCCAATCAGGGAAGTACATCAAGGTATTGATTGTTCTCCCCTGGCTTTAGGCTGGTAGGGGGTCGTGTTGGACTTTTGCTTTTGCAGGGTCATCCCCAGACTTTTTTGCCTCCTGCCTCCTATATTTTTCTGACATGTTGCTGTTGGCTTTTCAACTCTGAGCACTTTACCACTGCTAACCAGTGCTAAAGTGCATATGCTCTCCTGTTTAAATTGTATGTAAGTGGTTTATCCATGATTGGCATATTTGATTTACTAGTAAGTCCCTAGTAAGGTGCACTAGAGGTGCCAGGGCCTGTAAATCAAATGCTACTAGTGGGCCTGCAGCACTGGTTGTGCCACCCACATAAGTAGCTCTGTAATCATGTCTCAGACCTGCCACTGCAGTGTCTGTGTGTGTATTCTTACACTGTAAATTCGACTTGGCAAGTGTACCCACTTGCCAGGCCTAAACCTTCCCTTTCCTTACATGTAAGGCACCCCTAAGGTATGCCCTAGGTAGCCCCAAGGGCAGGGTGCAGTGTATGGATAAGGTAGGACATATAGTAATGTGGTTTATATGTCCTGACAGTGAAATACTGCCAATTTCGTTTTCACTGTTGCAAGGTCTGTCTCTCTCTCATAGGATAATATGGGGGCTACCTTTAAATATGATTAAAGTGTAGATTCCCCTAGAGAAGAGATGGACAGGTGGAGTTTGGGATCCCTGAACTCACAATTTAAAAATGCATCTTTTAGTAAAGTTGATTTTGAGATTGTGAGTTTGGAAATGCCACTTTTAGAAAGTGAGCATTTTCTTGCTTAAACCATTCTGTGACTCTGCCTTGTTTGTGGATTCCCTGTCTGGGTCAGTTGACAGTTGGGTTGTTTTTCACCTCACACCAGACAGTGACACAAAGGGAGCTGGGGTGTGATCTGCATTTCCTGATTAGCCATCTCTGCTAGGAGGGAGGGGTGGAGTGGTCACTCTCATCTGAAAGGACTGTGCCTGCCTCTGACAATGCTGTCTCCAGCCCCCTGGTGTGTGTCTGAGGCCTTGCCTGGGCAAGGCAGGATTTCACAAGAAGGTGTGAGTCCCCTTTGAAGGAAGGTGACTTCAAAGACTAAAATGGGTATAAGAAGGGCACCCAAACTTACAAACTTTAGAAACACTTCTGGAATCAAGAGGAACCTCTGCCTGGAGAAGAGCTGATCGCTGAGGAACAAGTGCTGCCCTGCCTGTGACTGTGCTTTGTGGAGCTTTCCTGCAGTGCTGCTTCTGCCTGAGTAAGAGGGCAAAGACTGGACTTTGTGTGCCTTCCATCTTGAAGAAGAAATCTCCAAGGGCTTGATGTAGAGCTTGCCTCCTGTTATTGAAGTCTCAGGGATAGCAAAGACTTCTTCCTGCCAGCACCTGGAGTCTCTGGAGAGACCCCTACTCTGCTCTGTGGTGCCCTTCCAGTTCCTGGGACCCTGAAAGGAGAGGCTGGCAGCCTAAGGACAAAAATACACGCACCGCGCACCGTGCGGAGAAAAGATCGACGCGAATCCGATCGCGGCTGAGAAAACGACGCGACGCCGGCTCCGCAGCTGAGAAACGACGCCGCAGGAAACGCGACCGGAGAATCGACGCCCGGAGCAGGAGAAACGACGCGCAGCATCGCTGACGAAGGCTGAGAGATCGCAACCAGCGCCGCGGGACTTCGGACCGTCGCGTGGCTGGCTTTTTCGACGCGCCTCGCCTCGCCGAGCTGTTTTCGACGCATATACCCGTGCCGGGTTATTTTCGACGCACACCGCCCGTGCGGGGTTATTTTTGCCGCAAACCAGGTACATTTTCACGCTAGCAGCGCTAGTGTGGTGTTACAACTACCTAAAGACTCTTTTTATTTTAAACCTTTAAAAAATCATAACTTGACTTGTGTATGTTGGATTTTTGTCGTTTTGGTCTTGTTTTGTCTAGATAAATATTTCCTATTTTTCTAAACTGGTGTTGTGTCATTTTGTAGTGTTTTCATTAAGTTACTGTGTGTGTTGGTACAAATACTTTACGCCCAGCACTCTGAGGTTAAGCCTACTGCTCTGCCAAGCTACCAAGGGGGTAAGCAGGGGTTAGCTGAGGGTGATTCTCTTTTATCCTAACTAGAGTGAGGGTCCTTGCTTGAACAGGGGGTAACCTGACTGTCAACCAAAGACCCCATTTCTAACAACTGCCAACAGGCCGGCGGTAGGAAAATTGGAATTACGACCGTGGCGGAAACCGCCAACATAGCCACTTTAACACTCCAACCGCCACAGTGGTACAGACAAACAGCTTGGCGGTCATCGCCAACAGACAGGCGGAAGACAAAGTACCACCCACAGTATCACAACCTACCAACCTGCCACCTTTTCTATACCTCTACCAGGAGCACGAACGCCAGCGGCGAAGACCACAGTGAGTACTGCACCTACGACACAGGGGAGGGGGGAGGGAAAAATAGGGACACACACACGCAACACCCCCACCCCCACCCTCACCCACTACAACACACACACTAATACATATTTATACATGATAGTTACACCCCCCAGCCCCCCGGAAAAATACAAAGACAAAAGAAAATGAGTGTAACCATTGTAATATATTAAAATCAAGTAGGCAAAAAAATATATATACACCATAAACAAAATATACACCAAGCTCATGAGTCCAGGTAGTGCTCCAATGAAGTCCGTGGAACACTGGGCCCACACGGTATGGGCGAGGCCCACACAAGATCCCTGACCATGACGGAGAGAACACTGCAGGGGCATCAGAGAGCAAGAAAACAGGCACCTCAGGGGGAGGGAAACCTCAGCCGGTTGAGTGCATGACGCCAAATCCACGAGAGGGCCACATGCCCACTGTTCCATCCTGGGGAGTGCAAAGCCACAGTCTCACAAGTCTATACAGTGGGTGGGTTGCCCACTGTTCAATCCTGGGAAGTGCAAAGCCACAGTCTCACAAGTCTATACAGTGGGTGGGTTGCCCACTGTTCAATCCTGGGGAGTGCAAAGCCACAGTCTCACAAGTCTATACAGTGGGTGGGTTGCCCACTGTTCAATCCTGGGGAGTGCAAAGCCACAGTCTCTCAAGTGGATGTATCTCTACACTGGTTCTGGAGGGGGCATGGTGCCCAGAGTGCTTCATCCTGCTAAGGACAGGTGTAGTGGATGTATCTCTCCACTGGTTCTGGAGGGGGCATGGTGCCCAGAGTGCTTCATCCTGCTAAGGACAGAGGTAGTGGATGTATCTCTCCACTGGTTCTGGAGGGGGCATGGTGCCCAGAGTGCTGCATCCTGCTTGTGACGGACTCAGTAGCATCAGTGCCCTTGGCGCTCATGGGCCAGTGGTGCTTGAGGCGGCGGTGCCCTGTTCAGCGGTGCTTGAGGTGGCGGTGCCCAGTTCAGCTGTGCTTAAGGTGGTGGTGCCCTGTTCAGCAGTGCTTGAGGAGGTCGTGCCTTGTTCAGCGGTGCTTGAGGCGGCGGTGCCCTGTTCAGCGGTGCTTGAGGCGGCGGGCTCCTTTGCAGTGACTCAGCTGCTGGCGGTCCTCTCTGCCCCAGATGGGCTTGTGCTGGGGGTCCTTTCTGTCCCAGCGGGGCTTGTGCTGGCAGTCCTCTCTAGCCCAGCGGGGCTTGTGCTGGCCGTTCTCTCTGTCCCAGCGGGGCTTGTGCTGGCGGTCCTCTCTAGCCCAGCGGGGCTTGTGCTGGCGGTCCTCTCTAGCCCAGCGGGGCTTGTGCTGGCTGTCCTCTCTGTCCCAGCGGGGCTTGTGCTGGTGGTCCTCTCTAGCCCAGCAGGGCTTGTACTGGCGGTCCTCTCTAACCCAGCAGGGCTTGTGCTGGTGGTCCTCTCTAGCCCAGCGGGGATGATGGCGGTGGCCTCCTGGCCAGCGGGGATGATGGCGGTGGCCTTCTGGCCAGCGGGGATGATGGCGGTGGCCTCCTGGGAGCAGGGATGATGGCGGTGGCCTCCGCCGTGCTGCTCTTTTCCTGGTTTCTTGTAGCCCTTCCCCACCTTGGAAGGTGTCGCAGCTGACTCCACACTCCCACCGGGACCCCAGGGAATGGCTTTGGCGGCTGGAGTCTTCCCCCTCTCCCGCCGGGCACTGGCCAACTTTTCATGCTTCACAGGTGGGGGACTGTCCGTGCTGTGGCTCCGTGCCACACTGGCTGCCCTGGTGGCCGGTGCACAGTAGATTCCGGTGACTACAGGCACCACTGGTCCCGGAGATGTTGTGGCTGAGGTACTAGTTCTTGACCTAGGAGACGGACGGGGTGGGAGAGGTGTGGGAAAGAGGTCAAGGTTGGACAGGAAATGTTTTTTGGAGACACTGGGATGGGTAGCTGGAGGGGGTTTGGGAGTGGAGGTAGAGGTTGTGGTTGTAGGAGGTGTTCGTTTGCTGACTTTGGGTGAAGGTGCATGGGCTGGAGGCTGTCGTGAGGTGGATGGCTGTTGGGTGGGTGTGTGCCTGCATTTGTGTATCTTGGAAGGTGGCGTCACAGACACACTGGGAGAGGACACAAGGGACATGTGAATGGTAGTGGGGGTGGTAACTGCACGTGAACGGGGTGTGGTGGTGGGTGTGCTGGTGATGGCAGTAGTGGATGTAGGTGTAGTGCATGCAGGTGTGAGTGTAGACGAGACTGGGAGGGAGGAGGGAGACTAGGAGGAGGGAGATACAGTGGAGGCAGTGGATGTTGGAGTGTCTGCATGTATGTGATGTTTGCGTGAGTGCCTGTGGGATGTGTGGTGCTTATGTTTGCCAGAGCTTCCCTTGTGTGTTGACGTGTGTGCATGCTGGTCTGTGGGTGTGCTTGTGATAGGCGGGGGTAGAGGGGATTGGGTCTGGGTGGAGGTAGTTGGAGGGGGGTGGCAAGAGTCTGGGACAATGGCTGCCATCAGTGCTGAGGCCAGAGTCTGAAAAGCTCACTGAAGGGCCGCCTGACCAGAATGAATGCCCTCCAGGAATGCATATGTTTGTTGCAACTGCCTTTCTACACTCTGGATGGCATTCAAAATGGTAGACTGCCCAACAGTGAGGGACCTTAGGAGGTCAATGGCCTCCTCACTGAGGGCAGCAGGGGTGACAGGGGCAGGGCCTGAGGTGCCTGGTGCGAAGGTGATGCCCACCCTCCTGGGTGAGCGGGCATGGGGCAAAGGCGGAGGGCTGCTGGGAGGGCGGTGCTGGTGGGGGGGTGGCAGCTGTATCTGTAGATGGGGGGCACAGATGTTGCCGCCACCACAAGGGAGCTCCCATCAGAGGACGAGTCCATGTCGCTGGTCTCAGCTCCTGTCCCTGCCCCTCGCCCTCCGTCCCACTGGTGAAGTCCGAGTCCGTAGTGTGGCCCTCCATGGCCATGTGGGATGCAGCACCCTCGTGCTCCGGTGCCACTGCTCCTCCGCCTGATGATGCTAATGCACACAAGAACAGGGAGACCACAAAAAGGGGGACGACGACAGAAGAAAGACATGTTGAGTGCTTGCATTACCACTACCGTTGGCAGACATGACAGACACAGACGCCCCCTGCACTATGCCGCGCTCCTGGGCTCCACTGCTCAATCACTGGGAAATGGCCTACTAGTCTATGGACGACATCTGCACACATGGATGACACAGGGGCATGACTAGGTGTACTTGGCATACTACAGAGGTGGGGTGGGGTGCAACATGGCCTGCCTTACTAAGGGACCTTGGCTACGAAACTCGCCTTGGCCTAGGGAAACCCACAGCCCACCTCCCCCACCCAGACACCTCCACTGTGCGCTAAATCAGCAGGATGAGAGTGTACTCACCCCCTTGTGGCTGCTGTGATACCCTCAAGCGCCCATCCAACTCCGGGTACGCCACCGCCAGAATCCTGAACATCAGGGGGGTCATGGGGCGACGGGCACCCCTCCCAAGTTGGGAGGCCATCCGCAGCTGAGCCTTCCCGTCTTCTTGCTCCAGCGGCGAATGTCCTCCCATCTTTTCCCGCAGTGGGTGCTCCGTCTGTGGTAGACCCCCAGGGTCCGGGCGTCCTTGGCGATGGCACGCCAAATATCTTTTTTCTGGTGGGCGCTGATCTACATGGCACCCATCCCTACCCTTGCCATGTGGCACATGCACTCACCATTGTTTCATGAACGCCGCAATCTCCTCCCCCCTTCTTACATCCACCCCACTCCACACAGGCATAGCCCATACAGCATGCTCCCAGCATACTTACCTGTTTGTCTGGAGGACCGTAGAGTAGCGTGTACTGGGGGAGGACCCCATCCACGAGTTTCTCCAACTCCTCCGATGTGAAGACACTCGAGCCATTGTCTCTTCCAGACCGAGGTCACAGCAGCACTTGCAGTGTAGGTCCTCTCCTGTAGAAGATCAGGTATCGAGTGATTGAACAGATAGAAAATGGCGGTCACGTCCGCGGCGGTGCGTACCGTCACCGCCGGCGAACATCGTCATTGGCTCCTGGGACCCAGAGGGTCCAATGTTAACCAATGCAGCATTGCGCCGCGGTCTTTGACCGCCTACCGCGACGGTGTAAAACGCCAGTTCAGTTACCTCACATCCCATTGTCCCACTTTACAGGTCAGGCAGCCGCCATTTCAGGGGCCCACATGGCTTAATTTTTAACTGCGTCATACATACCTAGGCCTAGACTCAACACACATACAGGCCACATTTTGGATTATGAATCGTGTTCTGTGTAAGCTGTGGGTACGTACCTCGGAGTTGGTTGACTCTGTTCTCGCTGTTGTCCTTCATGGGCACCGTCCACTGGGGCATGGGAGGAGATGGCAGCATCCTCTGGTGTACCAACCGTTGGTGGACCTGTCGACATTGGAGGAAAGACATGTGATCATCACCTACAGGCTTGACTGTGCCACAATCCAGGAACTGTGTACCCCGCTGGAGCCAGACCTGATGTCAGCTATCCGCCATCCCACAGGAATCCCCCCTCAAGGGCAGGTGCTGTCAGTGCTCCATTTCCTGGCAAGTGGGTCATTTCAAACAACAGTGGCCATAGCATCAGGGATGTCCCAGCCTATGTTTTCCAACGTGTTGTCCAGAGTGTTGTCTGCCCTGCTGAAACACATGCGGAGCTACATCGTTTTCCCTCAGGTGGAGGACCTGCCTACAGTGAAAGGTGATTTCTATGCCCTGGGACATATCCCGAACATCATAGATGCCATTGATGGGACTCATGTGGCTTTGGTCGCCCCGCAGGAGTGAACAGGTGTACAGAAACCGGAAGAGTTACCATTCCATGAATGTACAGATGGTATGTTTGGCAGACCAGTACATCTCCCATGTGAATGACAAGTTCCCTGGCTCAGTGCATGACGCCTACATCCTGCGGAATAGCAGCATCCCTTATGTGATGGGTCAACTCCAGAGGCACCGTGTGTGGCTATAAGGTGAGCACCTGGAAGCAAGGCAGTGGGAATGGTTGTCTGCGGATATCCCTACAGGTTAGTGTGTGTCTAACAGTTGTCCCTCGCCATTTGCAGTTGACTCTGGTTACCCCAACCTGTCATGGCTACTGACCCCAGTGAGGAATCCCAGGACAAGGGCAGAGGAATGCTACAATGAGGCCCATGGGCATAATCGGCGGATTATAGAACGGACCTTCGGCCTCCTGAAGGCCAGGTTCCGGTGCCTCCATATGGCAGGTGGATCCCTATTCTACTCACCAAAGAAGGTGTGCCAGATCATCGTGGCCTACTGTATGCTTCATAACTTAGTTTTGCGATGACAGGTGCCTTTTCTGCAGGAGGATGGTCCAGATGGCGGTGTTGTTGCAGCTGTGGAGCCTGTGGACAGTGAAGATGAGGAAGCAGAAGAAGAAGACATGGACAACAGGGACTCAGTGATCAAGCAATATTTCCCGTGAAACACAGGCAAGAATACGAACCTGCCTACTACATGTAGTTTAACATTACTACCTCCCTACTGTGTGTCATTTTCACCCAGTGTATGGTCACTGAGTTGTCACTTTCCCTTACGATTTCACAGATGTGGGTCCCACAGTGTGACATCTGCTTTGATTCCTCATGGACTACAGCTGTGTGACATGGGTATGTTGACATTACAATTGAAAGAGCATTTTGTCACTGTAATTGCTAATACACATTTTCGAAATCATAGACAGACTCCAGATTGTTTTGCGTTTTAAGGGTGTTTATTTAAGTGCTCAATATTGGAGGGGGTTGTAAAATGGTGAGGGGGGATGGTGGAGGAATGTCCATGGCAGAGTCCAAGCTATTAGTCTCACAGGTGCATTGTCCAAAGGGGCATAAGAAGTGGAGCTGGGGCAGTTTAAGGATGGACAGGGTGACAAAGTGGGACAGAAGGATGACATTCAAGGTGGTCTCATTTCTTAGCGGGGGTCTTGGCATCGTTCTCTGTCTTTGTCCTGGATCTCAGGGACCGTTTGAGGGGTGGTTCTCCCTCTGCAGGGGGTGGGGTGCTGGTGTGGTGGTCCTGTGGTGGTGCCTCCTGTCCACTAGCACCGGCGGAGGTGGTGGGCAGTTCATCATCCAGGCTAGTGTCAGGGGCCCCTTGTTGTGCCACAGTGTCCCTCCTGGTGTTGAGTACTTCCTTCAGCACCCCTACGATGGTGCCCAGGGTGGAATTGATGGCTCTGAGTTCCTCCCTGAAGCCCAAATACTGTTCCTCCTGCAGGCGCTGGGTCTCCTGAAACTTGGCCAGTACCTTTGCCATCGTCTCCTGGGATTGGTGGTAGGCTCCCATGATGTTGGAGAAGGCCTTGTGGAGAGTGGGTTCCCTTGGCCTGTCCTCCCCCTGTCGCACAGCAGCCCTCCCAGTTCCCCTGTGTTCCTGTGTCTCCGTCCCCTGGACGGTGTGCCCACTGCCACTGCCCCCAGGACCCTCTTGTTGCTGGGGTGGTGGGTTAGCCTGGGTTCCCTGTAGTGGTGGACATACTGCTGATTGACGTGTCCTGGGGACGGAGGTATGGGCCTGCTGGGTGGGTGCTGTGCTGGTGTTTCCAGAGGGAGGAAGCTCTGTAGTGGCCTGTGACTGTGTGATGGGAACCGACTGTTCCGAGGTCCCCGATGAGCCGGGCTGGTCATCTAGATCCAGTTGGACAGAGGTACTGTCATCCCTGTGGGCCTCTTTTGTTGGTGGTGTGGACATGTGAGGATCCTCCTGTCCGGTGACGTTGGGTAGGGGTCCCGCAGGGGTATAAAAGGATGTTTATTACATCTGTGTGTGGCATGGTGTGCAATGGGCAGGTGACTGTGTACCCGAGTGCTTGCATTCCTGTGTGGGACCTTGTGTGATGATGGTTTAGGGGTGTGTATGGGTATGTGCAGTGGACATGCTTTGGTGATGGGTTTCCATGCTTTGTTGCTGCATGCAGTGCTTGGTTTTGGGGTGTATGGTTTTGTGATATTGGGACATTTGTGAGGAGTTGGAGTGATGGGGGTGAGGGTGAGGGTGGGGATATGTGATGGCATGCAGGTAGGATGGGGGATGTAATAGTTAAGCTTTTACTTACCAGAGTCCATTCCTCCATCTAGTCCTGTGAGGCCATCAGGATGCAGAATCGCCAAGACCTGCTCCTCCTATGTTGTTAGTTGTGGGGGAGGAGGTGGCGGTCCGCCGCAGGTCCGCTGAACCGCAAGGTGGTGTCTTGAGACCACGGAACGCACCTTCCCCCATAGGTCGTTCCACCTCTTCCTGATGTCATCCCGATTCCTTTGCTGCTATCCCACTGCGTTGACCCTGTCCTCTATTCTTCGCCATAGTTCCATCTTCCTTGCAATGGAGGTATGCTGCACCTGTGATCCGAATAGCTATGACTCTACCTGGATGATTTCCTCCACCATGACCCTGAGCTCGTCCTCCGTGCCATGGGGTGGTGTGGGTGATGTGTGGGGTGGTGTGTGTGGTGATAAGTGTGCTGATATGTAGTGGGGTGTTGTGTGAGGTGCGTGGAAGTTATGTGGGTGATGGTGTTGTGTGCCTGTGGATGCTAGTATTGTTGATGGTGGTGTCTCTCTGTGTGCTTCTTTCTCAATTGTGGTCGTAGGGGTTTGTGGGTGATGTGGGTGTGTGTTTTATATTGTATTGGGTGTGTGGGAGTGGTGTGTGTATGTGTATCAGGTGTGTGTATTTCGAATTGTCCAATGTGGCTGTGTTTTGTATGTGTGTGTGTATTTCGAGCACGGCGGTGTGTACCGCCAATGGAATACCGCGGTTGAAAGACCGCCGCGTGGATTCGTGGGTCGTGATAGTGTGGCCGTATTTCTGTTGCCGTGACGGTGGAGGTTTTGTTCTCACCAGTTTATAACTGACCTTTGGTTTGGTGGACTTGTGTGGGTGTCTGAATTTTGGCGGATTCCGTGCTGTGGGTCATAATAGCTGTGGCGGAATTCCACGGCCGCGGCGGTGTGCTGGCGGTCTTCTGCTGGCTTTCACCGCCAATGTTGTAATGACCGCCTAAGTTCTCAACCAAGGCATGTGCTTCTGGGATTTCGCTCACACCTCTGTGTATGAACCTTTGAGATAACTGCTTTCGCTGGTCCTGTAGCAGATGCAAGAACAGAATAGCTTGACCCATCGTACTGTCCTTCTTTCTAACGTCCCATGTGAAAACCTCAAAAAGGGGTAGGATCTATGTCATGCATTTGACTAGGCCCTATTTGTCCATATCCATGGTCACAGATTTCCCAATTGGTTCCCCTCTTCCTTGAATGGCATAGTCATTGATCTGTCTGTACTGCTCACACAGACGTTGCAACATATAATAGATTGAGTTCCAACGTGATGGCAACTCCTGTATCATGGCTTCAACTGGTACTCTGTTAGCACGCTGAATAATCTGCAACTCCTTCCGGGCTTTAAAAGAATGGCTGAAATGAGTGTAGATTCATCTCCAAGAGGTTAGTATTTTGCTATATCTTTTTTTCAGAAAATCTTGTACAACCAGGTTGATGCAGTGCACCAAACAAAGGACCCTGAAATAGCCACCATCTGCCATGGTCTTTATAATGGTGCTACCATTGTCTGTGACAACAAATCCAATTTGGAGACCCAAGAGTCGCAACCATTCAGACACATGTCTGTCATCAGGTGGATAGTGTGGACAACAATTTGCTGCAAACATTGTCCAATCAATTGCAGCACATCATGATGCAGTACTGAAAGAGCAACTCTGGTAAAGAAGATCCAACTTGGAACCTTTTATTTTGGGTAGAAGGCTGACATAAATGCTAATAATTCCACAAAAGAAAAAGGGAGGAGGTCTAGAACTAACATTTTTGCCAGCTTCCACAAAAGAAAAAGGGAGGAGGTCTAGAACTAACATTTTTGCCAGCTTCCTATTGGAGAATTGTTCCATTGGGTGGTTGCAGTCATAGGGCCCCTCCTGCCTAAACATGCCCATGATAGAAGCCTGGATTTTCTTCTTTTCTGGGGCCACTGACGTAGGCGACTTTTGAGAAGTAGGTGGTGGTAGACTCAATGGGCATTGTGGAGCAGTCACTTTGTGTCGTGGTGTCCCCATCTGACTCTGAGTCTTCTTGTACCATTGTGAGGTCGCCGAGGCAGGTGATTCTGGTCCACTGCTGGTGACAGGGCTGCTTTGCATTAAGACGTCACCCTCTTCTTCCTTATCTCCCACCATGATTTGATTAGTTGTAGCTGATGTTTCCCAGATCTCCTCACCTTCACCACCATGTTCAGCGATTTTTAAAGGTGCTCCTCCCATTGGATTGTGTGATTTTTTTTTTCATATGGTTCGTTTGGCCTTCAGTACTATAACGTGAACAGGCTTACCTCGACAAACACCTGTGCGACAAATGAAGCATATTGCATTTTTTACTCTTGTTTGCTAAGTGTAAAAAAGTCCCAGACTGAGGATGAGTACTTTCTTAGGGGGGCAGTGACTGAAGAAGGACTGGAGGTAGGTGGGTGTGCTGTTGATTGCCTCTCTGCAGTGCATACTTATACTGAGGTAGGGGTTGGTGTAGGGTTCGGCTGGGGACTTACAAATATAGGAGCTGGTGGTGCTACCTGTGCCACATCCCCCAGAGCAGGTTGAATAGTAATGTTGGACTCCTCTGTGCCAGCTTCCACAATGACTGGCTCGTGGTCATCATACTCCTCATCACTCCATTCCATATTTCTAAGACTTTCAGGAACTTTTATTTTCCCTTGCCTCTCCTGGCATCTCCCGGACTCTTGTAGTGCTTGGAGTATATGATGGAATAGTACCCTTCCTTTTCCTTGCAGAAGGTTTGGCAGCCAATGATTCTAAAAGAGGAGGTTCTTGCTACGCTTGCTGGTCAAGGCTGCGGGCCACTTTGCTCTGTATCCTGAAATGCGTAGGTACTACTTTGGGAAAGGGTCAAGTCCAATTCAACGTGACTACTTTTTGGCATCGCCATGATTGCAGTGGCTGCCTTGCTGACAGACATAGGTGGTCATTATGAACATGGCAGTAAACACCGCCCCGCCGGCGGTGGCAGTGGTAACTACAGCCAACAGGCTGGTGGTATGGATACCAAATAATGAAGCATATGAACAACAAGTAGAGGTCCATCAACACACTGCCACCTTTGTAGTCCCGAGGAGGACAGAGGAGGTCACCCACAGGCCAGCAGAAAAGCCTTACCCGCCCACCAAATAATGAAACACCCCACCGCCAGAAGTTCTGGGGCGGGAACTGTAGGAACGTACCATCTTGTCTGGCATGTTACCCCCATTTTCACTGTATGTATGTTTGTTTTTGCCCATGTGTCACTGGGATCCTGCTAGTCAGGACCCCAGTACTCATAATGTATGCCCTGTATATGTTCACTGTGTGGTGCCTAACTGTATCACTGTGGCTCTGCTAACCAGAACCTCAGTGTTTATGCTCTCTCTGCTTTTAAAAATTGTCACTGCAGGCTAGTAACTAATTTTACCAATTCTGATTGGCACACTGGAACACACTTATAATTCCCTTGCATAAGGTACCTAGGTACCCAGGGTATTGGGGTTCCAGGAGATCCCTATGGGCTGCAGCATTTCTTTTGCCACCCATAGGGAGCTCAGACAATTCTTACACAGGACTGCCACCGCAGCCTGAGTGAAATAACGTCCACGTTATTTCACAGCCATTTTACACTGCACATAAGTAACTTATAAGTCACCTATATGTCTAACCCTCACTTGGTGAAGGTTAGGTGCAAAGTTACTTAGTGTGTGGGCACCCTGGCACTGGCCAAGGTGCCCCCACATTGTTCAGGGCAAATTCCCCAGACTTTGTGAGTGCGGGGACACCATTACACGTGTGCACTACATTTAGGTCAATACCTATATTTAGCGTCACAATGGTAACTCAGAACATTCCATGTAACAAGTCTTGGATCATGGAATTGTCACCCCAATACCATTCTGGTATTGGGGGACAATTCCATGCATCCCCGGTCTCCAGCACAGAGCCCGGGTACTGCCAAACTAACTTTCTGGGGTCTCCACTGCTGCTACTGCTACTGCCAACCCCTCAGACAGGTTTCTGCCCCCCTGGGGCCTGGGCTGCCTGGTCCCAGGAAGGCAGAACAAAGGATTTCCTCTCAGAGAGGGTGTTACACCCTCTCCCTATGGAAATAGGTGTGAAGGGCCTGGGAGGAGGAGCCTCTCCTGTCCCCTTGAAATGCTTTGAAGGGCACAGATGGTGCCCTCTCTGCATAAGCCAGTCTACACTGGTTCAGGGATCCTCTCAGCCCTGCTGTGGTGCAAAACTGGACAAAGGAAAGGGGAGTGACCACTCCCCTGACCAGCACCTCCCAGAGGAGGTGCCCAGAGCTCCTCCAGTGTGTCCCAGACCTCTGCCATCTTGGATGCAGAGGTGTGAGGGCACAATGGACAACTCTGAGTGGCTGGTGCCAGCAGGTGAGGTCAGAGACCCCTCCTGATAGTTGCTTACCTTTCTCTGTAGCCAATCCTCCTCTGTGGGCTATTTAGGGTCTCTCCTGTTGGCATCTCACCAGATAACGAATGCAAGAGTTCACCAGAGTTCCTCTGCACTTCCCTCTTCAACTTCTGCCAGGGATCGACCGCTGACTGCTCCAGGACGCCTGCATAACCGCATAAAGTAGCAAGAAGACTACCAGCAACATTGTAGCACCTCATTCTGATGGCTTTCTCTACTGGTTCCTGGTGGTGCATGCTCTGAGGGCTGTCTGCCTTCACCCTGCACTGGAAGCCAAGAAGAAATCTCCCGTGGGTCGACAGAATCTTCCCCCTGTTAATGCAGGCACCAAACGTCTGCATCACTGGTCCTCTGGGTTCCCTCTCATCCTGATGAGCGGGGTCCCTGGAACACAGAAGCTGGGTCCAAGTGTCTTTGACAGTCCAGTGGCCCTTCTGTCCAAATTTGGTGGAGGTAAGTCCTTGCCTCCCCACGCCAGACAGTAATCCTGTGTACTGCGTGAACTGCAGATGCTCAGGCTTCTGTGCACTTTTGCAAGACTTCCCTCATGCACAGCCTAGCCCAGGTCCTCAGCACTCCATCTGCATTGCCCAACTTGCAGAGTTGGACTCTGACGTTGAGGGACACTCCTTTGTGACTCTGAGTCGACAGCTGTCCTCAGATGTTCTAAGTGCCTGTTCAGGTGCTTCTGCAGGTGCTGCCTGCTTCTTAGTGGGCACTGTGTATTGCTGACTGCCCCCTCTTTCTCCTCCTCCAAGGGGCGACCTCCTGGTCCTTCCTGGGCCCTAGCAGCACCCAAAATCCTTAACAGCGACTCTTGCAGCTAGCAAGGGTTGTTTGCAGTCTTTCTGCATGGAAACAACTCTGCATTCTCCAGCACGCCGTGGGACATATTCTGACCAAAGGAGAAGTTTCTGACACCTTCCATTGTTGCAGAATCTTTGGCTTCTTCCACCCAGAGGCAGCCCTTTTGCACCTTCATCCGGGGTTTAGTGGGCTCCTGACCCCCCGGACACTTGCGTGACTCTTGGACTTGGTCACCTTCCTTTACAGGTCCTCAGGTCCAGGAATCCATCTTCAGTGTTTTGCAGTCAGTTGTTGTCCTGTAGAATCCCGTAGCTCAACTTTACTGTCTTTCTGGGGTAGTAGGGTAACTTTACTCCTTCTTTTCAGGGTCTTGGGGTGGGGTATCTTGGACACCCTTAGTGTTTTCTTACACTCACAGCGACCCTCTACACACTGCACTAAACCTGGGGTCTATTTGTGGTTTGCATTCCACTTTTGAAGTATATGGTTTGTGTTGCCCCCAGGCCTATTTCTCCCTATTACATTCTATTGTGATTCTACTTTGTTTGCACTACTTTCCTAACTGTTACTTACCTGATTTTGGTTAATGTGCATATATTATGTGTATATTACTTACCTCCTAAGGGAGAATATCCTCTGAGATACTTTTGTCATATTGTCACTAAAATAAAGTACCTTTATTTTTAGTAACTTTGAGTATTGTGTTTTCTTATGATATAGTGCTGTATGATATAAGTGGTATAGTAGGAGCTTTGCATGTCTCCTAGTTCAGCCTAGGCTGCTGTGCTAAAGCTACTTCAGCCTAAGCTGCTATAACACTCTATTCTACTAAGAAGGGATAACTGGACCTGGCACAAGGAGTAAGTACCACAAGGTACCCACTATAAGCCAAGCCAGCCTCCTACATTGGTGGTGCAGCGGTGGCATAGGTACTTGTAACTGCTTTACCACTTTGTCATTGGTACTGTTCATGAGAAAAACATATACCAAATATTTGAATATGTACACATTGAACCAAAACAGTTTACTGTTTTTCTCTAAAACTTTCTACAAAGTTTCTGAAAAGTTCTGAAAACTTTTTAAAGTTTTCAAAAAGTTTTAAAAAGTTTTTTTTCTCTGTGTTTTCAAAAGTTCTAAAACTTTTTTTTCCCTCTGTCCTAAACATTTTCTACCATGTCTGCAATAGAGCTCACTCCCAAATGTCTTCAAGCAACTTATGAGGGTTTAAACTTTAAAAGTTTGAGGGGTCTCTGCATAGAAAGAGGTTTAAACATTGGTAAAAATCCTACCAAAGACTTTCTCTTCAACCTTCTCGTAGAAAATGACCAGAACCAGTCTGGCACATCCTAGGAACAGGAGGTAGGAGGGGAAGGTACCCAGTCAGACTCAGAGGAGTTCCCTGAAGAGATTGGGGAAGGTTCTTACAAAGACCTGCCATCTAGTAGGCCACTGTAGGAAGTACCATCTTGCTTGGCATGGTACCCCCATTTTCACTGTATGTATGTTTGTTTTAGCCCTTCTGTCACTGGGATCCTGCTAGGCAGGACCACAGTGATCATAGTATGTGCCCTGTATATGTTCCCTGTGTGGTGCCTACATGTATCACTGAGGCTCTGCTAACCAGAACCTCAGTGTTTATGCTCTCTCTGCTTTCTAAATTTGTCACTGCAGGCTAGTGACTAAATGTACCAATTCTCAGTGGCACACTGGTACACCCATATAATCCCCTTGTGTATGGTACTTAGGTACCCATAGTATTGGGGTTCCAGGAGATCCCTATGGGCTGCAGCATTTCTTTTGCCACCCATAGGGTGCTCAGACAATTCTTACACAGGCCTGTCACTGCAGCATGAGTGAAATAACATCCACGTTATTTCACAGCCATTTTACACTGCACATAAGAAACGTATAAGTCACCTATATGTCTAACCCTCACTTTGTGAAGGTTGGGTGCCAAGTTACTTAGTGTGTGGGCACCCTGTCACTAGCTAAGGTGCCCCCATATCGTTCAGGACAAATTTCCCAGGCTTTGTGAGTTCCAGGACACCTTTACATGCGTATACTATACGTAGGTCACTACTATGTATAGTGTCACAACGGTAACTCCGAACATGGCCATGTAACATGTCTAAGATCATGGAATTGTCACGCCAATACCATTCTGGTGTTGGGGAGACAATTCCATGATCCCCCGGTTCTCTAGCACAGAACCCGGGTACTGCCAAACTGCCTTTCCGGGGTTTCCACTGCAGCTGCTGCTGCTGCCAACCCCTCAGACACGATTCTGCCCTCCTGGGGTCTGGGAAGCCCCGGCCCAGGAAGGCAGAACAAAGGATTTCCTCTAAGAGAGGGTGTTACACCCTCTCCCTTTGGAAATCGGTGTGAAGGGCTGGGGAGGAGTAGCCTCCCCCAGCCTCTGGAAATGCTTTGATGGGCACAGATGGTGCCCTTCTCTGCGTAAGCCAGTCTACACCGGTTCAGGGATCCCCCAGCCTGGCTCTGGCGTGAAACTGGACAAAAGAAAGGGGAGTGACCACTCCCCTGACCAGTACCTCACTGGGGAGGTGCCCAGAGCTCCTCCAGTGTGTCCCAGACCTCTGCCATTTTGGATTCAGAGGTGTT
Organism: Pleurodeles waltl; assembly: GCF_031143425.1. NCBI lineage: Eukaryota > Metazoa > Chordata > Amphibia > Caudata > Salamandridae > Pleurodeles > Pleurodeles waltl. The sequence continues at coordinate 524,596 of NW_027149811.1, read as the reverse complement.
GGGGGCACACTGGACTGCTCTGAGTGGCCAGTGCCAGCAGGTGACGTCAGAGAACCCCTCTGATAGGCTCTTACCTCTCTTGGTAGCCAAACCTCCTTTCTTGGTAGCCAAACCTCCTTTTCTGGCTATTTAGGGTCTCTCCTCTGGGGTATTCTTCAGATAATGAATGCAAGAGCTCACCAGAGTTCCTCTGCACTTCCCTCTTTGACTTCTGCCAAGGATCTACTACTGACTGCTCCAGGACGCCTGCAAAACCACAACAAAGTAGCAAGACGATTACCAGCAACATTGTAGCGCCTAATCCTGCCGGCTTTCTTGACTGCTTCCTGGTGGAAGTCATCTGGGTCCCCTCTCATCTCGATGATCGTGGTCCCTGGAACAAAGGATTTATATCCAAGTGACCCCCACAGTCCAGTGATCCTTCGGTCCAAGTTTGGTGGAGGTAAGTCCTTGCCTCCCCACGCTAGACTGCAAAACCTGTGTGCTGTGTGATTTGCAGCTGCTCCGGCTTCTGTGCCATTGTCCAAGGATTCCTTTGTGCACAGCCTACCCTGGGTCCCCAGCACTCTGTCCTGCAGTGCTCAACCCTCTGAGTTGGACTCCGACGACGTGGGACCCTCCTTTGTGACTCTGAGTGGACTCCGGTTCACAAATCTTCTAAGTGCCTGCTCTGATACTTCTGTGGGCGCTGCCTGCTTCTTTTGGGGCTCTCTGGGTTGCTGAGCACCCCCTCTGTCTCCTCCTCCAAGGGGCGACATCCTGGCCCTTCCTGGTCTCCAGCAGCACCTAAAAACCTCTACCGCAACCCTTGCAGCTAGCAAGGCTTGTTTGTGGTATTTCTGCGTGGAAACACTTCTGCAACCTCCAGCACGCCGTGGGACATCTTCCATCCAAAGGAGATGTTCCTAACCCTTTTTGTTGTTGCAGAATCCTTGGCTTCTTCCACTCAGAGGCAGCTTCTTGCACCTTGCAGAATCCCCCTATCATGACTATTGTGTCCTATTGGGGTAGTAGGGGTACTTTACTCCTACTTTTCTGGGTCTAGGGGTGGGGTATCTTGGACACCCTGACTGTTTTTTTACAGTCAAAGTGACCCTCTACAAGCTCCCATAGGTCTGGGGTCCATTTGTGATTCTTATTCCACTTTTGGAGTATATGGTTTGTGTTGCCCCTAGACCAATGTTCACCTATTGCATCCTATTGTAATTCTACACTGTTTGCATTACTTTTCTTACTATTACTTACCTGTGTTGGGTTTGTGTACATATAACTTGTGTATATTACTTACCTTCTAACTGAGGGTACTCACTGAGATACTTGTGGCATATTGTCATAAAAATAAAGTACCTTTATTTTTAGTAACTCTGAGTATTGTGTTTTCTTATGATATTGTGCTATATGATATAAGTGGTATAGTAGGAGCTTTGTATGTCTTCTAGTTCAGCCTAAGCTGCTTTGCCATAGCTACCTTCTATCAGCCTAAGCTGCTAGAAACACCTCTATTCTACTAATAAGGGGATAATTGGACCTGGCACAGGGTGTAAGTACCACAAGGTACCCACTATAAGCCAGGCCAGCCTCCTACATTGGTGGTGCAGCGGTGGGATAAGTACTTGCAACTGCTTTACCACTTTGTCGTTTGGTACTTTTCGTAAGAGAATCATATACCAAATAGTTCTGTATATGTACACTCAACCAAAAAAGTTTACTTTTCTATTCTAAAACTTTTAACAAAGTTCTGAAAAGTTTTTGAAAACTTCTAAACGTTTTTCCAAAGTTTGAAAAAGTTTTTTTCTGTGCTTTCTAAAGTTCTAAAACGTTTTCTTTCTCACTATCCTTAAACCTATACTATCATGTCTGTTGTAGAGCCCACTCCCAAAACTGTTAATGCAACATATGAGAGTTTAAACTATAAAAGTTTGAAGGGTCTCTGCCTTGATAGAGGTTTGAGTATAGGTAAGAACCCTACAAAACAGTTTCTCTTTAACATGCTCATTGTAGATGACCAGAACCAGTCTGGCCCATCTCAGGAGAGGTTAGGAAAAGGAGAAGCTTCCCAGTCAGATTCAGAGGAGTTCCCTGGAGAAGCTGGAGAAGGTTCTTACAAGGGCCTGCCCCCTAGCAGGACACCTAGTGATACTGGTAGTTATAGAGGCTCCCACAACAGAAGGGCATATTTCACCCCTAGAGGTCAGGTTACTGGGGTCTAGAAAGTTAGGGACAGGTCTCCCTCTGAAACTTCCCACATTTCTTCTGTGTCTAAACATTCCCAACCCACCCACCCTGAGGATAACTTAATGGAAAGGGAACTCAAAAAGCAGAGATTGGAAGAGGCCAGGCTAAAGCTTAAACAGCAGCAGCTGGCCTTAGACAGGGAATCCCTGGATGTAGAGAGGGAAAGACAAAGATTGGGGTTAGTTCCCCATGGTAGCAGCAGCAGTGTTTCTGATAGCAGTCCTGTTAGAGAGCAAGATTCCAGAAACCTGCATAAGGTAGTCCCCCCTTACAAGGAGGGGATGACATTAGCAAGTGGTTTGCTGCACTTGAGAGGGCCTGTATGGTACAGTTGGTCCCTCAAAGGCAGTGGGCTGCTATCTTGTGGCTATCTTTCATGGGTAAGGGTAGGGATAGGCTCCTTACTGTCAGAGAAAGTGATGCTAATAATTACAAAGTTTTGAAGGATGCACTTTTGGATGGATTTGACTTAACCGCTAAACAGTACAGGATTAAGTTCAGAGACACCAGAAACGAGTCCTCTCAAGACTGGACAGACTTTGTAGACTGTTCAGTGAAGGCCTTGGAGGGTTAGTTACATGGCAGTAAGGTGACTGACTATGTAAGCCTGTATAATCTGATCCTGAGATAGCATATACTTAACAATTGTGTGTCTGATTTGTTGCACCAGTACTTGGTAGACTCAGATCCGACCTCTCCCCAAGAATTGTAAAGAAGGCAGACAAATGGGTCAGAATAAGAGTGAACAGAAAAGTTCATACATGGGGTGACAAGGATGGTAAGAAGAAGGATAGTAAGTCTTCTGACGAGGGTGGGGACAAAGACAAATAACATTCTGAATCTTCATCAGGCCCACAAAAATCCTCTGTGGGTGGTGGGTCCAAATCCTCTTCTTATAATCAGAAAAAGCCTTGGTGTTATTTATGTAAAGTAAAAGGCCATTGGTCAAGTGATTCCACTTCTCCAAAGAAAAACACCAAACCTCCCACCCCCACAACCCAACTGCAACCTCTAGTGCCCCTAGTAATAGCAGGGGTGGTGGGAAGTCTACTAAAAATAGACAATCCAAGGGTGTAGCTGGGCTCAATATTGTCAGCGTAGTTGGGGTTGGTCTTGTTAGGGAGACCACAGAGGCTGTTTTAGTCTCTGATGGTGGCATTGACTTTTCCATCTTGGTTGCTTGCCCCCTTAATATGGGTAAGTACAAGCAACTACCCCAATCAACGGTGTTGAGGTTGAGGCCTACAGGGACACAGGAGCCAATGTAACTATGGTTATAGAGAAACTGGTTCACCCTGATCAACACCTACTTGGTCAGCAGTACCAAGTGACTGATGCTCATAATAACACTCTTAGCCACCCCATGGCTGTTATGAATCTCAACTGGGGTGGGGGTGGTTGCTGGTCCAGAGAAAGTTGTGGTAGCCACTGAATTACCTGTAGATTGCTTACTAGGCAATGATTTGGAGACATCAGCTTGGGCTTAAGTGGAGTTGGAGGCTCATGCAGCAATGCTGGGCATTCCTGGGCATATTTTTGCTTTGACAAGGGCTCAGGCCTAAAAGCAAAAAGGAGAGGGAAACGTGGATCCTGGAACAATGGACCAAGTGCTCCCAAAAGCTAGGGGTAGGTAGGGTAAATCCTTGCCCACTATCCGTCCCTCTCCAGAAGATTCCCCTTTTGAGAAAGAGGAATCCTCTCCCTGTGCAGAACCTACACCAGAGGAGCTGGCAGCAGACACTGCTGAGCTTTTGGGTGCAGGGGGGGCTGCTAGGGAAGACTGAGTGTGGCACAGCAGACCTGTCCCAAACTAGAGGGTTTAAGACAGCAAGCTGTCAAGCAGCAGAATGGGGATGTCAGTGATAGCCATAAGGTGTATTGGGAAGACAACCTCTTGTACACTGAGTCAAAGGACCCTAAACCTGGAGCTGCCAGGAGATTGGTTATTCCCTTGCAGTACAGAGAGTTTCTTCTCACCTTGGCACATGACATTCCTTTGGCTGAGCATTTGGGACAACCTAAAACATGGGACAGGCGTGTTCTCCTGTTTCACTGGCCTCATATGTCAGAGGACACTAAAGAGTTTTGTCGCTCTTGTGTGACCTGCCAAGCGAGTGGCAAGACTGGTGGCACTCCAAAGGCCCCCTTAATTCCACTTCCAGTGGTTGGGGTGCCCTTTGAAAGGGTAGGGGTTGAAATAGTTGGCCCCGTTGACCCTCCAACAGCTTCAGGCAATAGATTTATCCTATTGGTAGTGGACCATGCCACTAGGTACCCTGAAGCCACCCCCTTAAGGACCACTACAGCTCCTGCAGTGGCAAAGGCCCTCCTGAGAATCTTTTCCAGAGTGGGTTTCCCTAAAGAAGTGGTGTCAGACAGAGGTAGTAACTTCATGTCTGCATACCTCAAGGCAATGTGGAAGGAATGTGGTGTAACTTACAAGTTTACCATCCCTTACCATCCACAAACAAATGGTCTGGTTGAGAGGTTTAATAAAACTCTCAAAGGTATGATAATGGGACTCCCTCAAAAACTCAGAAGGAGATGGGATGTCCTGTTACCTTGCCTCCTTTTTGCTTACAGGGAGGTACCCCAAAAAGGAGTGAGCTTCAGCCCCTTTGAGCTCCTCTTTGGGCACCCTGTGAGAGGTCCCCTTGCTCTTGTTAAGGGGGTTGGGAACAACCTTGAAAAGCTCCTAAACAGGACATTGTGGACTATGTACTTGGCCTAAGATCAAGAATGGCTGATTGCATGAAAAAGGCAAGTAAAAACCTTCATGCCAGCCAGGAGCTGCTAAAGCAATGGCATGACCAGAAGGCGTGGGTATTGGAGCCTGTGGCCCCAAGAGCACTCCAGGACAAATGGACATCTAATTGTTGAGAAAAAGGGTGAGGTTACCTATTTGGTAAACCTTGGCACTGCCAGGAGTCCCCTTAGGGTGCTCCATGTCAACCGCCTAAAACCCTGCTATGACAGGGAGGGCTGATCTCACCCTTCTCATGGCAAATGATGAATGACAGGAAGCAGAGAGTGACCCTCTCCCTGATCTCTTTTCCACCACTGAAACTAATGCTTTAGTGGAGGGAGTAGTTTTGGCAGATTGTCTGACTGCAGAACAGAAAGACAACTGCATAAATCTCCTTGGACAGTTTTCTCACCTCTTTTCAATTGTGCCAGGAACAACTTCCTGGTGTGAACACACAATTGATACTGGAGACAGCTTGCCTGTCAAAAGTAAAATCTATAGGCAGCCTGACCATGTCAGGGTCTGCATAAAACAAGAGGTGCAGAAAATGCTTGATCTAGGAGTGGTTGAACCTTCTGAAAGCCCATGGGCGAGTCCTGTGGTGCTTGTACGAAAGCCACACTCAAAAGATGAAAAAAGGGAGATGAGGTTTTGTGTAGACTACAGAGGTCTCAATCAGGTAACAAGAATTGATGCTCACCCTATACCCAGGGCAGATAAGCTCATTGATACACTGGCATCAGCCAAGTAACTTAGCACCTTTGATTTGACTGCAGGGTATTGGCAGATCAAATTGGCTGAGGATGCTAAACCAAGAACTGCATTTTCAACTATAGGAGGGCACAACCAATTTACAGTGATGCCCTTTGGTTTGAAAAATGCACCTGCCACTTTTCAGAGGTTGGTGAACACAGTCCTGCAAGGGTTGGAGGCTTTTAGTGCAGCATATCTAGATGATATAGCTGTCTTTAGCTCCACCTGGAATGAGCACCTGGTCCACTGTTGGAAAGTTTTAGAGGACCTGCAAAAGGCAGGCCTCTCTATCAAGGCCTCAAAGTGCGAGATAGGGCAGGGAAAGGTGGTTTATCTGGGACACCTGGTAGGTGGAGAACAGATTGCACCACTTCAGGGGAAAATCCAAACAATCATGGATTGGGTTCACCCTACAACTCAGACCCAAGGGAGAGCCTTCTTAGGCCTCACTGGGTATTACAGGAGATTCATTAAAAACTATGGCTCCATAGCAGACCCTCTTAATGATCTCACTAGTAAAAAGATGCCTAAAAAGGTATTATGGACAGCTAGCTGTCAGAAAGCTTTTGAGGACCTCAAACAGGCCATGTGCTCTGCACCTGTCCTAAAAAACCCATGTTACTCCAAGAAATTCATTGTTCAAACTGATGCATCTGAATTAGGGGTAGGGGCAGTCTTATCACAACTGAATTCTGAGGGCCAGGATCAACCAGTTGCTTTTATCAGCAGAAGGTTGACCCCTAGAGAAAAGCATTGGTCTGCCATAGAGAGGGAGGCCTTTGCTGTGGTCTGGGCACTGAAAAAGTTGAGGCCATACCTGTTTGGCACTCACTTTATTGTTCAGACAGACCACAAACCTCTACTTTGGCTAAAACAAATGAAAGGTGAAAATCCTAAATTGTTGGTGGTCCATATCTCTACAGGGAATGGACTTTACATTGGAACATAGACCTGGGAGTACCCACTCTAATGCAGATGGACTCTCCAGATATTTCCACTTAGACAATGAAGACTCATCAGGTCATAGCTAGTCTTATTGTCCTTCGTTTGGGGGGGGGTTGTGTAGGAAAGTAGCATCTTGCCTGGCATGTTACTCCCATATTTCACTGTATATATGTTGTTTTAGTCTATGTGTCACTGGGACCCTGCCAGGCAGGGCCCCAATGCTAATAAGTATGTGCCCTGTATGTGTTCCCTGTGTGATGCCTAACTGTCTCACTGAGGCTCTGCTAACAAGAAGGAGGAAAGTCCAGGATAGAGTCCAGTCTATTTGTATCACAGGTGCATTGTCCAAGGGGGGATAGGAAGGGGAGCAATGGCAGTTCAAGGTGGACAGGCTGACAGAGTGGTACACCAGAGTGACAATCAGGAGAGTCTTATTTCCTGGCGGGGGTCTTGGCAATGTTCTCTGGCTTCTGCCTGGATTGCAGGGACCGTTTGCGGAGTGGTTCTCCTTCTGCAGGGGGAGGGGTACTGGTGGCCTGTTGTTCCTGTGGCGGGGCCTCCTGTCCAATAGTGGCAGCAGATGTGGAGGGCTGTTCATCGGTGTGGCTAGTGTCAGGGGCCCTGTAGTGTGCCACTGCCTCCCTCATGGTGTTGGCCATGTATGCCAGCACCCCTGCAATGGGGACCAGGGTGGTGTTGGGATGGGTGGGTTGTGATGGTGGGGTGTATGTGAGGTGGTGGGGTGATGGGGGTGAGGGTAGGGGTGGGGGTATGTGATGGCATGCAGGCGGGGGTGAAAGTAGTAAAGAGTTGACTTACCAGACTCCACTCCTTCTGCTACTCCTGCCAGGCCCTCAGGATGCAGTATTGCCAAGACTTGCTCCTCCCATGTTGTTAGTTGTGGGGGAGGAGGTGGGGGTCCACCGCCAGTCCTCTGTACAGCTATCTGGTGTCTTGCTACCACGGAACATACCTTCCCCGTAGGTCGTTTGAAGTGATTGAGGTAAAACAAACTTGCGGCAAACACAGTAGATTTTATTCGTTTTAGGAAAAGCCCTCCGATCTCCAAACGCGTCAGAGGCGGCACACGAGCAGCAACCGTTTAATGTTTATTGCCGCGCTCGCTCCGCTCGCTCTCCTGGTGTCGCGCTAGGCAACACGAACGCTGCTCGCAAACCGCGACTACAACTTTTATTTTTTTTTATTTTTTTTGTAACCAATACAACTCCCACCTCAACAAAAATAAAAATACACCAATATTTACAAATGCTACAAACCACAATCAAAGATAAACACAAAAGAAATTAACATTGCCAGAAAATACATCGAAATTACCTGTTGTCTCATAAATACAGTTTTAAAGACAAATCTCATACGGTAACTCATTGACGCAGGCTTCCAAGGCAATTTTCCTACTCTGTTACTCCTACGCACGACCAAACCTTCACCAGCACTGTCACGCAAATCAGACTGTTTCACTAAACCAGCCCCACTTACATTCGAGTCAGACTGTCTTACTAAATCACCCTTGCGTACAAACTGAGGATCCGATCTCCCTTGCAGTTTAAATACCTTGGATTTGTTCCACCACTTATTGCCCTGAACCCTTACAGCATTACCCAAAACCAGTTCTACCCTAACCGGTTCAGAAAACTTGGGAATGCCCTTCTTAACAAAAGTAGGCAATTTTACTGCAACCCAATCGCCTACTGCAATAAGCGACTCTTTTCCCCTTTCTTGTTGTCAAAGTATCTCTTTTGTGCACACTGCTTGTTAATCACATTAGTTTTGATGAGGTCAGTACGGTCTCCAACCTGCATATTTTTGAAAAACTTGGACATCCACCCAGGTTTGATTTGCGTATTGGGCTTTCTTCCTTTCAAAGCTTCAAAAGGAGATACCCCTGTGGTGGAATGAGGAGTTGTTCTATAAAACCACAGCATTGCTTGGACTGACACCTGCACATCACACCCATTCTTCAACGCCCACCTGACACAGTCCCCCAACACACGGTTGAATCTCTCCACCAAACCATTCGTTTGGGGTTGATAAAGAGAACATCTCAGATGTTTAACATGACCTTGCTCCAAAAATGTTTTAAACTCTTCAGACATAAATTGAACTCCATTGTCCAAAATGACTTCCTCTGGAAACCCTTCACTCATGAACACTTCCCTCAGGAATAGCACAATAGTCTTTGCATTCGGGTACTGAACAAATTTGACATAAAGCCACTTTGAAAAATAGTCAACAACAACATACGCATACCGCAACTTACAATTTAGTGAGTGAAAAGGTCCTACCATATCAACCCCCAATTTACGCCAAGGACCACCAGGACACAATATGGGCATTAGGGGTGGTGTCACAAGTTTCAAACACTTGTCAGAATTGGAACACATTACACAATTCCTTACTAATTGATCGATTTCATTGTCCATGCGAGGCCACCAAAAACTATCTCTCACTCGTCTTTTTGTCAATGTGGCCCCCAAATGACCATCATGCGCTTTCTTTAATAGAGAACACCTCAACGCCTCCGGGGGAATTAATTTGTCGTTCCTCAAAAGAATACCATCCTCAATTGTCAACTCATCAGAAACCTTCCAAAATGGCTGAATGGCTGTCGTCAAGTCCCTCTCATATGGCCAGCCCTCAACTATACACTTCATAACTGTGCACAAGTCAATATCAGCAGCCATCTTCTCCTTCCACTCTGAATCAGAACATACACACACACTTGTTCAACCTCAACTGCTGCAATCAAACTACGTTCGTCATCCACAAAATCATCAAACGTCGGGCTACACTGACTGGGAAATCTTGACAGAAAATCTGCCCTCACGTTACGCCCCCCAGGTATATGCATCACTTCAAAATCATACTGCATCAATCTCGCTACCAATCTAGCAATTCTGGGTGTACCTGTTTTGTCATTAGTTCCTTTCAAAATTGAGACTAACGGTTTATGATCAGTTTTTAACAGAAAGTGTCTCCCCCACACATAACACCTGAATTTTTCAATGGCCCAAACACAAGCCAACAGCTCCTTTTTCGATAACAGAATAATGCACTTCTGGTGTTCTTAATACTCTAGAGGCAAAGCCAATGGTGTTTTCAACACCATCAATCATTTGGGTCAACACTGCACCCAAACCATCATTGCTGGCATCAACCGTAAGACAACATTGAAACCGTGGATCATACGGTTTCAGCACCTTAGCCTGTGTCAACATGATCTTGATGTCCTCAAACGCTTTATCACATTCTGAACACCACACAAAACTGGTCTTGTCTTTCAATAAATTGGATAAAACTCTCTCTTGACTCGCATACTCCGGTATAAACTGAGAGTAAAACTCACACATACCCAAAAACACTTTAACTCCAGCCTTGTCTGTAGGCTGGGGAGCGGCTGTGATCGCATCAATCAAACCGTGTTTGGGACTAACACCCTCCTGACTAATTACATGACCCAAATACTCAACCGACGACTTCATGAAATGACATTTCTCTCTCCTTAGAACCACGCCATGAGTCATGAATTTCTGTAAAACCTGTCGTAAAACATTGTCATGCACTTGCTGGTCGGGTGCATGAATTAATACGTCATCCTGGAAAACCACCACGTTGGAAATCCCCTTTAACAATGTACACATGATTCTTTGAAACACCGAAGCCGCCGATGCCAGCCCAAATGGCATATGGCAAAACTGTAAAACACCAAAAGGTGACACAAAAGCTGTTAAAAACCTGTACTCCGGATCAAGTTCTACCTGATGGTACGCACTAGCCAAGTCTAAGTTCGTAAAAATCTTCGCACCTTTGATAGTGGACAGCATTTCGTTGATATTGGGGAGGGGATGTGAGTCTACCCAAATTTCCCTGTTGAGTGCTCTCAAGTCCACACAAATTCTTAAATCCCCATTCTTTTTCCTAGCCACTACTAATGGAGAAAGCCACAAAGAGGATTCAATTGGTTCTATATTCCCCTTGTTCTGTAGATTTTCTAGTTCCCTTTCTAAATCTTCTTGCACGCTAAAGGGAACAGATCTTAGTTTATGCTTGACTGGAATGGCATTGGCTTTCACTTTTATTTTATGTTTAAACCCATGCAACTTTCCCAATTCACCTGAAAAGACCTTAGGGAAATCATTAAGAAGGGCGTCAATCCCCCCGAATCTCTTAATACTGCAACCTGCTCAGACGTACAAGGTCTCAACACCATTCCAAACAGGCCCTGATGGAACCAGCCTAAAATGTTCAACCCTCTAGCCGCTACATAGACTTTACCAAATACGCGTCTCCCCTTAAACTCGAGAATGTCATCAAATAAACCTTGAAGTTCAATCTTCCTCCCTTCGTAGGACACAGGAGCCCTATCTGGCGGTTCAAGAGCACGCTCGCCCCAATTCAGCTTGAACAATTCCAGAGTAATCATAGTGATCCTAGCCCCTGAGTCCGCTAGCAACCGCAACCACTTGTCTCCCACTCTTATGCAAACATAGAGATTCACACAATTATCCGGATCACCAGTCTTAACCGCTCCCTCAACCACACTCAAAACCATGTCCTGAACCTCTTCCATAAGATGCTCCACCGCTTCATCATTCTCTTCCATCACCGTCATGACAGATTCTCGTTTACCACCTTGACAAACTTTTGCAAAATGCCCCAACCTGCCACAACTCCTACATTGGACACCCAAAGCTGGGCAACTCCTAAATCCTTTTTGATGCATAGAATTACCACATCTAAAACAAAAATATTTTGTTTGAAGAACACATTGGAATTGGCAAACTTATTGTTTTTCTGTCCACAAGACTTGATCCCAGTCTTTTTGTCATCCTTGTTGACAATCGCATTGATTCTGCTGAACGTTGCCAATTCTATTTCCTTAGAAGACTTGATAGAAGATTCTATGCTCTTAGCAATCCTTATCGTCTCCACCAACGTTGGATTGTCCAGCGATAACAACTTCTGTCTGATAGACTTGGCTGTTCCTTGACAAATAAACTGGTCTCTAATAAGTTGATCACCCAACACTCCGAACTGGCATTCTGCAGCTAGAACGCGCTACGCCGAAATATATGTGTCCACATCTTCACTTGAGCGTTGTTCTCTTTTAAAACATTTGTGTCTAGCCACTACCAAGCTGGGGGGAGCATCAAATCTGTTGCTCATCTTCTTCACCGCAGATTCATACTCATCCAGTTCATCATCCTCCATTTGTACTTCAGGTAGATGCTTGAAAATCGCTCTACCCTCAAAGCCAATAGAATGGAGCAGCAGACATTTTTTCCGTTTCGGCCTGTAACGTGATGCGCCAATCGCCCCTAAATATGTTTTGAAGGCATCAAACCATTGTTTCCAACATATAGCTGGTTCACCTGGACTGTCTAGAAATGGCGGTGGGGGCAGAACCGATTGCATGGTGAGGCAACTCAAAAATATTCAATAAAAAAAATATAACTGTATTGAAAACTAATTTTGATGAATTATCCACAACACACCAGAATAAAAAAAAAATGTTTTTTTTTTCCTCACATCAGTAGTTAGATTTCCAACAAATGTTCACTACACAGTCTAAAAACCTTCTGAGAACAATTGTCTTAAGTCTGTTAAACGCTGTCTATAAACATATACTGTGACAACGTAAAGTAGCGAAGCTCTAATCATCAGTAGACCAGATCCATACCTCTTTTGAATTTAGTAGTAAATAAACTCCTTAGTTTGCGTTGGGCTTATTTTTGCGTGCAGTTGGAGTATTTCCATGAAGCAAAGCCACTCCCATGAGGTGCTGAAATCACTTTTTTTTTTCTATTTCCTGGTGTTTCCGACGTCGTCACCGCCTCCAACATCGAAGAACCACAGAAAAAATACTAGCAGCGCAGGGCCAAATGAAGTGATTGAGGTAAAACAAACTTGCGGCAAACACTGTAGATTTTATTCGTTTTAGGAAAAGCCCTCCGATCTCCAAACGTGTCCGAGGCGGCACACGAGCAGCAACCGTTTAATGTTTACGGCCGCGCTCGCTCCGCTCGCTCTCCTGGTGTCTCGCTAGGCAACACCAGAACGCTGCTCGCAAACCGCGAGTACAACATTGTTCCACCTCTTCCTGATGTTATCCCTTGCTCTGGGGTGCTATCCCACAGCGTTGACCCTGTCCACGATTCTCCGCCATAGCTCCATCTTCGTAGCAATAGATGTCTGCTGCACCTACGATCCGAATAGCTGTGGCTGTACCCGGATGATTTCTTTTACCATGACCCTTAGTGCCTCCTCTGAGAACCTGGGGTGTCTTTGTGGTGCCATGGGAGTAGTGTGTGGATGTGTGTGAGGATGTGTGGGGTGATGTGTTGGGGTGTGTGCTGTAAGGTGCGTGGATGGTGTATGGGTGATGGTGTTCTGTGGCACGGGTTCTGTGGATGCTCTTGGTGTCTCTCTCTCTCTGTTGTCAATTTTTTTGAGTCATAAAGGGTTGTGGGTAGTGTGTGTGTGTGTGTGTTCTATAGTGTTGTGGGTTTGGTGTGTGTATGTGTGTCAGGTGTGTGTAGTTTGAATTGTCCAATTTAGTGTTGTTTTGTATGTGTGTGTGTACTTTGAGAGTGTGGCAGTATGTACTGCCAATGGTTTACCATGGTTGAAGGTCTGTCGCTGTGATTCATGGGTCATAATGCTGTGGGCGTGGTTCTGTTGGCGTAACAGTGTGGGTTTGCTACCGCCAGTTTATCAGTGACCTTTGGGCTGGTGGACTTGTGTGTGTGGCTGTATAGTGACGGATTGCTATGTGTGGGTCATAATATGGGTAGTGGTAAACCGCGGCAGCGGCGGTATGTTGGCGCAGTCGGCATGGAGGTAAGCGGGACTTACCGCCAATGTCATAATGAGGGCCTAATTCTTTAAAAAGTTCATATCTCTTGTTCCCCTTATCCAATTTTAATTATTTTGGTGTCATTTTAAAGATAAAAATATAGGCCCTCATTATAACTTTGGCGGTAACTGACACCTACCGCCATGGCAGCGGCTGCCAACATACCAAAGCCGAGGCTACCAGCTGCCCACCCCCATTATGATCGTAGACGGAATTCCACCAGAAGGCTGGCGGAATACAGTTGACAGTCATGGTGGCAGACACCGGTAAGGTGAGCCATGATACTGCCTAGCGGTGTTTTGCTGGCAGACGCGATGCGTCCCATCTCCTGCCGGGGGACCCCCTGCAAGCAGGTAAGTTGGGTTCTCTGACAGAAGAAGGGGCTAGGGGGGTTTTGTGTGTGGGGGGGTGTCTGTTTTTGGATGCATGCATGAGGGTGTTAGTCATATTGAATGCATTTGTGAATGACTGAATGTGAGTTTACATTTATGCTGTGTGTTGTGAATGCGTGTGTGCAACAATGTGTGTTGGTGTGTGTTGCGGTGTGTGGGTATGCATGTGTGCATGCGTGGTGGATGTGGGTATGCATGTGTGTATGATTGTGTACGTGTGTACAGGTAGGTGTGTAAATGTGGGGGGGCATGAGAGGGTATGGGGAGGGGCCACAAAAACCATGGCGGTAGGTGGGGTCATAATCCAAACGGTGGGACTGTGACGGACGCCTGGCTGAAGACCGAAGTCTCCAGCCCAGCAGCCGTTACCACCCTGGTGGACGTAGTGGTACATTGGCGATTTGGCTTGAGTCAAACCGCCAAAATCACAATTTGGGAAAAGGTACCGCCATTCCGTTGGCAGTACCTTTCCTTAAATTACCACCAGGGTCGTAATGAGGGCCTTAGTCTATTTTTATAAATTGGTGTTGATTTTTTATAGTGTTTTGTGTTTTACTTATTAACTGTTTTGTGATGTTTAAATGCTTAACACACCGTCTCCTAAGCTAAGCCTTGTTGCTCATTGCCAAGCTACCAAGGGTTGAGTGGAGAATAAATTATTGAGACCTGACTGGACCTAGTGGGGGTTAGTGGCCCATTGCTAAGGGTAGGTACTTACCTGCTGTTACCAATAATCCACTTTCCAACATAGTTCAACAAATTATAGCATCTTCACAGCTCTTTCAACTTCCAGTGGTCTCATGTATTTTACTAACTACCTCGTATGCTCAGATCGAGTGACCCATCATTCAGATAAAGCAGCATTAATAATTATTTTGTAAATTGGAAAATATTAGTCAAATGCAGCTTTATTATTAGACATGGAAGGAAGAAGATAAGTTTCAAGTTTGCTCCTGGAGTCTGGCCTCTTTGTGCTCTCATCCACCACACTTTTAAATATGTTGTGAAGTTGAGAGTGTGTCAGGTATGATCAGTGCAATATTTTGTTATTGATATGGTGTAATCTACCAATCCTCGATACCGTCTTTAGTTACCTCACCACATTTGACCATTCGTTATTGGTTAGTGTCCCTCTCCTCTGTCTCTGATCTACTCATCTCTTAGATCTGATAGGCTCACTTTATTCATGTCCAGCATCACCAAATATGTCAGTGTCACCGACTTTCTGCCGCCTTCCAGCTTCAGTAATAATGCTGAGACCTCATGCATATTTGGTGGGTTATCAGTGACATCTCAGTACTCTCTGAACTTTTGACTAGTGGATTAATTGCCAGGAATACACTCAGTGGAATCCTGCACACCTGCTGCAGACTGTGAATTGAGTTCAATTCATTTGCAGTTCAATAACTGACCTAGTGTCTCAGTTCCCATGCCACCAGATCTGTATGTCTATTCACTAACCTAAAGTAGAGTAAGGAGACAGTAGCAATTCAGGACCAAATGCCATCTTTGTGTGCATTAAGAACCACACCCTACTCCAGTAGTACTTGGCTACCCATAACAACCGAAAGTATGTTCATACTTATGCTGGGGGCTGAGTAAGTATGGTAATGAGAGAGCGTAGTTTATATAATCCATATTAACATGAAATGTTTATGAACAAGTGTGTGATAATGCCGCATAGAAATTATATTAATATATTTTGCTTAAATGTGCACTTGAAATGTGACCACGGGGAGTGGCCGCCAATGTATACGGGGACTAATGAAAATGACTAATGCTTATGAATTTTGTATTAAAGTATGATTTTGTACTAATTTTTAATGATTATGTTATTACAGTTATGCTAAAAGAATCTTGCAGGCCTTAAGTTAGCATGAGACGAAGCCTAGCTGCCTGGCTCTCATATTAAATGTGTTTTTCTAAACGTGCAGTGTACTGACTCGCAAAAGGACATGACTTCTTGTTTTTCTTCAACTAGAAGCTGAATGTAACCATAGTGGACCCGTTCTCATGAAATTCATCTTGCTTGTAGAAATGTTTAGTTAAAATGCAACAGTGTAGATTAGTATAATGTACAAGGCCATTCAAACCGTTACGGACAATGGAGCTACTGACCAAAAGATGTGCAAAGAATTACAGAAGGATGAAATCATACTGGACGTGCTACCTCTGAAGACGTCAATCATATGGACCAATGAAATGTCTGTAAATGAATATGGGGTGAAAGATTAATGACCTTATCTGTTTTCTAATAGGGTAGAGATAGTGGGGTATATCATTCAACCAATTAAGTTTTAGGGGAATGTACAACGAAAAAGGGATAAAAACCCATGACACGGGGTTAGGGAAATGCTGTTGATTTGATCCAGAGACTTTGTCACTTTGCCTAGTGACTTTGCTGATTTTCACTTAGAACCATCCTTTTCCTTAGATTGCCCATTTTTACACTTTATCTCCTTATGAGGGAAGTGCCCCTTTTTGCCCCAGAGCTGAGTTTTGACTGATGGCGAATCATCTGATGTCCTGAAGACAAAGACTGACCCTGAGTGCTGACCTAAACCTTGGAGGGTAACTATGACAATGAAATTGTGATTTGTCTGTTTGCTTTTCCTTTCTAGGTACCAACTGCTTACTTTGACAGAGACCGTAACTAGATGTTTTCCAAAGTGGTGTTCTAAATTGTTTTGCATGAAGCCCAACATGCCAATGCTAATCAGTGGTTAGGACAGGTGCTCACTAAACTGACGCAAATAGGCAAACGTCTGAATCGATGCTTTGTTGAACTGACGCGTTGATGACACTCTGCTAAACTTAATCTATGTACACGCCGTGTTATATTCTAATGTTTGTGATTCTTGCCTTAATTAAATCTTATCAGAGTTGCCATATTGTGACTAAGTTATTGTGTTTCTTGGTGTTGAGATTAACACATCTGCTTTTAGAATTGTAATTAATAGGGAATGAAACTCATAAAAGTCTACTAAACTGGTGTGGTTATTCATGACTGCAAGGTCATGGTGGTGTCTTGAATTGATTAATGTCTTTGACTAAAGTGAAATGCATTGTGGTAATAAATATAGATGACATTATTGATGTATTGATTGACATATTGATTAGCTATCTCGTCCTAATGTGTCTCTCAGCTGGGTCAAAATATTCATTGGCCTAAAACGAGTCCTAATGTGTAATAAATTATCATAAAGGGACGCGTTACCAGTAAGATATCAGTGTTCCAATTTCACTCAAGCATTTATCTCACTTCAGAATTATCAGTGCCTTGTAGCTACTTGGAAACCCACTAGAGCTGAGCTGCCAGATGGTAAAAGTCGGGAACACCCATTCCTCTCTCCAACCTAAATAACTGCAAGTGAGGTACTGTCCCCCCCTTCAACTATCAATCAATATACCACTAACTTCCCTCATGGGCAATGCACTGAAGAACTATAGGAGCTGTAGATAGATTATCATGTTGACTAATGCCAATCATCCTTTATCAGCAGGGGCATGTTCCAGTCCTTCCCTAAATTACAAATGTTGACAACAACCTAGGACAGATTTGCCACCATCATATCTGCAGCTCTGTGATAGATCTGAATACTCAGGTAATGGAAGGTGGCAGCCTCCCAGGATGCATGCAATTTGGGGAAAATATCTATTTCTTAGTCTCCAATTGGCCTCAGAGGGAAAATACAGAGGGCTTCATTTACTATGTTTTAGCCCAGGGCAGCGCCGCAAGCCTCTTTACTGCACCAAGCTGTGTCAAAACAAAAGGGTAGAAATGCACCATATCTATAAGATACGGGACATTCCTGTCCTTGTCTCCTGCACTGGTGCACAAATTGCTGCCTAGCTCTATTGCAGGCACCCTTGCACTGTGGTGCAAAGGTGTCTTGTTTTAGGAATTAATTTTTATGTGCAGGAAGGGACACCTTCCTGCACATCAACAATCATTAATGGTATTTTCCTTTTTCTATGTGCGCTGTAGAATGCAGCACACATATAAAGAGTAGAAAACGGGGAGAGATAATGTTACTTCTCCCCATTGAGCCACTTTACTGCCACCCCTGAGGTGGCGTAGGAATCTGATGCATACCCAGACTTGTAAATCTGTTAATGCATCAGATTCCGTCGGATTCCCTCCATGTTGCTGTGAGAACACCCATAGCAACACCCATTGAAAGCCCCTTTCACCCAGTGTTATGTGGGAAAAGGGTCCATATTTACAAGGACATGAAAAGCCATGCAAGGTAACTTTGTGTGGCCTTGTAAATATGGACAGGCACACTGCACCACTGGAGCATTAAAAAAAAATGACGCTCTGGTGGCGCAGTGTGCCGCTAGGGCCTCATAAATGAGGCCCACAATTTTCAAACATTTACCCATAGCCCTAACATGTCACTAAACCATGTCAAAGCACTCACTCTAAGTAGATCTCCACATTGTTAACATACAAAAATATATAGGCCCTCATTATGACATTGGCAGTAAATCCCACTTACCGCCACGCTGACTGCCGCCAACTTATCGCCGCGGTGGCGGATATCCATCCACCATATTATGACACACATACACCAATCCGTCACAATTCAGCCAAAGACACAACTCCGCCAGTCCAAAGGGCAATGATAAAGTGGCGGTATTAAAACCCAAACCGTTACGCCAACAGAACAATGCTCGTCAAATTATGACTCACAAATCACAATGGTGGACATTCAATAGCGGTAAACCATAGGCAGTACATACCGCCCCGCTCAAAATACACACACTCAAACAAAGCAACACCACATTGGTCAACTCAAATAACACACATCTGACACCCATACACACCCACACCACTATAAAACACACACCCACATTACCCACAACCCTTTACGAATACAAACCATTGGCACGAGAAAGACACCAAGACCACAGACAAAGCCAGAGCCACACACTATCTATAACCATACACCACCCATGCACCCCACATCACACACACCAACACATGACCCTACACACCCTCAACTACACACCACACACAACACCAATGGCACCACAAATACACCCCCAATTCTCAGAGGAGGAGCTAAGGATCATGGTGGAGGAAATCATCAGGGTAGAGCCACAGCTATTTGGAGCACAAGTGCAGCAGGTATCTATAGCAAGGAAGATGGAGCTCTGGCGGAGAATCGTGGACAGGGTCAGCACCGCGGGACAGCACCCAAGAACTAGGGATGACGTCAGGAAGAGGTGGAACGACCTACGGGGGGAAGTATGTTCCATTGCAGCAAGACACCACCTTGCACTATAAAGGAGTGGCGGTGGACCCCCACCTCCTTCCCCACAGCTAACAACATGGGAGGAGCAAGTTTTGGCAATCATGCATCCTGAGTGCCTGGCCGGAGTAGGAGGAGAACTGGACTCTGGTAATCAACTCTCTACTTCTATTTCCCTCCTACCTGCATGCCATCACATGCCCTCACCCTCACTCCCATCACAGCACCACGTCCCACACCCTACACCATCACATCTCACTCACCCCAATGCCAAGCTCTGCATGCCATACCAATGCATGGACACCACTCCCAGCCCTGCATGGACACCTATCACTAAAGCATGCACACTAGAGAGAATCAGCTACCCCACCACATACCAACGTACACGACTGAAAGCTGCCAGGGCAATTACAACCAAAAAAGGCAAGCCACGGATGCACAATACCTCAGACACAGAAACCATAACACATCATTTACTTCACCACATATACCCCAGCCAAAGTCAGCGGAGAGGAGGTGCAGCAATATTCAGTCCCCCCACAGAAGAGGCCCACAGAGATGACAGCAACTCTGGACTTCAGGATCTGGATGAACAACCTGGCCCATCAGGGACCTCTGGACAGCCAGTTACCCAGGCCCAGTCACACACCACCACAAAGCCTCCCCATCACGAAACACCACCACAGTACCCATCCAGCATACACATACCTCTGTACCTAGTGGTACTTACACCTTGTGCCAGGTCCAGTTATCCCTTATTAGTAGATTAGAAGTGTTCTAGCAGCTTAGGCTGATAGAGGTAGCTATTGCAGAGCAGCTTAGGCTGAACTAGGAGACATGCAATGTTCCTTCTGTACCACTTATATCACTTAGCACTATGTAATAAGAAACACACTACTAAGGTACTTTATTTTAGTGACAATATGCCAAAGGTATCTCAGATGATATACTCCCTTAGGAGGTAAGTAAAATACACAAAATATTCACGCAAACCAAAATCAGGTAAGTAAATAGTTAGAAAAGTAGTGCAAACACTGTAGAACACAATAGAATGCAATAGGAGACAATAGGCCAGGGGCAACACAAACCATATACTCCAAAAGTGGAATGCAAACAACGAATGGACCCCCGGCCTAGTGTAGTGTGTAGAGGGTCACTGGGAGTGTAAGAAAACACTAAGGGTGTCCAAGATACCCCACCCCAAGACTCTGAAAAGTAGGGGTAAAGTTACCCTACTACCCCAGAAAGACAGTAAAGTCGAGATAATGGATTCTGCAAAGACAACAACTGACTGCAAAGCACTGAAGATGGATTCCTGGACCTGAGGACCTGCAAAGGAAGGGGACCAAGTCCAAGAGTTACGCAAGTGTCCAGGGGGGGCAGGAGCCCACTAAACCCCGGATGAAGGTGCAAAAGGGCTGCCTCCGAGTGGAAGAAGCTGAAGATTCTGCAACAACGGAAGGTGCTAGCAACTTCTTCTATTGTCAGAAGATGTCCCACGGCGTGCTGGAGGATGCAAAGTTGTTTCCACACAGAAAGGCCGCAAACAAGCCTTGCTAGCTGCAAGAGTCGCAGTTTAAGGTATTGGGTGCTGCCAGGGTCCAGGAAGGACCAGGAGGTCGGCCCTTGGAGGAGGAGACAGAGGGGGTGCTCAGCAACAGAGTGAGCCCATGCAGAAGCAGGCAGCACCCATAGAAGCACCTGAATAGGCATTCAGAAGATCTGAGCATGACAGTCGACTCAGCGCAACAAAAGAGGGTCCCATGAAGTTGTGGTCCTACTCCGCGAGTTGGACAATGCAGGACAGAGTGCTGGGGACCCAGGCTAGGCTGTGCACAAAGAAAGTTTTGCAAAAGTGCACAGAAGCCCTAACAGCTGCAGTTCACGCAGTACACAGGATTACTGTCTGGCGTGGGAAGGCAAGGACTTACCTCCACCAAATTTGGACAGAAGGGCCACTGGACTGTCGGGGACACTTGGATCCAGCTCCTGTGTTCAAGGGACCAGGCTCGCAAGATGAGAGGGGACCCAGAGGACCGGTGATGCAGAAGTTTGGTGCCTGCGTTAGCAGGAGGAAGATTGCGTCGACCCACAGGAGATTTCTTCTTGGCTTCCAGTGCAGGGTGAAGGCAGACAGCCCTCAGAGCATGCACCGCCAGGAAACAGTCGAGAAAGCCAGCAGGAATAGGCGCTACAATGTTGCTGGTAGTCTTCTTGCTACTTTGTTGTGGTTTTGCAGGCGTCCTGGAGCAGTCAGTGGTCGATCCTTGGCAGAAGTCGAAGAGGGAAGTGCAGAGGAACTCTGGCGAGAAACCCACAGGAGAGACCATAAATAGCCCTCAGAGGAGGATTGGCTACAGAGAAAGGTAAGCACCTATCAGGAGGCGTCTCTGATGTCACCTGCTGGCACTGGGCACTCAGAGGTGTCCATTGTGCCCTCACACCTCTGCATCCACTGGAGGAGCTCAGGGTACTACCCCGTGGGAGGTGTTGGTCAGGGGAGTAGTCACTCCCCTTTCCATTGTCCAGTTTCGCACCAGAGCAATGATGGGGGGATCCCAGAACCGTGGAAGACGGGCTTATGCAAGGAGGGCACCATCTGTGCCCTTCAAAGCATTTCCAAAGGCCAGGAGAGGCTACTCCTCTCAGGCCCTTAACACCTATTTCCAAAGAGAGCGGGTGTCACACCCTCTCTCAGAGGAAATCCTTTGTTCTGCCTTCCTGGGACTGGGCTGCCCAGGCCCCAGGGAGGCAGAAAGCTGCCTGAGGGTTGGCAGCAGCGGTAACTGCAGAGAAAACCCCAGAGAGTTCATTTGGCAGTACCCGGGCTCTATGCTGGAGCCCCGGGGATGCATGGAATTGTCCCCCCAATACCAGAATGATATTGGGGTGACAATTCCATGATCCTAGACATATTACATGGCAATGTTCGGAGTTACCATGGTGACACTACATATAGGTTTTGACCTATGTAGTGCACGCGTGTAATGGTGTCCCCGCACTCACAAAGTCCGGGGAAATTGCCCTGAACAATGTGGGGGCACCTTGGCTAGTGCCAAGGTGCCCTCACACTTAGTAACTTTGCACCTAACCTTCACTAAGTGAGGGTTACACATATAGATGCCTTATAAGTTACTTAAGTGCAGTTTAAAATGGCTATGAAATAACGTGGACGTTATTTCACTCAGGCTGCAGTGGCAGTCCTGTGTAAGAATTGTCTGAGCTCCCTCTGGGTGGCAAAATAAATGCTTCAGCCCATAGGGATCTCCTGGAACCCCAATACCCTGGGTACCTAGGTACCATATACTAGGGAATTATAAGGGTGTTCCGGTGTGCCATTTGGAATTGGTAAAATTAGTCACTAGCCTGTAGTGACCATTTTAAAAGCAGAGAGAGAACATGAACACTGAGGTTCTGGTTAGCAGAGCCTCAGTGATACAGTTAGGCACCACACAGGGAACACATACAGGGCACACTTTATGAGCACTGGGGTCCTGGCTAGCAGAATCCCAGTGACACAGGGAAAAACAAACATACATACAGTAAAAATAGGGGTAACATGCCAGGCAAGAAGGTACTTTCCTACACAACCCCCTCCCCCTCCCAAACGAGAGACAATAAGGCTAACCTAGCCCAGATGAGTCTTCATTGTCTAAGTAGAAATTTCTGGAGAGTCCATCTGCATTGGAGTGGGTACTCCCAGGTCTATGTTCCACTGTATAGTTCATTCCCTGTAGGGATATGGACCACCTCAACAATTTAGGGTTTTCAACTTTCGTTTGTTTTAGCCAAAGTAGAGGTTTGTGGTCTGTCTGAACAATAAGGTGAGTACCAAACAGGTACGGTCTCAACTTTTTCAGTGCCCAGACCACAGCAAAAGGCCTCCTTCTCTAAGACAGACCAACTATTTTCTCTAGGGGTCAATGTCCTGCTAATAAAAGCAACAGGTTGATCCTGGCCCTCAGTATTAAGCAGTGATAGCACTGCCCCAACCTCCAATTCAGAAGCATCAGTCTGGACTATGAACGTTTTGGAGTAGCAAGGGCTTTTCAGGACAGGTGCAGAGCACATGGCCTGTTTGAGCTCATCAAAAGCTTTTTAACAGCTAGCTCTCCACAATACCTTTTTAGGCATCTTTTTACTAGTGAGGTCATGAAGAGGTGCTGCATTGGAGCCATAATTCTTAATAAACCTCCTATAGTACCCTGTGAGGCCTAAAAAGGCTCTCACCTGGGTTTGAGTTGTAGGAGGAGCCCATTCCATAATGGTCTGGATCTTCCCCTGCAGTGGTGCGAACTGTTCCCCACCTACCAGGTGGCCCAGATAAACCACTTTCCCTCGCCCTATCTGGCACTTCGAGGCCTTGTTAGTGAGGCCTGCTTTTTGCAGGGCCACTAAAACTTTCCACAGGTGGACCAGGTGATCATCCCAGGTGGAACTAAAGACATCTATATCATCTAGATATGCTGCACTAAAAGCTTCCAACCCTTGCAGGACTGTGTTCACCAACCTTTGAAAGTGGCAGGTGCATTCTTCAGACCAAAGGGCATCACAGTGAATTTATAGTGCCCTCCAATGGTTGAAAATGCAGTTTTAGGTTTTGCATCTTCTGATAACTTAATCTGCCAATACCCTGCAGTTAAATCAAAAGAGCATAGATACTTGGCAGAAGCCAGTGTATCTATCAGCTCGTCTGCCCTGGGTATAGGGTGAGCATCTGTCTTGGTTACTTGGTTGAGCCCTCTATAGTCAACACAAAACCTCATCTCTCTTTTACCATCCTTACTGTGAGGTTTAGGAACAAGCACCACTGGGCTAGCCCATGGGCTTTCTGAAGGCTGAATCGATCCTAAGTCTAACATTTTCTGAACTTCTTGTTTAATGCAGTTCCTGACATGGTCAGGCTGCCTATAAATCTTACTTTTGACAGGTAAACTGTCTCCAGTATTGATTGTATGCTCACACAAAGTAGTGGTACCTGGTATCAGTGAGAAGAGTTCAGAAAACGGACTTAAAAGATTTACACAGTTATCTTTCTCCTCAGCAGTAAGACAATCTGCAAGTACTACTCCCTCCACTAAGCCATCAACTTCAGTGGTGGAGAAGAGATCAGGGAGAGGGTCACTCTCTTCTTCCTGTCCCTCATCAGTTGCCATGAGCTGGGCGAGATCAGCCCTGTCATAGTAGGGTCTTAGGCAGTTGACATGGAGCACCATAAGGGGACTCCTGGCAGTGCCCAGGGCTACCAAGTAAGTAACCTCACCCTTTTCTCTACAATTAGATGGGGTCCACTCCATTTGTCCTGGAGTGCTCTTGGCACCACAGGCTCCAATACCCACACCTTTTGTCCTGGGTGGTACTGGGTCAGGACAGCCTTCTGGTCATGCCATTGCTTTTGCAGCTCCTAGCTGGCCTGAAGGTTTTACTGGCTTTTTTCATGTCCTCAGCCATTCTTGATCTTAGGTCAAGTACATAATCCACAATCTATTGTTTAGGAGCTTTTAAAGGTTGTTCCCAACCCTCCTTAACAAGTGCAAGGGGACTTCTCACAGGGTGTCCACAGAGAAGTTCCAAGGGGCTAAAGCCCACTCCTTTTTGGGGTACCTCCCTGTAAGCAAAAAGGAGGCAAGGTAACAGACATCACATCTCCTTCTGAGTTTTTCAGGGAGTCCCATTATCATACCTTTGGGAGTTTTATTAAACCTCTCAACCAGACCATTTGTTTGTGGATGATAAGGAGTAATGAACTTGTATGTTACACCACACTCCTTCCACATTGCGTTGCGGTATGCAGACATGAAGTTAATACCTCTGTCTGACACCACTTCCTTAGTGAAGCCCACTCTGGAAAAGATTCCCAAGAGGGCCTTTGCCACTGCAGGAGCTGTAGTGGTCCTTAAGGGGATGGCTTCAGGTTACCAAGTGGCATGGTTCACTACCACCGGGATAAACCTATTGCCTGAAGCTGTTGGAGGGTCAAGGGGGCCAACTATGTCAACCCCTACCATTTCAAAGGGTATCCCAAACACAGGAAGTGGAATTAAGGGGGCCTTGGCGTGCCACCAGTTTTGCCACTGGCTTGGCAGGTCACACAAGAGTGACAAAACTCTTTAGTGTCCTCTGACATATGAGGCAAGTGAAACGGAGGAACAAGCCTGTCCCAAGTTTTACTTTGGCCCAAATGCCCAGCCAAAGGAATGTCATGTGCCAAGGTAAGAAGAAACTCTCTGTATTGCAAAGGAATGACCAATCTCCTGGCAGCTGCAGGTTTAGGGTCCCTTGACTCAGTATACAGGAGGTTGTCTTCCCAATATACACCTCATGGCTATCACTGACATCCCCATTCTGCTGTTTGACAGCTTGCTGTCTCAAACCCTCTATTGTGGGACAGGTTTGCTGTGCCACACTCAGCTCTTCCCTTGCAGGCCCCCCTGCACCCAAAAGCTCAGCAGTGTCTGCTGCCAGCTCATCTGGTGTAGGTTCTGCACAGGGAGAGAATTCCTCTTCCTCAAAAGGGGAATCTTCTGGTGAGGGAGGGATAGTGGGCAAGGATTTACCCTTTCTACCCCTAGCTTTTGGGAGCACTTGGTCCATTGTTCCAGGATCCAAGTTTCCCTGTTCTTTTTGTTTTTTGGCCTGAGCCCTTGTCAAAGCAAAAATATGCCCAGCATTGCTGCATGAGCCTCCAACTCCACTTCAGCCCAAGCTGATGTCTAGAAATCATTGCCTAGTAAGCAATCTGCAGGTAATTCAGTGGCTACCACAACTTTCTTTGGACCAGTACCCCCTCCCCCCAGTTGAGATTTACAACAGCCATGGGGTGGCTAAGTGTGTTATTGTGAGCATCAGTCACTTGGTACTGCTGACCAAGTAGGTGTTGATCAGGGTGAACCAGTTTCTCTCTAACCATGGTTACACTGGCTCATATGTCCCTGTAGGCCTCAACCTCAACACCATTAATTAGGGGTAGTTGCTTGTACTTAACCATATTAAGGGGACAAGCAACCAAGGTGGCCAAGTCAATGCCACCATCAGAGACTAAAACAGCCTCTGTGACCAACAAGACCAACCCCAACTACACTGCCAATAGTGAGCCCAGCTACACCCTTGGATTGGCTATTTGTAGTTGTTGAAAAATGGGTTATTGGTAAGGGCAGGTAGGTACCTACACTTAGCAATAGGCCACTAACCTCCACTAAGGTCCAGTTAGGTCTCAGTAAATTAACCCCAGCTCAACCCTTGGTAGCTTGGCAACGAGCGTCAAGGCTTAACTTAGGAGACAGAGTGTAAAGCACTCAAATATCACAAAACAGTAATTAAATAAAACACAGGAAACAGTTTAAAAATCCAAAACCAATTTATAAAAATAGATTATATTTTTATCTTTAAAATGACACCAAAACGAATAGAATCGGATAAGGGGAACGGGAGATATGAATTTTTAAACAACTTTTTTTTTTTTTAGCACCTAGAAACCAAAAGCGCCAATCGGGTCACCTGGTTGCACCTCGACTGGGGCAAAGTCAAAGTTTAAGGCCGACCGCGATGGAGCCCTGCTCGGCTACAGGCCGCAGGAGGCCTCGGTTAAAAGTTTACCTTCACACTTAGTCTTTTTTTCGAAGATTTTCTTCAGCGGGACGAACCTGCCAGTCCAATCCAACCTCCTGGAGCCCTTCTCTGGATACACGATGCGGGAATCCTCGGTGGTGATTTTTACCTTCGGACTTAGTCTCTTTTTCGAGGTGAAAATCCTTCGACTGGGTTAAACCTGGATCTTGATCCGACGTCCCTGGAGCCCTCTTCGGATACGCTGGCTGGAAGGTCCCAGTCAACTTTTTACCTTCGGACTTAGTCTCTTTTTTGTAGATTTTCTTTACCGGGATGAACCAGCAAATCAGGCCGGGTCGCGGTTGAGGCAAGCCGGCTAGAGTTGCCGCGGCGGGTCGGTCCCTCTATGGAGCTTTTTTACAAAAGTTCTCCAAACTTCTCCAAACTTCTGGGGCTTCTCCCAAATGTCCTTTTAAGGTTCTTTTGAGGTCCACAGCTCACCCCAAGGGTCCAGAAGTTCTGAGATGGTCCTTGGGGGGTGGGGACTACAACTCCCAGAATTCACCTGGCGCAAACTCCTTTTTGGCCACTGGGTAGTGGCCAGCTGGTTGATTTCTTCAGGAGTTGGTGCAGGGGACTCTGGATAGCAATTTTTCACCTGTAGCAAACAGGGAGTGCCTCCTTGAACCAGTTGAAGCCAGGCAAAGTCCTTCTTGTGGTGAAGCCCAAGTGTGCAGCTGGTGCAGTCCTTCTGAGTGCAGGTTCCAGGTGCAGGCCAGGGGTCCAGCAGGGCACTCCTTCTTCTCCTTTGGTTCTTTCTTGTTGGAATCTGATGGGGATCTGAGGTGTGGGTGCAGGTCTACCAGTTTTATCCTTGCCTGTGGGTGAAAAGCAGGGGGGCCCTGGTTCTCCAATCAGGTGCAGGGTCCTTCCCCCTGTGATGACCACTTCCTGGGAAGTGTGGCAAAAATCAATCCCAGGAGGCAACATTCTCCAAAAATCCATCATGGCTGAATCTGATTTTTGGAGGTTACATCTGGCTGAGCCCACCCACTGGTGTGGCTAAAAATCACAAACACACCCCTCTCCTGCCCTCTCCTAATATAATGAATGGGTCACATAGTTGTCTGGGGTTGCAGGATGTGGGGGTGTTGCTGGTTGCTCCAAATGTCCTTCTCTACCTTAGAAGACCAGTTTGGCAGCCCTCCCCCTTCCTGCCTCACCATCTGCTGAGGGGAGATTCCCTCCCACAGGCACATTCCTTTGTGTGAAGCCAGGCCACTTGATACCTCATCAAGGTAGCCTGGCCAGGCTGCTAGATGCTGGCCAATCAGAGCACAGCAGCAAAAACAATGCAGGGCTGAAATTGGCAACTTTTCAGGTAAAGTTTTAAACTCTTTACCTGAACAAGTTATATTAAATCCCACAACTGGAAGTTGTGGGATTTATTTCAACAATTAATTTGATACCAAACTCTTGGTATGCATCATTTAAGGAGACTTTAAAAATTAAAATAAAGTCTCCCCATTCTAGCCTATGAAGGCCATTCACTACAATGAGGGAAAAACGAATTTGGTTGTTTTTACCTCACCAGGGCTTATAAAACTATTTTTATAAAGTCCCTGCTTATAGTTACATGGCACCCAGCCCTAGGGGCACATAGGGCACACCTTAGGGGTGACTTATATGTAAAAATAAGGTAGTTTAAGACTTTGGAACTACTTTTAATTCCAAAGTCAAATTTGCATATTACTTTAATTTAAAAGCAGCCAGCAAGGCAGGCCTGCCTTTAAAATGACACTGGGCACCTCAGCAGTGCACCTATGGGTGCACTACCTATGCTGTGGTCCCTAAACCTACATTCCCTACCATATACTAGGGACTTATAGGTAGGTTAACTTAGCCAATTATAATAAGCCTAATTTGCATATCCATTTTACACAGAGCACTGGCCCTGGGACTGGTAAGCAGTACCCAGGGCACAGCCAAGAGTCAGTAACCACCAGTACCTGTCCAAAAAGTGTAGGGGTGACCAGGGCAAAAAGGAGGACTTTCCTACACTGCCCCCCCCAGATGAAAGGTGATGGGTACTAACCTACACCCTGGTAGTCCTCATCAGCTAAGTGGAAAAACCTGGAAAGGCCATCTGCATTGACATGGGCAGTCCCAGGTCTGTGCTCCACTGTGAAGTCCATCCCCTGTAAGGAAATGGACCACCTTAACAGTTTTGGGTTCTCCCCCCTCATCTGCATCAACCATCTGAGAGGTCTGTGGTCAGTTTGTACACAGAAGTGAGTGCCAAACAAGTATGGCCTCAACTTCTTCACGGACCAGACCACAGCAAAGGCCTCCCTCTCAATGGCACACCATCTTTTCTCTCTGGGGAGTAGTCACCTGCTGATGAAGGCAACAGGTTGATCTTGGCCCTCTTCATTAACTTGTGCTAACACTGCCCCAATCCCTTCATCTGAAGCATCTGTTTGCACTATAAACTCCTTGCTATAGTCAGGGGCCAGTAACACTGGTGCTGAACACATAGCCTGCTTTAGGTTGTCAAAAGCTTTCTGACACTCTGGGGTCCAAATTACCTTCTTGGGCTGTTTCTTGGATGTAAGCTCAGTCAGAGGGGCCACTATGGTCCCATAATTCTGAAGAAACCTCCTGTAGTACCCAGTCAGGCCAAGAAAGGCCCTGACCTGAGTCTGGGTTTTAGGAGCCTCCCAATCCAGGATAGTCTGGATCTTGGGCTGGAGAGGTTGTACATGGCCTCCACCAACAAGGTGGCCCAGGTACACAACTGAGCTTTGCCCTATCTGGCACTTGCTTGCCTTGATAGTCAAGCCTGCTTGAAGCAGGGCCTGAAGCATTTCCTTCAGGTAGACCAGGTGGTCCTCCCAGGTGGAACTAAATACAGCTATATCATCCAGATAAGCTGCACTGAAAGATTCCAACCCGGACAGGACTCTATTCACCAACCGTTGGAAGGTGGCAGGAGCATTTTTCAGGCCAAAGGGCATCACCTTGAACTGAAAGTGGCCCTCTGGTGTGGAAAATGCTGACCTCTCCTTAGCTCCTGGATTTAAGGCAATCTACCAGTATCCTGAGGTCAGATCAAATGTGCTCAGGAATTTGGAAGCCCCCAACCTATCAATGAGCTCATCAGCTCTAGGTATGGGGTGAGCATCAGTCCTAGTGACTGTGTTTAGACCTCTGTAGTCCACACAAAAATCTCAATTCCTTCTTCCCACCTTGGGGATTAGGATTGGGCACCAGTACCACTGGACTGGACCAAGGACTGTCAGAGGGCTCAATTACCTTGAGCTCCAACGTCATAGCCACTTCAGCTTTGATGTTGGCCTTGACCTGGTCAGACAGCCTGTATAGCTTGTTCTTGACAGGCAAGCTGTCACCAGTGTCAACGTCATGGACACACCAATTGGTGAGTCCAGGGGTCATGGAGAACAGACTAGCAAACTGTTCCAAAACGTTCCAAAACGTGTTTGCAGTCTTTTTGTTGCTGGTCTGTCAACTTGGGAGAGAGTACCACTCCCTCCACTGACCCATCTTGTGCATTTGAGGACAGGAGGTCTGGCAGAGGTTCACTCTCCTCCTCCTTCCCTTCATCAGTGACCATCAGCATGGTCATGTCTGCCCTGTCCTGGTGGAGTTTCAGCCTGTTAACATGCAGGATCCTATGAGAATTCCTGGGGGTGCCAAGGTCCACCAAGTAGGTGACCTCACCCTTTTTCTCCAGAATTCGATAGGGCCCAGTCCATTTGGCCTGAAGTGCCCTAGGAGCCATGGGCTCCAAAACCCACACCAGATGTCCTGGGTGATACTCAGGCATGGTAGCCTTCTGATCATGCCAGAGCTTCATGAGCGCCTGGCTGGCCTCCAGGTTTCTGCTTGCCTTCTTCATGTACTCAGCCATGCGTGACCGCAGGCCCAGCACATAATCTAGCACATTCTCCTTGGACTCTCTGAGAGGCTTTTCCCAAGACTCTCTCACCAAACACAATGGGCCTCTTACAGGGTGCCCAAACAGTAACTCAAAGGGGCTGAATCCAACCCCCTTCTGTGGCACCTCTCTGTAGGCAAACAGCAGGCATGGGAGGAGAACATCCCATCTCCTCCTGAGTTTGTCAGACAAACCCATGATCATGCCCTTCAGGGTCTTATTAAATCTTTCCACCAGATCATTGGTCTGTGGATGATAGGGGGTGGTGAACTTATACGTAACACCACACTCATCCCACATGGCTTTCAGATAGGCTGACATAAAGTTTGTGCCCCTATATGAGACCACCTCCTTTGAGAACCCCACTCTGGTGAACACACCAAGTAGGGCCCTAGCCACTGTGGGAGCAGTGACTGTCCGGAGGGTTATTGCCTCGGGGTACCTGGTGGCATGGTCCACAACCACCAAAATGAACCTGTTAACTTAGGCAGTTGGTGGGTCTAGGGGACCAACAATGTCAATCCCCACCCGCTCAAAGGGGGTCCCAACCACTGGCAGTGGTATCAAGGGAGCCTTTGACTTGCCCCCTGTCTTGCCACTGGCTTGGCAGGTGACACAGAAGCTGCAAAACTCCTTGACTTTTTCTGACATTTGAGGCCAATAAAAATGGTTGACCAGCCTGTTCCAGGTCTTGGTCTGTCCCAAATGTCCAGCTAAGGGGATATCATGGCTTAAGGTAAGGAGGAATTCTCTATACTTCTGGGAGACCACTACTCTCTTGGTGGCCCCTGGTTTGAGGGGCCTTGCCTCAGTGTAGAGAACTCCATCCTCCCAGTAAACCTTGTGGGTCCCACTGGTATCCCCTTGTTCTTGCCTGGCAGCAGTCTGCCTCAGGCCCTCAAGAGTGGGACACTCTCTTTGTCCCTGGCACAACTCTTCTCTGGTGGGCCCACCTGCCCCTTGCAGTTCTGCCAAGTCAGGCAGAGCTTGCAGGGGAAGTGTCCCTCCCTCAGAGGTCAGATCCTCCCCCTCAGGGTTGGATTCCTCCTGACCCTCTGTACTTGTAGGGGCTGGCAGTGCCCTT
Organism: Pleurodeles waltl; assembly: GCF_031143425.1. Lineage (NCBI taxonomy): Eukaryota > Metazoa > Chordata > Amphibia > Caudata > Salamandridae > Pleurodeles > Pleurodeles waltl. The sequence goes on along the minus strand of NW_027149811.1, from coordinate 492,803 downwards.
TCTCTTCTTCTTGGAGGCTTGGTCCATTGTTCTAGGGTCCAAGTGTCCAGCACTTCCCTGTTGTGCTGCCTGTGACCTGGTTACAGCACAACACCCAATCAGGGAGGTCCAGCATCAGTGCATGGACCCTTCTCTCCACCTCTGACCTTTCAGATGCTTCAAGATCATTTCCCAGAAGACACTCTACTGGGAGGGCAGGAGCTACAGCTACCTTCTTAGGGCCAGTCACACCTCCCCATTCCAGACTCACCATGGCCATGGGATGGAGTTTGGTTCTGCTATCTGCATAAGTCACTTGGTGGAAGACACCAGGTAAGACCTGTTCTGGAGAAACCAGCTTCTCTGTGACCATTGTCACACTGCCTCCTGTATCTCTCAGAGCTTCCACCTCAGTCCCATTGACTTTAGGCCTCTACCTATACCCCTCCATGCTGGGAGGTAAGGTGGCCATAGTTGCAATGTCCACCCTACCCACGGATACTAAGGTGACCTCTGTGTACCCTGATCCCAGCCCTGGGCCAACTTCTACCCCCAACCCTACACTAGCAATCCCCTGGGATTGCCCACCAGTGGGGGGCTTCTTGGAGCAGATAGCATCTCCTCTTTTGTGTCCAGGTTGATGACACTCGAAACACTTGCCGGCCTTAGCAAGCTCCTGAAACTTTCCTGCTTTAGCAGGATCATAATTCTTTCCCTGATACCCTTTCTCTTTAGAAGTGGAATGGCTTGGGGCTCCCCCACCCTGAGAAGTTTTTGGGGACTCTTGTGAGGACTCCTTGGGCTTTTTATCATCTTTCCCTTGGTTCTTCCCCTGAGAAGAACCATGTCCTCCCTTTTTCTGATCACCCCCTGGGGGTTTCTAGTTAACCCTAGTTGTTAACCAGTCATCTGATGCCTTCCCCAGCTCTCTGGGGTTGGTCAACTTAGAGTCAACTACATACTGGCGGAGCTTCTCTTGGACACAATTGGTTAAAAGGTGCTCCCTCATAATCAAATTGTACAGCCCCTCAAATGTAGTTATCTTGTTGCCCTGTATCCAGCCCTCTAGTGCATTTACTGAAATGTCCACAAAGTCCACCCAGGACTGGGTGCTTGTCTTCTGGGTGTCCCTAAACTTGAGCCTATACTGCTCTGGGGTCAGACCAAACTTTTTAGTCAATCATCTCTTCATACTGGGGTATGAGTTTGCCACCTCCCCCTCAAGGTTAGGAGCCTATCCCTCCCAGAGTTGAGAACCAACTCCCAAAGAAGTGAACCCCAGTACTGAGGCTTGACTCTCCTCATCTGGAGGGCCCTCTCAAAGGCCCCCAGCCACTTATCTATATCATCCCCCTCTACATAGGCAGGGACCACCCCCTTGGGTAATCTGGGGCAAAAACCCCCACCCATGGACACCTCAGCTTCTTTGTCGCTGCCACCATCTCTTTTATCTTCCCTTGCCCACTTTTTCTTTTCTAGGGCCAGCTTCTCTGCCTCCAAAGCTATGAATGCTAGCTGGTCCTCCAACTCTCTTTCCCTGAGGGACAGGTTCTCTCCTCCTGAAGGGACACCTTCCCCCAACTAGCTTTGGGTCTGCCCCTAGTGACTGTATCTAATGAGGACCGGTCTTCCTCATCCTCACTTAGGCTCAGATGCCCTCCCTCCCCTGAGTGGTTGGAGCTAGCATCCTCCCCTACTTCTCCCTCCTCTGGAGCTTCCTCTGGGTCTACCTCTTGGGCCTCAGCCCATGCTGTCAGGGATTTGATCAGAACATGCATCCTGAGGTCAGTGGTTGCAGGCAACCCTCTTTCAGTACACAACCCCCTAAGCTGGATTACTGTCAGTGTGGGTAGGCTAGCCAGATCAAGCTCCATGGTTCCCTAGTTTTGTGTCAACAAAAACGTTTTGCAAAAATTGGAAACAAGAATTTAGAAAAAAAACTAAAATTCAAAAATTGAAATTAATCCAAATTAAAAATGTAAAAACAATGTTTGCACTAGGACAATTTAAAGGATTTTTAATTTGTTTTACTTAAAACTGTAACGTGAGACTGATCACAAGTACAGGATCCCACCACTGCTCACCAAAAATGTTGGAAAATGGGTCATTGGTAAGGGCAGGTAGGTACCTACACTTAGCAATAGGCCACTAACCTCCACTAAGGTCCAGTTAGGTCTCAGTAAATTAACCCCAGCTTAACCCTTGGTAGCTTGGCAACGAGCGTCAAGGCTTAACTTAGGAGACAGAGGGGGTCATTATGACATTGGCGGGCGGCTACCGCCGGCCGCCAAGCGGTAACCGCTGTGCGGCCGCCAATGCGGCCACACTCCCGCCATTATAGGCCCCCATTACAACATTCCCGTTGGGCCGGCGAGCGCAAACCAAGTTTGCGCCCGCCGGCCCAGCGGGAATGAGGCCGCAACATAGGAGCCGGCTCCTAATGGAGCCGGCTGTGTTGCGGCCGTGCGACGGGTGCAGTTGCACCCGTCGCGCTTTTCACTGTCTGCTATGCAGACAGTGAAAAGCAGGCCTGGGCCCTGTTAGGGGGCCCCTGCACTGCCCATGCCATTAGCATGGGCAGTGCAGGGGCCCCCAGGGGCCCCAGGACACCCCTTACCGCCAGCCTCTTCCTGGCGGTGCAAACCGCCAGAAACAGGCTGGCGGTAGGGGTGTCATAATCCCCAGGGCAGCGCTGCTTGCACCGCCGTGGTCGTAAAAGGCCAGGAAGCACCGCCAGTTTCGGACCGCCAGGGTCAAAATGACCCCTAGAGTGTAAAGCATTCAAATATCACAAAACAGTAATTAAATAAAACACAGTAAACAGTTTAAAAATCCATCAATTTATACACATAGATTATATTTTTATCTTTAAAATGACACCAAAATGAATAAAATCGGATAAGGGGAACCGGAGATATGAATTTTTAAAGAATAAAAAAAAAAATTGCGCCTAGAAACAAAAAGTGCCAATCGGGTCATCTGGTTGCACCTCGACCGGGGCAAAGTCAAAGTTTAAGGCCGACCGCGATGGAGCCCTGCTCGGCTACAGGCCGCGGGAGGCCTCAGTTAAAAGTTTACCTTCACACTTAGTCAGTCCAGTCCGACCTCCTGGAGCCCTTCTCCGGATACGCAATGCGGGAATCCTCTATGGAGATTTTTACCTTCGGACTTATTCTCTTTTTCGAGGTGAAAATCCTTCGACCGGGGTAAACCTGGATCTTGATCCGACGTCCCTGGAGCCCTCCTCGGAAACGCTGGCTGGAAGGTCCCGGTCAACTTTTTACCTTCGGACTTAGTCTCTTTTTCGGAGATTGTCTTTACTGGGACGAACCAGCAAATCAGGCTGGGTCGCGGTTAAGGCAAGCCGGCTTGAGTTGCCGCCGCGGCTCGGTCCCTCTATAGAGCTTTTATACAAAAGTTCTCCAAACTTCTCCAAACTTCTGGGGCTTCTCCCAGATGTCATTTTAAGGTTCTTTTGAGGTCCACAGCTCACCCCAAGGGTCCAGAAGTTCTGAGATGGTCCTTGGGGGTGCGGACTACAACTCCAAGAATGCACCTGGTGCAAACTCCTTTTTGGCCACTGGGCAGTGGCCAGCTGGTTGATTTCTTCAGGAGTTGGTGCAGGGGACTCTGGATAGCAATTTTCCACCTGTAGCAAACAGGGAGTCCCTCCTTGAACCAGTTGAAGCCAGGCACAGTCCTTCTTGTGGTGAAGCCCAAGTGTGCAGCTGGTGCAGTCCTTCTGAGTGCAGGTTCCAGGTGCAGGCCAGGGGTCCAGCAGGGCTGAACTTCTTATCCTTTGGTTCTTCCTTGTTGGAATCTGATGGGGATCTGAGGTATGGGTGCAGGTCTGCCAGTTTTATCCTTGCTCCTGGGTGAAAAGCAGGGGTTCCTGGTTCTCCAATCAGGTGCAGTGTCCCTCCCCCTGTGATGACCACTTCCTGGGAAGTGTGGCAAAAATCAATCCCAGGAGGCAACATTCTCCAAAAATCCATCATTGCTGAATCTGATTTTTGGAGTTTACATCTGGCTGAGCCCACCCACTGGTGTGGCTAAAAATCAGAAACACACCCCTCTCCTGCCCTCTCCTAATATAATGAATGGGTCACCTAGTTGTCTGGGGTTGCAGGATGTGGGGGTGTTGCTGGTTGCTCCAAATGTCCTTCTCTACCTTAGAAGACCAGTTTGGCAGCCCTCCCCCTTCCCACCTCACCATCTGCTGAGGGGAGATTCCCTCCCACAGGCACATTCCTTTGTGTGAAGCCAGGCCACTTGATACCTCATCAAGGTAGCCTGGCCAGGCTGCTAGATGCTGGCCAATCAGAGCACAGCAGCAAAAACAATGCAGGGCTGAAATTGGCAACTTTTCCGGTAAAGTTTAAAACTCTTTACCTGAACACGTTATATTAAATCCAACAACTGGAAGTTGTGGGATTTACTACAACAATTAATTTGATACCAAACTCTTGGTATGCATCATTTAAGGAGACTTTAAAAATTAAAATAAAGTCTCCCCATTCTAGCCTATGAAGGCCATTCACTACAATGAGGGAAAAACGAATTTGGTTGTTTTTACCTCACCAGGGCTTATAAAACTATTTTTATAAAGTCCCTGCTTATAGTTACATGGCACCCAGTCCTAGGGGCACATAGGGCACACCTTAGGGGTGACTTATATGTAAAAATAAGGTAGTTTAAGACTTTGGAACTACTTTTAATTCCAAAGTCGAATTTGCATATAACTTTAATTTAAAAGCAGCCAGCAAGGCAGGCTTGTCTTTAAAATGATACTGGGCACCTCAGCAGTGCACTACATATGCTGTGGTTCCTAAACCTACATGTCCTACCATATACTAGGGACTTATAGGTAGGTTAACTTAGCCAATTATAATTAGCCTAATTTGCATATCCATTTTACACAGAGCACTGGCCCTGGGACTGGTGAGCAGTACCCAGGGCACAGCCAAGAGTCAGTACCCACCAGTACCTGTCCAAAAAGTGTAGGGGTGACCAGGGCAAAAAGGAGGACTTTCCTACAGTAGTAGACTTCCCACCACCACTGCTATTACTAGGGTCACTAGAGGATGCAGTTGGGGTTGTGGTAGTGGGAGCCTTGGTGTTTTTCTTTGGCCAAGTGGCATCACTTGCCCAATGGCCTTTTACTTTACATAAATAACACCATGGCTTTTTCTGATTGTGAGAAGAGGATTTGGACCCACTACCCCCACAGAGGATTTTTGTGGGCCTGATGAAGACTCAGAATGTTTTTTATCTTTGTCCCCACCCTTGTCAGAAGGCTTACCATCCTTTTTCTTGCCATCCTTGTCAGCACCTGTATTAACTTTTCTGTTTACTCTTGTTCTGACCCATTTGTCTGCCTTCTTTCCCAATTCTTGGGGAGAGGTCAGATCTGAGTCAACCAAGTACTGGTGCAACAAATCAGACACACAGTTGTTCAAAATATACTCTCTCAGGAACAGATTATACAGGCTTTCATAGTAAGTCACATTACTGCCATTTAACCAACCCTCCAAGGCCTTCACTGAACAGTCTTCAAAGTCTGTCCAGTCTTGAGAGGCCTCTTTTCTGGTGTCTCTGAACTTAATCCTGTATTGTTCAGTGGTTAAGCCAAATCTATCCAAGAATGCATCCTTCAAAACTTTGTTATTGTTAGCATCACTTTCTCTGACAGTAAGGAGCCTATCCCTACCCTTACCAGTGAAAGATAGCCACAAGATTGCAGCCCACTGCCTTTGAGGGACCAACTGTACCATACAGGCCCTCTCAAGTGCAGCAAACCACTTGTTAATGTCATCCCTCTCCTTGTAAGGCGGCACTATTGTATGCAGATTTCTAGAATCTTGCTCTCTAACAGGATTACTATCAAAAGCACTGCTGCTGCCACCATGGGAAACTAACCCCAGCCTCTGCCTTTCCCTTTCCACATCAAGAGATTCCCTGTTTAAGGCCAGCTGCTGCTGTTTAGGCTTCAGCCTGGCTTCTTCCAACCTCAGCTTTCTGAGTTCCCTCTCTAGGGTGTTATCCTCAGGGTGGAATGCTTAGGAATTCTGAGACACAGAGGAAATGTGGGAATTGGCAGAAGTGGACCTGTCTCTAACTGGCTGGACTCTAGTTCCTGGCCTTTTGGAGTGAAAGGTGCCCTACTGGTGTGTGACCGCCTCCCACTGCCAGTGTCACTAGGTGGCCTGTTAGCTGGCAGGTCTTTGGATGAACCCTCCCCAGAGTCCTCAGGGACCTCCCCTGATTCTTGCTGGCTACCTGTAGGAATGTACCATCTCACCTGGCATGTTACCCCCATTGGAGGGCACTATCAGTTCACTGTTATGCCCTTTGGATTGAAAAATGCACCTGCAACTTTTCAGAGGTTGGTGAAAATAGTCCTCCAAGGATTGGAAGCCTTTACTGCAGCATATCTAGATTATATAGCTGTCTTTAGCTCCACCTAGGATGATCACCTGGTCCACCTGTGGAAAGTTTTGGAGGCCCTGCAAAAGGGTGGCCTCACTATCAAGGCTTCAAAGTGCCAGATAGAGCAGGGGGAAGTGGTTTATCTGGGCCACCTGGTAGGTGGGGAACCGATTGCACCACTGCAGGGGAAGATCCAAACCATTATGGAATGGGCTGCCCCTACAACTCAAACCCAGCTGAGAGCCTTCTTAGGCCTCACAGGGTACTACAGGAGGTTCATTAAGAACTATGGCTCCATTGTAGCTCCTCTTAATTACCTCGGTAGTAAGAAGATGCCTAAAAAGGTATTGTGGGCAGCTAGCTGTCAAAGGGTGTTTGATGAGCTCAAACAGGCCATGTGCTCTGCACCTGTCCTAAAAAGCCCTTGCTACTCCAAGAAATTCATTGTACAGACTGATGTTTCTGAATTAGGGGTGGGGGCAGTGCTATCACAGCTTAAAACTGAGGGCCAGGATCAACCTGTTGCTTTTATCAGCAGGAGGTTGGCCCCTAGAGAAAAGTGTTAGTCTGCCATAGAGAGGGAAGCCTTTGCTGTGGTCTGGGCACTGAAAAAGTTGAGGCCATACCTGTTTGGTACTCATTTTATTGTTCAGACAGACCACAAACCTCCATTATGGCTTAAACAAATGAAAGGTGAAAACCCTAGATTGTTGGGGTGGTGCATCTCCCTACAGGGAATGGATTATACAGTGGAACATAGACCTGGGAGTACCCACTCCAATACAGATGGACTCTCCAGATATTTCCACTTAGACAATGAAGACTCATCTGGGCAAGGTTATCCTTATTGTCCCTTGTTTCGGGGGGTTGTGTAGGAAGTACCATCTTGCCTTGCATATTACCCCCATTTTTTACTTGTGTGTCAGCTTGTTTTTGCCTGTCTCACTGGGATCCTGCTAGCCAGGACCCCAGTGCTCATAGTTGTGGCCTGAATGTGTTCCCTGTGTAGTGCCTAACTGTGTCACTGAGGCTCTGCTAAACAGAACCTCAGTGCTTATGCTCTCTCTGCCTTTGAAATTGTCACAGCAGGCTAGTGACTATTTTTACCAATTCTAATTGGCACACTGGAACACCCTTTTAATTCCCTAGTATATGGTACCTAGGTACCCAGGGTATTGGGGTTCCAGGAGATCCCTATGGACTGTAGCATTTTTTTTGCCACCCATAGGGAGCTCAGACAATTCTTACACAGGACTGCCACTGCAGCTTGAGTGAAATAACGTCAACATTATTTCACAGCCATTTTACACTGCACTTAAGTAACTTATAAGTCACCTATATGTCTAACCCTCACTTAGTGAAGGTTAGGTGCAAGGCTACCAATTGTGAGTGTCCCCTGGCACTAGCCAAGGTGCCCCCACATAGTTCAGAGTGATTTCCCCGGACTTTTTGAGTATGGGGACACCATTACACGTGTGCACTACATATAGGTCAATACCTATATGTAGTTTCACAATGGTAACTCCCAATATGGCCATGTAACATGCCTAAGATCATGGAATCGTCCCACCATGCCAAATTTGGTATTGGGGTGCCAATCCCATGCATCCACAGGGCTCCAGCATGGACCCCGGGTACTGCCAAACCAGCTCTCTGGGGTGTCCACTGCAGCTACCGCTGCTGCCAACCCACAGACAGGCTTCTGCCCTCCTGGGGTCTGGGAAGCCTAGTCCAAGGAAAGCTGATCAAAGAATTTCCTCTGAGAGAGGGTGTTACACCCTCTCACTTTGGAAATAGGTGTGAATGGCTGGGATGGAGTAGCCTCCCCCAGCCTCTGGAAATGCTTTGAAGGGCACAGATGGTGCCCTCATTGCATAAGCCAGTCTACACCAGTTCAGGGATCCCCTAGCCTCTGCTCTGGCGTGAAACTAGACAAAGGAAAGGGGAGTGACCACTCCCTTGTCCATCACCACCCAAGGGGTGGTGGCCAGAGCTCCTCCAGTGTGTCCCAGACCTCTGCTATCTTGAATGCAGAGGTTTGAGGGCACAATGGAGGCATCCGAGGGGCCAGTGCCAACAGGTGACATCAGGGAACCCTCCTGATAGGTGCTTACCTGACAAGGTGGCCAATCATCCTCTGAGGGCTATTTAGGGTCTCTCCTGTGGGCTTCTCTTCAGATAAAGAATGCAAGAATTCACCACAGTTCCTCTGCACCTCCCTCTTCGACTTCTGCTGAGGATCGACCGCTGACTGCTCCAGGACGCCTGCAAAACTGCAACAAAGTTAGAAGAAGGCAACCAGCGACATTGTAGCACCTAATCCTGCCGGCTTTCTCAACTGTTTCCTGGTAGTGCATGCTCTGGGTGCTGCCTGCCTTCACCCTGCACTGGAAGCCAAGAAGAAATCTTCTGTGGGTCAACAGAATCTTCCCCCTGCTAACGCAGGCACCAAACTTCTGCTTCACCGGTCCTCTGGGTCCCCTCTCATTGTGATGAGCATGGTCCCTGGAACACAGGAGCTGGATCCAAGTGACCCCAACCATCCAGTGGTCCATCTGTCCAAATTTGGAGGAGGTAAGTCTTGCCTCTACCGCCAGACAGTGATCCTGTGTAATGTGGGAACTGGAGCTGCTAGGGCTTCTGTGCACTTTTACAAGGAATCCTTCATGCACAGCACAGCCCACGTCCCCAGCACTCCGTCCTGCATTGCTCAACTTGCTGAGTTGACCACCGGCTTCGTGGGACCCTCCATTGTAGTTTTGAGAATACCGCCATGCTCAGTTTTCTTGAAACCGTGTTCAAGTACTTCTGTGGGTGCTGCCTGCTTCTGCATGGGCTCTCTGTGTTGCTGAGCACCCCTTCTGTCTCCTCCTCCAATGGGCGACCTCCTGGTCCCTCCTTGGCCCAGACAGAACCTCTTTTTTTAACCGTGACCTTTGCAACTAGCAAGGTTTGTTTGCGGTCTTTCTGTGTGGAAACAACTTTGAGTCCTCCAGAATGGCATGGGACATCTTCTGTGCAAAGGAGAAGTTCCTGGCATCTTCCGTTGTTGCAGAATCTTTAGTTTCTTCCACCCGGAGGCAGCCATTTTGCACCTTCTTCCGTGGTTTAGTGGGCTCCTGCCCCCCCCAGACACTTTCGTAACCCTTGGACTTGGTCCCCTTCCTTTGCAAGTCCTCAGGTGCAGGAATCCATCTTCAGTGCTTTGCAGTCAGTTGTGGTCTTTGCAGAATCTCCTATCACAACTTTAGTGTGTTTCTGGGGAAGAGGGGTAGCTTTACTCCTACTTTTCAAGGTCTTGGGGTGGGGTATCTTGGACACCCTTAATGTTTTCTTACACTCCCAGTGACCCTCTACACACTACACAAGGTCTGGCGTCCCTAAGTGGTTCGCATTCCACTTTCTTAGAATATGGTTTGTGTTGCCCTAGGCCTATTGCATCCTAATGTATTCTACAATGTTTGCACTCCTTTTCTAACTGTTTACTTACCTGATTTTGGTTTGTGTGTATTTTTAGAGTATTTTACTTACCTCATAAGGGAGTACATCCTCTGAGATATTTCTGACACATTGTCACTAAAATGAAGTACCTTTATTTTTAGTAACTATGAGTATTGTGATTCTTATGATATGGTGCTATATTATATACGTGGTATAGTAGGAGCTTTGCATGTCTCCTAGTTCAGCCTAAGCTGCACTGATTTAGCTACCTCTGTCAGCCTAAGCTGCTAGAACACTACTAATCTACTAATAAGGGATAACTGGACCTGGCACAAGGTGTAAGTACCGTCAGGTACCCACTATAAGCCAGGCCAGCCTCCTACAAAGACGCGGTGCACAGGGGTACTGTCGCTCTCAGGGAAGGCAAGGTCTTACATCCTCCAAATTGCATCAGCGGGACCTCAGAACAGTCTGTGTTGATGGGGTCCACCCTCTGTGTTCCAAAGACCATGCTCGTTGCAGTGAAAGGAGTCCAAGAGTACCGGTCGTTGACTTAGCAGGTGCTTGCGTAAGCCGTGGAGTGACTCCGTCACCCCACAGGAGGTATCTTCGGTCCTTCTGGTGCAGGATGGAGACAGGGAGTCCTCAGAGCGTGCAGTTGCTGGCTGGAGCTGCAGTTGCAGAAGAAAAGTATCCCTTGTGGATACTTTGTTGCTGTTACAGCGTTCCTGGAGCAGGCTGCGGTTGATCCGAGGTCGGAGGATGAAGTAGTAGTTGCAGAGGATTCCTGCTGGAAACTTGCAAGAAGAATCTGAAGAGAACCCACAGGAGAGACCCTAAATAGCCCTGCGAGGGGGATTGGCTACCCTATCAGGTAAGGACCTATCAGGAGGGTTCTCTGACCAGAGTTCCTCTGCATGTCTCTCTTCGACTTCTGCTAAGGATCGATCGCTGACTGCTCCAGGACGCCTGCAAAATTGCAACAAAGTAGTACGAAGACTACGAGTGACATTGTACCGCCTAATCCTGCCGGCTCTCTCAACTGTTTCCTGGTAGTGCATGCTCTGGGGACTGTCTGCCTTCACCGTGCACTGGAAGCCACAAAGAAATCTCCCGTGGGTCAACCAAATCTTCCCCCTGCTAACGCAGGCATCAAACTTCTGCTTCACCGGTCCTCTGGTTCCCTTCTCATTGTGGCGAGCGCGGTCCCTGGAACACAGGAGCTGGATCCAAGTGACCCCTACAGTCCAGTGGGCCATCTGTCCAAATTTGGTGGAGGTAATTCCTTGCCCCCCCCCACGCCAGACAGTAATCCTGTGTACTGTGTGAACTGCAGCTGCTAGGGCTTATGTACAGTTTTGCAAGGAATCCTTCGTGCACAGCACACCCCAGTCCCCAGCACTCCGTCCTGCATTGCTCAGCTCGCTGAGTTGATCACCGGCTTCGTGGGACCCTCCTTTGTAGAGTTGAGATGACCGCCGTGCTCAGTTTTCTTGAACCCGTGTTCATGTACCTCTGTGGGTTCTGCCTTCTTGTGCCTGGGCTCTCTGTGTTGCTGAGGGCCCCCCTCTGTCTCCTCTTCCAAGTGGCGACTTCCTGGTCCTTCCTGGGCCGGGGCAGCACCCTTTTAATTCAACCGCAACATTTGTAGCTAGCAAGGCTTGTTTGCAGTCTTTCTGCATAGAAACAACTCTGCGTCCTCCAGCACGCTGTGGGACATCTTCTGTGCAAAGGAGAAATTCCTGCCATTTTCCGTTGTTGCAGAATCTTTAGCTTCTTCCACCTGGAGGCAGCAATTTTGCACCTTCTTCTGGGGTTTAGTGGGCTCCTGCCCCCGGGACACTTTCGTGAATCTTGGACTTGGTCCCCTTCCTTTACAGGTCCTCAGGTACAGGAATCTGTCTTCAGTGCTTTGCAGTCAGTTGTGGTCTTTGCAGAATCTCCAATCACGACTTTAGTGTGTTTCTGGGGAAGTAGGGTCACTTTACTCCTACTTTTCAGGGTCTTGGGGAGGGGTGTCTTGGACACCCTTAGTGTTTTATTACACTCCCAGCGACCCTCTACACACTATACAAGGCCTGGGGTCTCTAAGTGGTTCGTATTCCACTTTCTTAGTATATGGTTTGTGTTGTCCCTAGGCCTATTGCATCCTAAGTATTCTACAGTGTTTGCACTACTTTTCTAACTGTTTACTTACCTGATTTTGGTTTGTGTGTATATTTTGTGTATTTTGCTTACCTCCTAAAGGATTATATCCTCTGAGTTATTTTTGGCACATTGTCACTAAAATAAAGTACCTTTATCTTTAGTAACTCTGAGTATTGTGATTCTTATGATATAGTGCTATATGATAGAAGTGGTATATTAGGAGCTTTGCATGTCTCCTAGTTCAGCCTAAGCTGCTCTGGTATAGCTACCTCTATCAGCCTAAGCTTCTGGAACACTACCAATTTACTAATAAGGGATAACTGGACCTGGCACAAGGTGTAAGTACCATCCGGTACCCACTATAAGCCAGGCCAGCCTCCTACACTAGTTAGCAGAGCCTCAGCGACACAGTTAACCACTACTGACAACACACATCATTAGGCCACAAACTAAGAGCACTGGGGTACTGGCTAGCAGGATCCCAGTGAGACAGGCAAAACACACTGACATATAGGTTTTTATCTATGAGCACTGGGGTCCTGGCTAGCAGGATCCCAGTGACACAAAAAAAACACACTGACACACACTCACAAACAGGCCTGAAGTGGGGGTATCCCTGCTAGAAATAGGCTACTTTCTCACAATCACCCCATCCCATTGCACTTGCCCCTCTTTTTCTTAGCACTTCAATAAACACCCTTGGAAAAAATAAACGTATAGAGTATGTCAAATTTTTCAAATATGTATTTATTTTAGCAGGTTCAAGCATTGCAATTCAACTGTACAGTAAATGAACATATGTTAATGACCTGTAGCTGGCTGCAGTGATCACCCTAGGAACTATTGCACGATGCATGTGGCATGAACGCATGTAGTGGTGTGTGTGAAAGCCTCGTGTAAGGGGGGGTGGGTGGATGTCCTCTGGGCAGTGTATTGGTTGTTTTCAGGGCCACGTGTGTGCAAAAGGTGATGTGAAGGAGCATGGTGGGCCATAAGTGTAACAGGCAGAACTGTCTGACTAATTCTATTTTTTTGTGTGTATTTCCTCTGAAGGTCAGCGCCCATCAAAAGAAGGGTATGTGTGTACCATCGCCAAGGACGTGCGGACCCTGGGGGTCTACAGCAGGCAGGGCACCGACTGTCGGAAATGGTGGGAGGACCTGAGACGCTGGGCACGGAAGACGGCTGAGGCCCAGCTGGGGATGACCTCCCAACGAGGAAGGGGTGCTTGTCGATCCCTGACCCCCCTTACGGCCCCCATACTGGTGGTCGCCTATCCAGAGCTGGATGAGCACTTGAGGGCATCACAGCAGCCACAAGGGGGTGAGTACAGTGCCCATCATTACTACTAATGCCTGGTGTGGTGGTATCCGGGTGGTGGATGTCTGTCAGTGGGTGCTCATAAGGCCAGGCCTGACATTGAGCGTAGGTCCCCTAGTGGCTAGGGTTTTGAAGGGATAGTCCTGCTATCTAGCTCATAGGCATCCACTACTGGTCAGGGCTGCGTCGGTCCCAGGTGTGCTGGATTTGCTGGTGTGTGCCCCTCCCCATGCATTGGTGGCTAGCAATATCACTGGTAGTGCAATGCACAGTGCGTAGGCCTATTCCCTGTGTGTGAGGGTGCTGTGTACACCAATGGTGTTGTTGCTGCAGCCATTGACCAAGTTTCTCTTCCCATACTTCTTGTTTTATCACCCTGTCCTTATGTGCATTAGCATCATCTGGAGGAGGAGCAGAGGCACCGGCGACAGAGGGAGCTGCATCCCACCGAACCCAGGAGTCAGAGTCCACCGACGCTGAGGGCACAAGTGGGACGGAGGGCAAGGGGAGCACCACGGCAGAGACTGGAGGGGACAGTTCTGACACAGATACCTCCTCCGATGGAAGCTCCCTGGTGGTGATGGACACCTCTGTGACCACCCCAGCTACAGGTACTGCCGCCACCCCGTACCAGCACTGCTCTCCAGCAGCCCCTCATTGAGTTGCCCGTGGTCGCTCACCAAGGAGTGTGGGCATCTCCTTCGCCCCAGGCACCTCAAGCCTTGCCCTAGTGAGCCCCGTTGCAGTAAGTGAGGAGGCTATTGACCTCCTGTGATCCATCTCTGTAGGGCAGTCAACCATTGTGAATGCCATTGAGGGGCTGACAGCCCAGATGCAACAGACTAATGCATTCCTGGGGGGTATTCACACTGGCTTGGTGGCCCAACAGAGATTAATCCAGGCTCTAGCCTCCTCTCTGATGGCAGCTATTGTCCCTGTTTCCGCCCTCTCCCCTCCATCTTCCTCTTCCCAATCCCAATCCCATCCTCCTCAACCTATCCCAACCACACAGGCAGATGAGCATGCACACAAGACAACACACAAGAGTGGTTCAGGCAAACACAAGCACCACACTTCATCCCACAGGCACTCAAACAAACACCATCAAGATGCAGACATACCAACATCCACAATTTCCACTGTGTCCCCCTCCTCCTCCTCCTCCACCACCTCCCTCCCAGTTCTGTCTACACTCACACCTGCATGCACTACACCATCATCCACTACCAGCATCACAACCACACCTAGCAGAATACACACCTCACTGGCAGACACATCCATAATAGCCATGCACACGTCCCACTGTGCCTGTCCCTCCCTTCCCAAGGTACACAAACGCAAGCACTCAGACACCCAACAGCCATCTACCTCACAACAGCATCCAGCCCATGCACCTGCACCCAAAATCAGCAGACACCTTCTACAACCACTCCCTCTTCCTCCACTCCCAAACCTTCTCCCTTTTCCTGCCCCAGTGTCCCTAAAAAACTTTTCCTATCCACCATTGACCTCTTCCCTACCCCCCATCCTTCACATCTGGCCAGGGTGGCAAAAACCCAGCCAAGCACCTCAGCCACCCAGTCCATTGGCCCAGTTGTCACCATACCCACATGTGGTGGGAAAGGATCCAGGGTACATATCCTGAGGGTGAAGGAGTCTGCACGAGGCAGCCTCAAGGGAAAGGAGCCTGCCACAGCTGCCGGAAGGAGCAAGGAGCCTGCCCAAGCTGCTGCCAGGAAGACTAAGGAGCCTGCCCAGCTGCTTCCAGGAAGACTAAGGAGCCTGCCCTAGCTGCTGCCAGGAAGACCAAGGAGCCTGCCCCAGCTGCTGCCAGGAAGACTAAGGAGCCTGCCCTAGCTGCTGCCAGGAAGACCACGGAGCCTGCACCAGCAGGCAGGAAGAGCAAGGGGCCTGGGGCTGGAACTGTGACGGAGCTCCCACCACCAACCACCACTGAGCAGCCATCCGAGGCTGCAGGGGATGGGCAGGAGCCTCCCCCCACCAGCAGCAGCAGCACCACCACCATTAAGCAGGTCTCTGAGGCTGCAGGGGACGGGCTGGAGCCTTCCCCCACCAGCACCACTACCACCATTGAGCAGCCATCACCGCTGGCGGATGGTATGTAATCCTGCCTCCATGGGCTTCTGTGCATGCTGCCCCCTGGAAATCTAGTGGGTATGACACCCACCTGAGAGACTGTGACCTTGCACTCCCCAGGATCAAGAGCACAGGGCACGATGCACCCTCCAGAACCAGTGGGTAAGACACCTACCAACCCCAGCCTCCCCAGGCTCAAGAGCACAGAGCACGATGCCCCCTCCAGAACCAGTGGGTAAGACACCCACCTACCCGAGCCTCCCCAGGAACAAGAGCACAAGGCACGATGCTTCCTTCCAGAGCCAGTGGGTAAGACACCCACCTACCCCAGCCTCCCCAGGATAAAGAGCAGAGGGCACGATGCCCCCTCCAGAACCAGTGGGTAAGACACCCACCAACCCCAGCCTCCCAAGGATCAAGAGCACAGGGCATGATGCCCCCTCCAGAGCATGTGGGCAAGTCACCCACTTGAGAGACTGTTGCCTTGCACTCCCCAGAACCAAGCACAGGGCACGTTTCCCACTCCAGAGCATGTGAGCAAGTCACCCACTTGAGAGACGGTGGCCTTGCACTCCCCAGGACCAAGCACAGGGCATGTTGCCCCCTACAGAGCCAGTGGTCTTGTTCCATCTGCTGGCTGAGGTGCCCCCGTCTCCTGTCCCCCTGAGGTGCCTGTCTATTTTCAAACTGATGCCCCTGCAGTGTTCTCTCCGTTTTGAGGCAGGTGCCATGTGTGGCCTTGGAATTTGGCCTGTGGCCATGTGGACAACATGCATTGTGGACTGGGCTGTGTCCCTTTTTATAGGCATATGTATATATTTGCCTCACTTATTTATCTTGATTGGTTGCTCTCATTACATTCACTTTTTCTAAAACATTTTGTCCTTGCATTATTCATCCGAGGTACGGGGTAAAAATGTTTTAGTAATGCAGCTGATTGTGTGCATGATGCTTGGGGGGTTGCGTGTTATGCGTGTGTGTGTCACTCTCATTTTCCTCCCCTCCTCCCTTGTGTGCTAGGTGGCTGTACTCACCGTCAGCGTCTTCGCCGTCGTTCGTGTTCGTGGTGGAGCAGAACGTAGAAGACCATGGAGAAGACATGCAACTCGGGCTCCATGACAGCGTGGTTGTTCCCTGTGTCTCCAATGGTGAGTCCTTTCCCTTCTGATCTCTGTTTCTGCCAGCCTTTTGATGTCGTTGGTAACCCCCCCCCCCGAAAAGGTGGCGGTTTCCTAGGTCATAATATGGTGGGTGGAACATTCAATCAATCAATCACTTGTTAAGTGCGCTACTCACCCGTTTGGGTCTTGAGGCGGTGGGGGGGGGTTTGCTACTGCTCAAGTAGCCAGGTCTAGAGTCGTTTCCTGAAGGTCAGGAGGTCCTGGGTCAGACGTAGGTTGACGGGGAGGGAGTTCCAGGTTTTGGTAGTGAGGTGGGAGAAGGATCTGCTGCCAGTTGTGGTACGATGGATGCAAGGGACGGTGGCGAGGGCAAGTATGGCAGATCGGAGCTGGCGGGTGGGTACGTGGAAGCTGAGATGCTCATTAGGCAGGCCTGGGTCGTGGAGAGCCTTGTGAGCGTGGATGAGGAGTTGAACATTGACTTCCACCTGGCTGTAGGCGGGTACCACCGTGGGACTGTTGATTCCACCCTGGCGGTCGGTGTGGTACATTTTCTGTCTATCGGCGATAACACCGCCATGGTCATAATTTGGCAGTAATTACTGCAGGCCTATTGGCGGTACTACCTCCACATTTGCACCAACCACCAGGGTTGTAATGAGGGCCATAATCTGTATACCGGGAAATCATGTCAGTGAATTTCCTAACCCCTAAACCGTCTATGCATTGCCTAAAGGATATTGTGCCATTGGCTTCACAGCCAAGGAGAACAAGAGAGGGGAGAGAGGACAAGTCTACTTGGTGCTAATTAAATAGACAATTACACCCAAATTACTCAACCATTTTGTTCCCTCGCTCTTGATTTAGTTTATAGAATCTGTATCCATTTCCTTATTCGTGTTTCAAAGACTAGCTCTTCTAATACCCGAGCCGTAATAGCAAATGCTTTCACCATGTCAATGGATACCACAATTGTCATTTTTGTTTTAACTGGGCATTGACTGAATAAATAGAGCAGGCGTCTGATGTTAATCACCCTGTCTCACACCGGGACAAAGCCTGACTTATCGAGGTGGCAATAATGTTGCCAATGATTTCATAATGTCTGGCGGAATGCGATTGAGGATGGTAGGAGGGTATGTCCAATGGGTCTCTTCTTGGTTTGGGCAAAATTACCAGTAAGGCTTCTCCTGCTGACTGTGGAAATCGGTCCTTTTCATAGGACTTTAGGTACACAGACAATAGTGGAGGAGCAAGTAGAGCAATATAGGCCCTATAGAACTTCACAGGGAGTCCATCCCCTCCAAGAATCTTCCTAGGTAACAAGTCACAACTTGCACGTTTGATCTCTTACAAAGGGCCTAATGATGTATATGTCCTCTCTCTGTGCAGAGGTCATGACAGTTAACCTCAATGCATGCACATATGAGACGAGTCATTTCCTCGAACTTTTTCAATTATGAGCACATAGCTTTTCATAATAGACTAACATTACTGCATGTAAGACTGTTTGGGAGGGTAGAATATGTCTCTCCAATTATCTTAGTGTCATAACACTTCATGCCAGCCAAGAGCAGCCTCAATCTGTCTCCCTTGCCGTATTGTCTCGTCACATATTCTCTGTAGGTAAACAGGCCTAACCATGCAATGCATGGATTGTACATGGGTCTCATTTGTATGAATGTTTCCGTCATCCGCACGTCTCTCTGCTTCATGATCTAGCTGACTCAGCTCAGCCTCAGACTGATGTATCTGTGTGTATTCCTTACACAAATAAATCTTAGAAAAAACTTGAAGGTACCCTAAAACTTTTTTCCCCACAAGCCTTTGCGATTTCTAAAGTGGTCAATTGTGTGGCCCGTAAAACTTCTTTTATAGGTGGAGTCTAATGTTAGCACTCCCGGGAATTCCAATGTGGGGAGTTTTGCTCTGATCCTACGCATCCTATATGCCGTGATATGAGATGGTACACCCTCGATATTCCACATGTATTAATATCAAGCTGGTTGGTCAGCTACACCATGTCCAAACTGGAATGCAGTGCATGTGCGGGGTAACAATTTGAAAATTCCATACATGCAGAGTGTAATACATGCCATTTTTCAGTTAACTGTCAGTTGTGTGTACATTTAGTTAGAATCTATTGGTCGCTGCATTTGGTAGAGGGGGGAAAGGTGACCTGTGGCTATTAACATCTAGTACACTATCAAAATCTCTCAACCACAAAGTTGGAGTCTATACAAGTACAGGTTCCTGTTTCTGTAGAATGGCCCAAAACTCAATTTTCTGTGTACTGATGAGTATATAGAGTAATGGCTAGTGGCCTACCATCCAGCGAACCCTTAACAACGACTTCTTCAATTGAGATTGATGTCATCTTTTCAGATATAAAACTACTCTTGCTTTTAACCTACTCCATATGACTGGAGTATGGGATACAGAAATGTTACCCCCTCCACTTCCTCTGACATAAAGCCAATAAGGCCAGAATCCATTTTGACCAGGCTGAGACTTCATTTTCTGCCTGGTCATCCTCATGTCCACCTTTAACATAGATACCATCTGTCCTGTCCTTATCTTTCTAAGAATCAGTGAAGGTGTCAACTCATCCAGACTATTACATCAGTAAGAACACTTAATGCAACATCCGTCTTGGACGAGCTTGGAGTGGGTGCTGTCCATAACACTTGGTGCTATCTTGTCCACATGGTGTTGGCAGGTGCAGTTATTGTTCTTCGCCTCGGGATAGTACAGACTCAAAACATGGCACCAGGAGCTGAGCTGAAATATGAAAATCTTGTTAAGCCACGCCATCTGGTCTCTGGCACTTTCAATGTTTGCATACACCCAAGACCATTTCTGATACAACATATGGACCTCAAACCCAAATGATACTGCCATGTGGAATGCTTCATTTCTCTGAGCATATGCTAAGCCCATCCTTGATATAAGAAACCTGACAACTGACCTTCATTTCCCTCCTAATTCCAAACCAAGGCTGTTGTAATTCCAGATATCTTTGAGATATCCTCTGACAGTTATTGGCCCATTCTCCTATCTGCGTGTTGCTAATCAATTACTTTGTTTGCAATTTCTAGACACAAGATAGGAAATGGAAAAATAAAACGACACCCAAGAGTGTAGCCATGTCAAAGAAGGGTTATCAGTGGTACTGAACAGTGAAACCAATCCTTGTGCTTACTCTATTTCCTATTTCCCCATACTTTCCTCCCGGGCTTCACATCTTTTGGATAAGCAGGGAAGTGGCTTCACAGTTGGTGTTTGTGTTGCCTATCTACTACATTTGGGCAGCCGATCAAAAACGAATACCACATTTCATGTAGCAGTTTTTACACTTTTTGCAATCTATTCCCAGATTGCTCTTTTCTTACAAAGGCACAGCTGCCAAATGGCAGCAAGACCATTTGAAACCCGACTAACAATGCTAGAATGAAATTATTCATTCCGTTAAGTCCTCTTTGGCCCCGACGACTAAAGGAAATATCCCTCTGCTAGGTTAAGCTGGGATTCAATTAGATTTCTCACACATTCATCTTCTCACAGAAGTAATATGCTATAACCTTTGCATAAGTCAAGCTGCCACCGTTTCAGTCCACGTGAGATGTGGTTCGACATAAATAACTTGCTAGAACTTTCCTGAAACACGCTAGCAACAATAAGCGCAAGGTTTACAAGAATTTGAGAGAGCACAGTCGTAGGGAAAAGTTATGCAAGACCATTTGTACTGTGAACAGTTGGTAAAATTGCGGATTTCGCGATGAAAACCATCAAAAAAATCCCAGAAGTTTCATTGAGGGCTACCCTAGCGTACTGCTCGTGAAACATGCTGCTCCCGCAAAAACATGTGTGAGAAAAAAACACAATGCCGCTTCGCTCACACACTTCTAAACATACGCATAGAGGGCTGTCGGTGCACATGAGAAGTTTTCAATTAACAATAATCTTGAGTGGAGTACTACTCGAGGCAAAGCGCTTCAAGGCCTCATCAGGGATAGTAAGAGCTATATAAATACAATTTTACAGTTACAGTTTACACGTAACTATGGCCTTTTCTACTTTGATTCTCCTTTTGAATCTATCTTCTGAATTCGAGCCACGGCAGAAAGACACCAGTTTTAAAGCTTTGATATAGTACTGCCATAGCTTTCTACGCATTCACTCTCATTTAGATTTGGTTAGTGTACTACACCTGGCCACCCTGGGAGAGTGTGGAGGACAAAAAGAGATAGATAAAAACACGCAACATATGCCAGAAAAGGCCCAGGTCAATGGTGCAGATGGGGGGGCGCAACGCTTTAGGACCGCCAGCCCTTCATGGAATCAAATGTATATTTGCAAATGCCAATGAATGTCAGTGAGATGCAGGAAACTCTAGGGTCCCTCTTCACATTCTGCTTAGAGGCCCATCATTTTGAGTTATGCCACTGGCCATTCTGGACCGAAATGCAAGCAAGAAAAGTGAACCCCTCGCACAAGGGCCCTGATTTATACTTTTTGACACAAACCTGCGTTAGTGCAGGTTTGCGTCAAAAAGGTATACCGCCGGCTAGCGCCATTCCGGGTGCCAGCCGGGAGTCATATTTAAGCTATGATGCTAGCCGGCGGTAAGGCCCAGTTAGCGTCAAACTTATTGACGCTAACTGGGTGGGGGACGCATAGGGGAAACTGAAGGTTGTGCGTGAAAGAATGCCACTAGTCAGGTTAGGGTCACAAAAATGACTCTAAGCGGATTAGCTTCATTATTTCCACAGACAACCCCCGTGGACATGACTCCTGTAAGTAAAGACAGAAGTCATGCCCTCCAGCACAATGGCCATGACCAGGGGACTTAAGTCCCCTGGGAATGGCCATTTGGCACAGTGCCATGTAGGGGGGCCCAGGTTAGCCCCCCCCATGACACTTTGAAAAAAAAATACTTACCTGGGATGGATTCCCCCATCCTTAGGTGTCCTCCAGGTGTGGTTGCTGGTGGGTGGGGGTGTCCCTGGGGGCAGGGAAGGGCCCCTGTAGGCTGTTTCCATGGTCTCTGACCACGTAAAAAGGCCCAGAGGTCCCTTAACGCCTGCCCTGACCCAGGCATTAAATAATGGTGCTAAGCAGGCTTCGCGCCATTATTGAAGGCTCTCCTCCTCCCGTGCATGATTTTTGCATGGGAGGATAAATAAGGAGCTAGGGCCTTTGAGTTATTTTTTGCGTGGGGACACCTACCTTGCATCTCATTGGTGCAAGGTTGTTTTCCGCAGGCAAAAAAATGACTTTAACTCCAATATTTTGGCGCTAGATATATATAGCGCCAAAATATAAATATGAAGTTAAGTTTGCACAAGGTTTGTGTAAAAAAAGAATGAAGCAAATCTGGCGCAAACAGAGTATAAATATGCCCCAAGGTTTGATAGTAATAATAATTAAAAATAATAATTGGGGTTGAGGGGGCCTTCTATGTCCCTGAGACCCTGTGTCACTGCACCTGCTGCACTACTGAAAGGCAAGCACATGCTCTAGCTTGTAGTTGTGCCAGTACATATAACAATCTCTTGACAATTTAATACGGCCATCCTTGCGATTTTACAGTAATTTCCGTTCTTTAAAACAGAGTCGAATGGCAGAAGGGATGAATATGGGCAATTTCATCGAGTAGTAGCTCACTGTTTTCTTTGATGCGTCTTTGAAGCAGGATTTCTTTGTAAGCAGTACATCTAAACATAGGCTCTTTAGCTCTGGAAATGCTGGAGCTTGTTTCATCTTTTCGGTACTTATTAATGTGATGCTGCTCCAGAGGGCGAGGAGAAAAAGAACCATATTACCTGGTGACAACTAAAAGAATGACAGTAGGCAAAACAAAAGTTTTTAAACAATCGTTGTGGAATGAGCAACAAAAATACGAGGATCGCTACAAACAGCTCCATCTTTTAGGCGAAAGACAAAGACAAAGGGTACCACCGTGCAGTGAAAATATTACGGTCCGTATAATCTTTTATACATTAAAAGAGATGCTTGCGGCATTTTTGATGACTTTGTATGCAAACAAAAAAAAACATGGCGGCGACTTCAAAAAGTTCGCCAAAGGAAGACAGACAGTGTTTTGATTTCAGCTTCCTTTAGAAAATGTCTAGTTTTGTATCAGCCTTGATAGAACCAGGAACTGAAATCGGGAAAGTATCATCTTTCTCAGTAACATTTCAGTTGGAGGGTCGTGGGAGGCTTGGAGGAAGCGAGAAAGACACGACCAGGAGATAAGAGCGAGCAAAGGAATGTATAAGCCTAAGTACGTATAAGTAAGGAAAGCAAGGAAGTGGAAACGCAGAGGTACGGTAATGAGAAGTATGAATGCGGGATTGGTCATTTCTTTGAGATCAGAGGCACTGTATTTTCATTCAATTCAAATACGAGCATATTTAGGAGTTTTCCAACTGGTGCCCAAATTCAGCCACTCATTCCCTCTGTCAGGATATGACAGAGGAAAATTGATTAAAACTATGAGACCTACTAACCTCAGGCATGCGGGCAAACCACGTCTGCACCATTTGAATCCATGAGCAAGATGACCTTTTCCAGGATCAAAGTCCAGTCATCAGCTGCCACATTATATAACTGAAAAAGATTCCTCACAGAACGCATTTACCGTTGACAGTAAATTGCAGTCAACGACGATCTGATCAGCAAAGACACCCACAAATGTAGACGCAGATTTGAGCGACTCGGTTCAATCAACATCAATTGACAGTGGCAGCCGGCGACAAGCGTGAAGGAGACACGCTAGGAGTTGCTGTACTGTATCAAGGAATAGTCGGCGCTTTCTTTACAGGCTTGTATTTATTTTGACAACATTCATCTGTCAACCATTTCCATAAAATTCTCTTTGAAAAATAAGGATGTAGACAATGCGTAGCCTCCCTTGCCTGGATGTCGAACAATTACTTTTGTATTTTCATCTAAAGGCGTCATGCTGTTATGGTACTCACCTTAATTTGTTTATTGTCCAAGGTAATGAATAATTTGCATTGCTGCAAACATTAAAGCTAACAAAATTAAAAAAGACTGTCAATTTCAAAATTAATTAAAAGACAGTCAACACTTTTAACCCTCCGAAAAAAACAATTCTGACCCTAAAATACATTGAAGTTTTTCTTCTGAAAAAAATAGTCTCTTCCTATTTCTTGCAACAATTTTCAGCTACACTAAAATCCATCTTATTAATTAAAATGATTATTTCCACGGTAAATCAACATCACAAAATCGCACAGACTGAAACTGTGAGGAAATTAACTCTACGCCATTTTTTGACATGCAGGCAATAACAAAGCTTTACCATCTAATATAGCAACTGTACCTGATCATGTGCACATCACCTACAAATTACACATCCCTTACCCATATCCACAGAATTAACCACACCAAACAAGCTCTTCTGCTTGTTCCTTCGGAGCATGCAAATCCTGTTTCGACCTAGTGCTGCAGTCCAGTACCTTTGACATGGCTGACTCAAAAAGAGATATAATGCAAAAGGTGTTTGATTTGTGTTTTCTGCTCAACGTGCGCCGCCGAACACCGTACGCTGCCGAACAGGGGCAGCTGCGGAGGTGTGCTTGCTGTTGCTGCTGTTCTTACTCTGTCACTTGTTCTTTGTCACCCTCGAGGGGCCCGCCTCGCTACGCCAAAACATCGCCAAACATCGTGGACCAATCTAGCTGCCCGCCATCAGGCATACGGCTTGGGCGTAGGAAGAGTAGATCCCTGCAAAGGAGGACATGGCCATGGTGAGCGGTGAGTTCAAATAGGTAGGATTAGGCGGCAGCCAGGCCCCGGTGAAGTGCGGAGGTAGCCAGCTAGGCTGGTGCAGCTCGTGCAAGCTGTGCAGTGCCTCGTGCCTTTGGAACGCAGTTGTGCACAGGACATCAGCCAGAGCCGGAGCTATGGGGAACGTTACCGCTGGTCCCGGCGGACTCAGTTGTACGGACAGGGCTAAAGATGATGGACTCCGGTAGAGTGGGGTGAGGTGAGGTGCGGCAGAGGCCAGATTTTTGAGCACCCAGCCCAAAGAACGTGGCCTGTGCACAAAGTGCTGGTAGTGCCCTCCCTCCCCGGTGGTAGTTGTAGTCAGTTGTAGTCAGCTGGAGTCACTGCAGGGGGGTCGTGGTGTAAAAGCTGCCCAACCAGGGGCGTAGGAGACACTAAATTTCTGGGGGGGACAGGGACAACCTTGAGGTGGGCCCCCTGCACAAAGTTTGCACCCAGAAGGGTTGCTGTGGTGGGGGGAGATGGGGTAGACGGTCGCTTCCAGTCGAGTCCTGTGTGGCCTGCATTTCCCTGTTTGCTGGGCCCTTTCCTGCCTGTTAGGCAGCGACAGGCCTGTGTGAAGTCCTAAGAGGCCTGTACTGCCTGCTGGGCGCAGTGCTTCCTGTCGATTCCTGTGCTGCCTGCCAGGCACTGTGCTGCCTGTTGGGAGCTTTCTTACTAGTCAGGCTGTATAAGTCTCTGGGCCTCCGCCTGCCTATGAAGGACAGTAAGGCCTATGATTGCTGCTAGGTCCTTGTCTGACTGTCAAGTGGCAGTCTCTGTGCTGCCGCGTTCCTGTCAACTGCTGTGCGGTCTGATAGGGCCGTCCTTAGTGCTGGTGGCGCCCTGTGCGACATTGTTTGTTGGTGCCCCCCAGTGACCACCTCTGCCACGGATTCCCTCACTACTATCCATCACCACTCTCTCTCAGATGCATTTCATTCGTTTTAAAGCACCACTCATACCGGTAAATATCCCTTACAACGCAATCAATGCAATGCAATGCATTGACCATGCTGCCATTACCACAAATATGGGTCTAGCACAAATGCCTTTACCACACATATCTTTACCACACATATGCGTGGTTACAGCATAGATAGCGGTCTAGCTGTCCGGGTGGAACAGGAAGAAGCAGAGGAGAGAGAGGTAAGTAGGGCTGTGGCCGGGTTTAGAGTGGGAGGTTGGGGTCATTTTTAGGGCAGGGTAGGGTCGGGGTAGTTTTTAGGACAGGGTGGGGTAGGTTTTAGGGGTCAGGAGGAGTGCATGGAGTTCAAGTAGTTTTAGGACAGTGTGGGGTAGGTTTTAGGGTACAGGGTGGGGGTCATGTAGTATTTAGGACAGAGCGGGGTAGGTTTTAGGGTTCAGGGTGGGGGCAGGGACATCAAGGTAGTTTTTAGAGCAGTTCAGGGTAGGTTTTAGGGTTCAGAGTGGGGGTCGGGGTAGTTTTTAGGACAGGGCAGGGTTACTTTTAGGGCTCAGGGCAGGGGGGTTTAGGGCTCAGGGCAGGGGCAGTTTTAAGTGCTTGGATGGGTGGAGTATGGTATCAGGTGTAAGGGGGCAGGGTAGGGAGAATTTACCACGCATGTTCCTTTACCAAGCATGCTTTTACAATGAAATTCGTTGTAAAGGCATGCGTAGTAAAGACACGGTCATTGTTGAGACCGCAATGTTAAGGCATGCACGATATACGCATGTGTTGTTCTATCATTCATCCCTCATACCAGTCTAGGGTGTCAAAGCACTTTACATCACACAGACATTACGCAGAGACAATCATCATATATGTGTAAATCAGTGTATATGAAATGTTACATAAGACAGAGGACGACAAGGTGTAGGTGTCACAGGTCATCCATACTGGTAGCAGGTATAGTTTCAGAGTGCTTTATCTGGAGAAGCGCAAACTCAGAATTTAAAACATAACACCATGGTTGGGGGCTCTCTTTAATAATAAGAACTACACTCAAATCAACTTGTTTTGCAACATTAAGTTAATCAAAAAGTGGGGGTAAATCATGACGCTCTAATCTATACCTTGATGTTTGCATGCAGCTCTTTGATGAGTTCATTGCTCATTGTTCTATATTCAGTTTTCATTTATAAATTGCAGGGGACAAAAAAGGAGCTCTCTGATGTAGGAAGCTGGCCTTGTGTGTGGTGAGTACCTATGGTATTATCACCTTATACCAGGTATCACCTTATTAGTGAAGTGTAGGCAGTGTCTAGAAGCCAGGCTCTCTAGAGTTAGCTGTGGATGAGCAGCCAAGACTTATCTAGGACACATGCAAAGATCATGCAATACCACTGTAGTCACACAGCACTTACACACATGAAAGAAACACGTGTTACGAAAATAAAGGTTCCTTATTACAGTAACACAAACACTAAAACACTAGATAGGCAATACTCCAATATGATGTAAGTAACACACTATTATATGTACAGCAGCAATCACAAATTGGCATAAAAAAGCAATTGAAAACAGTGAAAAGCAATAGGCAATACTGAAGGCTTAGAGGGGACCAGACCATATACTAAGAAAGTGAAATGCGAAAGCCGGGTCCCCACCCAAGGAAGTGGAATTGGTAGAGGGGAGCTGGAGGAACTAGGAAACCCCAAAGGTAAGTACCAGAGTGCCCCCCAGCGACCAGGAGAAAAGAGGTAAGTTACAGTTTTTTCCCTGACCCACCAAAAGGACTTCAGAGAAGGATATTGCAAAACGCAGACAAGACTGCAAGAAACTAGAGGTGGATCCTGGAAGAGTAAGACCTGGAAAAGAAGGGCACCAAGTCCAGTTTACGTAGGATGGTCCGGTCGTGGCAGGAGCCACTACCCACCCATCTGTGGATGCAGGAGTTGGTCGACAGGGAGACGAAGATGGTCAGCAATGCAGCACTGGAGCAGATGAAGAGTTCCTAGGTGATGCAGTCGACGTCCCACGCCAGATGAAGAATTGCAGTCAGTCTGTGGTGTGGAAAACCCACCAACAAGCCTTGGCAAAAGCAAATGTCGCAGTAGGAGAAAAGTGGAGCTACCGGGGACCAGCAAGGTCCAGGGGGACTCAACCCATGGAGGGGAGTCTCAGGTGACCATCATCAAGGCAGAGAGTCTGGAGGAGGAGAGGCAGCCACCCCAGAAGACCTACAGGCAAGGAGCCCAGGAGCTGTAGAGAGGCCCACAGCACACCTGAAGAGAGGTCCCACTTCACAGGTGAAGCACATTGAGGGCTGTGCTTCACAGAGAAGAGTGCCGGGGGTAGCTGCAAGAGATGCGGTGCATGGGGATACTGTCCTGCATGGGAAGGCAAGGACCTACCTACTCCAAAGTTGGGCAGCTGGTAGAGAGGACCAAGGAGACCACTCCAGACTACCACCCCTGATGCAGGATCCACGCAGCTCAGGAGGAGAGGAGAGGAGATCCATGCAGCCGGTTGTTGTTGCAGTTGGTGCCTGCGGATGCAGATAAGTGACTCCTTCACTTCAAGGAATTTTCCTTCTTTCTTCTCATGCAGACTGAAGACTTGCTGCCCTCTGAGGAAGCACAGCTGGGCAAATGTTGCAGTTGCTGGAAGGAGTCGGAGAAACAATGTTGCGTGGCAAAGTCGTCGCTGGAGCTGCAGATTGTAGGTTCCTGTGAAGTCCAGTTGCGGTTCCAGTGGCCAGAAGTCAAAGTAAACGTTGCAGAGGAGTCCTGCTGGAATCTTGCACGTCAAATCTGAGGACCCACCCAAGAGGGAAACCCAAAATAGCCCAGAAAGGGGAATTGGTCACCTAGCCGGGTAACCACCTAGGAGGGGGCTGTGATGTCACCTCCCTGACCTGGCCACTCAGATTCTCACAGAGGCCTCTGCCAACCTTAGATTCAAGATGGAAGAATCAAGTGGCCACCTGGAGGAGCTCTGGGCACCACCCCTGGGGTGGTGATGGACAGGGGAGTGGTTACGCCATTTCCATTGTCCAGTTTCATGCCAGAGTAGGGGCTGAGGTCCCTGAACTGGTACAGACTGGTTTATGCAAGGAGGGCACCAAATGTGCCCTTCAGAGCATACTAGTAGCTTGGCGAGGCTACCCCTCCCAAGCCTTGTAACGGAGAGGGTGTTGCCTCCCTCTTCCAAAGGAAATCCTTTGTTCTGCCTTCCTGGGCATGAGCTGCTCAAGCAGCAGAAGGAGGGCAGAAATCTGTCTGAGGGGTGGCAGCAGCGCGAGCTGTTCGGAAGACCCCATAAAGCTGGTAGGAGCAATGCTGGGGATCCTCTAAGGAGCCCCCAAAGTGCATGGAATCATACAATCAATACTGACAATAGTATTGGGGTATGATTCTGACATGTTTGTTACCAAACATGCCCAGGTTCGGAGTTACCATTATGTAGCTGGACATAGGTAGTGACCTATGTCCAGTACAAGCGTAAAATGGCGTCCCCGCACTCACGAGGTCCAGGAAAATGGAGCTGGAGTTCGTGGGGGCACCTCTGCTCCTGCAGAGGTGCCCTCACACACAGGTACTTGCACCCTACCCTCTGGGCTAGGAGGGCCTACCATAGGGGTGACTTACAGTGATTTGGTGCAGTGGCCTAAAGTGAAAGGGTGCAAGCACCTTTTCACGCAGGCTGCAATGGCAAGCCTGCAGACACAGTTTACATGGGCTCCTATGGGTGGCATAATACATAATAAATGCTGCATCCCATGGGAACCCCTGATCCCCCAATGCCCTGGGTACCTGGGTACCATATACTAGGGACTTATAAGGGGCACCAGTATGCCAAGTGGGGTGTGTGTGTGGTCCAAGCAACCAAATTTAATGGGAGAGAGCCCTGGGGTCCTGGTTAGCAGGATCCCAGTGAACACAGTCAAAACATACTGACAACAGGCAAAAAGTGGGGTAACCATGCCAAAAAGAGGGTACTTTTCTGCATCTGACAAAAGCAGTAACCCACTGACCTATTCACATTAGGTACACTTTGTGATCTGCATGTAGACGGCCTTTGTAGCAGGCATAGTAACCCTCTATGTTATGATGAGTCAAAACTTCCACTAGACAAAACTTCAATCTCTTTCCAGAATGACCATTAATCACCGGAATTATTTTAAGATTTTTATTGTTGCCTGAAAACTGTTGGTGGCAAGGAACATCCAGCAGGTGCTTTTAAAGTCACAATATACTTGCAAACATAGCACCCCCATCCTAAGTCAGCACCCAGTGCGGCAGCACCGGTTGCATCGCCCTAGCTGCCTTACCTTGCCCTGTCCATCTCTTAGGCCATCTGGTTCTTCCTGGGACCCATGCTGTGTGCTGGTCTCTCCGCTGTCTATCCAGCAGTGTCAGGCTCTGTTCCACCATAGCCTGTGAAGTCCTGTAAAGTCTGTGAGCTGCCACAGTGCTGGCTTCGCATCCACAGGCCATTGGCAGGAAATGAGATTTACAGACAGCCCTTGCCCTTCAGAGCGGGCTTTCACAAATACCAGGAAGGCTGAGGGAGAGACAGGGGACAGAAATGTTGGGGGGGCAGGATGTCAACTTAGGGGACAATAATTAGCACTGGGGCAGGCAAGCTGGAGACAGAGGAGAGAAGAGAGTGAGAGAGAGGCGACAGAAAGGGGGGACCTAACAAACACTGGCGCACAGGGTGCCACTAGCGCGCTAAAGCCTGCCCTGCTCATATCTAACAGTAACTCAACAATACTGTTTTTAGAAAGGGAGATACTCTGCAACACAGCACTGTATTTAAAAAGAAAGAGAGTTACTTAGCAATAGTTTATTTAATTACCCAAACCTCCTTACCTTCTCAAATCTTGCTGCTGTCTTCAGGGTTCGATCTTCAAGGGACAGGAAGGGTCGGGCTCAGGAGGGACTGGATGCACACAGCAATCAACAAAGGGCCTCTCCTCTCCCTTTGTTCTCAGAAGTGCAGACTGCAGGCAGCTGTGGCGGCAAGGTGAGAAAGAATCCCTTGTGTGCTGCAGCACAACAAAAGGGCAGAGGGCGAGTGTCCTGGAGCCAGGTCACAGGTCAAGTGCAGGGCCATATAGGTAGTGCTTTCATGCGCTAATGGCCCTGCGAATTACAGGAGAAGGGAAAATTCTTCTGTCCCCTCGTCCCCCCCACCCTTGTCCCCCGTGTCCCCCCCACTTCAAAAACTGGGGGGACATATCCCCCGCGTCCCCCACACTTCCTACGCCCATGTGCCCAACTGCTTAATGGGTAGAGCGGTGCAGAAAAAGTGCACTTGGCTCCTGCTGTCCTCCTGAGCGTGGAGGAGGTTGGTATTAAACCAGTGTGGCTTCCACTCTAGGGAGGAGCAGCAATTTGCTTCATCACTTCCTTGCCCCACTGCTTCATCTCCTTAAGTACATACCAACTGACCCATTGAGTGACAAATCAGTCCAAAACGGCCTAGAACAGTTTACATAAGCTTAGATCCTTCTGCAGAGAGGTTAGGAAAAGCAGGAGCAGGGTTAGGAGCAGAAGTTGATAGCAATTATGTCTCCCACCGCTAGACGTCTTGAGACAACTAGTGGATTGGTATGAGTTGCACAAAATATTGTTTCTTTGCTTGTTCTGTCTCAGCTCTGCCTGAGCTCTGGGAGCTGGTCCAAGCAACTATGATACTGTGGAAACTGAGGTCTGGGCGTGTAATTCCTTCCAGTTCAAATAAAAAAAAGTGAAAATCTATTAGTAGCAGCAGAGGCTCTCAACAGCAACTTTATGTAGGAGGCTGGCCTGGCTTATAGTGCGTACCTTGTGGTACTTACACCTTGTGCCAAGTCCAGTTATCCCTTATTAGTAGATTAGAAGTGTCCTAGCAGCTTAGGCTGATAGAGTTAGCTATAGCAGAGCAGCTTAGGCTGAACTAGGAGACATGCAAAGCTCCTACTATACCACTTATGTCATATAGCACTATATCATACGGAAACACAATACTCAGAGTTACTAAAAATAAAGGTACTTTAATTGAGTGACAATATGCCAAAAGTATCTCAGAGGATATAGGGCCAGATGTAGGTAGGAAAAAATTAGCGACTTGCAAAATGTGACTCTTTGCGACTCGCAATTTCCGACTCGCTAACTGCAATGCAGGAAGAAAACGCGAGGACAATTTGCGCAAAAAACAAACATGCAATTTGCGAGTGGGTGTCGCTAATTGCGACTGTGCTGAAAATTGAATGCAGGTGCTGCAGAACACTCTGGAAAACACTTCCTGGCACATGATGATGAGATCACAGCCAGGAAGTTTACAAATACACCTGGGAGGAGGGAGGACCACACCCATTTCAACTGCAGCACTGCAAAGACACAGAGCTCCAGTAACCATGGCAGAGACCCCAAGAAAAAGGAAACTGGAGTTTGCTGAAAAAGAGTTGGAGGTGTTGACTGAGAAGTGTTGTCAGCACCATGACCAGTTATTTGGCAGGGCAGCCCTCACCGTGCCAGAGACAGAAAAAAGGAGATTGTGGATGGAGATCCAGGAGAAAGTCAACTCCCTGGGAGTCAGCCACCGGAGTATTGAGGAACTCAAAAAAAGGTGGTACGACCTGCGCTCCCGGGCCAAGGAGAGGGTGGCAGAGCGGCTCCGGGAGATGAGAGGCACAGGAGGGGGACCATCAACAGTACCACCACCCACACCCCTGGAGGAAAGGGTAGAGGAGACCCTTGAGCCTGAGGCTGTATGTGGGATGGGAGATCTGGACACATCTGAGCCAGGACCATCAACCGGTGAGTACCATGTGACATGCATGTACCCTCATTAATGCCATACCCCCACCCACCTTGTACACAGGAGCATGCACAACCAAAATAGTTCCATTTCAGAGTAGCAAACACCAGAATGGTGCATTATGGGCAATGTAGTCAAGTAGGCAGTTCACAGGCAACAGTTTATTAGGAAGTAGATAACAGATAGTACATACTGACAGTGTGTTCCCTATGTCCCACAGGTCTCCCACAAGACACCCCCACCAGCCCCAGCAGCCAGGGGCCACTGGTCAGCCAGCAGAAACATAAGGGAACAGGACCAGCTACCACTGCGACCTGCACCACCGACACCATGTTCCCTCACGAAACACCTGTTGCAGTAGTAGTGTGTGAGCCAGCACCAGGTACCAGCCAAAGTGCCACAGGAGACGTCCAAGGGCCTCCACCGCGTCACAGGCAATGGGGAACTCCATCTTCACAGCGGCAGGCAGAGTCAGGGAATGCCTCCATGTCACAAACTGAGGCCGCACTCCTATGGGGTCAGCGCCTGCAGACACAGGAAATCAGGAGGATTACCGGGGCATTGCGGCGCATGGAGCGCAATCATGGAAATAGCATGCAGCAAGTACATTCAGAGCTGCAACTGATCAGTTCCCACATGGGCGACCTTGCACTCTCCATGCTTCAACTAGTGGCAGGACTGCTAACGCAGACAGAGAGTGCACGGCGTCGGGACCGCCAGCTGCTGAACCGCCTAGACAGGATATCATCCGCAATTGTAAGGCTGGCCGTGAACACAACAGGTCTTTCTAGGCGCACTGTCAGCCTCCAAGTGGACATGGGCCACTTTGCCAGTGACGTGGCACGTGGACTGGGCCGTCTCAGCCACGCAGTAGACATAATGGCGGCACGGCAGGTGGCCAGGGGCACAGGCGACACGCCACAGGATAGTGAGGAGGGCTCCACTGTCAGCAGTGTCTCTGCCGGTGACACCAGGGTGCTTCGCAGTGGAAGCACAAGGCAGGGCACTGCTGACACCCCTAGTACCAGCCATGCTGGCCGAGCCCGGCGTAGGGTTTGAGCTCCACACAGTCCTGGGGTTGGGGCACATGACGTCAATGTGTCCCATGCCAGGTGTACTATTAAAGCCCCTGAACTGTTCCAATTGTATATAGTTTTTTTGTTTGCACTTATTAAACCACTTGTTCTTTCCACTTAACACCTGGACTCTTTGTGTGTGACATTGGTGAGTATGGTAAAAGTTTGCACGTACCTTCCAAAGTATTGGTTTGCAATGAGTTCCCGTCTCAGTCTGCCTTGATTTGCGATGCTCCTATCCCCATGATGGCGATGTGGTAGCTCTTGCTCTTCATCCTCAGAATCATGGTCTTCAGGGGTGAGAGGTAGCCCACATCTGGTGGCAATGTTGTGCAGTATAGCGCATGCAACAACGATTTTGAAAGCTGTTATTGGGGTGTACTGGAGGGCACCTCCACTTCTCTGGAGGCATCTGAACCTTGCTTTCAGCAGTCCAAAGGTACGTTCGATGATGTTCCTGGTCCTCTTATGTGCACTGTTGTATCGCCTCTCTGACTCATTGCTGGGTGTTAAGTATGGGGTAAGGATCCATGGTCGTAGTGCATATGCACTGTCACCTGTTTGGCACAAAAAGTACAATGTTAGCTGGGAATGGGTGGTTTCCACATTGACCTGTGTGTATGTCTGCAAGGTGTTTTCAGCTCTACCTAGGAGGTATCCGTCTCCAAACTCCCCACGTTCTAGGCGTTGGTGTATCCCACTGTGCCTAAAAATGTAGGAGTCATGAGTACTGCCTGGAAATTTAGCTACCATGTCAGTGATGACATAATGGGCGTCACATACCACCTGAATATTGAGTGAGTGGGTACACTTCCGATTGCGGAACAGATATTCCAGGTTTGCAGGAGGGCATATTTGTATATGTGTCCCGTCTACACACCCTGTGACATGGGGGAAGTTGGCAATCCGGTAGAAATCCAACTTGGTGCAGTTGATTTCTGCCTCATTCCTGGGTCGGTATATGTATCTGGACATGTGTGTGAGTAAGGCATCTAGGAATGCCCTAAAGAACCGTGAGAGTGCACTTTGGGATACCCCACCTGCCACAGCAATGACCCCCTGATAGCTACCCGAGGCCAAGAGGTGCAGTGAGCATAGCACTTGCACATGTGTAGGGATGGCGCAGCCACGCATAGTCTGGCGTTGTAGCTGTGGTTTGAGTAATTCTATTAAATCTAGTATAGCGGCGCTGCTGAGTCTATATTTATCATAAATCTCCTCCTCTGTTTGTTGGAAAAGTGTCTGCCTTGTTCTGTATATCTTCTCCTGTCTCTGGCTCCTCCTCCTCCTCTTGTGTGTGGCGTGGGCTCTCCTCCTCACTGCTATCAGGTATATCTCCGCCATCTTGAGTAACCCAGATGCCTTCTGGGTCTCCTTTCATACTTTGGTAATGGTTACCACCTGCTCTGAGTTAGTGGTAAATTGGAAGTGCAAAATGGGCTTTTTGCGACTAGTCGCAATTTGCGAGTTGCTATTGCATATGGTTTGCGACTCACAAATTGCGACTTCCTATTTGCGGGTCGCAAAATGGGGTCGCAAATTTTGCGAGTCGGTAATGGCTCGCGTCGCATTTTGCGAGTCGGAAATGGGATTTTTGCATCCCATTTCTGATTTTGCAGGGTCGCAAATTGCGAATCAGCCCATTTGCGACTCGCAAACATTTGCTACATGTCACTCATACTCCCTTAGGAGGTAAGTAATATACACAAAATATATAGACACAAACCAAAATCAGGTAAGTAAACAGTTAGAAAAGTAGTGCAAACACTGTAGAACACAATAGAATGCAATAGGAGACAATAGGCCTAGGGGCAATACAAACCAGATACTCCAAAAGTGGAATGCGAACCACAAATGGACCCCAGGCCTAGTGTAGTGTATAGAGGGTCACTAGGAGTGTAACAAAACACTAAGGGTGTACAAGATGCCCCGCCCCAAGACCCTGAAAATTAGGAGTAAAGTTACCCTACTACCCCAGAAAGACAGTAAAGTTGAGATAGAGGATTCTGCAAAGACAACAACTGACTGCAAAGCACTGAAGATGAATTCCTGTACCTGAGGACCTGCAAAGGAAGGGGACCAAGTCCAAGAGTCACGCAAGTGTCCAGGGGGCAGGAGCCCACTAAACCCCAGATGAAGGTGCAAAAGGGCTGCCTCTGGGTGGAAGAAGCCAAAGATTCTGCAACAACGGAAGGTGCCAGGAACTTCTCCTTTGGTCAGAAGATGTCCCACGGCGTGCTGGAGGATGCAAACTTGTTTTCACGCAGAAAGACCACAAAACAGCCTTGCTAGCTGCAAGAGTTGCAGTTGAGGATTTTGGGTGCTGCCAGGGCCCATGAAGGACCAGGAGAATGCCCCTTGGAAGAGGAGACAGAGGGGGCGCTCAGCAACAGAGAGAGCCCACCCAGAAGAAGGCAGCGCCCAAAGAAGCACCTGAACAGGTGTTCAGAAGATCTGAGCACGGCGGTCGTCTCAGCACAACAAAAGAGGGTCCCATGAAGTCAGAAAGTAGAACAGTGTGAGCATTAGGTGTGCAGACGTGAAACAGATTTGCAGTT
Source organism: Pleurodeles waltl (assembly GCF_031143425.1). Lineage (NCBI taxonomy): Eukaryota > Metazoa > Chordata > Amphibia > Caudata > Salamandridae > Pleurodeles > Pleurodeles waltl. The sequence goes on along the minus strand of NW_027149811.1, from coordinate 457,123 downwards.
CCTGTAGCTCACTTACTTTCAGGTGCTTCTTGTTTTAAATTTTGAAATTGGTTCTATGGCAGCCTTTCCTGATCCTTTTCTCCCATTGACTATGTCACCTTTTACTCACCGTGGTGTCTGTTTTCGCTGTTTTCATCTCCATTATTACCATTACCATGTCATTTAACTTTTTATAATTTTTCTTCACCACTTAACTGGATCATTCATTTATAAATGTGGGCACCTTTATAATTTACGTTTACACATCAGTCCAAAGAAAATATATATTGTATATACATCTCTTACAGCCTTGAAGAAGTCACTTTGGTGACGAAACACGTGTTGGCTGTGTTTGTTGGACTTTCCTTTCTACTCACAGAACTGTTCGAAATAAAAGATTTTGCCTATGAAAAACGTGAAATCTATCCTTTCATCAACTGATCCTTCATACTTTGAATGTATTGATGTATTCTACTTCTGTTTTTGCATATTGTGTGCTGTTGTCATATCTGTTCAGTACCCAGGCTCTATGCTGGAGCCCCGGGGATGCATGGAATTGTCCCCTCAATACCAGATGGTATTGGGGTGACAATTCCATGATCCTAGACATGTTACATGGCCATGTTCGGAGTTACCATTGTGACGCTACATATAGGTATTGACCTTTATGTAGTGCACGCGTGTAATGGTGTCCCCGCACTCACAAATTCCAGGGAAATTGCCCTGAATATTGTGGGGGCACCTTGGCTAGTGCCAGGGTGCCCTCACACTAAGTAACTTTGCACCTAACCTTCACTAAGTGAGGGTTAGACATATAGGTGACTTATAAGTTACTTAAGTGCAGTGTAAAATGGCTGTGAAATAATGTGGATGTTATTTCTCTCAGGCTGCAGTGGCAGTCCTGTGTAAGAAGTGTCTGATCTCCCTATGGATGGCAAAAGAAATGCTGCAGACCATAGGGATCTCCTGGAACCCCAATACCCTGAGTACCTAGGTGCCATATAATAGGGAATTATAAGGGTGTTCCAGTGTGCCAATCAGAATTGGTAAAATTAGTCACTAGCCTGCAGTGACAATTTTAAAAGCAGAGAGAGCTTAAACACTGAGGGGCATATTTATACTCTGTTTGCACCGAATTAGTGTCATTTTTTTTTACTCTAATTCGGTGCAAAACTAACTCTATATTTATACTTTGGTGCTAGACCCCTCTAGCACCAAATTTATGGAGTTAAAGTAATTTTTTGAAAGTGGAGACCTACTTTGCCTTAATGAGATGCAAGGTAGGCGTTCCCGTGCAAAAAATGACTCTATGGCCTTAGCGCCATATTTAGGGGCATATTTATACTCTGCAGCATATTTATACTCTGTTTGCACCAAATTAGTGTCATTTTTTTTTTTACTCTAATTCGGTGCAAAACTAACTCCATATTTATACTTTGGTGCTAGACCCATCTAGCACCAAGGCCCTGATTTAAACTTTTTTTTCACCGCATTAACGTCAGTTTATGACGCAAAAGTGGCGCAAAATTACAAAATATTGGCCCTTATTTATACTTTTTGCTGCAAAACTGCACTAACTCAGTTTTGCACCAAAAAGTTTAGCACCGGCTTGCACCATTTCTGTGCACCAGCCGGGCACCATATTTATGGAATGGTGCAAGCCGGTGCAAAGTGTAGGCTAGAGTTTTAAAAAATGACTTTAGTCGGGTGGGGCTGGCAGTATAGAAGGAGAGGGTTTAGCACCAAAAAATGCCTTTAGGCAGGTTAGAGTAAAAAAAAATGACTCTAACCAGATTAGCGTCATTTTATGGTGCTAAACCTACCATGCCACATGACTCCTGCCTTAGAAAAGGCAGGAGTCATGCCCACCTTTCACTTTAAAAAATAAAAAGCACTTACCTGTACTTACCTGGGATGGGGTCCCCCATCCTCGCAGTCCCTCAAGTGTGGGTGGGGGTGCCTCTAGGGCCTAGGGAGGGCACCTCTGGGCTTATTCCATGGTGTTCCACCATGGAAATAGGGCCACAGGTCCCCTAACACCTGCCCTGACCCAGGTCTTAAAAAATGGGGCAAAGCAAGCTTTGCCCCATTTTTTGACCCCTCCTCCCTCCCTTGCACCATTTTTACATGGGAGTATAAATATGATGTTAAGGCCATAGAGTCATTTTTTTGCACGGGAACGCCTACCTTGCATCTCATTAAGGCAAGGTAGGTTTCCACTTCCAAAAAATGACTTTAACTCCATAAATTTGGTGCTAGAGGGGTCTAGCACCAAAGTATAAATATGGAGTTAGTTTTGCACTGAATTAGAGTTAAAAAAAATGACGCTAATTCAGTGCAAACAGAGTATAAATATGCACCTTAACGTCAAAAAATGATGCTAATCTGGTCAGAATCATTTATTTTGACTCAAAACTGCCCAATGTCATTTTTTTTTTAAGCTAGCCTACCCTTTGCACCGGCTTGCACCATTCCATAAATATGGTGCCCAGCTGGTGCTAAAAAATGGTGCAAGCCGGTGCAAAACTTTTTGGGGCAAAACTGCCTTAGTGCAGTTTTGCACCAAAAAGTATAAATAAGGCCCTGAGTTTCTGGTTAGCAGAGCCTCAGTGATACAGTTAGGCACCACACAGGGAACACATACAGGGCACACTTTATGAGCGCTGGGGTCCTGGCTAGCAGGATCCCAGGGATACAGGCAAAGACAAACATACATACTAATAAGAAATGGGGATAACATGCCAGGCAAGATGGTACTTTCCTACACTTTATAAATCTCATTCTTCGATCTCTGGTTCCTTCTGAAAAATGGCCAACGTTATGCCTAACAAAGCGGTGGAAGCCCTCAGGTCCTTTCTTCTGGTGTCCTCATCTTTAGATGCATATGCCTCGCCTTTTGTTCAATCAAGTTCAAATGACTGGATGTACTCTTGCTCCCCTCCCTTTGCAAACACAAACATAAGTGCGAATGAGCATCTAGGACTGGCTAAAGCTGGATTGGAGGGAGACAGTGTGCTCACTGGCTCCTCACCGGTTGCTAGGGCTTCTGAGTGCTTGGGCTTGATTCTTTTGGAGGCAAGGCCTTCGGAGGAAATGTCAAAGGCTGTTTCTTCAGTTTAGGCATTCAGGGGTATTCTCCTTGATAAGGATGATGGAGATTGTCCCTTGTCATCGCTTTCATCCTGTTATGAGGGCCCACAAGTAAATCTAGGAGCTTTCCCCGTAAGTGCTAATTGTGTTAAAGTTGTGGAGGAGGACGTTATTTTTCTGGAGGGCTTTACTTTGCCTGACATTGACTTTGACCTCCGAGCAGGGACAGGGACTTCAAATGGTTTTTCTCCTATGAATACCCGCAATGTTGTGGGTCAATATAATATTAATCCATCTAGCCACCCTTCACACCTATCTTTACCACCCATATATCATAGTTCATCATCCCTTGGGGTGAGGGGGGCTCTCTTAATCCGAACATAATCACTTTTTATTTCCAAGTTCACAGTTAAGTACATACAATGGAGGGGGGAGAGAAGGTGTTCCAACTGAATCACTGTATTGTATAAAAAAAAATGTTATCCTCCATTTTGTCTTTATTAGAGAAATCTGTGTCCAACTCCAATTACGCATTAGAAATGTCAGCAATTCTATTGGAAGTACGGAATGTCAAAAAGCTAGGTTTCTCTCATTTGAATGCTAATGCGTATAGTATTGATAATAATGTAAAGTTTTTGTGCAAGCCAGGAACAGCTATGCCCCAGGGAGGGGTGAATGATGCCTCTGTCCAAGGTGGCAAATCAATGGGATAGGTGGGGCCCCCAAAAATGAGTTGCACCCATGTTAATGACGATCTCTTCTTAAGCCTCTTGTTTGGGGACCATAGTCAGAATTTTCCATCAGACATAGCCAAAGTTGAGGTTTTCTCGATGTTTAAAAGAGGTGATAAGCACTCTGGTGAGGAGAATGGATTGGTGTCTCAGTCAGGAGAAGGCGTTGGTGCAGGGTGCAAGCTAGTTATTAATTCTGGAGAAATTCAAAATTCTGACCCTGTACCAAGCTGCTCGAAGTGAGAGCCCAAGCCGGAGTCCTCTTCCTCGGTGCAGATGGTTGCTATAAAGTATTGTAAACATAAAAAGATGAGAAAAATTACGCAAGGGAAAAGGAAAAAGTTGATTTTACCCAGATGTCCTGGCTCAAAGGGTTCTGAAGAGGTGACACTAATGACCCTGAGAGGCAGTGCTCTTCCGATAATTAGGTCTTGTCTGGATGATTGGATCCTATGATGCAAGACAGAGTTGGGGCAATCTCAGTAGATCCTCCCATTCCTTCTGTGGTTTCCCCAGGCCACCAGGGGGTACTGTATTCTGTACTAAGTGCTTTCTCTATTTTGTCTGCGGAATGGGGGGATCAAAAGTGTGGCTCTTCAACCACCTGTGATAGAGGGACCAAAGCACTTTGTGGCCCTCATCAACTCTGCTAGCATACATAAAGTGGGTAGTTCTCCTTTGGGAAAGGTAAATACGGGCAAATAAGTAATTCATCTATTGTATATATGAAATGATGAAGAACAAGGTGCTAGCACAGTTTCTGCTAATGAATCTTGTCTTTCGCTCAATCATGGACCAACATCTTTTCTTCTGAGGACTCACGAGTCTTTAGCGAGGCATTTGGTTGTGCAAAACTGGGATTATTTTTTTAAAAAAAGGGGATTTACGTTGTTCCAGTGGTGAAACCCTTAGAGACTCAGGTAACAACAATTCAATATTTCTAAAAAAAAAATAAGTCAATAGTGGAAGCTGCAGCGGGGTCTGGTAATGTTTTGCAACAGGGGCGTTCCAAGGACATACTTAGTTCATAGTTAAATATCTTTATTCTAGCTTTGTATAAAAATCATGAAAGCAAGAAACAATTTATCACCAAAATACAATACAAAATCATAACATTCTAAAATGTTAATATAGATTAATTAAAAACATAGCTCCAGAATGTTGTAAACTACTACAATAAAGGTGCATTTACTTAGCAATGAGCTCCCTCTGCTGGCGTTATCCCTCCATCAATTTCCTACTGCTTACTGACATTTTAAGGAAACAGAAGACACTGAAACAAATTTCAGTACTGTCTAACATCTGGCAATATATTAAGGCATCCCTACCCTTCTTGAAGGTAAGTGGTTTCAAAATATGTGTTAAAAAAATAGAGACAAAGTTTACAAAAGAACATAAAATAGAACAAAGACGCCACACAGTGCCTGCCCTAAATCTAAAAAGAAGAGGCCTGTCCCACAAGAGTGCTCCAAAGAAAGATAAAAGACCAGTTGCTGGAAAAATAAAACAGTTATGAACAGGGTGCTTACTAAAAACCTCTTCCGTTCTTTGGGAGAAACTGAACACATCATGGTAGGACCTTACTAGCCTCTCATCATGTTTACTCATAGAGGCTGGAGTGGTAAACATTTCAGGGAGACTAATATTAGAGAAAGACCTACAGACGTAATTCAGCCAGGGGATTTAGAGACCCTTGTCTAAGGTAACTTTTCTATTGAAACTAGATTCAGGATTAGACCACATGGCCAGAATGATAATACAAATCCTGCTTATTGGTGAAGTTGGATTTTATATTACTATTTTAGAAATGCCACTTTTAGAAAGTGAGTATTTCTCTGCACTTAAAATCCATCTATGCCTTAAAATCTGTCTCCAATCCACGTCTGGCTGGGCTGGTTTACAGCTCCCTTGTGCATTTCACCCAGACAACACAAACACAGGATACTCAGTCACAGGTGCACTCATCTGCATCTGAATGGGTCTTCCTGGGCTGGGAGGGTGGAGTGCCGGACACTTACATTTAAAAGGCTAGTGGTGCAAAGTTGTGTGGCGGGAGATGACATTGACAAATGGTTTGATGCCTATGAAGTTGCATTAAAAGCCCATTGGGTTTCTGAAGATCAATGGGGGGCGGGTTTGTAGAAACATGTTCCAATAATTGGGAGGTACACACTTCTCACATTAGACCCAGAGAACCGTAACCCATACCCGCTCATGAAAGCCATTTTAATTGCAAAGTTTGGACTGACCCCTAAAAAATATTGCCAGAAATTCAGGGACAGTACTAAACTCTCTACATAAACTTGGGCAGACTTTTTTTACTTTTCTAGTAAGGCACTGAATGGATGGGCGCAGGGGGTTACATAATTTGCTTCTGAGAGAGCAGATGCTTAGTATTTGCTTTACAGAGTTGCACCAGCACCTGATTGACAGTAAGCCGACTGACCCAGGAAGCTTGCTGAGGAGGCAGACCTCTGGGCTAGCACCAGAGTGTCCAAGAAGGTATCGGGGGGCACCCATAAAAGTGGTCAGGGTTCGCACCAGGAGAAAGAGGGGGGAGAAAAACTTAAAAAATAAGGAGCTCTCGAAAGGCCCCCAAAATAATTCCAAAGGGAATAGCGGTAACCAGTCCCAGCATGTTTCTAAAAAGAAAGGGTTTGTGGACCATAAGACTTGGAGGTTTGTACACATTTGTGCAGAGTGCTCCAAGTATGGTCACTCTAAGGGCAAGTCCAACTGTCCCAAGAGGGCACAGCCCTCCAATGGAGGTCAGACACCTGGGTTCTAGTGTAGCGCGTGAGGAGGTGGTAGTCCCACTCAGCTTTGGGGAACAGATAGAGGTGACCATAGTGTCCATGGGAGATGAGGAAATGGTGTCAAAAACCCACATGCCTGCTAATACTTCCAAGTATAGGCAGTTGATCACCATTAACCCCTTCACTGCCTGGCCTTTTCCCCTCATGTGCTGAGCTATTTGGCTATTTGGGACAGTTTGCGATTAGGCCCTCATAACTTTTTGTCCACATAAGCTACCCACACCAAATTTGAGTCCTTTTTTGAAATATTCTAGGGCTTCTAAAGGTACCCAGAGTTTGTGGGTTCTTCTAGAGCAGACCAAGAAACTAGCCAAAAAGCAGCTATAATTTGTTTATTTTTGCAAAAAATGGTAAAGAAGTGCTGCAGAAGAAAGCATGTGATTTTTTTTCCCTGAAAATGCCATCAACAAAGGGTTTGCTGTGCTACAATCACCATCTTCCCAGCTCTCAAAAACAGGCAGACTTGAATCTGAAAACCACATTTTTCAAAACAATTTTGGCATTTTACTTGGACATACCCCACTTTTACAATTTTTTGTGATTTTAGCCTCTTTCCAGTTAGTGACTGAAATTGGTGTAAAACCAATGCTGGATCCTGAACAGCTAAACATTTCTTTAAAGTAGACAACATTCTAAATTCAGCAAGGGGTCATTTGTGTAGCTACTACAAGGGTGTCCTACAGAAAATAACAGCTGAAATAAACAAAATATTGAAATTGAGTTGAAAAAAACAGCCATTTCTCTTCACGTTTTGCTCTGTAACTGTTTCCTGAGATGTTAGATTTTTCAAAGCGGTATACCATTACTTCTGCTGGACACTTCTGGTTGTGGAGATACATAGGGCTTATAGGTTCATCAAGAACCCTAGCTACCCAGGACCGATAAATAAGCTGCACCCTGCAATGGGTTTTCATTGCATACTGGGTATACAGCAATTCGTTTGGTGAAATATAAAGAGTGAAAAATAGGTATCAAGGAAACCTTTGTACTTCCAAAATATGCACAAAATAAGGTGTTGATAAGCAGGGGTTATTTGCACATCTCTGAATTCTGGGGTCCCAATACTAGCATCTGAATTGCAGGGCTTTTCTTCAATAGACTTCTTTTTTACACACTGTCTTACATTTGGGAGGAAAACATGTAGAGAAAGACAAAGGGCCATAAGGCTTGTCCTTCTATTCTGTGTTCCCCCAAGTCTTTAGATAAAAATGGTACCTCACTTGTGTGAGTAGGCCTAATGCCTGCGACAGGAAACACAACATGGACACATCACATTTTTACATTGAAATCTGACCTGTTTTTTGCAAAATGCCTCGCTGCGGTTTTTGGCCTCTAGCTCATCTGGCACCTATGAAAACCTAGCAAATCTGGACATTTCTGAAAACTAGACACCTAGGGGAATCCAGGACGGGGTGACTTGTGGGGCTTCCACCAGGTCGTGTTACCCAGAAACCTTTGCAAATCTCAAAATTTGGGAACAAAACACTTTTTCCTCACATTTCGGTGATAGCAAGTTCTGGAATCTAAGAGAAGCCACAAATTTCCTTCCACCCAGCATTCCCCAAAGTATCTTGATAAAAATGGAACCTCACTTGTGTGGGTAGGCAGAGTGCCCGCAACAGGAAATGCCCCAAAACACAACATGGACACATCACATTTTTCCAAAGAAAACTGACCCTTTTTTGCACAGTGCCTAGCTGTAGATTTTAGCCTTTAGCTCAGCCAGCACCTAGGGAAACCTACAAAACCTGTGCATTTTTTAAAACTAGACACCTAGGGAGATTCATAATGGGTGAGTTGTGGGGCTCTCACTAGGTTCTGTTACCCAGAATCCTTTGCAAACATCAACATTTGGCAAAAATAAAATACTTTTTCCTCACATTTCGGTGAAAGAAGGTTCTGGAATCTGAGAGGAGCCACACATTTTCTGCAGCCCAGCCTTCCCTGAAGTCTTGGATTGGATTGAGCTTGCCTCCTGTTTTCTGAAGACTCAGGGCCAAAAATACTTCATCTCTTCAAGGGAACTTCTTGCCTGCCGAAAATCGATGCACAGCTTGCCGGAAATGACAAACAGTCTGCCCTGTAACGAGAAAATCACCGAACAGTCGAACTGGAAAGATGCAGCCTGACTATCTTAGGGAAATCGGCGCAGCGCCTGCGTTGCGACCGTAAATTCGACGCACAACCCTACTGGATCGATGCATAGCAGAGCCAGAGCGACGCAGCCTGACTTCTTGAGTGAAGAATCAACTCATTGCCTACCGGATCAAGGCAACGCCTGTGATTTCGTCCCGCACGACCAGGTGCGTGGAAAGAAACAATGCAGCGTCTGTGCTGTGCCAGAAATTCCAATGCACTTCCTATTTTTCCACGCATCTCCTCTGCGGTCTCCGTGTAATTTTTTACGCAAACCAGGTACTTCGTCAAACCAAGAGACAACTGTTGATGTCTGAGATTTAAGACTCTTTTCAATCTTGCAAATGTGATATCTCAACTTATGCTTATTGAATCTTGATCTTTTTTTACCTTAATTTAACCAGATTAATATCTTATATTTTTCTAAACCTTTGTGGTGTAGTTTTGTGGTGTTTTCCCTGTGCTACTGCATGGTTTATTGCACAAATACTTTACATATTGCCTTCTAAGTTAAGCCCGACTGCTCAGTGCCAATCTACCAGAGGGTGGGCACAGGATAATTCAAATTGTGTGTGACTTGCCCTGACTAAGATTGTGGTCCCTATTTGAGCAAGGGTGTATACCTCTGCCAACTGGAGACCCCATTTTTAACAACCAGGAAATAAATTACTTGGTAAGGAGACAGCATTTGTTGTTCTCCTTAACAAGACACAATGAAAGTGATCATCTCAAATTTATAAGACTTACATTTAAAGTGCAAGTGAGTAGGAGGGAAAATGATGCAAAGTGGAACAACCTAAGGGAGGCCGCAAATCTAGGGATTCAAGGAAATACTGGTGTTTGATTGCTGAATACTGTGATTGTAGGGTGATTTTGTTTGCAATTCCCATCCCTGAAAATGTTTAGGTAGGATATTTTACCAAGTTGATTTCTAGTGATATTGAAGAAGTCGACCCAGTGGAACACTGTGTAGATAAAGAGATGCAAGTAGTTTATGGTGCTCCCTCCCTAGGTGATATTGTTGGTTTCCGAAAAAATATGCTAGGACATCTAGAACAATGGGGGAGCAATGGGGCCCAATGAGGTTCCAATTGAGGTTATTAAAAAGAAGGCTGTAGCATGGGCTTCCCTTCTTGGTCCACTCTTTAAATATTTTTATTGATTTGGGGAAATCCTTTCATCTCAGAAGGGCAGTGTCATTGTTCCACTGTATGAAAAAGGACCCATATCCTCTCCTACAAGTGTCAGAGAGATAGTACTATTGGTTGCAACTGGCAAACGTTTTACCAGGAGTGCACCCTTCCTCTTATAACAATGGGCTCAAGTAAATAACATCATCCCTCCGCAGCAAGCTGGATTTAGGAGGAATCATAGGGCAATTGATTATATTGTAGTCCTCCAAGTGATAATTGAGAAGTATCCGATTGCTCTGGTTATTCCTCTGTACACAGCCTTCATTGATTTCTCCACAGCGTCTGATAAAGTAGGAAGTAAAATCCTGTGGAGAAAGCTTCTTTGTTTTGGAGTCCTGCACCATCTCCTAAAACCCTATATCGAGCTCCATTTGGATACTAGGTGTTAAATACTCCTGGGAGGGATGCAGGGTTTATCTCGGAAGGTTAAAATGCAAAACAGTCTAAAGCAGGGCTGTCTGTTGGCTCCCTGTTGTTTTTTCTCTATATACATGATCTCCCCAATACCTTAGGTTAGGCACAGAAGGACCCCTCCAAAAGTTGGTACAATGTCTATTTGTAACCTGTGGTATGCCGAAGAAGTGGCTGTAATGGATCTAATACTTGCCTTGACAGAGTATACATAAGCTCACTTTTTGAAAATAAACAACTCTAAAACTAAAATCTTGATTTTCCATAAGAAAGGTACAAGAACAATGGAGAAGTTCAACTGGTATTTAGGGGAAGAATAATTAGAAATGGTGGTCCTGTATCCTTATCCGAGTAAGGTTTTTTTAGCAGTTGGGTGGGACGATGATCATATAAATCTTTGTTCGAGCACAGCTCTTTCCCAGGCAAACACCCTTAATAGATTATATAAATCATGTTGGAGACGCCATTTTAGTCACATTCTGTTGACTATCATGGTTAAAACTCCTCCTTCATTATGTTATGTGCGTAAGGTGTTGAATATGAGATTTTGGTGCTTTTTGAGGGAATAGAAGGATGAATCTTCCACCAAATTTGCAACTTGAATACACTTGCAGCCCATCATGTTTTCATTCAGAGTTCAGTTTATTGTCTACTTATACTTTTGCTCTGGCTGAAGTTTTGAGGTGGTGAAATATGCTATAGTTCGAGAGGAGGGAACATATTGCAGCTTTGAAGTTAGATTTTTTTTTCTTTAAAAAAAAAAAAACAGCACCTTCTATAGGTCTTTTGTGCTGGGTGAAGAAATTTCTGAACTTTATCTGAATGTAGTCTCTCTAAAAAGTTTTATAAAAAGATACCTAGTTTAAAATAAGATTGAGCAGAGACAGTGCCTTGTGCCAGCTGAATCAGAAAAAATCTCAGTCTTATTCAACTTGGAATTTACTTCATGGTGTTAGAAGGCTGATCCTTTTAATGAGAATGGATATGCTCCCTCTACATGTTATCACTGGCATTTGGGATAAAGTCCCAAAAAATGAAATATTATAAAAGTTTTGCCAGCTTTACATTCAAGATTTGAACCATGTAATATTTGTATACCCTGTGTTGCACAACACACAATGTCGCGTTTTATCAAATATAATGCGCGCTCCGCTTTGGAGGCTTGTAAGTGCCCAAAGTCTCCACCTAAATAAATGCCTTGTAATAAAATCTTTCACATTTTTAGATATTTTATAAACGTGTATTAAGGGATCTGGTTGCAATATTAGTTTGATCTGTGTTGTACAATGTATGTAATTTCAGGAGGCCCTTGTTCTTTAGGCAGCTATTGATCCATTTTGTGAGCTTCTCATGGAAGAGTCTAAGCATGTATTATTTGCATATTCTATGTTGTACAATGCGCAATGCCACTTTTTAAGGCTGCTTTTTTCAACTATAACAAATTAACTATATTGGAATCTGGTAAGAACGTAATGTAACCATCTAATGAAATAGCTTGTAATAAGTTCTTTTAATTGCTTTTGTAACTTGTAATGGGTTGATGTATTTGATGGGCTTATGTCTAAGGTTCTCTTCCAATGGAAGGGTTTGTGACAAGTCTTTTTTTTAATTTTAATTATTTTAGATACCTTTTTAGCATATCTTGTTATGTGAATATACCAATTATTAATCATGTAACAGTTGTGAGGATTTTTTTTTTACTTTCGGAGTTCCATATCATAATAACATTCAATTGGAAATTGGAAGCAAAATAGGCTAGACTTAACTGAGATGCTCCAATATAACCATGCAGTCATCTGCCAAAATTGTTTAAGTAGCAAACAGTGGGGTGGTTAGCAAATGTGGCCATTGGCTGTTCTAAAATGTATTCCCCCCCATGATGTAATTTGAAAAGGTATAAGTCAAATGTGTGACCAAAGATAATCTGTCACCAAGAAATAGAAAGGACAGAATACTGAACATAAGTCATTGAATGGCTGACCTACTGTTAGAAATGGGATTTCTGGTTGGCAGAGGTATGCACCCTGCCCAAGCAGGAACCACACGCCTAGTCATGGCAAGTCACTAACACACCCTAAGTTAACCTGTGCTCACCACCTGGTAGCTTGGCATAGAGCAGTTAGATTTAACTTAATAGGCAATATCTGAAGTATTTGTGTAACACTTCAAATAGTGAAAACATCATACAAAAAGTTACTACACCAAGTTAGAAAAATAGCTCTTAATATATTAAATAAATAAAACAAACCAAAATGACAAAAATCCATTAAGTAGAAGTTGAGATGCTAATTTTTAAAAATTAAATGAAAATAGTTCTTAGAAACAATAAATGCCTATGGGGTTACCTGGTCGGATTGGACTGGGGCAAAGTCAAGAGTTCAGGCTGACCACGATAGGGCGTGGCCCAGATACAGGGACCTCACAAGGTACTCTGAACAAAAGTAGATTTATCCTGGTCCCAACAGCGAGATGTGGGACGGAGCTGAGCAAGGCGTCGGTGTAGATCCCTCAGTCTAGGTGATGAATCGATTTTTTACACGCATCTCTGACAATGTGCCATTTCCAAAAATGAAGCACCAGCTCCCTGCATTGTTGTCAAGGCAGAGGTTTCAATGTGGCTACTCCAATGGCGATGCACTGGTTTGGAGTCTGATGAGCTTGTCCTGTTCCTACAACAGCTGCAATGCATCAATTCTGCTCTCTCAGCAGAGGATGGTTTGGTCCCACTGGAGCAAGCACCAGGATCCTCTTCCAATGGACCAGGCACATACGCCGGGTGGAAGATTTTAATGTCCCTGAGTTTTGCAACAGGAGGCTAGTCAGTTAGCCCCTGGAGTCACTCTAACTTTAGCGATGGAGGTCCAGTCTTTACCCAGTCAGAGACAGCATCAGGCAGCAGGGCAACATTTCAAGGCAGCAGGCTTCCGAGGAGCAGTCCAGCAAAGTAGCAGTCCTTAAGCACAGCAGTTCTTGTTTCTGGCAGAGTGGGTTCAGGTCCAGGAGTCTACTGAGATATTGAGGTCAGTGGTCAAGTACTTATACCCAGTTGTGCCTTTGAAGGAAGGGTGACTTCAAAGAAGGGTCTTTGAAGTGCACAGATGTCTTTTGTTCCTGCCCTGGCTCCAGACTCACTACAGTACAGGGGGTATGCAGTCCTTTGTGTGTTCACAGGACACAGTCCATTCAGGTGTAAGTGTGAGGCTATGCCCAGGTCCTTCCTCCCATCCTGCCAGGGATGGCCCATCAGGATGTTGATGGTCCATCAATCACACCTAAGCTCCCTTTGTGTGTGGTTGTCTAGAGACAATTTACAAAGCCCAGCTGTCACCCACCCCAGATGTGTATTTAGAGACAGGCTGTAGGCACCACGTGGCTAAGAGCAGGAAAATGCCTAACTTTCAAAAGTGGCAATTCCAGAATAGTAGCAACAAATCCAACTCTAACATTGAAGAATATTTATAAATACCATCCCCTAGGTACTAAATAGGATACATCTACTTTTTCTCCATTAGGAATTACAGCTTATGAAGTGCAATAAGTATTCCTCAATGTTAACTTACTAGAGGGGTAGGCCTCTGAGTAATGAAACATGAGTTTAGGAGTTTTTCACTACCAGGATATGTAAAACTTAAAAGCCCATGTCCTACTTTTTAGTTACATAGGACCCTGCACTATGGGTTACCTAAAGCCTACCTTAGGGGTGACTTGTATGTAATAAATGGGGAATATAAGGCTTGTCAAGAGGTTTTAAATATCAAGCAGGCACTGCAGTGTAAACAGAACACACAGGCAGCTCTGCTGTGGCAGGGCTGCAACACATTTAAGGGCTGTTAGGATGGGTGGCATAAGTAGTGCTACTGTCCCACTAGTAGCATTTGATTTGCAGGCCCTGTGCTCATGAGTGCACTTTACTAGGAACTTATAAGTGAATTAAATATGCAAATTGCGGATGTACCATTCAAACCATGTTTAAGGAAGAGAGCACATTCACTTTAGCACTGGTCAGCAGTGGCAAAGCGCCCAGAGTCCTAAGGCCAACAAATAAAATCAGCAAAATATAGGGCATTCAGGCAAAAGGTTTGTGGGAAGACCCCCCTAAGGCTCGCAGGTCTAATAGCCACCTTAACAATATAATCTCTGCTCACTCCTAACAAGCATTATGTGTGACTTCAGGTTATGGCTAGAGTACTCTTCAATACAGCTAGTAATATACCTTCTATTGGAGCTAGAAAACCTTGGTCCCAACATGATCAACAATAGACTAAGGGGGTCATTATGATCCCGTTGGTCGGTGTTATAGTGGCGGTAGTACTGCCAACAGGCTGGCAGTACATACCGCCATATTATGACATTGGAGGTTTGGCAAAAGCCAAACTGCCAATTTAACACACCAACCGCCACAATGGTAATGACCGCAGGGCTGGAGACTACAGTCTCCAGCCAGGAGGCAGTCACTAGGACGCCCATGGGAATATGACCCCGTCCAACGCCATGGTTTCCGTGGCTTTCTTACCACCACGAAATCCATGGCGGTAGGCACTATCAGTGCCAGGGTATTCCTTCCCTGAGACTGATAGGGGTCTCACCAGAGTCCTCCCCCACCCTGCCCCTCCCTCTTCTGACACCCTCCGACATACACACACCTACACACACAGACATACACACGCATACACACACATACCCACATTCACCCATGCATGCATACATCCATGCACACACATCCACACACACTTACATACATACAAGCACACATGCATTCACACAACACAACATACACGCTCACTCACATCCATTCATGCACACATGCATTCCACAAGCCCCACACCTGCATGCACGAACGCAAAAATATACACACACACCCACACACCCACACACAACCCCCCCAACCCCCTCACCTGTCGGAGCATCCGACTTACCTGTGTGCAGGGGGTCCTCTGGCAGGCGATGGGGCTCTGCTGCCAGGAGCAGCGTCTGCCAGAAGAACACCGCCAGGCCGTATCATGTGTCATGATACGGTCTGCAGCGGTCTACTGGCGTGGCGCTGCTTCTGGCAGCAGCGCCACCTTACCACCATCTACCACCATCTACCGCCATGACCAGAGCTGGAATCCCACCAGCCTTCTGGCGGAATTCCAGCTATGGTCATAATATGGCAACGGTAGGTAGCCACGGCAACGGTCTTTTGGTGGCTGTCGCTGTGGCGGTAGGCGGCATTTACCACCTATGTCATGATGATGGTCTAGATCACTACAGTAGAAATTCAATAGGCATGTTTTTCATCAGCATTGAAAGCATGCCCCTCAACCACCATACTCCTTTTATTGGCTGAATATTTCAGATTATTTATTTTATTCAACATCCATGCCACTAATCTCATTTAGGCACAGGGGCGCTGCTACCACAATATAGACAGCGAGTTTGTGGATATCTGTATTTACGAGGAAGGTGGCAATTCCAGGTATCTCTTTCCACTAAACTAACTGCATAGAATACTTTACTACACTTTTGGAGCATCCAACCTCAATGCCAATGCCAAGGGATCATTTTTGGTCAATTTGTTTGCATTCAAAGGCATTGTAGTACCTTTCAGGAATATGACAGGAATGCTTTCATTCTGAGAGAAAAACCTCTTAAAAGAGGAGACCCTAGAGAACACATATGCAATGCATAGATGAGGGAAAGGTATTATTAATGAGAGAGTATATTTGTCAATCAACAGAAAGAAAACCAGGATAATTTGGTATGTGTGGTGAGGCATTTCAACATTAATAACAAGATAAGACAAGACAACAATGCTTAGTGGCATATTCTAAACACCAGAGAAGATGGTCTTATCCTACCCAAACCAGTAATAGGAATCTGCAAGACAGGTTGGTAAAAACTAGAGTTTTAAACCAGTCCCAATTTATCCAGAAATCCATTATGGAGAAATCATTGCTGTGGACAATGTCATGCTTGCAATACTGCCATTCAGGGCCGGCTGTAGCCGCGTTCCCTGTGCGACAGTGTTTTTTGGCACCCCCCACTCCAGGACTACCTTCTCAGATTCACTCACTACCACCGGCAAATGTGCTCCTCATCTCTCCATAGCCCCCATTTCACATACATTAACTTATTTTAAAGCACTGGTAAAGGCTGGCTTTACCAATCCACTTAGCTATCCACATAAAATAAAGTTCTGTTCTTTGAAGCAGTCATATTAACTCTCTACGCTACTTTATGGCGACTCAAAGCTGCCACTAGACAAAACTCCCATCTCTCTCTCTAGCAGGAACATTAATCACAAAAGGTATCTTGACATGTTAATTGTTTCCTAAAGGCTGAACACACAAGGAACCTTTCAGCACGTGTTTTAAATCGCAAGTTTGGTAAATCATTTGCTAAACACAGCACCCCCCTGAGGTCAGAACCACCCAATCCAGGTCAGCAATTGGTGCGGCCACACTGCCTGCACTACCCTAAAGCCGGCCCTGCTGCCATTGTTTCTCTCATATATGGCAAAAAAAAAGTTAAACTTCAGAACATGACCAAGTGCAAAACAGCAATATTATGTATTTCATAATTTGCCTGTGTAATTTTGGATATGTTCGAGGGATAGGGAGGGAGTTTAGAACTAGGCTCAGCAAGCATAAGTCAGCCATTCAGAACAAAAGAGCTCAGGTTCTGCTGGTTGAACACTGTCTGGAGCTAGCGCATACAGAAAATAAGCTCAGATGGATTATTTTGAAGAAAGTGACTAATATCCATACCAAAGATTTGAGTATGTATGGGGTAAGAGAGAAGTCTTCTAGATTTTTTATCTGTTACAAAGAGTCTCAGTAACAGAATACCATGGGAAAATGAATTTTAGTGCTTGTTCTTTGCAGTGTTTAGGAGTGATAGACATCTTCCCCTTGTTGGAAATAGGGGTTTCTGGTTGGCTAGGGTATGCACCTAAACCAGGCAAAACCCACCACTCTAGTCAGGGCAAGTCAGTTACAATCCAAAAGATAAACTGTGCTCACCATCTAGTAACTTGGCATAGAGCAGGCAGTCTTATCCCCAGAGGCAATGTGTGAAGCATTTGCACAGCACACACCAGTAATACAATAAATACACCACAAAAGGGAATCCACATGTGATTATAAAAATGTTTCTCTATATTGTATACATCATAAGACCAAAACGTGATATAAACCATAAATACTGTGCAGACTTCTGAGGTAGTACTAGGTATCCTGATAATGCAAAATTAAAACCATATACATCATGACATCAAGGCTTGAAATGCAACAAGAGAGCACATAAAGCACCTGTTGTCACCATAAACATTTATAATCACTGTGTAGGGTAGAGGAACACCTGTGTGCCTACTACATGATATTCAGTAAAATCACAGAAGGCAAATCCGTAGAGAAGCACCTACTTAGTATTATCCCAGGAACATAGGGATACAGCAGCCCTCCCGACCGACTAGATATGGGGCTGGGAGGGATTCCTGTCCTGAAAACACAAAGTTAACATGATAAAACTCCCCTAATTACCATCCTAGATACAGGCCTTCAGCCCTCACATGCCGTCCACTTCTATTCCAGGGACTGTGGTAGATTTCTGGGACCTACGGTGATCAGGTCAAGTTCCTGCGTGAAGAAAGGCTACCTCTGGGTGACAGATGTGATCCTTGTGCAGGATCTGTCCTGCAGTAATGAACAGTTGAGAAGTGCCCCAGGTATAGCCCAAACCTCCTGAGTGGTACACACACACTGCAAGTCTCCAGGCAAAGGATTTTCCAATGAGGCAGCTACCCACGACCATATGGTGCAGCGGCTTGCACCATGTAGTTCTTCCCCTTTAGTTGAGCCATCTGTGAAGGTAGCACAGGACAGCCACAACACTCCCCCACGGACTGGCTCACACTTGGTACTCCTCGAAGAAGCTACCCAGCTACCATTGACACGTTGTTGGGCTCCAGGTGACTGGAGTCTATTGGTGAGACTCCAGAGTCTCTCGGGGGAGGAGCCAGGCAGGGTTGGCAGAGTCCTGTTGTTGCAGGGCTACCCTCTGGCTCCATGAGGCAAGGGCTTTCCCTGGGACTATAGCAACTCTGTGTCCTCAGAGAGCGCAGCATAGGGGGTAGCACAAAACACTGTGACATGCGCTGATCTTGGGGAGTTCTGTGCACCCTACAATGGTGATCTTGGGCAATAAAAAGAGAAGGTGACAGAGCTCACCTTGCTGAGAACACTAATGAGGCACACAAAACAGGCAGCAGTGAGCAGGCAGACCAGCACAACAAACCTGTATTTCTAATGGCGATCTCTCCTGGTAGCACCACAGTGCCTTGGCAGAACAGAGTCAGTGAGCAGATGGCAGCAGAGCAACAACAGGAAAACAATCCAGTGAGACCTTTAGGCCACTGAACAAGTAGCAGGCAGCAGGGCAACAACAGAAGAGCAATCCACATGACTCCGTGGAGTAGCACAGCAGTCCTTCTGATACAGATTTGGTTCTAGTTCCAAAAGTGCTCTGAAAAAATGGGTTCACAGCCCCTGTACATATACTCATAAATGCCTTTTATGTAAGGGGTGACTTCAGAGTAACCATTTCAAGTATACAACAAACCCCTTTCAACCCAGTCCTGGCTCCAGACATCAGTAGGGAGTAAATAAGCCCTTTGTGGGAGAGCAGGATATAACCTATTGACATGTAAGTGTGAAGGACCTCTCCCTCGCCCAGCCGAGCAAGACTATCAGCATGCAGATTAATGAAGATGTATCCCTTGTCACACCCAGCCATTCCTGTGTTGTGTTTGTTAGGAAAGTATGCACACAGTGTAACGGTCACTCAGCCCTAGGCATTAAGGGGAGTCAGGCTGCAAAGGACATAGGCTTAAGCACAGGGAAATGCCTACTTTCCATACGCGGCACTTATAAAATAATAATGTAAAATCCAACTACCCCAATAAGCAGCATTTATTGTTACTATTGCAAAAACACCAAGCATGGTAATGATACTACTCTCAGATCATGTATGTAAGGGAATTCCCAATGTTAACCTATTTTTTTTACTTTTCTTATGATATATGATTTTGTAGAGTTGTCAGCTCTTGCAGAGCCTGGTTTATAACATTAACCCATTTTTTGCCCCTTGTAGGGCCTCTGACCTGCCGAGTATCATTAAGAGGTTGGGCTATTTCTTGCAATCCCTGGTTAGGCCACGTATCAGAGTCTGAACAGCTGTGGTTTGAATTTTTACTAAATACGAGTTTCATTTATTTGGTTTGGTCCTACTTGTAATTTAATCATTAGGGAGGTATTTTTTGTGAAGAGTGTATGATAGTCTGGCTCAATATGGCCACCACTGTGTAGATCTTCGTCGCACATTGCGTGACTTGTCTGTTTGTGCGATGATGTGAGGATATACTGCACCCCGTTGATTCAACGTGAGTCTGCCTGGCTTTAAAACACAGTGTTTTGACCACAGGTTTATCTTGATTAGCCGATGATTGCATGAACGTTTGCCAAACTGAGATGTATTTCATGGGACCTAACAATGCAAATCCAGGTAAGTAACACTGTTTGTGCATGAGTTTAGAGAGGTTTTTGCCTATCTGCTTGGAGATTGCAGTAGGACTAATTTGAGGTTTTGTTTTTCTACACAGTTAGTACCCTTCAGGAGAGTTTTTTATTAGTTGGTATCATTCTGGTTTCTTGAACTGTCTGACATCGTATCTTTTGCATACTCGCATGGAAAGTTGGAACCTTTACCCAACAGGACTATACTTTGTTCTCCTCCATTTATTGACTATGTCTATATAGGGTCTTCAAAGCACTTTCTTAGTCTGGTAATATTGAATTTTAGACCTCCTTATACAGATTATTTACGGACTTCTGTGATTTTTATGTCAATAGAGTTGAGAAAGTACTTTGCATTACATCTCCATTTTACTGGCTGACTGTATTCTGAGCCGTAGTAAATAGGATTGTGAATAATCTTTGTGTAAGAAACATATATGTTTGTTTCTATTTACACACATTGGGTTTTCTTTGTTTTTTTGTTTTGTGCATTTGGTTGCACTTTGGTTTGGTTTGAGTTTTATGGCTTTTTTTTAACAAGGTTTGGTGGTAGTCACTATATATGTTGTTTACATGGGTATCCCATGGACTTTGGACTTACAAGTACATGGGACAATTGTTGATGGTATGTTCTTTTTTCCTTTGAGGCCACATTCTTTGTGATATTTATGCATGTATTCTTGTACTTGTAGACAACCGGGATGGTGGCTTCCCTGTCCCTTTTCCCCTCTTTTAAGTTTTTTATTCCATGTAGATTCATCTTTGTGTCCTGACAAAGGTGCATGGTTGCCTGGCCACCTTGCATCGAAACGTATGTCGTCACCTGCTAAACTGCCTCCCTGGACTGAATTGAAATTTCATTGATTAAAAAGAAGCAAATAATCATATGTATTGAATTACATTAATGCTTTTTTGGAAAGAATTATTGATTGAGGCCAGAATTTTTCACTGTATAGGTCAATTTCTGAATTTACAATTACTACATAATTTCAATTGTTTTTCTTTTTGACTTTTGTTGCAGTAAGCCGGACTGGCATTGCACAACACAGTTTTATGGATATGTCAATGTGTACAGTATGAATGATATGATTGTTACTGGTGAGTGTGATATATTTTAGTGTGGTGTAATGGGGCGAGGGTTCTATGTGATTGTATTATTCTGTATTGATTGATGTATTTTTGGATTGGCTATGAATTCTAGAATAAAAGAAAAGAAACATATACATCTTTCATGCATAAATTATTGCTTTTTTGTTTGCAATAAAAAGCGACTATCAGTAGAGCTCAAATTTGGAGGTGGGTGGATTTTCCGTTTTCTGATTTTTTCAACGTAAAATAATACCCTGCAATATTCCAAAGTGTATTTTCAACCTTGCTGGAACAAATATTTGAGAAAATGTTTGAACAAGTTGGCCACTAACGTCTTCATAAAAGTCACCTAGCTCTTAAGAGTACCATACTTATTGGCAACTGTAAGGAAATGCCTCCTTGGCATGGTTACCCCCTGACTTTTTGCCTTTGCTGATGCCAAGTTATGATTTGAAAGTGTGCTGAGGCCTGCTAACCAGGCCCCAGCACCAGTGTTCTTTCCTTAACCTGTACATTTGTTTCCACAATTGGCACACCCTGGCATCCAGGTAAGTCCCTTGTAATTGGTACCCCTGGTACCAAGGGCCCTGATGCCAGGGAAGGTCTCTAAGGGCTGCAGCATGTCTTATGCCACCCTGGGTACCCCTCACTCAGCCCAGACACACTGCTTGCCAGCTTGTGTGTGCTAGTGGGGATAAAAAGACTAAGTCGACATGGCACTCCCCTCAGGGTGCCATGCCAACCTCACACTGCCTACAGGTATAGATGTCACCCCTCTAGCAGGCCTTACAGCCCTAAGGCAGGGTGCACTATACCATAGGTGAGGGCATAAGTGCATGAGCACTATGCCCCTACAGTGTCTAAGCAAAACCTTAGACATTGTAAGTGCAGGGTAGCCATAAGAGTATATGGTCTGCGAGTCTGTCATGCACGAACTCCACAGCACCATAATGGCTACACTAAAAACTGTGAAGTTTGGTATCAAACTTTTCAGCACAATAAATGCACACTGATGCCAGTGTACATTTTATTGTAACATACACCCCAGAGGGCACCTTCCCTGCAGGAACTGTAACACCTGGCAGTGAGCCTCAAAGGCTCACCCCCTTTGTTACAGCACCCCAGGGCACTCCAGCTAGTGGAGTTGCCCGCCCCCTCCGGCCACGGCCCCACTTTTGGCAGCAAGGCTGGAGGAGATAATGAGAAAAACAAGGAGGAGTCACTGGCCAGTCAGGAAAGCCCCTAAGGTGTCCTGAGCTGAGGTGACTCTGACTTTTAGAAATCCTCCATCTTTCAGATGGAGGATTCCCCCAATAGGGATGGGGATGTGCCCCCCTCCCTTCAGGGAGGAGGCACAAAGAGGGTGTAGCCACCCTCAGGGCTAGTAGCCATTGGCTACTAACCCCCCAGACCTAAAACACACCCCTAAATCGAGTATTTAGGGGCTCCCAGAACACAGCAAGATAGATTCCTGCAACCTAAGAAGAAGAGGACTGCTGAACTGAAAAACCTGCAGAGAAGATGGAGACACCAACTGCTTTGGCCCCAGCTCTACCGGCCTGTCTCCCCACTTCTAAAGACACTGCTCCAGCGACGCGATCCCAGGGTCCAGCAACCTCTGAAGCCTCAGAGGACTACCCTGTATCTAGAAGGACCAATAACTCCCGAGGGCAGCAGCTCTGTTCCACAAAGACTGCAACTTTGCAACAAAGAAGCAACTTTGAAACAACACACGTTTCCTGCCAGAAGCGTGACACTTTGTACTCTGCACCCGACGCCCCCGTCTCGACTTGTGGAGAACAAACACCACAGGGAGGACTCCCCGGCGACTACGAGACCGTGAGTAGCCAGAGTTGACCCCCCTGAGCCCCCACAGCGACGCCTGCAGAGGGAATCCCGAGGCTCCCCCTGACCACGACTGCCTGATTCAAAGACCCGACGCCTGGTAAAGACACTGCACCCACAGCCGCCAGGGCCTGAAGGATCTGTCCTCCAGTTCAGGAGCGACCCCCAGGTGGCCCTCTCCCTTGCCCAGGTGGTGGCTACCCAGAGGAGCCCCCCCTTGCCTGCCTGCATCACTGAAGAGACCCCTTGGTCTCCCATTGAATTCTATTGCGAACCCGACGCTTGTTTGCACACTGCACCCAGCCGCCCCCGTGCCGCTGAGGGTGAACTTTCTGTGCTGGCTTGTGTCCCCCCGGTGCCCTACAAAACCGCCCTGGTCTGCCCTCCGAAGACGCGGGTACTTACCTCCTGGCAGACTGGAACCGGGGCACCCCCTTCTCCATTGAAGCCTATGCGTTTTGGGCATCACTTTGACCTCTGCACCTGACCGGCCCTGAGCTTCTGGTGTGGTAACTTTGGGGTTGCTCTGAACCCCTAACGGTGGGCTACCTTGGACCCAAACTTGAACCCCGTAGGTGTTTTACTTACCTGCAAAAACTAACAAACACTTACCTCCCGCAGGAACTGTTGAAAATTGCAGTGTCTAGTTTTAAAATAGCTATTTGCCATTTGTGTGACAACTGTATATGCTATTTTGGCAATTCAAAGTTCCTAAAGTTCCTAAGTGAAGTACCTTTCATTTAAAGCATTACATGTAAATCTTGTGGTTCTTAAAATAAACTAAGAAAAAATATTTTACTATACAAAAACCTATTGGCCTGAAATTGACTCTGAGTGTGTGTTCCTCATTTATTGCCTGTGTGTGTACAACAAATGCTTAACACTACCCTCTGATAAGCCTACTGCTCGACCACACTACCACAAAATAGAGCATTAGAATGATCTCTTTTTGCCACTATCTTACCTCTAAGGGCAACCCTTGGACTCTGTGCATGCTATTTCTTACTTTGAAATAGTACATACAGAGCCAACTTCCTACAGCAACCTTAAGGCGAAATTAACCAACCACATTGACAACAAAAGGATCACACCATAACTGGTCTCACAGAAAAGGATATTGTTGACACTTAGAAAGGAGCTGAAGGAATACAACATGCCTAGAAGTTAAATTACTCTGCCTCATTGACAGGAGTCATTAGAAAGCTGTTTAAGAATATACTACTTCAATCCTTCAACATTAAATTCAGAGAAAAGCATGTGAACACTTTGCAATTTCTTCATCTTACTTACACAGAAAAAGGTCAATGATCCCACTGATCACAGTACTTTCACAATAACTTTCCTAACAACTGTTTGCTGAAATGGATACCATTCTTGACCACACTACAGACTTCCCTTGCTCTAACCTGAATATAATCTTCCTGACCAAGCCTTTGAACTTCTCGATGGACTCCCATGGCTCTATCGATAAAATACCAATTAATAAGCAATGTCATCCTTCAACACTAATGGTCTCTTGAAGATTGGCCCTTGGGGACCCCTTCCCGGTATCCCTCTTGAACCTCACTCTTAACCTCCTATTACGAACATCTCACATATATTAAATATCTCATTTTTCCATGGAATTACACCATGCAACCTCTTATCTCCAGAATCAATCGGGCACAAAGAAAAACAAACAAACATACCATATTAATATCATAGTGCACACTGGCTTTAAATGCCTACTGTTAGCACACATCTGCCTAAAAAATTTACAAAACAGCAACAAAAGTATCTTAACCAAAACCAGCTGCAAACTACATCTCAGTCCAGCCTATCAATTATACCGAATCAGCAGTGGTTGCAGTCTGTGAAGATTTGCTACGTGCTCTATCAAAGAGCATTTCAGTAGTTCTTATGCAGTTGAATTTCAGTGCCTGTAATGATATTGTTTGCAAGGATAATAAACCAAATGTATTTATCCCTCTACCCTAGCTTCACACTGTAAGGCCATTCATATAATTTGGGTTGATCAGGTCCTTAACGATTTAATACTTTCATAATGGAACTATTCATAATAGGTGTGTCGTAAAGAAACTAAGGCAATTAGAGGGCAGTCCTCGCCTGCAAAATGCTACTGGCAAAATAGATAATACACTGGAATTATCACCTGCTGATGGAATGCCATTTTGAAAATGACCAAAATAGTATTCACTCGTCTACCTAGAGGTAAATTAATTAATTGTTAACTGTAAAGACTCGAACAAGCATTATTAAGTTCCTAAACACACAAACATTTATAGTAGCTCTTCAGAAGCATATCATAGGAGAATATGCTCATAGCCCATATCGACCTGAAAATGGGTAACTCAACAATTCTCAAAGGTCATCAATGAAAATGCTCTCTTATTGTACTTCAGCATTGATCATGCACTGACGTGTGATAATTCGTAGCATACCATTTGTTAGACCTGACAGCCTAAGGGTGGTCACCCCTAACTTTTTGCCTGCCTCCCTCCACTTTTTGGACACTGTTTGTGCTGGTTTTTAGACTCTGCACACTTTACCACTGCTAACCAGTGCTAAATTCCATATGCTTTCTCCCTTTAAACATATTAAAATTGGATCATACCGAATTTGACCATTTAATTTTCTTATAAGTCCCTAGTAATGTGCACCGTATGTGCCTAGGGCCTGTAGATTAAATGCTACTAGTGGGCCTGCAGCACTGGTTGTGCCACCCACTTAAGTAGCCCCTTAACCTTGACTCTGGCCTGCCATTGCAAGGCCTGTGTGTGCAGTTTCACTGCCACTTCGACTTGGCATTTAAAAGTATTTGCCCAGCCTAAAACTCCCCTTTTTCTACATATAAGTCACCCCTAAGGTGTGCCCTAAGTAACCCCTAGAGCAGGGTGCTGTGTGGGTATCAGGCAGGACATGTACCTGTGTAGTCTACATGTCCTGGTAGTGTAAAACTCCTAAATTCGCTTTTACACTACTGTGAGGTCTGCTCCCTTCATAGGCTAACATTGGGGCTGCCCTCATATATTGTTTAAGTGGTAGCTGCTGATCTGAAAGGAGTAGGAAGGTCATATTTAGTATGGCCAGAATGGTAATACAAAATCCTGCTGACTGGTGAAGCTGGATTTAATATTACTATTTTAGAAATGCCACTTTTAGAAAGTGAGCATTTCTCTGCACTTAAATCTTTCTGTCCCTTACAATCCACGTCTGGCTGGGTTTAGTTGACAGCTCCTTGTGCATTCACTCAGACACACCCCAAACACAGGGTACTCAGCCTCACTTGCATACATCTGCATTTTGCAAAGGACTCACCTGACTGCTTTCTGTGAAGGACTGCTGCCTTGCTGTTGCCCTGCTGCCTTGCTGCTCCCTGACTGTGGTGAAGAAGTGCTCTCCAAGGGCTTGGATAGAGCTTGCCTCCTGTTCCCTGAAGTCTCAGGACCAAAAATACTTCTCTCTTGCAACTGGACTCCTTGTGCGGCGAAAATTCGATGCACAGCTTGCTAAAAATGACGCACAGTCTGCTCCACGGTGAAAAACTCCCCGCACTCCGAACCGGGACAACGCCACTCGACTTCGCAAGGAAAAGATCGATGCAGCGCCTGCAGTGCGACCGGAACTTCGATGCATGGCCCAACCGATTGGCGCACAGCCGACCTGGGACAACAACGACCGGACTTCCAGAGGGGAAATCGACACAGCGCCTGCCGTGAGGGAGAAATGTCCCCGCACCGCCCACCGGAATGACGCAGAGCTTGTCAACAAGCCCAGGATTTCACGCACAGCCCCCGGGGCATCTGAAAACCCCGCAACCCGAAGAGGATCCACGACCGAGCGCCGGAAATCGATGCCAAGCCGTCCCTGCGTAAAAACTAAATGATGCATCGACTGTGTGCGGCCTGAGAAATCGACGCACACCCCTTTGTTTCCACGCTTCTCCTCCTCTGCGGCCCTTTGAGGAGATTTTTCACTCAAACCAGGTCCTTTGTGCTTGAAAGAGACTTTGCCCCTCATTCCAACCCGTGGATGCTGTCGGAAGCACCGCCAACAGGCTGGCCGTGCTTCAATTGGAATTCTGACCTCGGCTGTAAAGCCGCGGTCGCCCAGCCGGGTCCGGCGGTTTCCCACCAGATTAGCCCCGGCTGGGAGAATCCTCCATGGCGGCGCTGCAAGCAGCGCCGCCATGGGGATTCCGACCCCCTTCCCGCCAGCCTGTTTCTGGCGGTTTTCACCGCCAGAAACAGGATGGCGGGAACAGGTGTCGTGGGGCCCCTGGGGGCCCCTGCACTGCCCATGCCACTGGCATGGGCAGTGCAGGGGCCCCCTAACAGGGCCCCAGCATGATTTTCACTGTCTGCATAGCAGACAGTGAAAATCGTGACGGGTGCAACTGCACCCGTCGCACCCCTGCAACACCGCCGGCTCCATTCGGAGCCGGCTTCTGTGTTGCAGGGCCTTTCCCGCTGGGCCGGCGGGCGCTCCCTTGGCGTGCGCCCGCCGGCCCAGCGGGAAAGTCTGAATGGCCTCCGCGGTCTTTTGACCGCGGAGCGGACAATTGGCGGTTTCTGCTTGGCGGGCGGCGCCCGCCGCCCGCCAATATTGGAATGACCCCCTTTGTTTGCTTTTAAAAGTCTAAAGACACTTTATATCACTTTTCAGTGATATCTTTACATTTTCTTATTGCATCTTTGATCGTTTTGACCTGCAAATATCCAGATAAATATTATATATTTTTCTAAACACTGTGTAATGTATTTTTGTGGTGCTATATTGTGTTATTGTATGATTTATTGCACAAATACTTTACACCTTGCCTTCTAAGTTAAGCCTGACTGCTCTGTGCCAAGCTACCAGAGAGTGTGCACAGGATAATTTGGATTGTTTGTGACTTACCCTGACTAGAGTGAGGGTCCTTGCTTGGACAGGGGGTAACCTAACTGCCAACCAAAGACCCCATTTCTAACACCATTGTATCATCTGTCGATATGAGAGTTGGACATTGGTTAGGTGGCAGTTAATGGATATGAGTTCTTTATGGAAGCAACAATTGCCAGTATCTGGGATAATGCAAAGGGGACTGGCTATTTCAGGCTAAAATGTATTAAGATACATAACAGGGTTAAGATCATATGCTGAATATGTCTTTAGTGACAATAGGTTACCTATTAGAGTCTCTTAAATTGAAACTATGACTGCATCAGTATTAACATTTTCCTACCGGCAAACAAGTCTGTAAATTAGTATTTACCATTAATATCTCTTTAAAATTATCAGTGAAATTTAATCTAAACATCAGATAAACACTCTTGGTGGCATGCTCAGTGTACTTATATTACTAGAAATGTTGGCACAGTTTGTCACTGTTGACCATTTAATTCTGGTAAATAAGCTAGGAGTGGAGATGGTGTAAACCCTTCCTATCACAATCGACCCAGTAACGTTGCCACCTTTCTCAGCCTAGTATCTTCCTGTAAATTGTAGCATCACTCTAGGTGTGGCTTTCTAACCCATCTCATTGATTTCCATTCTGGGCCAAGAGGCAA
The DNA here is from genome assembly GCF_031143425.1 of Pleurodeles waltl. Taxonomy (NCBI): domain Eukaryota; kingdom Metazoa; phylum Chordata; class Amphibia; order Caudata; family Salamandridae; genus Pleurodeles; species Pleurodeles waltl. Next base: position 428,730 of record NW_027149811.1, on the reverse strand, counting down.
ACTCATCTGCTCCAGGTACTCTAGAGCATCATCAGTTTTACACCAGTGGATTCTCAACTGACCCATCGGGTGTAAAACACAGACCTGCTGGAACAACAGGTCATAGAGATAGCTACTTCACTCTACTTCGGGTAGGATGACCATCACTTGAATTCCCTGCCTGAAACCGCCATGTGAGTCAGGGAAATGAAACAATGACCTAATTATGCAGGGATACAACCCCCTTTATCACAGGACAATTTACTTTTGTTGTCAAGAAGCAAACCCCCACTTTGGAAGGCTGTTTCTTGAAAACAAAATCTTTAGCTGATCAGGCTCAACAAACATGACTCCAACTCGGGATAGTTCAGTACTTTTAGTGGAACCATCACACCAGGAGCTCTACTGAAAGCACTGAGAACCACACATGCCTAATGAGGATCTCTAATTAGGCAGACAGTAATCTCCCAAGAGTGCTGAAGCCAAAGCCAAGTCAGCAGAGACTACGCTCTGCGCCCTTTGCTTACCTGGTTTGCAGATAAGCACTGTGCCTAAATGTACATTAAAGATACTCAGCTCATTGTGCAGCTGGAGGAAGATGTATCAACTTTGAAATATGCTGAGAATCATAACTTTTTGCCTTTTATAACATAGGTAGTGAACTTTAGGTGAAAGATTAGTACTCATATCCCTTCTAATGAGGCAATAAAGAAAGTAATACGTTGGGCAAAGTAATCAAGAACTAAAGGGCCTCCTGGGTTCTATATGTTGATCATTAAGCAAACCCTGACTTTACTGGTCAGGCTCTAGCTTGAAATTCAGTCATAGTGATATTATGGAACACAACCATAAAATCCTTGGCATCTTGCATCCAGATATTTCAAATGAGGTCCACGTTTTGGTCATCCATTTGCCATGTAGATGTTACATGGAAACAATTCTTGAATTTCCTCATCCACTTATTTCACCTTCATTGCCTGCTGTGAGTTCACTACGGAGGCCTGATGCAATTAGACAAACCTACAATGTTAAGATGTAATTGTATCTCCATTTTGATTCATTAGAACTAATGACAAGTGGGTTCACTTGTGGGCTAAAATTCTCCCTGGCTTTGTTGCTTCATGGTCTGCTGGGAGAGAACTATCTCCATTTGTGACCATTGATTCTTCCTGCTTCTTTCTCCGAAACATATGAAGGGTTGAATGTGTATGAGGAAAGATTAAGCCTGTGCCAGGAATAGAATGAAGTTTATGTTGCATTGAACGCAACAGTAGCCAAAGTCAGCCACCTTTCTCACTTGCCAGTCTCCTAGTTTTGTGTTCATGGACTTTGTTTGGAAGAAAATATGTGCCTCCTTCTATTGTTTCTATCTAGAACAGAACCCCGAGTCATTCTTCATTTATTTAAGAATACAACAGTCATAATTATCTATCTTACAATCAGATACTTGGGTATGGGGAAGGTCAGAAAGTATGCCTAATATTTACAAGACAGCCAAACAGCTCTTCAACAATACTGAAGAATTTAATTAATCTCCGTGATAGTATGACTTTCTCCAGATGAATCCTGATGATAAATCTATGGTCAGCTTGCTGCTGTTTGCATACTGCAGTATGCCGCTTGAATTGACTATAGTTAAAAAACAGAGGTTAGAAGATCTCCTTGCTTGTCTTAGTATGAAACTGCATAGGGTCCAAAACCTGCAGTTTGCACTCCCTCACATGGATTTAGCAGGGCACATCACAGGCAGAAATCTCCATCACCAATGTGCTTGTGTGCAAGTGAAATCCCTTGGATTATTCACTCAGAGACTTTCCAAACTCATATTGAAATAAAACCATCTCCATGTACTCATTCAGTAATCTAGATGAAAGAAGACTAGGCCCAGGCAGAATTTTTGTAATATTGGCGTAATCTTGCAGAATTCCCAGCATTTTGCATTAAACGTGTTATGTGAAATTCCTCAAATTACTCCTAGTGTAATTTCATGTCTGTTTGGTTAAAAATCCTATCGTGGAAGCACATGAGCAGCACAAATGAACCGAACATGAGCAGCTGTCATTCACAGCACTTATGTTTTTGTAAAGCAACACAAATCCTCCCCTTGAAAAGGGATGTGTTTCATGTCAAAATATAGTGTTAAGTGCCAGATTTCGATGCCACATAATTTACGTAAAGTTTCTGAGATTTCACATAATTATTTAGAAGAAAGTGATGCGAATTACCCATAGGGCATACTTGAGAGTAATTTCAAGTGTTGCTTAAAACCTCCCAACTGTGGGGGGCACAACAGTGTTTGGATCCAAGATGGCAGCACCTGTGTGAGACTTTTTGGACCCACCAGGAGCACAGATCCCTTTTAATCACTGCAACCACCATGGCAACGTTTGATACATTGACATTGGATGCATCCATGGACAAGTTCAGTCACACCTAAACCAGAAAGTTGATGATCACCCTCCTGGTGCAGTGGAGCTATTTGGGGCCAACCTGGGTTGGGTGAGGTTTCAGGATATGCAAAGTTTCAGCTGAGTTATTGGGCCCTGAAGCAGGGTGAGATTGTGATTGACCTACATGCATTGTGATGTGTGGCCTGGAGGTGTCTTGGTGTAGACACTGTGCACAGCCTGCTGGTCTCGTGATTTCTGCTATGTGCCCTGGCCTGGTTCGGCCCAGAGTATTTATGGGCCCGATTCCAAAAGGTAAACTTAGACCAAAAGTTTAAGTTTAGACTAAAAGTCTAAGTTTAGACCTAAAGTCTCATTTTACGCATAGTAAAGTTAGATTTTTGATCTGTTTAGACTTTTGTTCTAAACGTAGACGAAAAGTCTAAACCTAGACCAAAAGTATAACTTTACTACGAGGGATTGATTAGATGAGAGGTTCAGTTTCACCTAATATCTTCTGTAATGAACACCCAAGGGATATTAGCAGGCAAACATACCACTCCACTATTATTAAGAAACATGGACCCAATATGGATTACCCTCAGTGTTACCAAGATGTATGGAATAAATGTTGAATGATATTACCTCAAAGAATTATACTGGGAGGGGATTTCAATTTTGTTTTAGATAACAATCGGAATAGGTAACAAATCTGCCGTCTTTAGTTCTCCGGTGCAGCAAGACCATTAGCTGATATTGTTGCTACTCACTGGTTAGTATGTATATATAGCGTGTTAGAAATCCAATGGCATGAGAAGGGGCATTATATCTAGGTTGGACTTCTAGCTGGCTAAATTGAATATGTGCGCTCAGACTGATTGACTGCTTCATTTGGATTGCACACTTTCAGATCATGCACTTGTACTTGTAATACTACTACTTCTAAGGGTTGGTAACCATTATAACGGTTAGAGACTGCCCCCAAGGGCACTTTAGGATATGATGTTTTAGGAAGAACTGAGAAGAGAAATAGAAGCAGTAAGAGGCCTATGTATCTCCAATCAGCATGGGTGTAGGAGGCTGGACTGGCTTGTAGTGAGTACCAAGGGGTACTTACACCTTGCACCAGGCCCAGGTATCCCTTATTAGTGTAGAGGGGTGTCTAGCAGCTTAGGCTGATAGAAAAGGTAGCTTAGCAGAGCAGCTTAGGCTGAACTAGGAGACGAGTGAAGCTCCTACAGTACCACTAGTGTCATATGCACAATATCATACGAAAACACAATACACAGATATACTAAAAATAAAGGTACTTTATTTTTATGACAATATGCCAAAGTATCTCAGTGAGTACCCTCAGTATGAGGATAGCAAATATACACAAGATATATGTACACAATACCAAAATATGCAGTAATAGCAATAGGAAACAGTGCAAGCAATGTATAGTCACAATAGAATGCAATGGGGGCACATAGGGATAGGGGCAACACAAACCATATACTCTAGAAGTGGAATGCGAAGCACAAATGGACCCCAAACCTATGTGACCTCATAGAGGGTCGCTGGGACTGTAAGAAAACAGTGAGGGTTAGAAAAATAGCCCACCCCAAGACCCTGAAAAGTGGGTGCAAGTGCACCTAAGTTCCCCAAAGAGCACAGAAGTCGTGATAGGGGATTTCTGCAGGAAAGACCAACACCAGCAATGCAACAACGATGGATTTCCAGACGAGAGTACCTGTGGAACAAGGGGACCAAGTCCAAAAGTCACGATCAAGTCGGGAGTGGGCAGATGCCCAGGAAATGCCAGCTGTGGATGCAAAGAAGCTGCCACTGGATGGTAGAAGCTGAGGATTCTGCATGAACGACAAGGGCTAGAAACTTCCCCTTTGTTGAAGGATGGATGTCCCACGTCGTGAAGAGTTGTGCAGAAGTGTTTTCCCGCAGAAAGACCGCAAACAAGCCTTACTAGCTGCAAGGGTCACAGTTAGGGTTCTTGGATGCTGCTGTGGCCCAGGAGGGACCAGGATGTCACCAATTGCGTCAGGGGACAAAGGGGGCGCCCAGCAAGACAAGGAGCTCTCTCAGAAGCAGGCAGCACCCGCAGAAGTGCCGGAACAGGCACTACGAAGTGGAGTGAAATGGTGCTCACCCGAAGTTGCACAAGAGAGTCCCACGCCGCCGGAGGACAACTCAGGAGGTCGTGCAATGCAGGTTAGAGTGCCGTGGACCCAGGCTTGGCTGTGCATGAAGGAAATCCTCAGTGAATGCACAGGAGCCGGAGTAGCTGCAAAACACACGGTGCCCAGCAACGCAGTCTGGCGTGGGAAGGCAAGGACTTACCTCCACCAAACTTGGACTGAAGAGTCACTGGACTGTGGGAGTCACTTGGACAGAGTTGCTGAGTTCAAGGGACCTCGCTTGTCGTGCTGAGAGGAGACCCAGAGGACCAGTGATGCAGTTCTTTGGTGCCTGCGGTTGCAGGGGGAAGATTCCGTCGACCCACGGGAGATTTCTTCGGAGCTTCTAGTGCAGAGAGGAGGCAGACTACCCCCACAGCATGCACCACCAGGAAAACAGTCGAGAAGGCGGCAGGATCAGCGTTACAGTGTCGCAGTAGTCATCTTTGCTACTTTGTTGCAGTTTTGCAGGCTTCCAGCGCGGTCAGCAGTCGATTCCTTGGCAGAAGGTGAAGAGAGAGATGCAGAGGAACTCTGATGAGCTCTTGCATTCGTTATCTAAAGAATTCCCCAAAGCAGAGACCCTAAATAGCCAGAAAAGAGGGTTTGGCTACTTAGGAGAGAGGATAGGCTAGCAACACCTGAAGGAGCCTATCAGAAGGAGTCTCTGACGTCACCTGCTGGCCCTGGCCACTCAGAGCAGTCCAGTGTGCCAGCAGCACCTCTGTTTCCAAGATGGCAGAGGTCTGGAGCACACTGGAGGAGCTCTGGGCACCTCCCAGGGGAGGTGCAGGTCAGGGGAGTGGTTACTCCCCTTTCCTTTGTCCAGTTTCGCGCCAGAGTAGGGCTGGGGTATCCCTGAACCGGTGTAGACTGGCTTATGCAGAGATGGGCACCATCTGTGCCCATCAAAGCATTTCCAGATACTGGGGGAGGCTACTCCTCCCCAGCCCTGACACCTTATTCCAAAGGGAAAGGGTGTAACACCCTCTCTCTGAGGAAGTCATTTGTTCTGCCTTCCTGGGCCAAGCCTGGCTGGACCCCAGGAGGGCAGAAACCTGTCTGAGGGGTTGGCAGCAGCAGCAGCTGCAGTGAAACCCCGGGAAAGGCAGTTTGGCAGTACCCGGGTCTGTGCTAGAGACCCGGGGAATCATGGGATTGTCTCCCCAATACCAGGATGGCATTGGTGGGGCAATTCCATGATCTTAGACATGTTACATGGCCATATTCGGAGTTACCATTGTGAAGCTACACATAGGTAGTGACCTATATGTAGTGCACGCGTGTAATGGTGTCCCCGCACTCACAAAGTCCGGGGAATTGGCCCTGAACAATGTGGGGGCACCTTGGCTAGTGCCAGGGTGCCCACACACTAAGTAACTTAGCACCCAACCTTTACCAGGTAAAGGTTAGACATATAGGTGACTTATAAGTTACTTAAGTGCAGTGTAAAATGGCTGTGAAATAACGTGGACGTTATTTCACTCAGGCTGCAGTGGCAGGCCTGTGTAAGAATTGTCAGAGCTCCCTATGGGTGGCAAAAGAAATGCTGCAGCCCATAGGGATCTCCTGGAACCCCAATACCTTGGGTACCTCAGTACCATATACTAGGGAATTATAAGGGTGTTCCAGTATGCCAATGTAAATTGGTAAAATTGGTCACTAGCCTGTTAGTGACAATTTGGAAAGAAATGAGAGAGCATAACCACTGAGGTTCTGATTAGCAGAGCCTCAGTGAGACAGTTAGTCATAACACAGGTAACACATACAGGGCACACTTATGAGCACTGGGGCCCTGGCTGGCAGGGTCCCAGTGACACATACAACTAAAACAACATATATACAGTGAAATATGGGGGTAACATGCCAGGCAAGATGGTACTTTCCTACAATGGGATATTAAAGTTTCCAAGAAGTCACATGGCAAAACTGAAGAAAATTAGGGTCTGGTCATTAAATACATGCACTCCCAGACAACACCTAGTTTAGCACAAATACAGGCTATACAAGTGGTATGTTCAGAATAAGCAGATCGAGAGGTGGAATACGTGCATAGCGACATTATTGCCTTCATATTTGGTGAGGGAGACAGACCTAGTCTCACACTGGCTACCCTGATCAGACACCCATGGAGCTCACAAGACATAGTACGAACGCATAAAGTTGACGAGTCAAATGATCAGAATACATTTTCTCAGTTCTATACAAAGTTATATACCTATAGGATACAGGGTAATAGGATTCCTATTACTGACTAGTCTCATGATACAGTATTAGTCTGGATGATGATAACGCGTCCTAACCTAGATAATTTACTTTCATGCGGGACTCGTTTTAGGCCAATTAATCTTTTGACCGTGATTGGGGACTCCTTAAGACGAGATAGCTATTTGGCATTTAAATCAATAGATCAATTACCTCATCGACATTCACAGTAACTAATCAATTCAACTTATCAATACCTTCTAATAACAAGATGAAACACCATGACTTTTCAGCCAATAAATGAACACGCAAAGCTAATAGAGGTTAAGATATTTATTCCCTATTTGTTACAATTCTAAGGTCATGTTTATTAGTCTCAATATCAGTAAGCACATCAAAAGCATTATAATATGGCAACTTGAATAAGACTTTATCAAAGCAAAAATCAGGAACATCAGAACAAAGCACGCTGTCAACATGAATCAACTTTAGCAGAGTATCATTAATACAGTATTCAACAAAGCAAAGATTCAGTCATTTGTCTATTTGCACCTCAATATTAGTGAATTCCTTAACTAACCTCTAATTAGCATCAGCATGTTGGGCTTCATGCAAAACCTCTACCTATTGACTCTATCAAAAGAGCAGTTGGTACCTAGAAAGAAAAGGCAATCAGACAATTACAATTTCATTATCATATAGTTACCCTCTGTAATGGGTCAGCATACAGAGTCAGTCTTCGTCCTCAGGACATCAGTCGATTTGCCATCAGCCAGGATAAGCAGCAAAGTCTCAGCAAAATAGGGTAAGAGGGAATTCTTCCCTCATAAGGAGGAGAAATAAGTATTGGGCACGGCAAGAAGTAATGATGGTTTAAAGTATCAAACAGCAAAGTCTTAAGGCAGAATATCAGAGTAACAGCAAGAGTGTCCCTACAATGGGCGATTTCTCCTTGTATCACGTCGTCATATTAATCTTGTCTAACAAGTTCCTAATTTCCAATTGGGCAATATTTGGTGCATCGTCATCTCTGTCCAATAATCTGTTGATCACCTTATTAGAATTTTCACCTAAGACAGTTCTCATGCAGTTTATTGGCTCTTGTGATTGACGTCTTCGGCGGGTAGAATGTCAGGTAAGAAAAGTTACGCTCGTTGCTCCAGTCAGTAGTTCCATTGTCTTTACCAGTTTAGGTGACCTTGTACCTGTTGCGAATTACACTATTGCGTTCAGCAAGAATGTCTCCTTGAGCAAGTCGGTTCTCATGAGAAAGAATTTACTACGGCTACACATCTCTCTAGCTTCTGGAAAAGTACAGTTTCATGTCCTTTAGGAAGACAGCACATTGCACGCCACAAAAACACATTAATATGAGACCAGGCTGCTAGGCCCAGACCCTTGCTAACTAAGGCCTAGTGATTAATTCAGCAAAACTTTAATACAAAATTCACTGTGCCAATACAGAAGCATACATTAGTACATTTTTAAATCATTATTAGTCAGTTTCATTAATCATCATATACATTGGTGGCCACTCCCCGTGGGCATATTTCAAACACGTGCATTAATTTTTATCCTACCATGTTTTCTATTCAGCATCATTTATACATTATTTTGCAAGCTTTTCATGTTAATATTGAATATAAAAACTGCACTCCAGCAATGGATGGGGTGCATAGGCAGTTTCTTGAGCAGCCATAATTGACTGACAACATAACAATGGCTATACAAAGCCTCCTTGGTAGCAGAGCTCCAGGAAAAGATGGAATGTAGTGTATGTTTTACAAGGAGCATTGACACTCATACCAAGCTTGCTGAATCTATATAAGGAGGCTCAAGTTGCACATGCCCTCCCTCCTCCCATGTGCCAAGCAGTGCTGATTGCTTTACTTTAGCCAGACAAGCTGGTAGATAGGTGAGTCATGTAGGCTACTTTCTCTACTAAAAGTCGTGCTAAATTACTTGCTGTCAGACTACCCACTAAGATGTTCTTACTTGATCAGTCTTGCTTCGTACCTGGCAGGTCTACAATACACAATTTATGGATGGTCTTCACTTTGTTACATCAACTGTCCCCCAACCTATGTGCAGTTGCTTTTTTTTTAAACACAGCTAAAGCTTTTGATTTAATAGAATGGGAATATCTGTTCACAGTATTTGAGAGGATGGGTGGGCCAGTGGAATTCCTATATTGTATTAGATTATTATATGTGTACGTGACTGAGCAGGCTTGTCTAAATAATCTATTGTGAGAACCTTTCCCCATTATCAGAGGTACATGACAGGCTTGTCCCCTGTCCTTAATTCTGTTTGAATCAAAAGTTGAGCCTCTACCCGGTAAACCTAGACAAACATCACTCGAAATGAGAACCCTATTTTAGAGAACAGGTACTCCAGATGTCATACTATGTGGATGATATGGTGTTGATCATCAGAGAAACAGAACAGAATCCTGCACCTTAGCTGATTGATAGTTTGTTTCGGCTGTCTATCAGTACTCACAATAAATTGGAATAAATCTTTGATATTCCTTCTTACCGCAGACACCACTATATGTCACCTAGAGTAGCCACTTCTTTGGTGTCATGTTTCCCTCTGATAAAAGGGTATCAAGATCAGTCGTGATGTACCCACTATCATTAGCGAAAACTATGGGATTTAATTGTCTCAACCCGAAAAAAAGCTAAAATGCTAAGTGGAGGAGTCACTCTGATTAGCAGGTCACATCACTCTCGTGAAAATAGTTATTGTACCAGAATTATTGTATTTATTAACAATATGCCATTGTAATTGATCCAAAAGTTCTTCCACAATGTTCACTTAGTCATGGTCAGCTTACTATAGGCCAGTAGGACAACTAGAAGTAAATGGTATGTGTCAATGCTCTCATATGAGCAGGGTGGCTTTTCAGCGCCAGATACAGAATTATATCATCTGTGTGCACATGCCCATTTTATACACTTCAAATGTTCCCTGTCTCATATGTGCCACATATAGCAGTAGACAAAAGCAATATATATCCTGAGCCCCCTTCAACAGCGATATGCAAGTGACCTATCCCATGGCACAAACTCCTTCACTGGGTTAACCTAGAATGCATGTACTCTTCCCAACTGCCATTCATCAATCACCCTTGGTTGCCAGTAATACGACCCAGAGACTGAGCTCTATCTGGCCTATCAGTGAGATATGTGACATTAAAATGATTAATGGAATGTATATTTTATAAGTAATTTTATTAGTACATCCCTATTGCATGGGTTGATGAATTGCCAAGATACCTTTAGATGTTCAATGTGCTCTAAAAAGAATTTAAAAAAAGAACAAATAAATAAAACTGTGTACTCTGCAACATACTTGTGCCATTACCTTTCATGGCTAACTGGTTGGGGCAGACATCAGGATTACATCTCCCCTCCAGCTGCTTTCTAGCCCTGATTTAGGGAATTAGTGACCTGGCTTTGTCTAGTAGTGAGTGTAGGGAGAAGGAAAGAAACATCACATTTTGCACATTGCCTGACTGATACAGTGAGCTGATCATCTGACATTCAAGATAGAGAACAAGGTAACATTTCCATTGTGCTGGGGGATATGGGTATTTTTCTATTTTGAGGATTATGAACTAGATGGAATGTCAATCGGCATCACATTTGAACTGAGTGTGGCTGGATTTATCAATACATAAAACACTGACAACCAATTCTACAATAGTGTGACTATGTGGAAGCACTACAAAGATGATGCATTTAATGTCTGAAAGGTCAAAAAGAGGACGAAAAAAGATTTGTGATGTGTTAAAAAGATCCACATTTATTGTTTACCCTGCATATGTAGACTAAACAGATCACATGTCTACATCACCTCATGAAGGTTCAACATGGGAACGTTTCAAGTGAAGTCTACACTAAACTCAATGACAAAAATGTTCCCCTTTTGCTAGAAGCCACCATTGACTTGCTCTGATCCTGTATATTTGCAGGAACCGGCCAAACCTATGGACATATGACAAACAGCCTTTGGGCCATACTAACAAACTACTAGCTAGAAACAATCCTACAGAAATAATGCAAACATCCAGGAAAAGGACAAGAATCACTAAATGGGAGACCCTTCTGGAAACCCACATCGAGGGAAAATGGAATTGATAAATCTTGTAAGCGCACATTCTCCTGTTTCAAGCCACTTGAAAATAATAATTTATTAATCACTGGAAAATTCTTCATATGAGTGGCAAAATTCCCCTGAAACCCATTTACTTACAAATGGCGGAAAGGAATAATGGGCTACCTACATCATACAAGACCAAAACAAGTGAATATACCTGAATGGTCATTACCTGTTATACATGGACACCATTGTAATACAGTGATATAACTCCTCAAGCTTTATGTCTCAAGACATGGTTAGATCACTTATTATTAAATGTACTCCATGCCTACAGCAAGAAAAGCAGGTGAGGATTCCAGCTTACTAGTCAGTTGCAGCATGGAATCTTAGCTGGACGATCCTTACGCACCTTGGGCCTTTATATGTAGAACCCAATAAATTCCTCTTTAACGTACTTCGATCTTTGTCTCCAATGTACTACACATTTGGTGACTAGAGGACTTATGCCCAACGGTGCCACCCAGCATTTTCAACATTTTGAATGTTTTTTTTGTGTAGTGACTTTCGCTTCAGTCACAGTGCCAGCTCTCACTGTGTTCTCCTTCACTTGCTTGTGTGACACTTCTGATCAGTCCCAAAGGACTTACACACTTTAAGGTTAGTTTGGGTGTCCCCTCACCGCTACATAACACTCTGCAGCGGCACTCAAACAATATTCAACGCTGTTGCCAGGAGAGGCTTGTCCGCATCGCACTGCATCTTTGAGACTCGTTCTACAGGCTGGTGTTGTGCTTGTGATATCACATGCAGCAGACACCTTGGATTTGCTGGTTGCTTGAAAACACCTTTACTGCTAGAATTTTACAGCGTTGCAGTGCTCCATGCGACCCCATACAGCTGTAGCATCATTTTGGAAGGTCATTGCTAGTGAAGATCAGTCTCTGTATTTACTGGGACATCATAGGACAGATTTTCCTCAAAACACTTCTTTACTGATATTAAGGTGTGTGGTACTTTATTCTCTATTGAAAGTATGTTGTACTCATCTGGTGAAATTAACTATTACATTTCTTATTGTTTTCATCACTTATCATGGCCACAGTTCCACCTATCACTTAACTTCCTCCTTTCGAAGTGCAACCAGGCAAGCCAACCGTTAAATGGTTGCAATGGTTATGCTTATTTGAGAATCATTTAGTGGCCAGTGATGCGAGCAATTACAGCCCACAACATAAATTTTCCCTATTATTTCGTAGTTCAGGACAACCTAAACAGTAAATTTTCGATAATTTACCTCCCATCTAAGCTACACGTGGTCAGTTTGGTCATAACCATTGGAACATATATGGAAGCAATTGAAAGACTACGTAAGCAATTTTCAGATGAACCCAGTATTATTCTGGAAAGACATATCTTTTTCAAATGTAAACAGCTTGCTGAGGAAGGTGTGGAGGTGTATGTGTTGACCCTCAAAAATATTACCTGCCACATGTGAGTTTGGCCCAAATTTTTATACATACGTTTGTTACCAATTTTTTTTTAGTTACGCTTTTAAGAAGATCCAAGAACGCTCACTAAGTTGTTGAAATCTCACCTTCAGTAAGGTATTATATTTAGCCAAAAGCTTCAAGAGAGCTTTATTATATTCAAAAGTCTGGAATGTGGAGGCTTCAGTTAACATAATATCACAGTCAACTTAGGACCAAGAAATTGGCTCTATGTGTATGGCTCACACCAAAGGAAAAGTACATAAAGAAAACACTAAAAAAATGCAATGGCTTGCTATAGGTGCATCTCTAAAAGCCAACAGAGCAACTTTGTTGGATGCCCAGCATGGGACAACCGTTGCTTACGTCGCAAAAAGATAGGCAATTTCCAGGTGGTGTGCAGGAGTGGCAAGACTCCTGTTCGCATGAATAATGTTGATATTGATGTTCATTCTTCCACAGATTCATTAAGTAACTTGGTACATGTCATTGAATGTAATGCTGTTTGTACAACTGCAAAAGGTCTCACGTTTGAAGCTTTCATTGATCATGTATTTTTACAAGTCATTGCAGGCTCTGATTCACCCATCACCATTCTTAGAGATACAACATTAAATGACAAAATGGGGTGAACACAAATCACTTTTATCACCAGACATACATCCAAACGCCTTCAGTGAAAAAGACATAGATGTACTTGGTTACTTTAGAGGTAAGGTGAACTGTTTAGGCAGGGAGATTTTTACAAAGGTATATGTAGCAATCAAAGTCAAGGACATTTTCGGGGGCAAGACCTTGTGAAAACAGTACTATACATCATGCCTAGATCAAGCACTCCTGTGGTTGTCGGGCACAAACCGGTGGATCTAGTTTATAGTCGGGAAGAACTAATTGAAGCAATGCTGTCCAAGTACAAGGACTTGTTTCATGAATAAGTAGGAACAGTTAAACGTTATGTTCATCATATCAGACTGAAACTTAGGCCCATATTTATACTTTTTGACGCTAAACTGCGCTATCGCAGTTTAGCGTAAAAAAATTTAGCGCCGTCTAACGCCATTCTGAAGCGCCATGCGGGCGCCGTATTTATGGAATGGCGTTAGCCGGCGCAAGCAGACCGGCGCTGCCTGGTGTGCGTGGAAAAAAACCACGTACACCAGGCAGCGCCGGCGTTGGTAAAAAATGACGTTAGGGCGTCTTAAAATGGGGCAAGTCAGGTTGAGGCAAAAGAATCGCCTCAACCCGATTTGCGCCATTTTTTTACGACGCCCAGACGCCATTTCATGACTCCTGTCTTAGTAAAGACAGGAGTCATGCCCCCTTGCCCAATGGCCCCTGGGCATGGTCATTGGGCATAGTGGCATGTAGGGGGGCACAAATAAGGCCCCCCTATGCCACCCAAAAAAAATTAAAAAATATAAAAAATTATACTTACCTGAACTTACCTGAATGTCCCTGGGGTGGGTCCCTCCATCCTTGGGTGTCCTCCTGGGGTGGGCAGGGGTGGCAGGGGGGGTCCCTGGGGGCAGGGGAGGGCACCTGTGGGCTCATTTTGAGCCCACAGGCCCCTTAACGCCTACCCTGACCCAGGCGTTAAATAGTGGCGCAAATGCGGGGTTTTTTGACCCGCCACCTCCCGGGCGTGATTTTTGCCCGGGAGTATAAATACGACGCATTTGCGTCGCCGTCATTTTTTTAGACGGGAACGCCTTCCTTGCATCTCATTAACGCAAGGAAGGCGTTCACGCAAAAAAATGACGCTATTTGCCCATACTTTGGCGCTAGACGCGTCTAACGCCAAAGTATAAATATGGCGTTCGTTTTGCGCCGAATTTGCGTCGAAAAAAACGACGCAAATTCGGCGCAAACGGAGTATAAATACGGGCCTTAATGCTCAACATGTAGTTCAAAAAGTATGACAGGTCCCGCTGAGTGTCAGGGAGGAACTTAAGCTAATGCTTAAGAATTTATGTACACAAGGCATTATAGAACTTGTTGAATCTTCTCCATGGATAGCACCAATTGTGTTTGCAAAGTAAAAAACAGAATGCCAACATTTTGGTAGACTGCCCACTCAAGAATGCAAGATATGTTAGCAAAACTGGGCAAAGCAAAGTGGTTTTCCATCATTGACTAAAGTTTGGCTTATCACCAAATTACTTTCAACAAGAAGTCATAAGAGTTGTTAACTTTTGTCACACCTTTCAGGGCCTACAAATACTTGTGGCTACCTTTTGGGCTAGAATCAATCACCAGCGTCTTTCAAAAACTTGCGGACATCTCATTTGCCAACCTCAAAGTGGTACAGGCCTACCAAGATGACATTCTGATATTTGCAAATTCTCTAGAATAACACAATCACACACTAGAAAAGTATTCTCCATTTTACTGCACAGAGGTATGACTGTCAAAAAAGATAAATTAAAATTTGCTATGAAAGAACTAGAGAACTTAGGGCATATGATTTTTGATGCAGGCATAATACCCAAGTTTTCTTTGGTAAAGGTCATCAAGAAGGCTTATCTACCCTATGACCGGGAATCCTTATGCTCCTTCTTAGGCCTTGTGGAGCATTATGCTTGTTTTGTGTCAGGATTAGCATTGGCAGTGGAACCCTTAAGATCCTTGTCGAAGAAGGGGTAGAAATTCATTTGGTCCGAGCAAATGCAGTATATCTTTGCAAAGCTGAAAGACTTAATTGTCGAAGCACCGTCTCTAGGTGCTTTTCAAGCACCTTATTATTCACTGTGGATGCTAGTTGGAAAGGTCTTGATGCAGTCCTGAGTCAAGAGGTCAGAGGTAAATAGCTAACTGCTATGTTTGCCTCCAGGTTGCTTAGACAATTTGAGAAACAATCCAGCACCATCGAAAACGATGGGCTGGTGTACATCTGGGTAGTTCAAAAATGTTAAATGTATGTCTGGTGTCACAGGTTTGAGAAACACATACCACAAACATTTTGTGTACAATTGTACAGGGGGTATCCACAACAATCTGTCTGCTAAACTGTCTAGATTGTTTTCAAAGTTACTATGAATACACATTTACCATACATCATGTGGCAGAAGGGAAAAACGTTTGGACAGATTGCCTATCTCGGGTGCCACTGCTGAAGTGGAGGAAGAATTTTACATTGATGGTGTTGAGTGTGTCGGTAAAGTGGATGTAGTACAAGAGCGTGGTCCTACAAAACAATGTGGATGAACGGCTAATGGCATGTCAGCAAGATGTGATACTTAAGTTAGTCAGTGCATTTATAATAAAAGGTTGGCCTGATGCCACGTTTCATGGTTTATTATTAAATGTACCCCGTACCCTCAGTAAGAACGGCAGGCAAGGATTTCAGCTTACTATTCAGTTGCATCCTGGAATCTCAGCCAGATGATCATTGCACAATGTTAGAACCCAATATAAAACTTACTTCGATATTTGTCTCCAACTTACTAAAACCATCCATGCAGTAACTCTGAGGGCTATAGGTTCACCTCAACAAGCACCAAACTTGATCTAGGACTGTAATACCCATGAACACAAGATTCACACACAAAAAACCCAAGACCGAATCACTTGTGTACACGATTATCTTTTTTTTAACACACATTCCAATGTGCCTAGCTGGTGTCTAATTGAAACACACTGTGAAAAGATGGATGGATTCTAGCATGTATTGACTGCTTAATTGCTGAGCCTTTCAAACTTATCCTAAGAAGGACTTTCTGAAGTTTTGCAGGATCATGGTTCTTGCTGATCTCGCAAGACTGAAAAGACAAAACCCAATGTGACATCTGTATTTCGATCAAGCTAGTGCTTGAGCTCTAAACCAACCCAAGTAGAAAAGACCAAAAAACCCTAAAACTAATTTCAGGAAAGATGTCGGGAACAGTGAAAGAGAGATAACATGTATACTCCATTAGTTGAAAAAGTGCTTATGTCGTACCTACGCAAATATTTGATGAAAGTAAAAAATGGGCATGCTTCTGCTCCTTAAAACAATGCATTTCATGTGCTACAAAGAAATCAATTATTGGTGGTAAAATAATACAGTCACTAGCTAATTGTATGACTGTAATAGAGAAATACTGAAAGGGGCTTCCAAAAAGCCTTTCTATATATATTTTTGTTTCACTAATTTCATGACATAAAAACAGACCGACAGCTAAATCTGTCTGTAAACAGACCTAATGAAAAGGCACCTTAACTGGGGCCCTATAAAACAAGTTCCAAAGCTGCTGTAGAATGGTATGAAAAGCTGTTAAAGGATGTGCCTGAGAAATGATGTGACATTAGGCCAGAGCTGCCGTTACTGGAACTGGATATCCAGGTTCAAGTCTGGTTATTGACTCAGCATCCTGTAATTCTGGGCAAATCATTAATCTCCCCATGCATAAAAAATAGATGTGACCTTGTGTAATGTAACTGGTGCATATGTACTCCAATACCTTCAGGTCAAGTCTGTGTTTTATAAACCTGCCTAAAAACATACTAACTGATTGACATTGAAATATATGTAGTGTCACTCACTCCTGATGAGATATCTTGGGGCTGTCTAAACTAAAGTCATATTTAATTATTTATTTATTCATTATTTATCATTTTCTGATGGGAAAATAGTTTACACCCACATCATGTAGTTTATTAATATACATTCCAAATATTTATCAGTTTTAAATGAATATGTTACATACTTAATTTGGATTATACCAAAAATCTTTCACATTTATTTAATGCCTTATTTCTAAGGTATATGCCTAGTACGTTGGTGTCTATCCTGTGTCATTTATAATTGAAAGGTGAGTTGGTGTTTGGTGTAATCAGAGATTGTAATACTCTGGGCTCATACCTCCGTCTTAATATAAGGATTTAATCAAATTGGGATTTTATAATTGTGGGGTGTGTCCTGTTCTTTTCTTCACAATTCACTTGGACAATGCTCACTATAAGTCATCAACATATGTGTATCAGGACATTCTCCTTATTCATTTCAGATATACTATGCTACTCCACAGTACTCTAATGGCTTTATGGTGCAGACCACTATCAGTTTCACACTGTGTAATGTCAGTGCACTGAGGACGCTGCATGCCATACAGTGTGATAAAAATAATCTTTACATGAGGAAAGAGCTTCTCTATTGTCCTGAGATTTTTTAATTAAAAAAAAAATGCTTTTAATGCAACCACCATAAGGACTTTCAGGGGATAAGCAGAGGATGTAAGGTTCACTTCCTCTGCACTGCAGAGGTAATGTGGAAGACATGGCATCACATTATCTACATTTAGGAGGTTAAGGGCCTGATTTAGAGTTTGGAGGAGAGGATACTCCATTGCAAAGGTGACGGAGTACCCTCTCAACCAAACAGAAGACCTACCCACCTCATTTAGAGTTGAGCTGACCTTCAGTATGTCGACCACAAGGACTACTTCTTCCTCACTGCTGACATACACCTCCGAGGGCCCAACAGAGTTGTCAAGGCTGTCATCGACAGGACATGTGAGGAGCTTGTCCTGGGAAAAGCATTGTGCACAGCGGTTCCAAAGGCAATGCATCAAACCCAAGATGCACGGATGCGGCGGTGATGCATGTCTTTTGCAGTCCAATCCACACAGCAACGGCGATTCATCAGTTCTGATTGAGGATATGCTGCTCAGCCAAGGAGATGTGCTGGTTCTGCTTGGGAATGTATCCCTCAGCAGAGAGGATGTATCAGTTCACTGGCAAGCACCTTATGTTTACTTCTAATGGTCGAGGACTGGGGTTGCACCACTTGGCAGGGTAGACACACAGATCGCAGAACCTAGGTGCAGAAGCAGGGTGGTTGCAAATCATTAACGTCCTTGAAACTTCCGATCAGGAGCCCAGCCAGCTAGCCCTCGGAGTCACTCTGGGTTAAAGAGAGTTGCAGGTCTAGTCCTTCTCACCAGCAGGAGGGCAGCAGATCAGCACAATAAAGCAGAAGTCCAGCAGAGTAGCAGTCCTTGTAGCTGCACAGTGAATCTTCTTCTTGGCAGCGTATTGACAGGTCCTGAAGTGTACTGAAGTGATAGAGTTTGAGGTCCAATATGTATACAGCCAGTGGTGCCTTTGAAGTGGGGAGACTTCAAAGGTTTGCCTTTAAGTGCACAGAGGACCTCTTCCCTTCCTGCCCTGGCTTCAGACTCACTATAGGGGGTATGGAGCCCTTTCTATAGGGGCAGGACTCAGCTGTGCCAAGCTCTTCTCTCCCATCCTGCTAGAATAGCCAATCAAGTCACACCTAAGCTCCCACTGTGTGTGGCTGTCTAGGAGGAATACATAAATCCTAAATGCTAACTACCCCAGACATGTGATCAGAGACAGACTACAGGCACCATATGGCTAAAGCAAGAAATGTCAACTTTCTTAAAGTGGCATTTTAAGAATTGCAGTTTAAAATCTAACTTCACCATAAGTTAGGATTTTAAATTTTGATTACAGACACACCAGAGTTGAAGGCTGTATCTCTTTCTTGAAGCACCAAGGTATATATGTCCAGTTCCCGATATATTATGTCTTATCTAAGATAGTATTGTAGTATGATATGCAGAACATCCCTGGGACCGCCAGTCTCATAATGAGGCCCTACGTCATTTGCCTAGAATTACAGGATGCAACACTGGTCAAGGAGATTACAAATAGACCTAGCATTACACATGGCAGGGGACGTACTATACTTGATAGACTTTGCCATAGTTACCTGCCCCGACAAAGAATGGCCTGTGGCTATCAAAGCCTCCAATGGGCTTTTATAAATGTGGGCGGTGCAACATCTGCTGCTATGTAAAAGATAGAATTATTTCATTCCACTATAATACAGGAATAACATACTTGATTTCTGCTTTTATGAATTGCAATTCTAAGTATGTAGTCTATTGCTTAATTTGTATTTGTAAACGCATACATGTGGGCAGCACAATCAGGCCCCTTAAGGAGAGAATACAAGAACATATTAGGACAATCAGGCATGATAACACAGATTACCCTTTTTCAGTTCATTATAATTCCGCCCATGAACAAAGAGAAGTTTTAGGAATCTTCATGCATGATGCTTAAGAACATGCAAAGTAGATGGATCATTAAGCTGAGAGCAGTAGAGGAGGGTCTTAACATGGAGAAGGATTTATGTATTTTTTTATAATTCTCTGTAAAACCTCATGTTTCCAATATCATCATGTTTACATGTATTTTATTTGCCACTTATGTACCAGGGCCTTATGGAATTTTGGAAGTAGTAACATTATTGTATTTGAATGCAATATAATAAATTTGGCAATACTGCATCCATCGTGTATTACCCCTTTCACATACTAAATACTCACATTTTTTCTGATTGTACAATAATAGGCATTGGTGACCTGGGTCTTTGCCTCATTACACGTTATAATATTCCTTACTCTGGTTTTCCACATTAACGAGGTTTCTCTCTTTTTAGTCCTTTTCCTTAATTCTACCTACACTCTTTTTTACCTCTGGATTTGCGTACCAACCTAAGATGGTGACTCATAGTGGTCAGGCTATAATTTCCTACAATTACTAGGTCCTTGTATATCTAAACATATGCATGCGCACTGAGAAATTCTCTGGATTGTAGTCCTATTTCAGTTTTGACTAGACATTTCGCCCTATAAAAAAACATGGCAGCGGACGCACTGGTTCTTTATCGCACTCTTTGTCATTATGTAAGAATCAAACTCTCTTACCCGGTATGTTTTTTACCCATTTTCACCATATATATATATATTTGTGCCTTGTATTATTATTGCGGTCACTGAATAGTTTGTTTTGGTTATGTTGTACTTGCCATGTGATATACATTTTAGAACAAACGAGCGCACATCACCGTGCATTACAACAAACGTGGCCAGCTAGTTTATACTACAGCAAGATGCAAGGCAACATACATTTGGACAATATTTTTAAAATTAACAACATATTTTTTGGTTTTCAGTTCTCTAATATACTCGAGGTCATTTATGAGCATGGTTTTGAAAAGGTTCAGGTGTTGCTTTCTCCGTTGTACGCTAGTAATAGTATTTTGTGTGTTTATTGATGATTATAGATAATGGTCACAGTCTCTCCCTCTTTTTGGTCTGTTGTCCCAGGATAGTAAATACAACATTCATGACTAATGATGACCTTACTATGATTTTAAAGAAAGGTGCATTTATTTGCATGTATTCCAGAAGTTTGTTTGTTTTTTGTGGTTTCCCAGACATAAACAATTTCCTTTCTTTTGATCATTTTCTTTTTTTAGACTTATCATGGTAGCGTATATCTCCTGACTTGAGATACACACTACTTTTGTGCTAATCCCACTACGCATTTACTATATCTACTTCCTCTATGGGATCGTTTAGCATGTTGGATAATGTGAATAGATATACATTTCCTGGTATGTCATCTTTCTTTTTATATCTTAAAATATTGCTTGTTTTCCCCTTTCTCGCTTCAACTCTGGCTGCTCGTTTTTTTAATTTCTGTTATTTTACTCATTATATCAGTGACATTTGTGTCAATATCACTTGGTGGTTGGATATTCTATTCCTTTAAAATCTTTGAAAGTTTCAGTCTCCGATATCCATGCCTCTGATAACATAACAATATGTTTCTGCAGTGTAATTTTTCCTCTCATTCTTTTCTTTTTTCTTTTTTTTCTCTATAAAAAACATACTCACTGAGGTGTGTTTTTATTAAATGTTGCTAATGCATGTCGTGTGACCTATTTTTGGGGGGCACCTCATTGTATGAACATGTGGTTGGAATTTCCTTTTCACACCATCACCTGGATGCCTAATGGATTCTTTTATGATATCTGTGTACTTTGGGGAATACCAATGTCTTGAAGGGATTATTCCTGTGCACCTTTTTCCTAATTGCAATTTTTTGTCAAATACTTACTGTATATCTGTAGCCTTGAAAAAGTCAATCTGATGAAACACGTGTCGGCTGTTGTTGCATGGGACTAGCTGCTCCTTGTTATTTTCTTCATTCATGGAAGAATAAAAGAATTATGAACGGTGAAGTGCGACTACTCAAGATTTGTAATTTCTGATTGGACTATATAAACAAAATGGGGTGTGCTGTGGTATTTTGAACATTGTATTAGCACTTGTTAACTGGCCTTCCAGTAGACAAGATTACACTCAGAGTAGCTGAGTGTACACCATTTTCGCACCCATACAGGGACTGCCTACAATATAGGAAATTTGAACTATCTACTTGATATACACATAGGAAGTGTGAACCAGTTGCATAGCCACTATCTTTGTATTTCATAATCTCCAGTTCTACTGCTTGGATTTTTGTCACTTTAGTCTTCTTTTATTTATTAAATTAAGCTAAATTTTTTTAATCCGGTGTGGAGTCATTTTTTTGTGGTATTTTCCCTATTTTACTTTTTGAAGTGTTGCACAAACACTTTTCACATTGCCTCTAATTTAAGCCTGATTGCTCTGTGGCAAGCTACTAGAGGACAAGTACATTTAATTTAGGGTTTACTTGTGCCTTGCCCTGACTGGGATTGTGGTTGCTGTTTGACCAGGGCTTTCACCCCAATCAACCAGCAGTGCAATTTCTAACACATAACAAAATTGATAATTGCAATATGCTTGGTGACAGCAGTTACTGCACATATCACAATTAGCTAGGCCGATTGCAATAAGTGCTGAAGGCAAAACAAACAACAATGACATTGCAGCCTTAGATTAAGACCGTATAATAAGGAGTTTTCCTTTCTGGTGCTAGTGTTACCTTATTTAAAGAATCTGTGTCTTTTCAATAGCTATAAAGTGCTTACTGCCATGAACGATTTCTTTGTAGCCAGTTGCTTAGATTGTATTCATTTACATGTAATAGGGCACCTAGGATTATACCTTCACAATCAAAATTCATAGCACACTTTTTATATAATGTTTTAATTGCATTTCTAGTTTTTAGCCCATTATTGTTTCACTCAGTGACAGATTTTCCAAACACTTGGGCCAAGTTTGTTCAAAAAAGTCATAAAATCGATACTTGCAATGTCAATCTTAAGATGCAATGAGCACAGTTTTAGCTTTCCACAAACAGCTTCCATACCTACACTAGACACCAGTTCTAGCAAATAAACCCTTGTAATTTCCCAAATTTCTTAAAATCATAAACAGCCGGGATAATTAATCTTGGCATACCATAAGCAAGATTTCAAGCAATTTTTACAAAATATACATTAAGTTAATTGTGAAGTTGTTAGGCCACAAAATTGATGGTTCAAACATAATAAACCAATCATAGCTCCCTTTGATCTAATTATTACCTGTTTAAAATGTTCATACAAAATCATATTGTTTTTAAAATAATACTAGAATATTTATAACAACTAATTACCTCTTGCTACCTTCCACTTCCAATTATGTTTTTTATATTGAATAGTAATGAGTTTATTGTGCAGTAGGAATCCAGGCAAGTAGTCCAATTGGAATGTAATCTTATTAGCAAAGGAATTAGAGTATAGTAAGGTATTAAGGGGAGACCCACTTTATTCAGGGGGTTTGGGTCTTCCTGAATGAAGTTCCTTGGTTTTCTCTGCTATTTAATCCAAGTATGCTCTAACATTCAGAGAATCCCAGAGAATAAGGTGAAAACCTGCCTCACTAAACCAACATCTAGGACATCCTTTTGAAAATCCAAAGTATATATATATGTCCAATTCCTGATGGAGTATGTTGTATCTGAGATAGCATTGTAGCAAGTTATGCAGAACATTCCTTGAAGCTCTATAGTGATAGTTATTAATCAAACTCATTGTGTTATCCATACTCTCTCTCCCTAGGTCAATTTCCCACTTAATTCTTGAGTTCATCAGACCACATTTGGTCCTTTCTATCAATACACATTACATTAATGTTACCCGTATTCTTCCAATATTTAGTGTGAGCACTTGGCTCAGTATTACATGTGATGGTGATTCTAATAGCTTACAAAAGCAAGTCAAATGGATCGCTAGCACCATGGATCTATAGCTATGAAAAAGACATAACATCAATGTCAACTAGGTTAAATCTGTGGTTGACACTTTGATTAAGTGGGAACCAGGAGATAACTCGGATTCTCCACTAAAATGGGAACTCATGGGATTCTATGGTTTTGTGTGTTTAAAATACCTATCTATAACGACCCTGTAACCTCTGTTCTCTGTCAGTTAATATATATATATATATATATATATATATATATATATATATATATATATATACAATCAATCCCGTAAGGGACTCCATTATCGGAGCCATAGACCCATGCAGAGCGGCAAAGCCATCTTTAAGAATTACTGATGTTTTATTTCCACAATGCAGAAAGTGGCCACATGCATTTCCTCCATAGCACTTTTCCTCCATAGTCCTAACACATTTCAGCTCTGTTTTGAGCCTTGAGGCAGGTTACTAAAGTCAGGTAACCACATGACTTAAATGCAGGCACTCATGCCCTAACGTAACTATAACTTGCACCTTCGTCATGCACTGCTAATTACTCCATGAATTGCGGCACCCATGACATCTTTGATAACATCATTGATAATCTAAAAGTAACATTTACAGTAACATTTTTGGCAAAAAAACTGGGCCTGGCGCAGCACAAGTTACAGTTATCTTAGGGCACGAGTTATACTTACTTGAGATAACTCTAATAGGTGAATTTCTATGGTTTTGTATGTTTAAAATGTGAGCCTAACTATAACGTCCCTGTAGAATTTGGTGATTTGTCAAGTGGGGGCCAAGAAAAAGGGGGAGTCAATAAAATTGCATTTCTCATTTTAATCCCCATAGGCATTTTGAACATGGCTGTAACCCTAACGTCTGGATGGAATTACACCAAACCTTGCAGAAAAGTAGGTTTTGGAACAGAAAGATGCCTTTTTGTTATTTGGTGTAAATCTGTTCAGTAGTTTTTGAAATATTAAAAGAAAACCAAATTTATATACCTGGAGGGATGAAGGCTTCACAAATACTTGCGATCTCATGCGAAGATCTAATTGGCTGCCAGCACTTCAAAGAAGAAGTATTGGCAGCCATTTTTAATCTCAGCTTTTCAGCCACATCTCAAAAAGACCTGTTAAAAAAAAGAAAAGGGGGCAGGATATGTTTACCCAAATGCCTTCCTGTGTGCAGGGAAGACAGAAGAAAACATTGCTGCAGCAAGCAGGGAGCTGGTATTAAAAGTAGCTCCTTGCTTGATGGAGCAATGTTGACTCTCACAAGAGGCGGGAGCCAGCTGGGACTGCAGAGGAGGCCTTGAGGCTTCCTCTGTGGTTCCAGATACCCCGTAAAGGGCGTAAAATGAAAAATTGGCCTAAAGGGCAAAGTCACAAATCCTCATACTGAAAGTAGTTTTGTACTCCAGGTGTGTCCATGATAGTTTCCCTCCTTTCATTTTTCGAGACTTCAAAAGTTTAAGGCTCATACTGAAAGGTGATGTCACTCTTTAATTGACAAAACTTTTTTTTTGTATTTGTCCATAAATATCTCATTCTGTGTATATCATCCTTCAAAGCCTAAAACTTTCTATCTCTCTCCCTCTCACACACCCACTCAGACTCTTATGCACCCATTCAGAGACCTACTCAGACACTCATGTACCCACTCATAGACACACTCAGACCCTCATGCAACCACTCAAAGGCCCACTCAGACCCTGACGTACCCACTCACACACCCACTCAAACTGTCACACACCTACTCACAGACCCACTGAATCTCTCATTCACCCACTCACAGACCTGCGCAGACACTGATGCACCCTCTAAGACACTGATGCACACACCCAGACAGAGACAGCACAGCCATTCTCATCCCCAGAAACACCATCTTACACTTTTTACCACACCCAGAGAGAGAGGCTGTGGCCAACTTCCACCGTGCATGGCCAAAGGGCCATGTGCAGAGTAGGGTTGGGAGGTTAGGAGGGTTGGCCGCAGGGTCTTCCTGCAGGCCAGGCCTTGCGGGTAATCCCTGCCATGCACTAGTGAAATCCATGCATGATGCAAGGTTGGGTGCTTATAGGGAGTTGGCTTCAGTGCCTGGCTGC
Source organism: Pleurodeles waltl (assembly GCF_031143425.1). Lineage (NCBI taxonomy): Eukaryota > Metazoa > Chordata > Amphibia > Caudata > Salamandridae > Pleurodeles > Pleurodeles waltl. The sequence goes on along the minus strand of NW_027149811.1, from coordinate 403,311 downwards.
AGGCCAGACCATGTGGCTAACTGCCCCATGCACCACAAAAGTCCATACACAGTGGAGGTTGGGTTAACATTTAGTAATGAAAATTACTATATTTTTTTTTAAAAACATAGAAATTCACAGAAAAAAACATAGGTCACAGGGACGTTTTAGTTAGGAAATAGAATAAAAAAACATAAACATTATCTTAAAAAACGAAAGGCTAGAGGGACGTTATAGTTAGCACTCCCTCACAGACCCACTGACACTTATTCCCCCACTCACAGACTACTCAGAGTCTTATGCACCTACTTCCAGACCCACGAGATCCTCAATCACCCACTCGCAGACCCAGTGACACTAATATACCCACTCACAGACCCACTTAGATACTCACACACTCAAAGACCCAATCAGACACACACACACACACACACACAGACCCACTTAGTCACTCAGATACCCACCTACAGACCCAGTCACACACTTAAATACCCACTGACAGATCCAGTCAGAGACTCATGCACCCACTCACAGACCCACTGAGAGTTGTACACCAACTTACAGGCCCACTCAGACTCTTATGTACCCACTCACAGACCCATTCAGACACTCAAGCACTCACTCGCAGACCCATTGACACTCATAAAGCCACTCCCAGACCCATTCAGACCCTCACATACTCACTCACAGACCCACTCACATACCCAATCATAAATGTAGTCACACACTCAGATACCCACTAACAGACCCACTCAGACACTCACACTCACACATCCACCGACACTCAGATACCCACTCACAAACCCAGTCACACACTCAGATAGCCACTGACAGACCCAGCCAGACACTCATGCATTTACTCACAGACCCACTAACACCAATACCCCCAGATCCTCAAGCAGCAACTCGCAGACCCAGTGACACTCATACATCCACTCACAGACCCACTCAGATACTCACAGACCCAGTCGGACACTAACACACACACTTGAGGACTCGGTCAGGATCTCAGATACACACTCACAGACACAGTCACACATTGAGATACCCACTGGCAGACCTAGTCAAACGCTTATGCACCCACTCACAAACCCACTGAGAGTTATACACTCACTCAGAGACCCACTCAGACTCTCATGCACTCACTCAGAGAACTGCTTAGACCCTCGAGCACCCACTCACAGACTCACTCAGAGCCTCAAACCCCATCACAGACCTAGTGACACTGATATACCTATTCACAGACCCACCCAGATACTCACACACCCACTCACAGACCTACACAGACATACACACAACCATTTACTTATCCACACTCTTTTGTACCCAGTCACAGATACACTCAGACGTTCACACACCCAGTCAAAGACCCACACAGACACTTGTACAGCCTCTCAGAGAACCACTCAGACAGTCATAGTCCAATCCAGAGATCCATTCATAAACTGAGACACCTACTCACAGATCCACTTACACTCTCTCACACCCACTCAGAAACTCACTCAGACACTCACAGACCAACTTACAGACCCATAGATACATTGAGAGACCTGTATAGTCACTTGTGTACCCATACAAAAACCCAGTGACACATGCACCAGTCATGGAGCTAGTGACTCTAATATACCAACTGAAAGACTGACTCAGACACTTACACACACATTCAGACAGTCAGATACCTATTTATGCATGCAGTAAGAGAGTTAGACAGTTAGAGATGCAGTAACAGTCACTCACAGTGATGCAGTTACTTACAGATGCACTCATACTGTCATACACTCACTCATAGATCCATTTTCCCACTTGTCCATCAACTAATATAACCAAATCTAGTTCCACTGAGGTATTTGGAAATGTAGTAGTACATGGAGAGTCAAAACGAAGACATATGAATAATATATTGGGTGTTGTGCATTTCATTTGTGCTTTTGTTTTGCAAATCAGCGACTGAGTCACAACTTCTTTTAGTTACCAAAAAAAATCAGATTTGATTTTACATTTAATTAGTTTTTTGGATATAGGATGGCTCTAGGAAGAGCCTTTGTGTTTCTTCTCTGTATCTGATTAGTATATATACGAGCGGATGCACAGTTTTAGGTTGCTCAGAAATACTCTGTTGTCCTCATCTGTGAAGTGAATACCATTACTTCTATATATCTTATCGATGTAAAAGAAGATGTTATAATTGTAGATTGAGCACATGTTATGGTCTCTGAGGAATGCTGAAACAATTTTATCAACATGCTGCCTGGCTTTCTCTGTTTGTGGACAGAATTCAGTATATCTGTTCCATTTCTGCCTTTGACATACGTTAGAGAACACAAAGGAAGTTCGAGGGAAAGTATCCATTAGGTGAACATAGGTATTCTTCATTAGGATTTCCAGTCCTACCCCAGTCACTTTGCCAACGTCATTTTCACTGCAGTGCACAAGTATGAGGTGAAGGGTTTGCAATCTATAATGCTTTCAACCAATGGAAGCAGTTGGTACCACTTTAACCCTCTTTGACCAACAATATACACATTAGGCAAACCCAGGAACCTGCTAATGCCACTCTTTCTAGCATACTCATTAGCCCAATAAACATATCTATGACCTACAATCCACACTCTGAACATTTGGAAAGGAAGGAGCAGTAACACACAGAAGAAGGCTGCAGCTGAATGATGGAGTTTTTTATATGCGAGGTGAATTTTGATTGGATATTGTATATAAATTGGTACATAAAATAGGTTGTGTTGTAAAATATTCAGTCAGACAATCACTGCTTGCTTGTTTTATTTTTATATATAAGTAATCCCTTGTTGGATATGCTTACATTCTGTAATAGTCAACCACACCTGCTACAGTACACATTGAAGCTATTCTGCTGCTAACAAAAAAACTATGAGATTCACTTGCACCATTTCTAGAATCATTTTTAATGCCTGCCTAAGACAGGTGTTAAAATGAGGCTCCCATTATTTTCAATCGCCCTCCTGTCACTTTGCAGGATTAGCATCAATATTTTTGGCCCTAACCCTGCAAAGTGCCAAACTAGCGTAAAATGCTATGATGCTAGTTACATAATGGTCACCATGATGCGCTTTATCATAAACGAAACGCACAAATGGTAGCTTTAGGGGGGTGTAATGGGCGCAAGAAAAGTGGTGCATCATAACATGATGCACCATTTTTCATAAATTTGCCCCTAAATATTTTTTTGCGTGCTTGTACTTGCAAGTTGAGTTGGTATTTTAAAACAAATTAGACACTTATAATTCCTTGTTATGTACAAAAAGGTTATATCTGAAATAGGAGGCACACTAGTTGCAGAAAGGATGGTATGTGCTTATAATGAAAGACATAAAGGCCCTCATTACGACTTTGGCAGTCTTTGAAAAAGACCGCATAAGCCAGGGGAGCCAACATACCGCCAGCGCTGGACCCTATTATGACTTTTCCGCTGGTCCAGCGGACGGAAACAGCACCTAATTGAGCCGGCAGCAATGTTGCTGTGCAGGGGGTGCAGCAGCTCCCGTCGCACATTTCACTGCCCGTAATTTGGCCAGTGAAATGTGCGATGCGGCTGTGCCTGGGGGCCTCTGCACTGCCTATGCCAAGTGCATGGGCAGTGCAGGGGCCCACAGGGGCACAACGAGTCCCCCTTACTGCCAGCCTTTCCATGGCAGTGTTTTCCGCCATTTACAGGCTGGAGGTTGGGGACTAATAATCCCCAGGGCAGCGCTGCCCTGGGGATTATGTCTGCCCGGCGGAAGCTTGGTGGTATAATGGAGGGACCGGTGGTATGACCGTGGCAAATGCGCCTAGGTCATAATATGCTGGCGGAACACTGCCAGCCTGTTGGCGGTGTTACCACCAGTGTTCCGCCGACTGCTTTGTAGTGTTGGCCTGCCCAACTTCAATATGTCAGGAATGTACTGTATAATCAAGATAGAGTGAATTTATGTACTCTATCCTTGCAACAATGGAGAAATTCCTGGCTATGAATAATGCAGACAGGCTTTCAGCATGATACATTGCTGCCTGTGTTGGGGGATGATTTATTCTGTAAAGGAAATGCTACCATCCTAGATAAAAGAAATAATGAACAACATTCTCCTATTTCTTGGTGTGCTGCAGAATGGAGGTGAGTTGGAAAGACAAAAAGACGGGCTCAATTAAAATAAATAACAAAATGGATTAAAAGTTGGCTTTGGAATCTGATTATGTTGTAGATTTCTAAATCTGGGAATTTATGATATTCATGTGGCTAGGAGAGGTGTACTATTTTTTAAACAGAAAATTGAGACACGTAGAAAGTGACAAAATAGTGGTGCAATGCTTTTATATTCATATAGTTATAATTTAAATTGAGTAGTAAATGATGAGAAGGTATACATTTTGGTATTTTTTGTATTTTAGAGATCTAATCCTGTATTTACAAGTCATACCAAAAATGCCAAAGAAAACACAAGAATAAAGAGAATGAGGACATTATATTACCTCCTTGCAAGTACAACATGTAGGCAATGTTACTAAACAAAAAGGAGCTGCTGGTAAGAAAATGAAAACATTTTCAAAAACTGTTTTTGGAAAACTGAAATATTTGCAAAATGAAAAATACCAAAAGGATACTTTTAAATTAGTTACGGAAACTAAAAAAAAGTTGTCTTACTACAGAGAAGAAGTCAAAGAAGGAAGCTAAAAGGTCAACTAGAAGGCAGGAACAGTTGAAAGAAATTAAGAGTGAGAATGTTCCCTGTCATGGTAATTCAGAATCTCATTAAAATATGAAAGGATACAGAAGGAGAAGAGAAGTAGGGAAATAAAAAAAAATGTGTTAAGGCTGTAGTTGATAAGGTGTTTGCCTTGAAGAGGAAGCTTCTCATTTTGATGATTAATAAAATGAGAACTTTGGATAAAATGGTGTTGGGTATGAAGAAATGCAGCCAAAACAAATAATTGTTAATAAAACTAATTTTCGTAAAATATTTAGTGGAGAATGGAAATATATGTCAAGAACGGAGCCTTTCTTTAATGAAAAAGGCTATTTCCAAGAGAACACATTAGTACATGCTGTTGATTCAAGGAGGTCAATGTTATAAGGTAAATGATGAGAGTCCTATTGAAAAAGAAGAGATTGTTCCTTGAAACATGGAAATGGTGATAGCTAAAGAGGTTCAGGGAAAGCATAGAGAGGGCCCTGTTTATCAATGGAAGTGTAGCATTCATCAGCATTCTATTAATTTATTACAAACGTTTGTATGTGCCTTTCCAAGTAGATGACTGAAGATAAAAAGTTCATTTTTGCAAAGATTACATCCCTGTAAAGTAAGAAAGCATACTCATTTACAAGGACAATCATTAGCATGTTTATCCATGAAAGTGTACCAAAGCACTTTTTATCACTTAAGCATGTTGGAAGTTCACCATTCAAAAATACGAAGTTTAGTTAGGAGACTTTACTATGTGAAGTCTCCAGCGTTATGTTTATGAGAGATGAATAGAATACTTTTGCATGATACCATACAAGAGGTAGAAAAAGTTTGTAAGGATGCGCAGTTTGGTTGTTTCGTCCTTGTGTTGCTTTACTCTTCAGAATATCAAAACTATGCACTTCAGGATATTTTAAGGCACAATGTAAAGCAATCACTCTCAGACACCTTAGTGAGTAAAATAATCAAGTTTATTTAAGGGGCAAGTTCTCATATGGCAAAACTAACCACACTAATATATATATATATATCAAGAGAATAACATGAGAATAATGGTGAGAATATAAGCACTCTGTGATATCATGAAGAATAGCATGAAAATAACTGCAAGAGTAAGTGCATATAATACACGCGCACACAATATACTTCAATGCTTAATAGCATGAAAATGACTGCAAGAATAAGTGCATATTACGCACGCACACTCAATATACTTCAATGCTCATAAATTGAAAAGCTTCACCAAAAAGAGCGTCTGCATCCCTCCTCCGTACACAAAGCCGGGGAACCCAAATCAGCTGGCACAGGGAGCCTCTTTTGGGACAATCAGTCCTCCTGGCATTGCGTCCAACCCAGAAGAGAGTTCCTAAACCAGTCCATCCAGGCCCCCAACCTTTATAGTATTTACTAACGCCCAGGAGTCTTTTCTAGAAAAAGACCCCCTCCTTTGCAAATTGTGCAATCGGCAGTACCTTGTTCACCCTTCGAGACGTCTCCTCAGAACGGGCCAAGTTCCTAGGAGAGGGCTCCAAGGTGAAGTTTGCATTCCTCCTTGAGTACAAGCACATCCCCCTGTTGTTCTAGCTGATAGCTTGTGGAATGTAAATAGCGCCCTTCGTATCAGGCAGATGGAGCAAAGTTGAGCAGAAAAACACCCCACCCTGTAGCTTGCCGAAGCTTGTGGAAAAACACAGAACAGTGCCTTACGCACAGAACCAGACTCGACAAAATGGAGTCGTGAACCAAAATGGAAGCGAAGGCCAATAGAAGCAGAGGCCAATGGTCCACACCCTGCACCACTGTTTACCTTGCACGCAGTGCATGTAGCAATACATTTCCACCCTTCGACCATTTGGCCAACTTACAACTAAGTATATCCTATAAGCTGAAATGGCAATGCTCTTGGGCGACACTGAGATAGAAGGTTAGGCACACACTGAATACAACAACATAACGAAATTAAAATAACTGTTATAATAATGATTACACCAAAGATATAACGCAGTTGGCCTAAATTAGGCAGCCATCCAAAAGCCCAATCCCACCACCCCTTGTCAACATCCTGCTGCACCCCCTTCACTAACTTATGCAGGGCCTCAATATGGGAGTTGATTGATATGGAGGGGTCGGATAAATTGAAGCAATACAACCCTTCAAAATCACTGCAGCCATGGTTATGTTTAAGCAGTAAATAATCAATAGCAGCGCGATTCTGCAAAGCAGCTTTTCTGGTTCCCTGTACATCTAATAACAGCTCAGCTAAAGCAGCTGATGTATAATTAATATTCTTGACTACTAAACATGCAAGTTTATTAATAACTCTGGTATTATATACTGCGAGTCCTGGCACCCCTACGATAGAACCAGCTAAACTAACATATTCTGTTTTAGAAAGCAATGAATTTTCAGAATCACAGTCTGTAGGTAATTGAATAGTGTCTCTGGTATAGCGAGGGTGTAGAGCAGTATCCATAGGAAACATGAGAAAGCCTAAGCGTGACCAGGCACAAGGCCCTCCGGTTAGATTGGCTGGAATATAAGTAAAAGAAAGGTTACCACAAGAAAAGAGCCAACCTTTAGGCAACTTACCATTTTGAATGTGGCTGGCAGCAGGCACCACATGCTGGCAAAACATTGAATTATTTACATTCAAATAGGTTAGGTCATTCCGTGAGTGGCACAACGTCCGTTGTGCAGCACTTAAGTTTTTGTCTCTTTTCTCTATTTTCATAGGATCACAGGTCAACGAATAGCACACATCCCCATTTGAGATGTTAAACGTGAGTATAGATGTCATGTTCCTCCACAACCGCCTGCCCACCTCCGGGCAATGACGGCAGTACTCATAGAGTGACAGATGGGAGCGAACGTCACTCACAACCACCATTCCATCCTGGTTTGTATTGTTAAAGATGTGCAATAATACAGCAGCAGGAGTGGGCACTGCCACTAGACAAGTGGTAATCAGATCTTGAACGCTTTGCATGTTACTCATACAGAAGTGAGATATATTCAGCACTTCCTGCGCTAGATGAATCCAAACATTGTTCGGTTGATGCAGTAGCGTCGGCATCTGCGGCTGACGGTTGAATTTTTGGGCTATGAGCCCCTCCCGCTCCCCGGTGGAGTCTCCCGAACGGGCTCCATACACCACACTCATGGCACAGGCACTCCACAGGATGATCTGAAAAGAACAAAGGACAAAACACGTATTATCATTCTCGCAAATAGCATTTGTCAGCGGGAACATGTTCCCATTTGTCTTGACCAGGTCGCATAACTACCAGGACATTGTCTGGTCCAGTGGCGATGACATCAGCGGGTTGAGGAGAGATATTTGGGGATTCAATCCACACTTTGGCCCCTGGGTTCTTGTCAGTAGATCCGAACCCTCCTTTGCCTCTTACAGTGAGAAGAGCTGGGGCGCTCCCCTTCTTAACAACACCTCCATAGACCGGCATGATGACAATTTGGGCAACGCGATCACCAGGTTGCACCACTAGGTCTGCGTCACCACTGTTCAAGAGAATTACTTTTAACTCGCCTTGGTAGTCTGCATCTATCACGCCTCCTAAAACTTGGATGCCTCTCAGGGCAAGCCCAGATCGAGGGGCGATCAGACCGTAATGCTCAGGGGGAATCTGAATTCCCACCCCAGTTTCAATCAGAGTGATGTCTCTAGGCTTCAATCGATGCATGTGTAAAGCATGCAAGTCAAGTCCTGCAGATTCTGGTGTAGCTCGATATGGGGCCAAAGCTCCTGGAGCTGTTTCCCAAAACACAATGGTATTGCTCGCTGTAAACGGATTAATCTGTAAAGCAGGTGTGAGCATTCTCATGAGAGGTATCTCGGCATTTGTAAGGGGTCGGTTGTTCAAAATTAGCAAGGCATCATACAAATTATCCCTCCACCCCTTCAGTGTCCCATCAGACAGTTTACGCAATTGTTCTTTCAACAACCCATTCATTCTCTCAATCAGTCCCGCTGCTTGTGGGTAGTAAGGTATGTGAAAAATCCACTCAATATTGTGTTGTGCACAATAGTCCTGCACTAGTCTGCCCTTGAAGTGGCTGGCGTTGTCACTTTGAATCTGGAGTGGCACCCCATAGTACAGAATCAACAGATCTAGGGCCGTATTTATACTCTGGTTGCGCCGAATTTGCGTCGTTTTTTTCGACGCAAATTCGACGCTAAACTAACGCCAACTAACGCCATATTTATACTATGGCGTTAGACGCTTCGGGCGCCAAAGTGCCCGGAGTGTGCGTCATTTTTTAGCGTGAACCCCTTCCTTGCGTTAATGATATGCAAGGGAGGCGTTCCCGTCTTAAAAAATGACTCCCAGGCCTTTACGTGGTATTTATACTCCCGGGCAAAAATGACGCCCGGGAGTGGGCGTGGCCAAAAACGGCGCATTTGCGCCGCTTTTTAACGCCTGGGTCAGGCATGGCGTTAAGGGACAAGTGGGCTCAAAATGAGCCCAGAGTGCCCTCCCCTGCCCCCAGGGACCCCCCCTGCCACCCTTGCCCACCCCAGGAGGACACCCAAGGACGGAGGGACCCATCCCATGGACATTAAGGTAAGTTCAGGTAAGTATTTTATTTTTATTTTTTGTGGCATAGGGGGGCCTGATTTGTGCCCCCCTACATGCCACTATGCCCAATGACCATGCCCAGGGGACAGAAGTCCCCTGGGCATGGCCATTGGGCAAGGGGGCATGACTCCTATCTTTACAATGATAGGAGTCATGTTGATGGGGGATGGGCGTCGTTAAAAAATGGCGCAAGTCGGGTTAAGACGATTTTTTCGACGCAACCTGACTTGCCCCATTTTAAGACGCCCATACGCCATTTTCCCCCTACGCCGGCGCTGTCTGGTGTACGTGTTTTTTTTCCACGCACACCAGGCAGCGCCGGTCTGGTAGCGCCGGCTAACGCCATTCAATAAATACGGCGCCCGCATGGCGCTTCAGAATGGCGTTAGACGGCGCTAAATTTTTTGACGCTAAACTGCGTTAGCGCAGTTTTGCGTCAAAAAGTATAAATATGGCCCCTAATGTTTTCAGGGTGCTCTGCTGGGTTGCGCGCTTGCAGGGAAAGGCTATGAGATAACCAGAGTAAGTGTCTACCACGGTGCAGGCATACTGACACCCTCTGCTCACTGGCATTGGTCCAATGTAATCAATCTGCCATATCTGCCCTGGCAATTTACCTCTGCCTAGCTGGCCTCTCACCACCTGTGGGACCGGTCTGTGCTGTGCATGCTGACAAATGGGACATTCAATGATTGCTGTTTTAATCAAATCTAGGGGAAGATGCATCCCTCTAATCTCGGCCCACCTGTGAGTAGCCTTTTCTCCAAGATGTCCGCATTTCTGGTGTGCCCATTTAGTAATTCCCACCAAATCGGAATTCTGCGCCTCCACTTCAGCCTCTTGAATCTTAGCTCGATCGTCTGCAAGACAATTGAACCATCGGTCTAATTAATCAGTTGGACAGTGAGCGTCCACATGATAGACAGTCACAGTGCTTTGAGGTAACATTTCCCAGATCTCCTGCCATAACTCCTTCCCCCATACCTCTTTGTTATGGATTTTGTACTGATGTGCATGCCACGTGGGAAGCCAAGTAGCTAACCCATTGGCGGTAGACCAGGAATCTGTATAAATGTGACATTTTCCGGGTAGCTCTTGTTTTAAAGCCTGATACACAGCATAAAGCTCTGCAAACTGGCTACTTCTTCCCTGTCCTGTAGTTGTCAAAAGCTTCTTTGTAACAGGATTATAGGACACTGCCTTCCAGTGCCTTTTCGCTCCAACATATTTTGCTGAGCCATCTGTGAACCACACATGTTTTTTGTCATCTGCAGACAAGTCTGCGAAAGGCTGGCCCCACCCTACTGGGGATTCACACACTGCAGGTACATCATGCAACATTTCAGAATTCTCCACTGGAGCCTGCGCTACCTGCTCATGCAAAACGGCGGTTCCTTTGGGACCCGCTCGTGCCCTGTCCTGGACATACCATTTACATTTGATAATGCTGGCTTCCTGTGCATGTCCAATTCTATGAGTCTTGGGGGAACTCATCACCCACTGCATGATGGGAATTTCAGGCCTTTAAAATCACATTGTGTCCCAGTGTAATTTGCTCAGTATCAACCAGGGCCCAATAGCAGGCCAGCAGCTGCTTCTCAAAGGAAGTATACAGCTCTCCTGCCTCAGGTAACTTCTTTGTCCAAAATCCCAGGGGCACCCTCTTTCTTCCTTGTTTTTGCCATAAACTCCAATTGGCATGCTGCCCCTGGACTGTCACATTCAACTCAATGTCTCCCTCCCGAATCGGCCACAAATCCAAAGCATGCTGAATGGCGTCTTTCGCCAATTCAAACGCACGCTGCTCCTGCTCTCCCCATTCAAACGCATTCTTCTTTCGTGTAACTTTGTACAATGGGGCCAAAATCTGAGACAAATGGGGTATATGCTGTCTCCAATACCCGAATAGTCCAATAAAACTCTGGGCTTCCTTCCGATTTCGCGGCACTGCAAATTCCTTAATCTTTTGTTTCACTTTTGGCAACACTTCTCTGTGTCCCTGATTCCACTGAATGCCCAAAACTTTCACGGTCCCTGCACTTTCTCGGGGTTAATCTCCCACCCTTTATTCTGCAAATGTTCCACCACCCTGTCTAGCTGAATCTGCACCTGTTCTTGTGTTTCTCCCTGCATCATCACGTCATCTATATAATGAGAGATTTGCACTCCGGGAACCACTGGTACTTCATCCAAATGCTCTGCCACCAGCCGTTGGCAGATAGTGGGGCTGTGTAAATACCCCATGGGCAATCTACAGAAGGTGTACTGACGCCCCGCCCACTGGCATGCCAGCTGAGGCTGGCTCTCAGTAGCTATTGGTATCGTAAAGAACGCATTGGCAATGTCAATGGTGGCATACCAAGTCCCACTGTGTTTCTGTATGTTCTCAATCAAGGTAATGGTGTCTGGGACCGCTGCAGTCAGAGGAGGTGTATGTTTATTCAATTGGCGATAATCAATGCAAATCCTCCAACTGTTATCACTTTTACGAACAGGCCAGAGGGCATTATTCCACGCAGTGGTGATGGGAACTATTACCCCAGCCTCCAGTAAGTCATGTATAGTCTGGCTAATCTCCTCATGTCCTCCCGGTATTCTGTACTGTTTCATTTGAATCACCTTAGTAGCTTGAGGAAGTGTTGCCGGAGGAATCTTCAACAGCCCCACCCTTGCGGCGGCTATTGATATAAATCTTTTGGAACCAAATTGATAACATCCATCTTCCAAATGTAGGGTCATCCCTTTCAAAATGTCAATTCCAATAATGTACTCAGGAATGGGCACAATCAAGACAGTGTATTCTCTCTTTGGAAGTGCCCCTATTTTCATGGGAACCACTATCTGCACTGCCGGAGTTTCTTTTCCGCCCAATCCCGTAATGGTGAAGTACTGTCCCCTGAATTTTCTTGGGTTTCCATGAATCAAAGAGGCCTCCGCTCTGGTGTCAACGAGGGCTCGAACTTTTTGAACATTTCCACGTTTCCAATAAATTTCTACTTTGACATGAGGTCTGTTATCTTTGCGAGCCCATCCCTGCACCGGAGTTTGACCTGTTTCCTAATCTATTTTCACTCTGCGCACATCAGAGTCTGCCCAAGTCAGATCTGGATACAGTTTGCGGTAATTCTCAGGGAACTCCTCCTCCCTGTCTCTGCTTCGCAACCTCTCTGAGTTTACCAGCTCCCTCTCCCACTCTCTTCCTCGAGTTTTCCCAGAACCTGTCAAATCCCGGTCTCTCTCCCTGCTCCGAGTTCCCTCTGAGCTTCGGTGCTCTTCCTCCCAATCTCCATCATCTGGGGATCTTTCTCTACTGTGGGGCTCTCTCCCTCTCTCTCCCTTTTCACCCTCACGCTCCTCCCCTCCTGCCTTTCTCTGGTTCACTACTTTGTTATCCTTCTTGTTCCCTTTTCTGCTCCCCTCCTTTTTATCCAAACCGCGTTTGCGGTACATCTCCCACATGTCCTTGGTGGTTATCCCATCAATTTCATCCCTGGTCACCCCATCTCGCAGCAAGGCCTGAAACATGTCCCGCCTTGTCACCCTGTTATTATCAGTACGATTCTCAGACCGTGAATTCCTCTCTGGCTTAGCCCATTCTCCTAAATCACTTAACTCACGCACCGCTTCTACCACCTGGGACAATGGGTTACCCGTCTGATCGATTAACAAAGTCATGATGACATGCTTATATGCAGGAGGAGCGGCCCTAATCAACCGGTTTCGCACAGACAGACTTAAAATTCCATTCATCAAATCATGAGCATTACCCATAAAGATAGCTGTTTTCATCCCTTCTTCCTTCAATCTCTGTACTGCATCTCTCAAAGTATACCAAGGTTTATCGTTAGGCGGCCAGTCTGACTCTGTCGGATACTTCTGAGCACACCCTTGCGCAGCTAACTCTAACAAATTGGTCAAGGGACCATTTCCTGGATAAGTTCTAAACTCATTTTGGATAACCGGGTCTGTACTTAACATACAAAGCCTCGGGGCGTCGCCGTGATCCAATTGGACCCCCTGACCCCCCATATCATGCACCCGCACCATCCACCTAAGCAATGTTTCCCCAGAACTCTGTCGAAATCTGTCTATCACATCACTTAGTTCTTGCTGTGTATAATCCTCCAGGGCATCCAACATCACCCCTCCAGGGTTAGCTGGGCTATGCTGTAACTTTCGCCGATATATGGGCTGCGCACGGACAACATTCCTGCGCTCTGTCTTTTCCTGACTAACATCTTGACAGTTATCACCCCCGGACTCATCTGAAAAATCAGACGTATCCCAGATGTTTCCATCCCAAAATTCAGGGTCAAAGGCTAATCCTGCCTGAGAGACAGCTAAATGCACCTTCTTTTTATTAACTTTCTCTCTTCGTTTCTTGTGTTTATATTGAGCGACTCTAACGGCCGTTCTCTCTGCAACCAACTGATACATTTCAAGCTTATCACTTAATAATTTATTTTGACAAGCTAGCATGGTAGAGGAATTTCGGGCTCCTACTAACTCCTTCTCCAGCTGCTCGTGGTCTTTTTGTAACTGTAAACATTTTTCATACAACTTTCGGTACGCAGAAAGCAAGATCCAGCCTCGCCTCCCCAACGCACAAATCTCCCTTCCCTTGTCAATTGACACTTTTTGTAAACATGTAAGAACATCTTCAGGTTCTGCATTTAACATAAACGCATTCCAATTTTCACACAAACCAGCACAACGTGACCATTCCTGAGCTAAAAGTTTATACAGGGCAGTTTCCCACCCCGGTATTTCTATGTCCGGATTTGCTACATGAGAACTTGCTTTTGAGCTTGCTTTGATCTTATTAAGCATTTTCCTTTTTTTTTTTTTTCGAATCCTGCCGACTATGCCAATTTGTGTTGCTTTACTCTTCAGAATATCAAAACTATGCACTTCAGGATATTTTAAGGCACAATGTAAAGCAATCACTCTCAGACACCTTAGTGAGTAAAATAATCAAGTTTATTTAAGGGGCAAGTTCCCATATGGCAAAACTAACCACACTAATATATATATATATATATATATATATATATCAAGGGAATAACATGAGAATAATGGTGAGAATATAAGCACTCTGTGATATCATGAAGAATAGCATGAAAATAACTGTAAGAGTAAGTGCATATAATACACGCGCACACAATATACTTCAATGCTTAATAGCATGAAAATGACTGCAAGAATAAGTGCATATTACGCACGCACACACAATACACTTCAATGCTTATAAATTGAAAAGCTTCACCGAAAAGAGCATCTGCATCCCTCCGCCGTACACAAAGCCGGGGAACCCAAATCAGCTGGCACAGGGAGCCTCTTTTGGGACAATCAGTCCTCCTGGCGTTGCGTCCAACCCAGAAGAGAGTTCCTAAACCAGTCCATCCAGGCCCCCAACCTTTATAGTATTTACTAACGCCCAGGAGTCTTTTCTAGAAAAAGACCCCCTCCTTTCCAAATTGTGCAATCGGCGGTACCTTGTTCACCCTTCGAGACGTCTCCTCAGAACGGGCCAAGTTCCCAGGAGAGGGCTCCAAGGTGAAGTTTGCATTCCTCCTTGAGTACAGGCGCATCCCCCTGTTGTTCTAGCTGATAGCTCGTGGAATGTAAATAGCGCACTTCGTATCAGGCAGATGGAGCAAAGTTGAGCAGAAAAACACCCCACCCTGTAGCTTGCCGAAGCTTGTGGAAAAACACAGAACAGTGCCTTACGCACAGAACCAGACTCGACAAAATGGAGTCGTGAACCAAAATGAAAGCGAGGGCCAATGGAAGCAGAGGCCAATGGTCCACACCCTGCACCACTGTTTACCTTGCACGCAGTGCATGTAGCAATACAGTCCTGAAGAAGATTCTAGGGAGAATGAGGAATTGGTAGGCACAGTTATTTTTATAATGCCATTATAACAGTATGGCACGTGTGGTATGCCAAAGCAGAGTGGTGAAAAAGGT
The DNA here is from genome assembly GCF_031143425.1 of Pleurodeles waltl. NCBI lineage: Eukaryota > Metazoa > Chordata > Amphibia > Caudata > Salamandridae > Pleurodeles > Pleurodeles waltl. The sequence continues at coordinate 388,070 of NW_027149811.1, read as the reverse complement.
GTCAGAGAACACATTTTGCATTTTCAAAGACCTAAATTTGGGAAGTACTGTCATCTTACATACAGGTGCAAATTCACATTATATATAAGGTGTAGATTTGGATTTCCAAGACCTGTCATTTCAAAAGGAAGAGTGAATAGCTTCTTATCTTCAGTGAGACATACACTAAGATGGAAATCGCCAAAGAACACATACAACTTAAAAATAAGTGAAGATTCCAAATATATTATGGACTACAATCCTGTGATTTTAAAAATGTGGAATGCTAGCATGGACATTCAATTTGTAGCAGATAACTCCATTGCTCTGGCTCTGTGAGTTACATTGTATATCACAAAATGTGAAAAAACTGAACTAAAGAGATGTGGGAGAAGATTTCTGCAGAGAAGACACTTAGCAAGAAATTTTATTCTTTCAGCATGAAAATGCTTTCCTATAGAAAAATGGGGTCCTATGAAGCATGTGACAGATAGAGTTCAGCATGTTTGTTCTCAAAATCAAAAGGAATTGTCTGGCTAAGTCTTGGTCTGTCTACTACAAGAAACAAAATGGTAATTATAACCTTGGTGGTCAGGTTACCGCCACGCCGGCGATTGCGGTAGCACGGTCACCAGGCCGGCAGTAATGACTACCAAATAATGCCACGGCGGTGATCCCTCCCATAGACAGCCAATGTACCACACCAACCGCCAGCACGGTACAACCAGTGAACACTGCGGTAGCCCTCTTCAGGCAGGCGGAAGACAAGGATCCGCACACCATATTCTGGCATAGCACACTGCAAGGATTTACAACGCAGTAGCAACAACACCAAAGCTTGGAGGAAACACATCATATAAAAGGAGACACTCACCTCCAGGGACACAGGGGAGTCTGCGGTCGCCATGGCACCAGAGCTGCAAGTCTTCCTGATGTTGTACTACGCCATGGTAGTCCAGGAGCACCAATGTCAACGAAGATGGTGAGTACAGCCACCTAGCACACAAGAGAGGGAGGGGCGAGTGACACACATGCACAACACACACCAAAACACACATGCCACACACCCAGGACAATCAGCAGAGCAAATCAACAGCAACAGAACCCAGAAGTAAAGAAAGCCAGGACACATTCCTTTGGTCCAACCACTGTATTTCAGTAGGAATAGCGACCACATGAATATAACCATATGCAGAAAGGGCCATTAGCCACTCCAACGTACAGTTCAACACAAAGGGCAACGTCTAGGCCCAACTTGACTCCTGACAATCTGGGCACTCCACTGGGTGGGGGGTTGGTGGCTGGAGTTTGGTAGGGCGGTCCTAGGGCTTGGGTTTGGGAGGGGCAGGACTTGACCCTTCCGTTCAGGGGGCTAAGGAGTGGGCTTGGGGTGGAGGCCCGGAGTGCCACTCTTAGGCCCCTTAGTGGCAGTTGCAGTCTCAGGGGGAGGAACAGGAGTCAAACGTGAGGTGGAGGTACTGGGCTGGGGGGTGGGACCTTTCTTTTATGGGCAGGATGGGGCGGTGGGTCAGGGAAGAGGTCAAGGCGGGAAAGAAACAGCTTCTTAGGACCAGTGGGGTGGGTTATGGGAGGAGGAATCGGAGTGGAGGTAGAGGTAGAGGGAGTGGTTGTAGGAGGAGGAGGTGTGCTGGACTTGCCGGTGCATGGACATTGTGCGTGTGTGAGGTGAATGGCTGTTGGGGGTCTGAGTGCGAGCATTTGTGTGTCTTTGGAGGGGGCAGAAAGGGTGGGGGAGGTCAAACAGGACGTGTGGATGGATGTTGTGGTGGTGTCTGCAAGTGAGGTGGATGTGCTGCATGAGGTGGTGGTGGTGGTGACTGCGCATGTAGTGTGTGGGTTGCATGTCTGCGGGTCTGCTGTGACTGTGGGCAAGGCTGTGCAGGTGGAAGTATCTAGGACTGTTGATGTTGTGCATGCAGGTGTGAGTGCTGATATTAATGTGAGGGAGGAGGAGGGGAGACAGTTGAGGCAGTGGCTGTTGTGTGTGCAACTGTGTGTTGGCTGTGTGTGTGCTTGTGGACTGATGTGTGCTGCCTGTTTTTGTCTGTGCAAGTCTTGTCTGTTGCTTTGGGTGCATGCTTGTCAGAATCTGTGCGTGTGATGGGTTGGGGAGAGGAGACTGGGATTGGGAAGAGGTAGTTGGAGGGGGGATAGAAGAAAGAGGGACACTGGCTGCCATCAAAGAGGAGGCCAGAGCCTGAAATGATTCCTGTAGGTCCGCAAAGCCACCGTGAATACCCTCCAAGAAGGCACTGCATTGCTGCATCTATGATGCGAGCCCCTGGATGGCATTCACTATGGTTGACTGCCCTATAGAGATGGATCTCAGGAGGTCAGTAGCCTCCTCACTGATGCAGCAGGGCTGACTGGGATAGGGCCTGAGGTGCCTGGGGCAAAGGAGATGACCACCCTCCTGGGTGAGCAGGCACAGGCAACTGGGTGGGGGGCAACTTAGAGGGTGGTGCCGGTACGGGGGTGGCGGAAGATGATGAGGGTGGTCCCAGAAGGGTCCGCCACTACCAGGGAGATTCCATCGGAGGAATCTGTGTCAGTTGTTTCAGCTCCAGTCTCCAGCTCCCCTTGCCCTCCATCCCACTGGTCCCCTTGACGTCGGTAGACACTGCCTCCTGGATCCCATGGGCTGCTGCTCCCTCACTCGTCGGTGCCCCTGCTCCTTTGCCAGATGATGCGAATGCACACATGGGCAGGATGACAAGAGGAGAGAGGGAAGAGGATGAAAGGGAGCACCGGGTCAATCACAGCACCAACAGCACAGATGTATAAACATCACAATCACTCCCTGGGACAAAGATTGGGAAGTATGGACCACAGTGATCAACCACTGCCGAGGCACTACAGCAGCTAGGAACCCATGCACTACCATCTGCACACCTACTGGAAACAACTAAGCCCTGTCAGCCATGGCAAGGTAGCTACCTAGAAATACCAAGAATGCATATCACCCTAAATAGTTAAGGAGGACCATGCAGGAATGTCAACACTGGCATATGGGGGCATCCACTGACTAGAAACCCTCACTCAAACCCCATGCCAGCCAAGAAGTGATGAATGCCACACACACTGGACTCACCCCCTTGTGGCTGCTGTGTTACACTCAAGCGCCCACCCAGCTCTTGGTAGGCCTCTGCCAGTATGCAGGTCATTAGGGGGGGGTCAGGGTCTGACGGGCACTCCTCCCCCTGTTGGGAGGCCATCCCCAGCTGGGCCTCTGCGGTCGTCCAGGCCCAGTGTCTCAGGTCCTCCCACCATTTCCTGCAGGGGGTGCTCCGCCCGCAATGGACCTTCAGGGTCCGCACGTCTTTGGCAATGACACGCCACAACCCCTTCTTCTAATGGGCGCTGACCTGCAGAGAAAAAAGACAGAAAGACACCATGAACCATACAATCCAGCCTGTCACACATTTGTCCTACATACTGCATTTGCCTATCATGTAGCCCCATACATGACCCATACCTCTGCATTCACATTGCCTGTAGCCATACCCCCCATGCAAAGTACCTATGTTGTACTCACCTGTTTGTCTGGAGGTCCATACAACTGCCCATACAGGGGTAGGACCCCATCCACGAGCTTCCCCAACTCCTCCGACATGAATGCTGGGGCCATTTCCCCTGTAGCACGGGCCATGGCAGGTTCCAGTCACAGGTCACAGCAGCGCACGCAGTGGAGATGTTGTCCAGTGGATAGTCAGGAATCAAGTGAAGTTGTAAAAAGGAAATGGCGGTCACGTCCATGTCTGTGAACAAAGTCACCACCGTTGTTGATCCTCATTGGTTCCTACACTCTGTTGAGCCCGATGTTATCCAGTGAGGATTTGCATGGCAGTGCAGACCGCCTTCTGCCATGACGCCTAAAGCCAGTGGATTGAGGTCACTGCTACCTGTCCTTGCATACAGGACAGGTGGTTGCTATTTTCCACTACTCGTGCTCATGTTTGGATTTTGTCTGTGCGTCATTGGTGTCAACTGTACACACCTAGACAATTCTGGTGTCCAAATCACATACATGCATGGTGTACTATGATGTTGTGTGTCCATGCATGCTGTTGTCATACCCCTATTCCTTTTGGCCACTTAGACACCAACCACTGTGGAGGAAAAGGAGGAGCAGGCATGCACCTGTGTACGGACCCCTTGTGGACAGAGCTACATTTGAGGGCCGCCACATCATACTCGCATATTGCCTAGTCAGGGCCACAATCACAGAGCTGTGTGCTCAATTGGAGCCTGATCTGATACCCGCAATCCGTGGCACTACTGCTATTCCCCCCTCTTGTGCAGGTTCTGTCAGTGCCCCATATCCCGGGAACTGGTTCATTCCAGGTGACTGTGGGCTTGCCTACAGGAATCTCACAGCCAATGTTCTCGATTGTGCTTGGAAGGGTTTTGACTTCCTTGCTGAAACACATGCGCAGCTACATCGCATTCTCCCAGGTTGATGATTTGCCCACTGTGAAGGCTGGATTCTATGCAATGGGACACATACCACATGTGATTGGGGCCATTGACGGCACCCATATTGCCTTAGTCCCCCCCAGGGCCAATGAATAGGAATAGGAAGATTTTCCACTCACTCAATGTCCAGATGGTGTGCCTTGCTGACCAGTACATCTCCCACATCACTGCCAAGTATCCTGGATCTGTGCATGATGCCTATGTCTTGAGGGATAGCAGCGTCCCATAGGTGATGGCACATCTACAGAGGCACAGAGTGTGGTTTGTAGGTGAGCATGAGTCCCACCTTAATGTATGTCAGTGTATGCCTAATGGAGTCATACCCCATTCCATTGTGCATGGTTAACGTGTGTCCCTCACTTCTTGCAGGTGACCCCGGCTACCCAAAACTGTCCTGGCTGTTGACCCCTATCAGGAATCCGAGAACAGCGGCTGTAAATCGGTACAATGATGCTCATGGGAATACTAGTAGGATTGTGGAATGAACCTTCCTGAAAGCCAAGTTCAGGTGCTTCCATCTGACAGGTGGATCCCTCTGGTACTTCCCTGAAAAGTTCTGCCAGATTGTGTTGATGTGCTGCATGCTGCACAATTTGCCGCTCAGACGCCATGTGCCCTATCTGCAGGAGGAGGGCAGCGACAATGCAGCTGTGGCAGCAGTGGACACTGAGGACAGTGAGGAGGAGGAGGAGGATGTGCACAACCGAACAAAGATCATTCAGCAGTACTTCCAATGACACTCAGGTAAGACTGTTGATCCATACATGTCTACATTTGATTTATATGCTGTGTGGGTGTAGTATTATGACAGTAACTACTTTTGCAGCCCAATTGACTGTCACTTACGCCGTCCCTTATTGCAGATGTTAGTGTGGTTACAACAGTGAACTGATGTGATGATTACAGACTGCTGAGACACATTTGTTGGATAACTTCACACATTTCAGGACATTTGCACAGGATAGAACAGTTCAATACAGTTCAATACTTTGCACATTTCTTTCTGATAAAACCCTATTACTCAATTTGTGTTCAAGGGTGTTTATTTGAAGACAAAAAACAATGGGAAGTGCAATAGAGTAGGGTGATGGTTGACAAAAAGTTCAGAGTGGTGGCCCAGTGTGTGTTTGGCACACGTCGAGTGTCCATGGGGCCATAGGAAGAGGAGCAACGGCAGTCCAAAGTGAACATGGTGACTAAGTAGAACACATGGGGGAAATTCTGGAGGTGATCATTTCCTGGGTCGCAGGGAACACTTGCGTGGTGGTTCACCTTCTGCAGGGGAGGGTTGCTGGTGGCCTGCGGGTCCTGTGGCAGGTTCTCCTGCCCACTAGCTGCAGGTGATGTTGATGACTGTTGGGTGGACTGGCTAGTGGAACTGGGCCGTTGCTGTGCTCAGTTCTCCTGCATGGTATTGGACATGTCACCTAACACCTCTACAAGGGAGGCCATGTTGGCATTTAGGGACTGCAACTACTGCATGACCTCCTGGTGGTATACCACCTGCAGCCGCTAGTTGTCCTGCATGATGGTGATCACCTGGCCTATCCTGTCCTGGGTTTGTTGGTATGCTCCCAGTACTGTGAGTTCCTCCTGCGCAGTCAGTTCACTGGGCCTGTCCTCCCCCTGGTGCACAGCTGCCCTCTGAGTGTCCCTCACCCCCTGTGCCTGTGTCCCCTGAACAGTGTGTTCACTCCCAGTGACACCATAACCTTCATTGTCTTGCCTGTGTGGTCTAGACACAGATCCCTGTACAGGTAGGCACACCAGTGATTGATGTGTCCTAGGAAGAGAGGTTTGGGGGCAGTGACTGGCAGCTGTGGTGTTTGAGTCTGTGATGGGGGCCCTGAGGTAGACTGGGTGTGGGATGTGGTGTCTGACTGACTGGGCCAGGGAGGTCCTCCTGATCTAGAGCTCCTGAGTTGCTGTCATCACTGAGGTCATCCTCTGGTGGGGACTGGGTTGCAGTGGCACCTCCTCAACGCTGACATTGACTAGGGCACCTGTGGGGATGGAAGTGATGTGTTAAGGTACATTTCTGTGACATTTTCTGCATTTCCAGCTTTCACAAAGGCATTGGTGTTGTCCTCCCACCTTTGGTGGTGTGTGGTGATATATTGTGAGATTGGTAGTTCCTTCCCCATGCTTCCCATGCATTGGTAGTGGGTGTGCATGCAGAGCTGGAAGGGATGTACTTGCAGTGGGCATGGCATGCAGGGCTATACATTTAGGCATGGTTAATGGGATGCTGCACCATGTGGGATGGAGTGGGGTGAAGGGAGTCAGGGAGTGATTTGGCATGCAGGAATGGGGTGGTGGTAGGTTGTTAATGTTGACTCACCAGTGTCCAGTCCTCCGGCTACTCCAGTAAGTCCCTCAGGATGCAGGATTGCAAAGACCTTCTCCTCCCATGCTGTCAGCTGTTGGGGAGGATATGGGGGTCCATCGCCAGTCCTCTGGATGGAGAGCTGGTGCCTTGATGTAATAGAATGCACCTACCCCGGTAGGTCATGCCACCTCTTCCTTATGTTGTCCCTTGTGCATGATGTTGTCCCACAGCGTTCACCCTGTCTAAGATCCTCCTCCATAGCTCCATCTTCCTGGCAATGGATATCTGCTGTACATGTGCTCCAAACAGCTGTGGCTCTACCCTGACTATTTCTTCTACCATGACCCGCAACTCCACAGCTGTGAAACGAGGGGTGCCTTTGTGGGGACATAAGTGTTGTGTGGTGTGTGTGTTGTCCAGAGGGTGTCTAGTAATGAGGTGTGGTGTGGGGTGTGTCGTGCAAGACGGATGAATGGGTAGTTGTGGTGCCTGTGAATTTGTCTCTGTGATTTGCGTCGATAGCTGTTGCGGTCTTTTCCTGTTTGTAAAGGATTGGGGTAGTGTAGATGTGTGTCTTATAGTGCTGTTGGTGGGAGTGTTCGGTGTGTGTATCTGTATCAGGTGTGGAATTTTTGTTTAGACCAATGTTGTCTTGTTTTATTTTTGGGTAACTATTTCAGACGCGGCGGTGTTCACTGCCAATGGTTTACCACCGTTGACTGTCCGCTGTGGTAATTGGTGGGTCATTATTTGGAAGGGGCGTTGTTTTGTTGGCGTAACGGTATGGGTGGTAGTTCCAACAGTTTATCACGTTCAGTGGGTCTGGCGGATTTGTGTTTGTGGCAGTTTCCTGATGGTTTTGTGTGTATGTGTCATAATCTGGCAGACGGATGTTCGCCTCCGAGGCCGCATTTTGGCGCAGTCACAGCAGCGGTATTTGGATTTTACAGCCAATGTCATAATGAGGGCCAAAGTATTGAAGTATTCCCCTGAAATTCAGAACGTGGCAGAGGTTGACCCTGAAAGTTCAGATATCGTAAAATCAAATATGTTGGATACATACAACCCAAGAACAAGCCCACGTCTAGAAGACAAGTGCCTTTATGAAATTCCATAAAATTACAGATATAGAAGTAATGTAAGTAAAAATATAGAAGAAGGGAAATATGCAGTTCATGGATGTGATGGATGCTTAGTGAAACATGAAAAACTAAATTTAAGGAACCTCTGAAAACTCTTTTCCTCTAAGAAGACGGCAGCAGAACTAATGTAAACTTTTTGTAAAGAGAGAAAACATAATTTATTTGATGCCTACTCTTCAAGTGTGTGCTTCATTTAATGATGAATTACTAAAACTTGAGAAGAAGGAAATTTCGGATATTACTGTTATTGGCAAAATGGAACACAAAGGAGTAACTGTACTGCTGAGAGAAAAATTTGAAGATAAATTGAACTCTTTTGGAGAAATCATTATCCAGGACTGCTGGATTAGAGAAGTGTTTATGTGTTTGTAGAAGTTGTAGGGTAATTTTAAGATATCATTTATATGTAGAAGAAGGATTGGTAAATGGTGCCATGGGTACAGTTGTTGATTTCATTAACATTCCTAAATGTGATGACGTTGAATTCTTAGCTATAAAGTTTGAGCAGGTGATGGTGTGAAGCAAATTGGACGATGTGTTTTACCCATTTTGTTCGTGAAAGATTTGTATGTCCGATTAAAACATTTTCCAGTTTGTCTTGTGTATAGTGTAATGATCCACAAGTCTCAAGGCTTAAGTGTTGATGCTGCATTTATTAATATCAGAGCTATAGTTTTTGAAGAAGGAAAGTCATATGTGGCATTGTCACAAGTTCGAACATTAGCTGGTTTGTTTTTGATTGATTTTGATGAGCTTAGTGCAGAATCAATTTGCATGATAGAGTACACAAGATTCAGAAGTAAATGTGCACCTCTTTTAGGACAGTATTCTATTTATGAAAAAAGACTATTATGTCCTGAGTAGAAACTGACAAAAGAATCAAAAACCGTTATAGAAACAAAAGAAAGCAAAGGTAAAGAAGGAGGTGTGAAGAAAAGAAAACTGATAAAAGAATGAGAAATTGTGTTTTGCCAGTTGGATAACACTAGTGGTGTTAACTGCTATGCTAATATTGTTCTCAATGTTCTCTTCCATTTACCACATGGAATGCAATCCATGACGAACCAAGGAACACATTGTGCACAGCACTATGCAATTGCCTTCAGCGCTTATCTTGTGACAGAACTCTCATACATTCTGTTTCAGGCTTCTGACAACTAGTAGACAAATGTAGTGGATCTGTAGTATTTACTCTAAACTCTCAAAAAGATGTGCAGGATTTTATCGTCAAATATTGATCAAATATTTGGACTCAGATATACATGGCACCATGAGTGTGAAGATTAATCTTTCGCATCTACCACTGAAATCGAATCTGAGTGATTCTTCTACTTAAGTCCGCCAGCCAGCAAAGTGTGTTTTTTGATAAACGAATTAAAAAGAGTGACCAAACCATAACCTGTCCAACTTGTAAATCAAGTGTGTTGTCTACATTGCTTATACACAGAAGTGGGTAATACATTATAGCAAAGTTTCAATGATGTAGGACATATGGCTAAAAATTGGATAATGAGATTACAAACTTTAATGCAGGTCAAATATCAGTATCTGGGAGAATGTAGTGTATTTTGGCTATCACCTTCCATAGAGGCCTTAATATTCCATCTTATCGTTATACTGTATATTTGAAGACATAAACTGGGTGGACAGAATACAATGATAGCAGTCTGCAATTCAAGGAAAACTACCTTTGAAACTTCTTAATTCTTATTTATTGTTTCTTGAACTAAAGTTCTAAGGTGGATGATTGGTATGATATTGGTTACAGTATTCTTCCTATATGGATCATTACTACCTAACATATTATTTGGCCTAACAAGGGTGATGTCCTCAAAATAATGTGAAAAAGTGTTTTGTCAATTACGTGTATTCAAATATTTTTCAAGAAAAAGACAATCACTGGTTAAGATATGATTCTGCCTATCAAGGGTGATATCAAGAAAAACTATGGAAAAATCAAATGTGGGTGAATATTTTCATAATTGTTTTAAGGAAACATATCTATACAATCTACTCTGTATATAAATTATAACTCTTTAAGACATTATTCAGCCAATTGCAACAGATGTATACAAAAAGAAATGAAAAATTGTAATGCTTGATTGCATCCCTTTATACTTTTTTCCAGGTATAATAAAAAGGAACAACTTGTTAGTATCCATACTTATCTTCATTCTAGTAATTGTAGCTTAAGTAAACTTATTTCTAAATTGTAGTGCAAATCACGGCAACACTTCTTTGGAGTAGAATACTGTTAAGTTACAACTGTGATGCATAGTAATGTTAATTTTAAATAACGTACTATGTGCTTATGGTTTTTTTTCAAGTCTATATGACTGTTTTTCCCTCCACTTTTCAGTGATGAGCAGCTATATCCACGTCTTTTATAGTGGAAAAAGTATAGAAGATGAGAGCAGCGGACAAGGGAATATAACATATCTACATAATATGTGTAATTGCCTTATAAAAAAACAAAAGCTGCTTGTGTTTTGTTAATACTAATATATTTTATATTACAGGTTAACATGTTTTAATAGATGTGATAATTATATCAAACTTTAACGATCATTTATATTCTTTCTGTTTAAATACAGATCAAAGGACACTTTTTCAGTAGTAATGCAGGTATGTAATTAGATGTTGCTTCATCAACACATAATTCGTACATATACTTACACTCAAAGTCACTCACCCTTTCAGGCACTCATGCACCCATTCTAGACAATATTTTTTTTCTTTTTAAGAATGAATGGTTTCGGCATTTCATCCTAATCATATCCAGCACCATAGTAGTGTGTCCAGACACACTACTATGGTGCTGGATATGATTAGGATGATTCTAGACAATAACTTTTTTCTTTTTAAGAATGAATGGTTTCGGCAAAAAAGGGGTGTAGCTATGGGATCTCGTTTTTCACCAGCATATGCGAACCTCTTTATGGGTTTCCTCGAACATAAACTGATATGGAGGCAGGAGGCCCAAACATGGAATTCTAATATACTATTTTGGGGTCGATACATCGACGACTGTATCATGATTTGGACGGTGGACCTTAGTCAATTGAATGAGTTTGTCAACTTTCTGAATTCTAATCATTTTAACATAAGGTTTACCTGGGAACATAGTGAAACCAGTATAACTTTTCTGGATGTGGAACTTTTTATCCGTCAGGATAGGATTGAAAGTCGCTTATATAGAAAGAGTACAGCCTGCAATTCCATTTTGCACGCTAGCAGTGCGCATCCAAAACATCAAATCTACTCCATTTCTTATGGGGAAATGGTACGTGCCAGGAGGAATTGCAGTTTGGATATGGACTTTACTGATAACGTTCGAGACATGTCAACTAGATTTAAATTATGGGATTACCCCACTGGTATTCTGGAGAGGGCATGTAGTAGAGTTGGTCGCCTATCCAGGGTTGACACTTTGAGACACAGGGATAAAGTATCAGATAATAATGCAAGATGTGTAGTCGACTACACTCCGACCTCATCGGCTCTTCGTAATTGTATGAGGAAATATTGGCACATACTCAAGGCAGACACAACTCTCAAGGGTCTAATATCTGATTCACCTATCTTTACTTATCGTAGGGGCAGAACCCTCAAAAACATTTTGTGTCCTAGTTATCCATTGAAGTCACAACAGGACAATTGGCTAACTACCCGTAGCAAGGGGTTCTTCAAGTGTGGTCGATGTGGGATGTGTAAATTGAGCAGATCAGGGATTTCTTCTTTCGATAGTCTGATGGGAGATAAATTTTATATCACCTCCCACATTACATGTGACAGTTGTTTTATTATTTATATGATTGTATGCAAATGTGGCCTATATTACATTGGTAGCACTATCAGATCCCTCAAAGTGAGAATCAGTGAACATTATAGAGCTTTGGTACAACGTGATGAGCGTTATCCCATTGTCACACACATGAGTCAGTGTTCCAGACAGACTGATGCGTGGACCTTTGAATTTTTTGGCTTTGAGATGGTCCATGCAAATCCGTGTGGTGGGAATAGGGAATTACAACTGAGAAAGAGGGAATGCCTATGGATTCTTAAACTTAGAGCTGTAGAAGAAGGACTTAACTCTAACTATGAGATGGAATACTTTTTGGATTGACACTACTTTATGTATCAATGTTCTCCTTTATTTATTTTTACTTATGTCTGGAATGCAAGTATACTTCCTTCTGGACTTTCTAATTCGCATGTATTGATTATGACGCTCTCACCTATTAGGTAATATTATAGCTATTAGGTACATGATGTATTCTACCGTGTAATGTTATCTGGAGGCCTTCTCCATATTCGTATGTTTGTGATAATATGTTATATACACGTATTGACAACCGAAGTGATGTCTTTCCCAACATGTCTGTTTCATTTGTCCCCATTATTCAATAGTGTGCTGCCATCGCAGTTTGATTTGTGGGTTGGGAACTGGGGCACAAACGTGCGTTGGTTAAAGGGATAGGTTATAGTATTAACGGTGAGCAGGTTTGCTGCTTTAGACATGTGAATAATGTATGTAGCTGCTTATTGGTAATCTTTTTACTTTCTACCTAATAATGGAAGTGACCCTTTACTTTCTCCTTGTATTATTAGAATGATAGAAAAAACTATTTTTCATTAGAATACAATTTGTCTCTTTAGCGTGACCTTTTTTTTTTTTTTTTTTCTTTTACTCATTTTTTATGTTAGTTTTCCTTTGGTACGCTGTTCTGGTCATTTATGCAACATTGGAGCTAAATGGCCTTTTATTTGTATACGTATAGATTACGGGGGGAGCGCATGAGATTAGCGTTCACCCAACTAAGATGGCGCCCGTGCTTTGCCGATCAGCTACTTACAGACGTAGAGATTGTTGCGGTCGCGCATTAACTTGCGCACGCGCCGGATGTTGGACGTATTAAAGAAATGGCGGCTGATTTGAACGCTTATTGAGTCCTTGACTTCGGAGCCGGTAACTCTAGCACCGTTTAATGCGCAGTCATTACTATTCGAGCTTTAGGTAAGAAAAGTTTGGCATATTATTACTGAATTCATAACTTAGATGGTTCAATTTGGACTTTACAATTAGTAGCTCAATAATGTTAATAAATCGTTTTAGGTGCCGATGATGTCTGTTTGCTTCAAATGCAGTTACATTTAGATGGTTACAAGTGGGTAGGTGCTCTTTTGATTTGCACCTTGGTGGAGCTTATGGGCTTCTAGGCTTTTCCATTTGTGGTCTCCTTCATAAGTTTTTGGCATTGTTTCTTCACAGAGAAGCTTTTATGAATTGGTTACGTTCTGTGCAATACTGCAGATTTTCGGATTTTTCCTTATTGAGGTATGATCTATTCTGATTCGGGTCACGGTATATACTTTTTGTGAGTTTGATTATACTTCATGGGTTTGTCATGGGCGCACACGGTTTTTGGTAACAGCTTATTTACAATGGAGTCACTATCTGAAGTTGTTCGCGCGTTTGTGCCTGGGCTCTTCATTCTCACTCTTCACACTGGGTGGGGTTAATATATGAATGTAATGTAAATATTATTAAGAATTTAATAGATTTAATTAGGGATCCTTGTATCTAATTTTGAATGTATTAAGATTTATAGACTGTCACTTGCATTTGTGATTTGTGAGACGTCAATTCACATTAACCTTGTAAGATATATATATTGTTTTTATTGTGATCTTCTGTTCGAATATATACATGTTTTATGTTTGTTATTTCTTTTAGCCTTGAAAAAGTCAAGGGGAGTATTCCCTCCCATGACGAAACACGTGTTGGCTGTTTTTTGTTGTTTTTCTGAATGATGGAGTCTTCAAGCTGTGTTGTGTCACATTAAAAGATGAAGTGCCAACGCCATACAGATCTCACTGGATCTCTATTCAATTGCATATACAAATTGTACTTATAATCAGTGATATATATTGTGCATACGCTGCAGTATTGAATTTTTTTTTTAAATTTATAATTACATGAGTGCTTAGGTCTTTGCTATTAGCATAAAGTATATTAATACAAGTTTAGAAGTGAACAATTTTGTTATGTGCACTCATTTTTTTCCCGTTTTAGTTAAATTGCAGTTTTTAAATGTGTGTTATAGTGTTCTGGTCATTAAAAAACAAATGCCGGAGCTGCATAACCACCACGATTACAGAAATGCGTGCCACCAACATACAGGGTGGAGTCGCGACTCCTCAATTTTTGTCCAAAACCATTAAAAACCTTTAAATTGTTAACTTTCCCAATACATTTTTAAACTTCTTAGAGAACATTTTCTAAAAACATAAGTGTACAGTCTATATATAATTTCTTCTATTAGTCTAAGTATGCCGGAGTTGAGTACCCGTAACAGAGGTTTGCGACAGGTCAGCGACTCTCTAAATAAAAAAAAAATGAAATCTATCATTGAAATGTATATTTTGAATGAAACCATTTGAAACCTTGAAGCTCTTTCCAGTCTTACAACTGTTAGATACAATCTTTATGCTGCTTGACAGGGAATGCCAAAGCAGACCGTACCCTCCAGAAGGAGTCCCAGAGGAAAAAACCCCAAGAACTGGGGAAAAACCTCAAACAGAAACTCCTATAAAAAGAAGAAATAAAACAGGACTTGACAACAGGAACAAAACAAGGCAAAAATACTCCAAGGCAAAAAGCAGGAACGTTGAACAGGAAAGAAGTGCACAACCAAAGGGAAGTGTTTGCAACACAAGATAGAGCAAGACTGATATACTGAAAAAGGGGAAGTGACATCACAGGAAATGAAAAAAACACCACCTTGACTTGGGAAAAAGCCCATAGACAAGAATAGGAAAAAGGAAGCAGTATATAAGAAAAGAGAGCATGCTGGGAAATACAAACAGGAAGAAGACAATATGGATACAACATGAACATGAAAAAGGCAGAAGAATAAAGCAAGGAACAAGAAAGATAAAAGACCAGAAGAAGGCCACCACCGACAGGAGAGAAAAAAATGCTTTACAGGTAAGGGCAACGCGACCGGGAGCGCAAGACACGCTTCCCAGGACGCGTTGTCAAGGAGACCAAAAAACGCAGAGAACGGTGCTCCGAATATCGGCAGACAATTCATACCGCAGAGGCAGAAAGAGATGCCGCGTCAAGGCACGGCGTTACAATGGCAGTTGCCAACTTCAGTCTGAGGGAACACCATTCACCTCCTGTAGGAGGCTGGCCTGGCTTATAGTGGGCACCTGATGATACTTACACCTTGTGCCAGGTCCAGTTATCCCTTATTAGTAGGTTAGTAGTGTTCTAGCAGCTTAGGCTGATAGAGGTAGCTATAGCAGAGCAGCTTAGGCTGAACTAGGAGATATGCAAAGCTCCTACTATACCACTTACATCATATAGCACTATGGCATAAGAATCACAATATTCAGAGTTACTAAAAATAAAGGTACTTTATTTTAGTGACAATGTGCCAAAAATATCTCAGAGGATATACTCCCTTAGGAGGTAAGTAAAATACACAAAATATACACAAAAAACAAAATCAGGTAAGTAAACAGTTAGAAAAGTAGTACAAACACTGTAGAATACCACAGGATTCAATAGGCTGAGGGGCAACACTAACCATATACTAAGAAAGTGGAATGCGAACCACTTAGGGCCCTCATGCCTAGTGTAGTGTGTAGAGGGTCGCTGCGAGTGTAAGAAAACACTAAGGGTGTCCAAGATACCCCACCACAAGACCCTGAAAATTAGGAGTAAAGTCACCCTACTTCCCCAGAAACACACTAAAGTCGTGATACGAGATTCTGCAAGGACCACAGCTGACTGCAAAGCACTAAAGAAGGATTCCTGGACCTGAGAACCTGCAAAGGAAGGGGACCAGGTCCAAGAGTCACAAAAGTGTCCGGGGGGGGGCAGGAGCCCACTAAACCCTGGATGAAGGTGCAAAATGGCTGCCCCTGGGTGGAAGAAGCTGAAGATTCTGCAACAACGGAAGATGCCAGGAACTTTTTCTTTGCACAGAAAATGTAAAACAGTGTGCTGGAGGATGCAGAGTTGTTTCCATGCAGAAAGACTGCAAACAAGCCTTGCTAGCTGCAAAGGTCACAGTTGAAGAAAATGGGTGCTGCCAGGGCCCAGGAAGGGTCAGGAGGATGCCCCTTGGAGGAGGAGACAGAGGGGTGATCAGCAGTACAGAGAGCCCATGCAGAAGCAGGCAGCACCCACAGAACTACTTGAACACAGGTTCAAGAAAACTGAGCATGGCAGTCATCTCAACACTACAAAGGAGGGGCCCATGAAGCTGGTGGTCAACTCAGCGAGTTGAGCAATGCAGGGCGGAGTGCTGGGGACCTGGGCTGTGCTGTGCACAAAGGATTCCTTGCAAATGTGCACAGAAGCCCTAACAGCTGCAGTTCACGCAGTACACAGGATTACTATCTGGCGTGGGGAGGCAAGGACTTAACCCCACCAAATTTGGACAGATGGACCACTGGACTGTCGGGGTCACTTGGATCCAGCTCCTGTATTCCAGGGACCACGCTCGTCAAGATGAGAGGGGACCCAGAGGACAGGTGAAGCAGACGTTTGGTGCCTGAATTAGCAGGGGGAAGATTCCATCAACCCACAGGAGATTTCTTCTTGGCTTCCAATGCAGGGTGAAGGCCGACAGACCTCAGAGCATGCACCACCAGGAAACAGTCAAGAAAGCTGGCAGGATTAGGTGCTAAACGGTTGCTGGTAGTCTTCTTGCTACTTTATTGCGGTTTTGCAGGTGTCCTGGAGCAGTCAGTGGTCAATCCTTGGCACAAGTCGAAGAGGGAGATGCAGAGAAACTCTGGTGAGCTCTTGTATTTGTTATCTGAAGAGAAACCCACAGGAGAGACCCTAAATAGCCCTCAGAGGAGGATAGGTCACCTAGCCAGGTAAGCACCTATCAGGAGGGGTCTCTGATGTCACCTGCTGGCTTAGTGGAGGCCACTCAGAGGCCTCCACTAAGCCCTCACACCTCTGCATTCAGGATGGCAGATGTCTGGGACACACTGGAGGAGCTCTGGGCACCACCACAGGGGTTGTGATGGACAGGGGAGTGGTCACTCCCCTTTCCTTTGTCCAGTTTTGTGCCAGAGCAGGGGCTAGAATATCCATGAACCGATGTAGACTGGTTTATGCAAGGAGGGCACCATCTGTGCCCTTCAAAGCATTCCCAGAGGCCAGGAGAGGCTACTCCTCTCAGGCCCTTAACACCTATTTCCAAAGGGAGAGGGTATAACACCCTCTCTCAGAGGAAATCCTTTGTTCTGCCTTCCTGGGACTGGGCTGCCCAGACCCCAGGAGGGCAGAAGCCTGTCTCTGGGTTGGCAGCACCGGTAGCTGCAGTGAAAACCCCAGAGAGCTAGTTTGGCAGTACTCAGGGTCCATGCTGGAGCCCCAGGGATGCATGGGATTGGCGCCCCAATACCACATTTGGCATGGGGGGACAATTCCATGATCTTAGACATGTTACATGGCCATATTCGGAGTTACCATTGTGAAGCTACATATAGGTATTGACCTATATGTAGTGCACATGTGTAATGGTGTCCCCACACTCACAAAGTCCAGGAAATGTTCCCTGAACTATGTGGGGGCACCTTGGCTAGTGTCACGGTGCAGTCACACTTACTAACTTTGCACCTAACCTTCACTAAGTGAGGGTTAGACATATTGGTGACTTATAAGTTACTTAAGTGCAGTGTGAAATGGCTGTGAAATAACATGGACGTTATTTCACTCAGGGTGCAGTGGCAGTCCTGTGTAAGAATTGTCTGAGCTCCCTATGGGTGGCAAAAGAAATGGTACAGTCCATAGGGATCTCCTGGAACCACAATACCCTGGGTAACTAGGTACCATATACTAGGGAATCATAAGGGTGTTCCAGGTTCCCAATCAGAATTGGTAAAATTGTTCCCTAGCCTGCAGTGACAATTTTAAAGACAGAGAGAGCATAAGCACTGAGGTTCTGATAAGCAGAGCCTCAGTGACACAGTTAGGCACCACACAGGGAACACATTCAGGCCACAAACTATGAGCACTGGGGTCCTGGCTAGCAGGATCCCAGTGAGACAGGCAAAAACAAACTGAGACACAAGTAAAAATTGGGGTAACATGCTAGGCAAGATGGTACTTTCCTATACCTCCCATCATATTAGGACATAGGAGACCATCCGGATTTCAGGGGCAGGACCATTGCCACGAAAACCCTGGCGGAAATGACCCATATAAAAGGAAACACTCACCTCTAGGGACACAGAGGAATCCGCGGCCACCATGGAACCGAACTCGAAGTCCTGTTGATGCTGTACCACGCAATGGGAGTCCGGGAGCAGCAACGTCGATGAAGACAAGAACAGTAAGTACAGCCGCCTTTCACACAAGTGAAGGGGGTGAGAGAGACACATCCACACACACAGCACACATTATACACATATACCACACACATGGAGAACAATCGACTGAAAAATACAAGTACATAAGCCAGAAGAAAAGAAAGCCAGGACAAATACCTGTGATGCAACTACTGTATTCCGGAGGGGGGGAATAGCGCCCACAACAAAACAAGAACTATATACAAAGGGCTATAGGACAGTTCAATTGTCCATGGCAACCCGGAGGGCACCGAAATAGGCCAAACTTGACTCCTGACAGCCTAAGTGACTCCTCTGGGCAGGGACAGCAATGTGGAAGGCAGGCACCTCAGGGGGCAGGGGGTGGGGGGTTCTTCTTGGAAGGGGATCTTTGGACTTGGATTTGGGAGGGGGGGGCTCTTGTCCCTCTGTTTAGGGGGTGGGGGAGTGGGTCTGGAGAAGGGTGGGAGCGGTTGCCTTGTGTCCCGGAGTAGAAGCCTCCTTAACGGGAGGAGGTACATTGGAAACACTAGGGGGGGCATGGGAGGACTGTGAGCTGGCAGGACTAGGCTGGGGAACGGGACCTTACGTTTAGGGACAACACAGGGTGGGTCAGGAGGAGAGAAGAGGTCAAGGCAGTCAAGGAAAAGTTTCTTACAGTGGGCCAGACTGTGGGAGGAGGTTTTGGAGTGGAGGTAGAGGGAGTGGTCGTAGGACGTGTAGGTGTGCTGGACTGGGTGAGGTGGATGACTGTTGAGTTTTTGAGTGGGAGTGTATATGTGTTTTGGGAGGGGGGAAGAGAGGGAGTGCAAGGACAACCAGGTTGTGTGCATGTATGTTGGGGTGGTGCGCATGTGGTGAATGGGGTGCTAGTCTGCGTGTCTGCTGTCGTGGTGACTGTGGGCAAGGCTGAACAGGTGGCAGGATCTGGGACTGAAAGTGCAGTACTTGCAGGTGTGAGTGCTGATGTGACTGTGAGGGAGCAGGTGGAGGGGGAGACAGTGGAGGCAGTGGTTGTTGTAGTGTGTTGGCTCTGTGTATGCTTGTGGTGTGATCTGGGGTGCCTGTGCTTGTCTTTGCGAGTCCTGTCTGTTCTCTTGGGTGCATGCTCATCTGCCTGTGCGCTTGGGATGGGTGAGGGCTCTGGGACTGGTTACAGGTAGTTGGAGGGGGCATGGAAGAACTAGGGATGCTGGCTGCCATTAAAGAGAGGCCAGAGCCTGAAACGATCTCTGTAGGCCAGCCAAGCCAACGAGAATGCCCTCAAGTTAGGCATTGCATTTCTTCATCTGGGATGCCAGCCCCTGGATGGCATTCGCTATGGTTGACTTCTCTACAGAGATGGATCTGAGGAGGTCAATAGCCTCCTCAGTGAGGGTAGCAGGGATGACTGAGGCAGGGGTGAGGTGCCTGCGGCAATGGTGACGCCCACCCACCGGGGTGAGCATGCACGGGCAACTGGTTGAGGCTACTGGCAGGGTGGTGCTGGAAGAGGGGTGGTGGAAGATGATGTAGCTGGGATGGTCCAAGAGGGATCCGTCACCACCAGGGCACTCCCATTGGAGGAGGAATCAGAGTCAGTAGTATCAGCTCCTGTCTCCCCGGTGGTGCTCCCCTCACCCTTCAACCCACTGGTCCCCTTGGCGTCAGTGGACACTGCCTCCTGGGTCCCATGGGCTGCAGCTCCCCCACTCACCAGTGCCCCTTCTCCTTCACCAGATGATGCTAATGCACACAAGGACAGGATAAGAAAAGGAGGGATGGTGGGGGAAAAAGAAAGGGAGCACAGAATCAATAACAGCAATAACAGCACATATGCAAACACATCACAATGACTCACTGGTAATTTACACTATGCAGTGACACCCACAATACCACACCATTGCCTGGGAACAATAGATGGAATTAACTCTAAAGACACTGCACACCTACTGAGACTCTCTAACCAGTGTCTGCCTGATGACAAAGGCACAGTTACCCTTACTCCATCACAGTGACTGCACAACGTACAATTGCTAGGTCACACCGCCTAGGCAGTGGACATCAGTGCATCACTCCAACATTGGTGAGTCAGGATGTAGGCCTTTACTCAAGCTGAAATACCATAAAATAACTAATACTATTTATACATACCACTCACCATAGCAATGCAGAACTATACAACATAACCTACAAGGGCATACTGAGCCATACACTGACTATTATCTTGGCATCCAAAGACCTTGCCAGGCATTAGGAAACAAATGTACACAGTGAGTACTCACCTGCTTGTGGCTGCTGTGCAGCCCTTAAGTGCCCATCCAACTCTGGGTTGGCCACCACCAGTATGCGGGCCATTAGGGGGCTCAGGGTCCATCGCTGACCTGCATAGGAAACACTGACAGAAGGATACCATTAACTACACACTACATTCAGTTATAGCAATGGACCACATACTACATTGACCCCACAATCATCTTACACTCGTACCTCTGTGTATATATTGCATGCAGCAAACAACACTCCCTAAAGGACACACTGCATGCACACATATACATCAACATACAGCCATATCACATCCAAAATACCTAAAAGATGCTCAACTGTTCATCTGGAGGCCCATACAACTGTCCATACAAGGGCAGGACCCCATTCATAAGCTTCTCCAGTTCTTCAGATGTGACGATTGGGGCCCTATCCCCTGTAGTATGGGCTGTTGTGGGTTCCAGACACAGGACACAGAAGCTCACGCAGTGGTGTTCTTGATAGGGTGAAGTCAGGAGTCAAGTGACATGGACTTCTGAAAAAGGAGGTCACGCCCGCGCTGGTAATCACCATTACCACCAGCGGTGATCATCATTGCCCCCTGTGCTCCATAGATTTCAATGTTAACCAATGAGGAGTTGCACATGGTTCAAATCGCCCTCCCCCATGACGTCAAAAGCCGGCGGAGTGAGGTCACTTCCACCTGTCCTCTGCATGCAGGGCAGGTGGGTGCCATTTCCTGATCATTGTAATAATGGTAGTAAATAAAATGTGCGTCATAGGTACTTATGGTACACACCAAGGCAATTCCTACACATCTACATTATAAATTTGCTGAGCGAATTATACCAGTGCACTGCATGCAGAAGAGTAGTTGACAAAACATGTTAAATGTGATGGTTCTAATCACGTCTCACAACTATGACTACATCTGTGAAGCAGTATGACAAATCAATGAGAGTGTATGGTATCAGAAGTCAGTTTGCATGTAGAATTCACCAGAGCAGATCCCAATCATTGGTTGCCTGAAATGTATGAGACAGCTCTTTTTACTGTGATGTTGTGTGTTTCTATCCTTCCTGCTATCACACACTTATAGGGCCATATTTATACTTTTTGACGCAAAATTGCGCTAACGCAATTTTGCGTCAAAAAAATTTGCGCCGTCTAACGCCATTTGGATGCGCCATGCGGGCATCAAATTTATACTTTGACGTACGGCGGCGCAACCAACAGGTGGGAGTCATTATTTCGTGACGCAGACAGCGTCGGTCTGTCGTAAAGGAAACCAACGTAAATGCGACGCACATCACTGTGGGTCGATTTACGACAGCGCAATCGTGAAAACGCCGTTTTTTTTCACGCAATTGCGTCACATTTTTGCGCGAAAACTGCCCTTTCAGGAGAGGAGACCCAAAATGGATCCTAGATGCCCCAACAGACCCCAAGAGGATGAGAGCAGACCAGGAACCAGCCAGGAGGAAGCATACAGGAACCAGGACATTTAAAAAAAAAAAAGAAAGTGTCGCTTCAGTGCAGAGGAGCAGGAAATCCTGGTGAAAGAGGTGACGGAACACCAGCACCAACTTTTCATCACCTCCAAATTGCCACTCAGTAGGAGAGAGGCCATCTGGAAACAAATTGTGGACAAGATTAACAGTGTGGCTGAAGAACGCCGGACAGTCACCGAGTGTAAGAAACGCTGGCATGACTGCAAACGTAGGACCAAAGAGAAAATGGCCAGGAACAGGAAGGCAGCAATGCAGACTGGAGGGGGGAGTCCAGCACAACAGGAGGCCCTGGACCACATGGAGGAGATGGTCGCAGCCGTCATCCCGGAGGAGATCATCACAGGGATTCAAGGACTGGACAGTGCAGACTACCACGACACTACGCACATGCAGGGTAAGTCGCATGGGGAATCATGATACAATAATGGGGACTGTAAGCAGGGGGGGGATACCTACTACACAATGCATGTAAGTCAGCACATATATGAAGTGGCATGGGGAAAGGGGCACGGCAGGGGGGCATGCCCAGTACTGACCGAAGCTGGGGCACCACAAAATACAGCAACAACAACAGTCCCACGGGGACATCCTGTAATTACAACAAGAGAGCCAAGGGAAAGCAGTGACAGGTGGGAAGGACACTACCTCAAATCCACATCCAGGCACTTGTATTGCAAAATCTATTCTACATCAACTAGGTCCCTATCTGTAATGCAGTAGCAAATACAACAACTGTAACTTAACTGCAAACACAGTTGACAATAACATCTCTCATCTCTGTGCAGCTATAGTACCAAATGGTAGAAACCCCACCCTGGAACATACATACCTAAATTAGGGGGTGAGGGTGACATCTGCAATTACTCCTAGAAATAAGACAAAGGTACCAGTACACTCAAATGCCGAATGTCCATAACTGACACATACATAAGCCTAAGTAAACAGCAATAGGAGCCACACAGCACTAACGATACACACATGCTGCATACGTCAGGGTCCCTCACGTGCCTGGCTAACAAGGCTACATCACTAATGTCATACTGCTCAGACAACAACATTGAGGAGGGGACACAGGCAACTGGTCACTGAAACACACCTGCAAAGTCGGACAAACAAATAGGACCTTCATACGATAAACAGGCCAATCCAATTCAAAACACATCACCCAACATCATCTCAAAACATCAAGAATGTTTACATCCATACAACATCCTAACATTGACATGCATAGGTAATGCCACGTTACATGTACAGATCATGCAATGTGAATAAAAAGTGTATGGGGCAGGGCCTGAGAGGCAAGTGTGCTGGCAGGGCAGTCACAACACCCACAGTCAGTCAAAGTGTAGTGTGGCAAGTGAAACGTATACTTTGCGCATTAGCCTCAGGCTGGAGGCCTTTGTGCATCTTACCCTGAATGTACTTATACTCATTTGCTCACATCTAAGTGCCTCAGAGCAATTTGCACTAAATGATTCTCATTGCCCTTCCTATCAGTTAATGTAGCAAATAGTCAGTCCTAAGGTGTTGTCAATTAGTCAAATCACACTGTTTTGCCTACTTCTGCACTGGAGTTTGCCAGAACATATTCACTCTGTGCCCCAGTCAAGGATACCGTCTGGTACGTTGCTGATAGATGTGGTAGGGGTCAAGGTTTGGCATTCCTGTGTAGGGAAACTTTGTCATCACCATGACATATGTCTTTTACATTCACTCCCTTGTCCCAAGACACGCATGGGGGAGTTTCCAAACAGAAAATAACAACTAGATGCTGCCTGCCTTGCTGCTGATGCACAACCAGATCCTAGCCCATTCCTCTGATATGAGGGATGATGTCTCCCCTGGGATTCTGACAGGCAACCTCCAAACTTAACAAGCTGTGCTATACATAGAACATGCAGGGGAGAGTAGAAACAGTTAGGCACCATGAAAGCTGTGTACTAATGTATTACTCTCCTGCGGACTATTTCAATTCGAACAGTGTGTATTGTTTGTGTAATTGGGGCTCACACCTAAATTCCTACAAGTCAGTTGTACAATGAAACTTCATATCAATCTAATACTGTCTTTGTCATTTGTGTATGGGAACATACCGGAAAAGATACAAATGTGTAGGACCTGAGTGACCACCACTTCCCTGAGAAGTTCCAAAGATGTCATGCGCTCGGATGTCTAAACATTCCTTTGATGTGGGAGACCAGAGGCACTGCTAGTTAGTCTTAGCTAAATTGAATATCTGGGTGACAGAGTTATTTTCAAGTGGGTCAAACTTAGTCCCCCACACCATTAGCTATCCTGCTGCCTAGAAAGCCAAGAATCACATGTTGGATAATGAGAGCCCACCCTACAAAATGTCCCTCCATAACAATAGTGAAACACCGAGTGAGGAGTAGGAGAAAAAAACGCCTATTCCTAAATAATTACAAAGCAACACCTAGAGGCGACCTGGCAGACATGTCTGAAAGATCCATATCAAACATGTGACACACAGGTGGGCCATAGGCCTACAACAATGCCCTATGACGGACAGCAGATACCTAGACAAACACAGAGCACAATGTTAAGGCATCCAAAGGCTTGTATCTTACTGCAAAATTGTCACAACACAGAAACACTAATTGTACCCTGTTTCATTGCAGAGGAACACGGATCTCCTGCTGATCTGCCTGTCCATGAGTTCCCTGATGACATGGATGACGAGACCATCAACCTCCCACAAGAGACAATTGACATGGTCCTTGAAAGCCTCCAAACCCCACCTTCAGTCACAAGGAGGAGCACAGAAGAAGCAGCCACCACAGTAGAACCACCCGCCACCCCAATTGTAAGACCTGCCAGCTCCAACACAGCTGAGGACTCTGACGACACTGGCACCAGCTTCGAAAGAACTGTTGTTGGGGTCCAGCGGGAGCTGGCCAAGGAGGTGCGGGTGGGGATGCAAAATATGGCAGCCAGTCTTGAGGGGGTGCGTTCGTGCATGTTGTCAACTGCTGATCAGGCAGCTGCAATGCAAGCCAGAAATTTTCTCTTGGAGGACATTTCAAAAAGCCACTCAACATGTGCACGAATGCAACATAGTACCCCTCAGGGCCGACCTGGCTGCCTACCATCGGGATGTGGCTGCCATTCTGAAAAACCTGCAGGCCCTCCTTGCTGCAGTACTGCCCTTCCTTACTCAACAGGGATCAGCCCCCGGGATGTCTGCCTCCATGTCTTCTAACACTGAGGTGTGTGTTGCCCCTTCACAACCAACAACAACAAGGACACACCAGGCAACACACACATCAGAAGAAGAAGACATGGAACAGATAACATTCACACGCAAGAGTACCCGGAAGCCCTAGTCCCTGCACCATGCCCTACTCTGACCAAGGTCCTACGTTTTGACACATGCCAGTCTCACTACAACTAACCTCAATGACTGTTCGGCAATCCACTGTATGACTTGTCCACCTTGCCAGTGAATGTTTCTCTCCTACCATTTGGCATTTCATGTTCCTCTGCACTGTCTGTGACATCACCCCAGTATATCAGGAGCATCATCCACACCCCTTCTGTAGGATCACCATGTAATAATGCACCAGAAAGGAGTCAGCAAACATGGTGAATGGACATTTTGCACAACACCACTTATAAATAAATATCACTTGCACACCTATTGTGTCTCTGTGTCATTTCAAAAGTCAACTGTGCAGTAGATAACTCCAAAGTGGCTGTGTGGAAACCATGTCGATTCTCTATACTACTGTCCTGATTTCATGTATACTGAATCATCTGTGCAGTGGCCAGGATTGCATCATAGCTTTACTATACTGAGGAAAATAACTGATGAAGGGACTAAGCACACACAATCATGCTGTGTTGGACAGAATGATGCACCATCTATAGCTATTCTACACAACTAATGGTGGCTGAGAAATGTAGGCACCATGCAATACTAAAATTTGAAATTATGCTGTAGAATGAAAGGAATGATAAACAAATTACACTGCATCAATCACCCTTACGGCGTATACTTCCATGAAGGAAAGTCATGCTGAATCAGTACACACATGATGTAGGTCAGCAATGATAGCAACAAGACAAGAGTGTGAACAAATCATCATTTATAAAGCTCTCCCTGAACTTCACAATGCTGTCCGACCTATCTATTTACCTACAATAACAAGTCTGGAAGCACTCTTTGTGAAGTAGGATACATACCAACCCCAAACCTTGATGATCAATGCACACTACCAATGGTGGCTCTCCAACATGGTGGATACTTACCAAGTTAGCACACGGGTAGCTGGCATGTTAAACCTCATAAGCCTGGGGATAGGGAGCATGGAACACAAATGTCATACTTAACATTTCTGCTACACTGATGTCAAGGCCATGAAAAGGTAGCACCTAACGCATCAGGTAAAGGGTTAACAAAATGTTTATTTAAAAGTAGTAATAAAAAAGGCAACTAAGGGAAAGGTAAACCTACACTAATCTAACCTGACTACTACTAACCCACAACTGTCCCTAACTAACCTAAGCTAAACTTACTCTACACATGTAACGAAACGATCTAAACATCAACCCCCCACCCACCATTAAGAGACAAGACACATGCAGGAAAACACTTACTAACCTACACACATACTATACTATCCTAAACAAACATATATATTTTTGTATTTTTTATTTTTTATATATATATATATATATTTTTTTTTTAAAACAGGAATCCCAACATTGCCCCCCACCCACCCACCCACACAAAAATATTAGATAGAAAGTATAAGGACCCCCCACCCTCTTACCTAACACTAACTAAGCTATTTACCTATACTTATCCTATAACTAACCCCCCAAACCCAACTAACAGGATGAAAAGAGGAAAGAGGGGAGAGGGGAGGGGTAAAAGTTCATGAGGGCAAAATAACTAAAGATTTGCCCTCTGAAGTGTGCGCCGGATGGTGCGCACCTTCTTTGTAACCTCCGCCATGTCCTCCGTCAGGTTGTCCACCTTTCGAATTAACCTGTCCAGTTTCCTAGACAATGCCTGGAAGGCTGCAGGGTCAATTGGAGGGTCACTGCTGGTCTGCGTGCCGGTGGAGGTGGAGATTGTCGCTGGAGTGGCCACGGGACAGCCCTGCTCCCAACACACGGCTGGGTCCAGGTCTTGAGGAAGATGGCTGGTCCGTCGCTGGGTCCCCTTGGGCAGACCTGGTGGTTGTAGGTGGCACCGTTGGTGGAGCCTGTGGTGTGGCATACCACGCCCCAGAGGCCCGATCGGAATTGTATCTGCGGGCCATCCTCCGATACCCACACTGCACCTGCAGGATGTGCCTGTACCTCATTGCCCTGCGCTCAAAATGGTTGCGCTCTGCGGCACTCAGGTTTGCAGCTGTGAAGAGAAAAGGGAAATATTGAGCATTGAATTTACAGTGGGTTGAATCCCACAATGGCTCATTTGTCCATTACTAGAAATATATTGTATGCAGCAATTGTTACAACATAGTTCACGGAAATGCTCAGAGGAAGTACATGTGAATCATGCATCCCTAAGGTCATATCACACCTAGCATATCCATGTCTCTACATGATGGATGACATCACCCTAAACTACTCATCCAAATCATACCTAAGGCATTTGACATTATGGCACCAGCTCTTCCGCATACTGATTTCAGTACATATGTCATTCTATGTGATTACACTCACACTCCTCACTCAATAGCATTTTTAATTAGTTGTGTGCTAAGATTGAACCCCTGGCCCAGAATCATGTGTCCACACTAGGTGTCAGATGTAGGAATTTAGGAAAATCAACTAGCAAATTGCAAAGCAGAACGGTGTCTCTGACACCGTCTGCGAGTCGCTATGGGGTCCCTAAAACCCACCTCATGAACATCAATGATGTGGGTTCCAAGTTGCCCCACCTTAGCAACATGGGCACTCACGGGGATGGTGGCCTGCTGGGACCAGCAGAACTCCATAGACGTGACTGTTTTAAAATTAAGCAAGTTATTTCTCCCCAAGTGTAGGCCGTTTACCGGAAAGAAAAATGAGCTGCAATTATTTTTAAATCACAACAATTGTACTTGGAAATTTTCACGGTAATTATTGGTCCCTTAGACCACTGGCTTTTTTGCGCAGGATTTTTTTAGTCTACTCACAAAGGCTGAAGCTTTACAATGAGGACCCCTTCCAGTCAGCAAGGTGGTTACCATCCACTTCAAGTGGATGATAACAGCTACTCACTTTGCAACCACGTACTCGGTTGCAAATGGGATTGCCTACCACTGTGATTTGCAAGTAGGTCTGGTAAAACCCTTCATTGTATCAATTTTGAAAAGCATTTTACTCATATGTACATGACCACCAAAGACATTTTGGATTAGGGAAACAGACGTTTGCAAATCCCACACAGATATTTATGCCATTTGCAACGTGTAGACATTTTTCTCACTCTGGCCCAAGGTACTAACTCAAGTCACAAAAGGTGTTAAGTACGTGTAACATACTGGTTGCTACAGTCCTAGGTACCCTGTTTCACAGTAACATCCCAGTCTTTGTGGGTGGTGTGGGAAGAACAACCAACAATCCCATGTTCAATGCACACCCAGGAGTGTACAGAAAGTTCAACAATTATGTGCCTTCACACACAACACCTATGAAGGGCTAGCAACACGTTGTAGTCAGCCCAACCTTGTCACATCCCAGGTCCACACATGTCAAAATGTTATGACTTAGCCCAACATAACATACTATTAGTGAGGCATGTTTAACAACACACACAGGGGAGGTAGTACACCCATTCACATGATTCAACTGAACACCTAGGGCATTGCACTCAAGTCACACACACTTCGAGTTCACCTTGTGGAAGTACATGCCCATGGAAGATCCAACCTACAGTGTACACAGTCCATCCTCAACTAGGAAGAAGCACTTGTCATCAATGCCATGTGCCTAAGCTATCTGGGAGACTGTCAGTCTGATATGCAGACTCAGTTCATGGCAAGTCCCTGACCAAGTCTAACATTGACCAGTCTATTTCAAATGAGTCATACCATTCCCAATTGCCGCCATAATTGAATGGGCTACAGCCCCTCAATCTGAGAGATGACTACGTATTGCTTTGCAGAAACATTATTCAAATTTGATATCACACTAAAAGAACAAAGCCAATGAACGGCCAGCACACAGTAATCCATCATGCGTCATTACCAAACAATGTAAATAGCTCTCAGGCGACACTCACTGTAGGTATCGGGGTCGTCAAAATGGGCCACCTCTCCCACGGTGTACGGGGCTGGTCCACCTGTAAAGCATGAAACAAAGATTATACTCAGACTGGGTGAACGGACAAAAGATTTCTGTTACAATGACACTGTGTGAAAATGACATGGTAATGATAGACTTTCACACATGCTCATCCTGCATGGATCACTTTGTATTCAACATTAACATTGGATGAGTCTCCTGCTCCAGTGTCACACCCTACTACACTCATGCAGTGGTCAGGACAGTCATGTGTCGTCCAAGTTAATCCTCCATTAGTATGCCCCAACAATAATGTTATCCATACATCTCAGCATGTGTATCCCCGAGAGACATTCCAAAACTGGTTCCATGAGGACTGCATGACCACTCACAATTAAACAGGCTATTTGGACAGGGTCAACAGACAGCAAACAGACACACATGTGACATATGTGTGAACAACATGACTAACTTCATGTGACGTGACGGCAACACACATGTATAGCATCATCATGTGTTTCCAATTTTCTGTCTAGCTATGGCGTCTGCATATGTAGGTATGTTGTTTCTACATGACGTACTCACTGGCAATTATGACCAGTGGAGTACAAATAGAGCCGTTCACGTGTTGCTTTTCTGACACAAATGCAACACTACATTACATGCAGCTACAGGCATCTGGTATGTGTTGCAAAAATGATCCATCGGACTGGTAGCATAGGTCTTCATACACATTCTGCAACAAATACACATTAGGACACATATGTATACCGTTGTAGCGCAGCATTTGAAAACATTTTGGGACGCAGAGAGGGGGCGACTTAGCATAATACAAATAGATGTTGAGTTTATAAAGCTGTCATTGCGTGTACATGTGTTGCAAGAATGGGGATTAATGTGTATAACCATGGGCCTAGGTTTCCCTGGCATTACACACACTCAGCTACTTATTTTGCAGATTCGCTAACAATCATCACATGTTCACACACCGATTTCTGTCATTCCCATGTAATTGTTTTTTACTCACCAACATGGCCACCAATCTGGAGTCCCAGGTGGTCCAGCAGGTCCTGTTCCCTGGTGATCAGATCTGCCCAGCGGTGCTTGAGTTGGTGTACATTCCTGAGACTCCCATAGACCCGGACCAGGTGATGGCGCACCTTCTCCCACCGGATTTTCCTGGCCTCCGTGTGATACCCCTGTATCACACGGCCCCCAGCTTCCAGCATTAGTGGGAGGAAATGGCTTACGAGCCATATGAACCCCCCCAATTCGTCTTCCCCCATCCTGGACAGGCGAGGCCTACCTGACATATTGAGAGGGATAAGAATGTACCAACAAAATATAAAATATAAAGGGGGAAATGGGGAAAGGTAGAGGTGTGAAAGAAAAAGGAGAAGTAGAAAAATAGCCCAACTAACCCCCCAAACTATGCTACCCACAACAGACTCCCACAGACAATACAAACTATCACAGGTATAGACAAAATAACACTAAACAGACTGAGACAATGTGATACAACAATAATAGATTGACACTAAGACAAAATACAAGGCACACAGGACACTAGAGCAGTAAAACACAGGACAACACCTTTCACACAACCACACAGTCTAGAGAAATCTGAGACTGCAAAGTGAAAGTGAAAGTTACCTCCCAGTACAGATTTTGTAAACAGGATATCCTATTACATCACTTCCTGCATAAAATGGCCGCCGTTTTTATTTTCCCGTTATGCGTCATATTTTCACGCATACACAGTTGTGCGTCAATTTTTTATGACGCATTACAGTGCACATGATGCAGAGTGAAAAAATATGATATGAATATTAATAATTAATACTGTACATGAAATGACCAATATATTGTGCATGTAGCGTCAATTTCACCACGCATACATCATGGGCGTCGTTTTTTTTACACGTACAGTGGTGCACATGATGCGGAGTGAAAAAATATGTTATGAATATTAATAATTAATACTGTACATGAAATGACCAACATATTGTGCATGTAGCGTCAATTTCACCACGCATACATCATGGGCGTCGGTTTTTTTACACGTACAGTGGTGCACATGATGCGGAGTGAAAAAATATGATATGAATATTAATAATTAATACTGTACATGAAATGACCAACATATTGTCCATGTAGCGTCAAATTCACCACGCATACATCATGGGCGTGGTTTTTTTTACACGTACAGTAGTGCACATGATGCAGAGTCAAAAATATTGTGGATGTAAATAATATTTTGAAGGCGAAATATCAAGACACTTTTGGATACATTTGTATCTGACTCTGCATTGTGTGCACTCATGTATGTGAACAAATTATGACGGCCATGCTGTATGCGTAGAATATGGAGCAAATTTATCCAAATGTCTTCATGTGTTTAGCTTTGGAAAGGTGATTTGTCATGGTCAAACGGTGCGATGTGAGACACATTTGTGTTTGTATATGACAAATGTCCGTACTTTTATGTATAGACGGCCTTCACACTGTGATGTTTGGGATACGTTAACTAATGTATTGACCATATTTGACAACATATTTGGTGTAATTGCTGATGGCTATTTTGAAATGATGTTTTTGATACCATTATGTATTCCGTCTCCAAAATGTGCCCACCTTTATGATGGGGATGCTTTTATCTGTAGTCCTAACAGGGAGTGGGAGAGTCACTTTCAGTTTTTATGGGGCTGACCATGTCCCATTATGATTTTGTGTTTCATATTTGTGTAGGACTTGTGACATGGAGGCCACACATGTGCCTTTTGCATGTGTTTAGTTCACAAGTACATGATTCTTGTATGTTTTGGGGGTGGTAGAGGTGGACTTAGGCCCCCAGCACCCTAGGATTTGACCATCCAGAATAGCTACTGTATCCATGGAGTATTTTTATCATATCATGGCAAACCTGCAGCAGCGGGCTAATGTAAGACCATATGGTATGAATGACTGTTGACCATTCATTCATCTCATTAGCCCATTTGACGTTTGCAGTAATGATGATTTGGAGCTAAGTTGCATACCATTTTCATATGACTAAGTTTGCAAGACTCTCAGCGTTCACGATGTGATAATGCGAATAATTTTTTGCTTGTCTGTGTCCCTTTCTGCATAAACTGGTTTAGTGTCATGCTACAATCTTCCTGCTAGGTTCAAACTGGGACACAACTGTGATGGTCTACTTTCAAATATTAGGTTGGTTGTATGACATATGTGTACATGTGTGTGGGAATGTGGATCCAGTATGACCTGTCTGTGTGTATGTTGTCACTGTAACTTCAAGGTCTCCTCCTGAGTTAGTGGCAGCTGATGTTGTTGCAATTGTGTATTGCTCACATCATACACTTGAGAGAAGCCATTGATGACATGTTCACGTACACATGGATGGTCCCACCCTGTCTCTGAACACGTGTGATGTGACTTTCAAATGATCTCCAATTTTGGGCTGGATGAGAGACTGTTTCAGTTGTTTGGATCCGGCATGTGTAATTGTCACATTTGTACTCTTGTTGGGCTCTGTGTATGGTAATGTAACATGTCACATCCTACCCTCTGTGCATACAGTTGTGATGTTTATTTTTGGTGTGATGAATTTTAATGGCATTCTTGATCAATGAGACGACATTCATCTTCAGCTATTTCAAACTAAAGGTGGTCAGAAATGAATAGGCCAAAGCATGATGTGGTGTTTGTTATCTGTGTTTATTTACAAGTGTGGAATACAAGTGATTATAATAACTTAAGTAAAAAAATTGTTCACAAGCTGTTGGCGCCTACGCACTCCTGCTGCGGTGTTAGGTTGTTCCCCCTCCTGTTGCAGGCCAGCATCCTCCTCATCATCATCCTCAGGCATGTCTGGGTCCGGTTCAAGGAGGGGAATGTTCCTTTTTACACAAATATTGTGTAATATGGCACAAGTGAGTATGATCTTGCAGACCATCTCTGGGGAGTATAGTAGGCTTCCGCCAGTGATGTCAAGGCAGCGGAACCTTGACTTTAGGATCCCAAAGGTCCTCTCCACAATGCTGCGTGTCCTCTTGTGGGCGTCATTGTATGCCCGCTCAGCAGCAGTATTTGGGTTCCCATATGGTGTCATTAGCCAAGGCTGGATGCCATACCCCTGATCAGCTGAAAGAGAAACACAGAATGGTATCAATTAGATGTAGGAGGCACTGTTGTACGTATCTTTGATGGCAGTAGTTGTGTTGTGTTGTCTGTGACTATTTTGTGTACTAATGTGACAACCTATGGTTGTTGGTGGAAACTTTGGCATTGTTTTTTTTCCTTGGCTGAGCAAGTGTTTGTTGTCTAACTGTTTGTCAGCAGGATGTATTGGTTTCTCAAGTACAGTGTGCCCTCCCTTGCATTGTGACTTGTGACACAGGTGTCCGTGTGTCCTCACTGGGGGTGTGATGATAGTTCCATGCAGAGTTGAAACATGAAAGGGTATTAGAAACGTTCATATGAACATACCCAGGCCATCCCATCCCTTAAAAGTTATGCATTGTATTAGTGTACAGGTTATTGTGAGACTTCCAATTTGCAAGGTGACATTTAGGCAACCACAGTCATGAATGTCTTCACACTAAGCTGTGGAGTAAATTCAAATGTGTGAGAGGTTCAATGGTGACTTGTGACACATGGCTAGTGATGTGAATACCTCAGTGTGTTCCTGTCTAGGTGTTGCTATTGTGGTGTATGTGTTGTTTATCCTAGAGGGTTTCTGTGCAGTGAGTATATAAGTAGATTTTTGTCCTTACCAACAAGTAGTCCATTGCCATACCGTCCATCCTGGAAGTGTTGGTTGATGGTGCAGTGACGGAAGATGAATGCGTCATGTACACTCCCAGGATATTTAGCCACAATGTTGCTGATCAGTCCTTGGTGATCGACTATGGCCTGCACGTTGATGGAATGTGTGTGCTTCCTGTTGCGGTAGAGGTGTTCACTCGCAGCAGGTGGCACAAGGCGTACGTGTGTGCAGTCGATTGCACCAAGGACGTGCGGAAAGCCACTGATGGCGTAGAACCCCTGTTTTGTTTCCTGCTGCTTCTGCACTGTGTTAGGGAAGCAGATGTGGCGGGGTGTCAGTCCAATGATGGCATCCAGTACTTTAGGCAGGAATGCCGAGAAAGATGGTTGTGAGATTCCACCAACCAGGGCACCAGTTGTCTGAAACGAGCCACTTGCCAGCAGGTGAAGTACGGCAAGCAGCTTTGTTTCGGTTGGGATAGTGCGTGGAGTCACTAAAGTGGGGGCCAATTGCTGTTCGATATTTGTCAGCACCTGCTGAATGGCCTGCCAGTTCAACCGGTACCTCTGGATGATGTCTCGTTCCCTGAGGCCATGCAGGGTTGTTCTTGGGCGGAATATCCTCTCCTGCCTTCTGCGCTGTCTTTGGGGTCCCTGCTGTTGTTGTTGTGGCTGCTGTTGTTGCTGCAGGGCTCTGCGTCTACGTGCACGTTGAAGAAAAAGCACCTCCATGTCTCCCTGTTGCTGCTCTGCTGCTCTGTTGTTTGTTCTGTGTGTTCTGATTAAGTACAGGTGTGTTTGCCCCATTTTAACGCCTGCCCTGACCCAGGCGTTAAAATTTCACGATATTCGTGCTTTGCGCCATTTTTTTGCACCGCCTGCCGCGCGGGAGTGATTTTTGCCCTGGAGCATAAATACCACGCACCGCTATGTGCGTCTGTTTTTGGACGGGAACGCCTACCTTGCATCTCATTAACGCAAGGAAGGCGTTCACGCAAAAAAATGACGCTCTTTACTCATACTTTGGCGCTAGACGCGTCTAACGCCAAAGTATAAATATGGCGTTAGTTTTGCGCCGAATTTGCGTCGAATAAAACAACGCAAATTTGGCGCAAACGGAGTATAAATATGCCCCATAATGTTTTGTCTGTTCAGATACCGACCACTGCGGAGGAGGAGGTATGCACCCGTGTACAGTCCCCTAGTTGACTTGGCTACACTGGAGGAACGCATATACTTCTCACCTATCGTCTGGACAAGGCCACAATTACTGAACTGTGTCAGCAATTGGGGCCAGATCTCACTCATGCTCATCATAGTCCTACTGCAATTCCTCCTACAGTACAGGTGCTGTCAGTGCTCCACTTCCTGGCCAGTGGATCATTTCAGGTGACGGTGGGTTTGGCTGCAGGTATGTCACAGTCAATGTTTTCTAAAGTGCTGAGTAGAGTTTTGACTGCCTTGCTGAAACACATGAGCAGCTAAATTACATTCCCCCAAAGTGATGATTTGCCCACTGTTAAGGTTGCTTTCTAGATAATGGAACACATTCCACATGTGACAGGGGTCATTGACGGGACCCATATTGCCTTGGTCCCTCCCTGGATAAATGACCAGGTATTGCGAAATAGGAAGAATTACCATTCTATAAATGTGCTGATGGTGTGCCTTGCTGATCAGTATATTTCCCATGTTACTGCCAAGTTTCCAGGATCTGTACATGATGCCTACATAATGAGGAACAGCAGTGTCCCGTAGATGATGGCACAACTACAGAGAGAGAGAGTGTGGCTCATTAGTCAGCATGATGTTTCACACAATGTATGTCACAGTATGTTACCTGGATTACTCCTCTGTGCTATTGTACACATGTAATGTGAGTTTCTCACTATTTCAATGTGACTCTGGTTACCCAAACCTATCCTGGGTGTTGACGCCAGTGAGGAATCCAAGGACAGGGGCAGAGAATCGATATAATGAGGCACATGGACAGAGCAGAAGAGACATTGTAGGAACATTTGGGCTACTGAAAGCCAGGTTCAAGTGTCTCTATATTTCCATAGATCCTTACTCCTCTCCTTTGGAAAAGTCTGCCAGATAGTAGTGGAATGCTGCATGCTTCACAATTTGGCCCTCAGACGGCATGTGCCATTCCTGCAGGAGGAGGGGTGAGACAATACACCTGTGACAGCAGAGGAAACTGAAGACAGTGATGGAGATGGGGAGGAGGAGGATGTGGACAACAGGACACATCTGATCCACCAGTACTTCCAATGACAGTCAGGTAAGACTGTAGTTCTGTTCATACCACCATGTCAATGAACAGCTGTGTGGGAGCTATTATGTACCAAGCTAAAATGTGTGCATTCTGAAACCTGACACTGTCGCATCTGTGGTAAGTCGTGTCAGTGGCATGATGATTGGGAAAAAGCTTATTCCGCCTATGCAATGTATCAGCTATTTTTGCAGTTTCAAACACATATCCACATGAAACTGTGTTCTCATTCCATGCAGTACTTAGCATTTATTGTTGGGTAGTGTGTGTTTCAATGTGCTTACACAACCGCTCTGTGACTTAATTCTCCCTGACAGTTTGGCCAGAACTAGGTGTTCCAGAGGAGGGATTGGCATACTGACAACATGGCATAGCTACAACCGTGGTACCTTGGCTGAGGCCCTTACATAAGTTGTTTCTTGTCATGACTAGTGTTTGGAGTTAATTGCAGTGCCAAATTTGAAATTGACGTGACCAGATGAATGTAGGCTGTATCTTACAGGGGCTCGTGTTGCTTTCCTTCCATTTCCTTCTCATTTGAATGCCACTAATGGTTTCCCTTTTTTCAGATGTTGGTGTGGTCACTATTGTGAACTCATGGAATGCCTACAGACTGCTTTCACACAGTTTGGTGGATGGCGACTTGTGGCAAGCACTTACGCTGGTAATGTGTACCCCAAGCTGACTGTATATTGGATGGATTCACACTTTACATTTGCACAGAATAACAAAGGTCAAAACATTGCATATTGATAAGGTAAAAGTACAAATCCTTCAGTTGTGTTTAAGTGTGTGTATTGAGATTACAAAAATAAAGGGATAGTGCCATAGAGTTGGGGGATGGTGGATGAAATCTTCAGTGTAGTGGCACAGTTAGTTTGTAGCACAGGTCCAGTATCCATGGCACACAAGGGAAACATGTTTGTGTGGCTCAATTCCTGGCAGTGATTTTGGTCTTGGCTACAGTCCCTGGAGGATCTCTGCTCACACAGAACATTTGCGGGGTGGTTCTTCTGTTACAGAAAAAGGGTGCTGGTGGTCTATGAGTCCTGTGGTAGGTCCTCCAGTCCACTAGCTGCAGCAGATGTGGAGGGCTGGTGGAAAGGGCCCGCTGGAGTGTTTTGGACTCACGCCTGATGGTGGCAATTTCACAGAGCACCCCTGCAATGGAGGCCATGGTGGCATTGTGGGCCTGCAACTGCTGCATGACCTCCTGTTGGTGTTCCTTCTGCAGCCTCTGGTTCTCCTGCAAGATAGTAAGTACCTGGCCCATCCTGTCCTGGGATTTCTTGTATGCTCCCAGGACATTTGACAGTGCCTCCTGGGCAGTCGGTTCCCTGGGTTGGCCCAACCCTTGGCACACAGATATCCTCCCACTGGCCCTGGCCCCTTGTGCCTGTGTCCCCTGAACTGTGTGCCCACTCCCACTGACACCAAGACCTTCTTTGTCTTGCCAGTGAGGTGTTGACTCCAGTCCCCGTATAGGTGGGCACACTGTTTGTTGACTTGTCATGGGGACAGATGTTTGGGGATGTTGGGTGGCTGCTGTTGGAGTGGAGTCTGATGTGGGGTGCTCTGGGGTGGACTGGGTGTTGCTTGTGGTGTCTGACTGACCAGTGGTACCAGATGGGCCAGGGAGATCTTCCAGATCCAGACATCCAGATTAGTTGTCATCACTGGGGCCTTCTTTTGGTGTAGGACTGGGTTGGCATGGCACATGCTGCCAGCTGACATTGGCTGGGGTACCTGTGGACATGTATGATAGTTGTTAATTTCATTTTCACGTACATATTGAACATTTATGGGTTTCCCTATGGGATGGGTGTCGGTTTTGCTTCATGTTGACCATTGCATTACTCTTGTGTGAATGAAGACCTTGGAGAGGTGTGCTTTAAGTGGGCTGGGCATGCTGGGGAACATTGTTGAGGGTGGTTATATGCGTGGTTCTAGGTTTGGGATGAAGCAGGTTGAAGGGAGCTGGGGTGACGGGGAGACATGCCATGCAGGTGTACGTTGTGGTACGGAAGTTAGGGTGACTTACTAGTGTGAAGGCCTTCAGTGATACCGAAAAGGTCCTCGCAATGCATGATAGCCAAGACCTTCTCACCCCATGTTGTCAAATTTTGGGAAGGAGGTGAGGGTCCATCACCAGTCTTCATGATGGCAATGTAGTGCCTGGATGCCATTGACCGCGCATTCCCCAGTAGGTCATTCCACCTTTTCCTTATGTCGTCCCTTGAGCGTGGATAGGTTTCCACAGAGTTCACCTTTCCATGATTCTCTGTCATAGCTCGATCTTACTGGCAATCTATATTTGCTGGACCTGTGCACCGAACAGCTGTGGCTCTACCCTACAGTTTCATCTACCATGACCCGCAAATCTTCATCAGTGAAACAGGGGTTCTTTTCAAGGGACATGCCGATTGTGTAGTGGGTGTAGTATGTGTGTTGTGCAGAGCCTGGAATGTTTGGTAGGGATGCAGGTTGTGTGAGTATGTGGGATGCAGTGAAGAAGTGATTGAGTGCAATGTTGTGTGTGTTTGGTGTAGAGGTGTGATGTGTGGTGTGTGATGCGTGAAGGGTGTATAGGTGGCAGTGGTGTGTGTGTGCAGTTCTGGGGATATGTGGGCTGGCAACATGTAGCAGATGTTTGGATTTTTCAAAGAACTGTGGGTTGTGTAGGCGTGTGTTTTATAGTGCTGTTGAAGGGTGTGTACGGTGTGTGTATGTGTATCATGTATGGGTAATGCAAGCTGGACAATGTTGGCTTCTTGTTGTAGAGTGTCAAAATCGACAGCGGCAGTCCACACTGCCAATGGGTTGGCGCCATTAATGGACCGCTGTGGTGACTTGGAGGGGAGTTTCTTGTAGGCGTGGTGGTGTGGGTAGTGGGAAAGACTCTCTCCCACTTTTGTTGGCTCTGGCGGTGTTGAACTTATGTCTGCTTTTTGGCAGTTTTGTTTTTGTGGCTCATGATACGGCAGGCGGATTGCCACCTTAGCGGTGGTCTTTTGGCAGCCGTCACCACAGCGGTAATCGGTAAAGACAGCAAAAGTCATAATGACGGCCATAGTCATTTACAGACCCATAAAACTAGGGACACAAACACTCACTCACTCAGATTCTGACACAACGACTCACTCACTCATATTTTAGTGACCCAGCTATTCATGCATTATTGCAGTTACTTATAAATACACTCACAAACCCATACAGCCACTGACATACCCACTCATACACTCATATAACCACTCATACACCTACTGACTCATCCATAAATGTACTTACACACCCACTCACTCACCCATGCACAACTCATTCACCCACTCACTCACTGATACAGCCACTCACACATCCACGTGCTCACTCATACAGCCTCAAATACATGCTTACACTTATTACTACAACCAGTCACTCAGACATACAGTCACTGCCTCAAACATTAAATCAACTATCCAGTCAATAACGTACCCAGTCACTCACCCATGCAACCAGTCACACACCCGGAGACTCACCTATAGTACCATATCATAAGAAACACAATACTCAGAGTTTCTAAACATAAAGGTACTTTATTTTAGTGACAATATGCCAAAAGTATCTCAGAGGATATACTCCCTTAGGAGGTAAGTAAAATACACAAAATATACACACAAAACAAAATCATGTAAGTAAAACACTTAGAAAAGTAGTGCAAACACTGTAGAACACAATAGAATGCAATAGGACATTGGCGGTAAAAGCTGCTTACCGCCGTTCAGAAGACCGCCAATACACTGCTGCGGAATTCCGCCACAGCTATTATGACCCACATCTCGGAATCCACTGAAATTCAGACACCCACACAAGTCCGCCACACCAAAGGTCAGTAATAAATTGGCGAAAACAAAACCTCCACTGTCACGCCAACAGAAACACACCCATGCTATCACGACCCACGAATCCACGTGGCAGTCTTTCAACCGCGGTATTCCATTGGCAGTACACACCTCTGTGCTCAAATTACACATACATCTCCAAAACACCGCCACATTGGACAATTCCAAATACACACACCTGATACACATACAAACACCACTCCCACACAATCAATACAATATAAAACACACACCCATCAAACCCCTACGACCAAAAATTATAGACGAAGGCGAGAGAGAGAGCACAGCATAGACAACTCCACCACACAGAGGCACACAACACCATCACCCACACAACATCCATGCACAAAACACCCCACACCGCTACCCATCACCACACTCATCACCACACTCATCACCACATAAACCACCCCACATATCACCGACACCACCCCATGGCACGGCAAAGACACCCCAGGTTTTCGGAGGAGGAGCCCAGGGTCATGGTGGAGGAAATCGTACGGGTAGAGCCACAGCTATTTGGATCACAGGTGCAGCACACCTCCATAGCTAGAAAGATGGAACTATGGCGAAGAATCGTGGACAGGGTCAACGCAGTGGAACAGCACCCAAGAAATCGGGAGGACATCAGGAAGAGGTGGAACGACCTACGGGGGAAGGTGCGTTCCGTGGTCTCCAGGCAGAACATCGCGGTTCAGCGGACTGGCGGCGGACACCTACCTCCTCCCCCACAACTAACAACATGGGAGGAGCAGGTCTTGACCATCATGCATCCAGAGGGCCTCAGAGGAGTCGGTGGAGGAATGGACTCTGTTAAGTCAAATCTTAACTATCATATCCCCCACCCTACCTGCATGCTATCACACACCCCCACCCTCCCCCCCTCCCCTATCACTCCAACTCCTCACTAATGTACTTATAACATAAACCACCCATCCCAACACCAAGCCCTGCATGACACAACAAAGCATGGTCACCCCTCACTAAAGCATGGCCACTGCACATACCCATAACACCCCCTAACCATCATCATACAAGCCCCCACACAGGAATGCTAGCACTGGGGTGCACGCTCACCCACCCATTGCACACCATGACACACACAGATGCAATAATCATGTTTTTACACCGCTGCAGGACCACTACCTAACGTCACCAGACAGGAGGTCCAGACATCTCTACCCCACCCACAGAAGGGGCCCACAGTGATGACAGCAGCTCTGGCCAACTGGATCCAGATGACCAGCCCGGACCATCGGGGGCCTCGGGACAGTTTGTTCCCCTCGCACAAGCACAGCCCAACACTGACCTTCCACCCTCTGGAAACACCAGTA
The DNA here is from genome assembly GCF_031143425.1 of Pleurodeles waltl. Lineage (NCBI taxonomy): Eukaryota > Metazoa > Chordata > Amphibia > Caudata > Salamandridae > Pleurodeles > Pleurodeles waltl. Next base: position 346,510 of record NW_027149811.1, on the reverse strand, counting down.
CAGCACCCACCCAGCGGGCCCATACCTCAGTCCCCAGGACACGTCAATCAGCTGTATGTCCACCAATACAGGGAACCCAGGATAACCCACCACCCCAACAACAACAGGGACCGGGGGGCAGTGGTAGTGGGCACACAGTCCAGGGGACGGAAGCCCAGCAACACAGGGGAACTGGGAGGGCTGCTGTGCGACATGGGGCGGACAGGCCAAGGGAACCCACTCTCCACGAGGCCCTCTCCTCCATCATGGGAGCATACCACAACTCCCAGGAGACGATGGCTACGGTCCTGGCCAAGTTTCAGGAGACCCAGCGCCTGCAGGAGGAACAGTATTTGGGCTTCAGGGAGGAACTCAGAACCATCAGCTCTGCCCTGGGCACCATCATAGGGGTGCTGAAGGACATACAGAACACCATGAGGGACACTGTGGCACTCCAAGGGGCCCCTGAGACTAGCGTGGACGATGAACTGCCCACCACCTCCGCCGGCGCTAGTGGACAGGTCGCCCCATCACAGGACCACCACACCAGCACCCCACCCCCTGCAGACGGAGAACCACCTCGCAAGCGGTCCCTGCGAACCAGGAACAGGACAGAGCATGATGGCAAGACTCCCGCCAAGAAATGAGACCACCCTGATTGTCATCCCACTGTCCCACTTTGTAACCCTGTCCATATTGGAACTGCCCCAGCTCCACTTCCTATGCCCATATGGGCAATGCACCTGTGAGACTAATAGACTGGACTCTGCCATGGACATTCCTCCACCATCACCATTTGACCACCCCCTCCAATAATTAGCACTTCAATAAACACCCTTGAAGCACAAAAAATCTGGAGTCAGTCTGTGATTTTGAAAATATGTATTAGCTATGAAAGTGACAAAATCTGTTTTCAAATGTAATGTCAACATACCTATGTCACACATCACAAGTCCATGAAGGATGCAAGCAGAAGACACACATTGGTAACCACACCTGTGAAACTGTAATGGAAATGTACAACTCAGGTACCAAATACTGCTTGAAATTGACAGACAGGATAAAGGTAGAAGTGTGAAAGTAAAGGTAGTAGTCAAGAAAGTGTTCTCACCTGTGTGTCACTGGAAATATTGCTGTATGACTGAGTCCCTATTGTCAATGTCTTCTTCCTCTGCTTCCTCCTCATCACTGTCCACAGGCTCCACAGCTGCCACAACACCGTCATCTGGACCATCCTCCTGCAGAAAAGGCACCTGGCGTTGCAAAGCAAGATTGTGAAGAATAGAGCAGGCGATGATGATCTGGCACACCTTCCTTGGTGAGTAGAATAGGGAACCACCTGTCATATGGAGGCACCTGAACCTGGCCTTCAGGAGGCCGAAGGTGCGTTCGATCACCCTCCTAGTCCGCCCATGGGCCTCATTGTAGCGTTCCTCTGCTCAGGTCCAGGGATTCCTCACTGGGGTCAATAACCATGACAGGTTGGGGTAACCAGAGTCCCCTAATAGCCACACCCGGTGCCTCTGGAGTTGACCCATCACATAAGGGATGCTGCTATTCCGCAGGATGTAGGCGTCATGTACTGAGCCAGGGATCATAGCATTTACCTGGGAGATGTACTGGTCTGCCAAACATACCATCTGTACATTCATGGAATGATAACTCTTCCGGTTCCTGTACACCTGTTCACTCCTGTGGGGGGGGGACCAGACCTACATGGGTCCCATCAATGGCACCTATGATGTTAGGGATATGTCCAAGGGCATAGAAGTCACCTTTAACAGTAGCCAAATCCTCCACCTGAGGGAAAACGATGTAGCTCCTCATGTGTTTTTCAGCAGGGCAGACAACACTCTGGACAACACGTTGGAAAACATAGGCTGGGACATCCCTGATGCCATGGTCACTGTTGTTTGAAAGGACCCACTTGCTAGGAAATGGAGCACTGATAGCACCTGCACTTGAGGGGGGATTCCTGTGGGATGGCAGATTGCTGACATCAGGTCTGGCTCCAACTGGGTACACAGTTCCTGGATTGTGGCACGGTCAAACCTGTAGGTGATGATTAAATGTCGCTCCTCCATTGTCAACAGGTCCACCAGCGGTCGGTACACCGGTGGATTACGCCATCTCCTCACATGTCCCAGCTGACGGTGCCTAGGAAGGACAAAAGCGACCACAGAGTCAAGCAACTCAGAGGTATGTTCCCACAGCTACACAGAACACGAAACATAATCCAAAAAGTTGTCTGTATGTGTGTTGAGTCCAGGCCTAGGTATGTGTGATGCAGTTGAAAATGAAGCCATGTGGGCCCCTGAAATGGCGGCTGCATAACCTCTAAAGTGGGACAATGGGATGTGAGGTAACTGCGCTGGCATTGTACACCGTCGCGGTAGGTGGTCGAAGACCACTGCGCAATACTGCATTGGTTAACATTGGACCCTATGGGTCCCAGGAGCCAATGACAAAGTGCGCCGGCGGTGATGATACGCACCGCCGTGGACGTCACCGCCCCCGATGTGACCGCCATTTTCTATCTGTTGAATCACTCATTACCTGATCTTCCACAGGAGAGGACTTATACTGCAAGTGCTGCTGTGACCTCGGTCTGGAAGAGGCAATGGCATGTGCGTCTGGGGAAAGGGCCCCTGCCTTTACTGCACAGGAGTTGGAGAAGCTCGTGGACAGGGTCCTCCCCAGTACACGCTACTCTACGGTCCTCCAGACCAACAGGTGAGTACATAGGGTGCAAGATGTATGGGCTATGCCTGGGTGAAGAGGGCTGGATGTAAGAAGGAAGGGGGCAGAGTTCTGCGAGCATGAAGGACTGTGAATGCATGTGCCACATGGCAAGGGTAGGGATGTGGGCCACTCACTTCGACGGTGCAGTTGGTAATGACTTCTCTTCTTCCCCTGTACATGTCATGTAGGTCAGCGCCCACCAGAAGAAGGGTATTTGGTGTGCCATCGCCAAAGACGTCCGGACCCTGGGGGTCCACCCGACACAGAGCACCCACTGCCGTAAAAGATGGCAGGACATTCGCCGCTGGAGCAAGAAGACGGCGGAGGCTCAGCTGTGAATGGCCTCCCAACATGGGAGGGGTGCCCATCGCACCATGACCCCCCTGATGTTCCGGATCCTGGCGGTGGCCTACCCTGAGTTGGATGGGCGCTTGAGGGCATCACAGCAGACACAAGAGGGTGAGTACACTCTCATTCAGCTGACTTTGCATGCAGTGGAGGGGTCTGGGTGGGAGAGGAGGGCTGTGGGTTTCCCTAGGCCAGGGAGAGTTCCGTAGGCTAGGCCCCTCCGTGATGCAGGCCATGTGCCACTCCACCCCACCTCTGTAGAGTGCCAAGTACAGGTATACATGCCCCTGTGTCATCTATGTGTGCAGATGTCCACCATAGCCATGCTGGCCATATCCCAGGAACTGCATCTGTAGAGCCCAACAGCGTGGCGTAGTGCAGGGGCTGCTGTGTCTGTATTGTCCGCCAACGGTAGCGGTAAGCCATGCACTCAACCTGTCTTTCTTCTGTCATCCCCCCCCCTTTTTGTGCTCTCCCTGTTCTTTTGTGCATCAGCATCATCAGGCGGAGGTACAGTGGCACCGGAGTACGAGGGGGCTGCATCCCACATGGCCATGGAGGGCCACACCATGGATTCAGAATACACCAGTGGGACGGAGGGCGAGGCGAGCTTCACGGCGGTCACCGGATCAGCAACCAGCGACACAGACTCGTCCTCCGATGGGAGCTCCCTTTTGGTGGCGGCAACATCTGTGCCCCCCACTTCCACAGGTACAGCTACCACCCCCCCTACGAGCACCGCCCTCCCAGCAGCCCCTCAGCCTTCGCCCCGTGCCCGCTCACCCAGGAGGGTGGGCATCACCTTCGCCCCAGGCACCTCAGCCCCTGCCCCTGTCACCTCGGCTGCCCTCAGTGAGGAGGCCATTGACCTCCTCAGGTCACTCACTGTTGGGCAGTCTACCATTGTGAATGCCATCCAGGGTGAAGAAAGGGAGTTGCAAAACACTAATGCATTCCTGGAGGGCATTCATTTCGGTCAGGCTGCTCATCATCGAACCCTGCAATCTCTGGCCTCAGCACTGATGGCAGCCATTGTCCCTGTGTCTAGCCTCCCCCCTCCATTTTCCTCCACCCAGACCCAATCCCCTAAACCTCTGCCTATCTCAAGCACACCATCAGACCAGCCTGCACACACGTCAATGCACAAGGGCAGCCCAGGCAAACATAGGCACCACACATCCCACAGGCACTCACCCAAGCATCACCCACATACAGACACAGCAACATCCACTGCCTCCACTGTGTCCCCCTCCTCCTCGTCTCCCTCCTCCCTCCCAGTCTCGTCTACACTCTCACCTGCATGCACTATCACTACAGCCACTAGGACTCACACCAGCACACCCACCACCACACCCCGCTCACCTGCACTCACCACCCCCACTACCATTTACACGTCCCCTGTGTCCTCTCCCAGTGTGTCTGTGACGCCCCCTCCCAAAGTACACAAACGCGGGCACACATACACCCAACATCCATCCACCTCACGACAGCCTCCAGAACATGCACCTGCACCCAAATCATCAAAAGTTGCACGTCCTACAGCCACCTTCCTCTTCATCCACTACCAGACCCCCTCCAGCTACCCATCCCAGTGTTCGTCAGAAACTTTTCCTGAGCAACGTTGACCTCTTTCCCACCACCCCCCTCCAATTCATAGGTCCCGTACTAGCACCTCAGCCAAAAAATCTCCGCTACCAGTGGTGCCTGTTAGAGGTATGTGGAGTGCACCGGGCACCAGGGCAGCCAGTGTTACACAGAGCCAAAGCACAGCCAGTCCCCCCCCCCTGTGAAGCACCCGAAGTTGGACAGTGCCCGGCGGGATAGGGGGAAGACTCCAGCCGGCAAAGCCGCTCACAAGGGTCATGTGGGGAGAGTTGACTCAGTTGTGACTCCTTCCAAGGTGGGGTAGGGGCAGAAGAAAGCGACAAAGTCTGGGAAGAGCAGCACGGCGGAGAAGGCTGCCATCATCCCCGCTGCCCAGGAGGCCTCTGCCAGCCCGATCGTCACTGGTCAGGTGACAGTGCCCAGGAGGGCAGTACCATCGTCACTGGTCAGGAGACCACCGCCAGAGTCTGTGCCCAGGAGGGCAGTCCCATCTTCACTGGTCAGGAGACCACCACCAGAGTCAGTGCCCAGGAGGGCAGTCCGATCGTCACTGGTCAGGAGACCACCGGCAGAGTCAGTGCCCAGGAGGGCCCCTGCAGCCACAGCCCCGCTGGGCAATGAGGGACCGCCATGGCAAACACCGCTGCACAGGTCAGAGACAGCAAAGTCAAGCACTGCTGAACAGGGCAAGCACAGCTGAACAGGGCAAAGACCGCCATGGCAAGCACCGCTGAACAGGTCAGAAACTGAAAAGTCAAGCACCGCTGAACAGGGCAAAGACCACTGAACAGGGCAAAGACCGCCATGGCAAGCACCGCTGAACAGGTCAGAAACTGCAAAGTCAAGCACCGCTGAACAGGGCAAAGACTGCCATGGCAAGCACCGCTGAACAGGGCAAGCACCGCCAAGTAAAGCACCGCTAGCCCATGTGCGGCAGGGGCAGTGACCGAACTGGGACCGTCACGGGAGAGTGATGCACTCTGGGCACCAGTCCCTCTCCAGAATCAGTGGAGAACAGCATCCACTACCTCAATCCTTAACAGGATGAAGCACTCTGGGCACCAGTCCCCCTCCAGAACCAGTGGAGAACAGCATCCACTACCTCAGTCCTTAACAGGATGAAGCACTCTGGGCACCAGTCCCCCTCCAGAACCGGTGGAGAACAGCATCCACTACCTCTGTCCTTAACAGGATGACCCACTCTGGGCACCAGTCCCCCTCCAGAACTGGTGGAGAACAGCATCCACTACCTCAGTCCTTAACAGGATGAAGCACTCTGGGCACCAGTCCCCCTCCAGAACCAGTGGAGACTGTCATCCACTTGAGAGACTGTGGCTTTGCACTCCCCAGGATGGCCCAGTGGGCAACCCACCCACTGCAGAGACTTGAGAGACTGTGGCTTTGCACTTCCCAGGATGGTACAGTGGGCAAACCACCCACTGTAAAGACTTGTGAGACTTGGCATGCACTCCCCAGGATGGTCCAGTGGGCAAACCACCCACTGTAGAGACTTGAGAGACTGTGGCTTTGCACTCCCCAGGATACATCAATGGGCATGGAGCCCCGTCGTGGATCTGGCGTGGTGCTGTCATCCGGCTGAGGTGCTCCCCTTCCCTTCCCCCTGAGGTGCCTGTTGTATTTCGATCTGATGCCCCAGTAGTGTTCTCTCCGTTTCTGGTCAGGTATCTGATGTGGGCCTCGCCCATGCATTTTGGGCCCAGTGGTCCACGGACATTGAATGGTGCATACCTGCACTACTAATCGTGATGTATATTTTGTTGAATGTGTATATATATCTGTATATATTAGCTTACTGTATTTTGATACATTACAATAGTTGAACTCATTTCCTTTTGTCTTTGCATTCTTACTGGGGGGTTGGTGGTTGTTACTGTGATGTTTGGATATGCATTGGTGTGTGTGTTGTAGTGGGTGAGGGTCGGGGTGGAGATGGGGGTGTTGCGTGTGTGTGTCCCTGACTTTTGCCTCCCCCCTCCCCTATGTCGTAGGTGCAGTACTCACTGTTGTCTTCGGAGCCGGCGTTGCTAATGATCGTAGAGGAGCAGGAAGACTATCGCAGGGAGTATTTGGAGTTCCGGCTCCATGGTGTCCTCCTTCCTCGTGGAGTGTGTAGAGGCGAACGTTTTCCCATTGTAATGGCTGTTTCCGCCGTGTTTTTATCCACGTGAACCCGCCCCGGAAAAGATGGCGGATTGGTAGGTTGTGATACTGTGGGCGGTACTTTTTCTCCCGCCTGTCTGTTGCTGGTGACGGCCGCGCTGCTTGTTTGTACCACTGTGGCAGTCGGAGTGTTAAAGTGGCTGTCTTTGTTGGCGGTTTCCACCACTGTCATAATTCACTTTTGTTTTCCGCCGGCCTGTTTGCGGTCTTACCGCAACTTTAACACCGTCCGCCAGGGTTGAAATGACCCACCAATAGGCCTAGGGGCAACACAAACCATATACTCCAAAAGTGGAATGTGAACCATGAATGGACCCCAGGCCTAGTGTGGTGTGTAGAGGGTCACTGGGAGTGTAAGAAAACACTAAGGGTGTCCAAGATACCCCAACCCAAGACCCTGAAAAGTAGGAGTAAAGTTACCCTACTACCCCAGAAAGACAGTGTAGTAGAGATAGGAGATTCTGCAAGTACAACAACTGACTGCAAAGCACTGAAGACGGATTCCTGGACCTGAGGACCTGCAAAGGAAGGGGACCAAATCCAAGAGTCACACAAGTGTTCCGGGGGGCAGGAGCCAACTAAACCCTGGATGAAGGTGCAAAAGGGCTGCCTCTGGGTGGAAGAAGCCAAAGATTCTGCAACAACGGAAGGTGCTAGGAACTTCTACTTTGGTCAGAAGATGTCCTACAGTGTGCTGGAGGATGCAGAGTTGTTTCCACACAGAAAGACTGCAAACAAGCCTTGCTAGCTGCAAGTGTTGCGGTTGAAGATAATGGGTGCTGCTAGGGCCCACGAAGGACCAGAACGTCGCCCCTTTGAGGAGGAGGCAGAGGGGGGGCTCAGCAACACACAGAGAGCCCAAGCAGAAGCAGGCAGCACCCGCAGAAGCACTTAAACAGGTGTTCAAGATATCTGAGCACAGCAGTCAGCACAGCACAACAAAATAGGGTCCCACGAAGTTGGTGGTCAACTCAGTGAGTTGAGCAATGCAGGATGGAGTGCTGGGGACCTGGGCTAGGCTGTGCACAAAGGAATCCTTGCAAGAGTGCACAGAAGTCCTAGCAGCTGCAGATCACACAGTACACAGGATTACTGTCTAGCGTGGAGAGGCAAGGTCTTACCTCCACCAAATTTGAACAGAAGGACCACTGGACTGTCGGGGTCACTAAGATCAAGCTCCTATGTTCCAGGGACCATGCTCGTCAAGATGAGAGGGGACCCAGAGGACCGGTGATGCAGAAGTTTTGTGCCTGGGGTAGCAGAGGGAAGATTCCGTCAACCCACAGGAGATTTCTTCTTGGCTTCCAGTGCAGGGTGAAGGCAGACAGCCCTCAGAGCATGCACCACCAGGAAACAGTCGAGGAAGCACCACCAGGAAACAGTCGAGGAAGGCGCTACAATGTTGCTGGTAGTCTTCTTGCTACTTTGTTGTGGTTTTGCAGGCTTCCTGGAGCAGTCAGCGGTCGATCCTAGGCAGCAGTCGAAGAGAGAAGTGCAGAGGAACTCTGGTGAGCTCTTGCATTCGTTTTCTGAAAAAGAAACCCACAGGAGAGACCCTAAATAGCCCTCAGAGGAGGGTTGGCTACCTAACCAGGTAAGAGCCTATCAGGAGGGGTCTCTGGCCTCACCTGCTGGCACTGGCCAGGCAGAGGTCTCCATTGTGCCCTCACACCTCTGCATTCAAGATGGCAGAGGTCTGGGACACACTGGAGGAGCTCTGGGCACCACCCCTGGGTGGTGATAGACAGGGGAGTGGCTACTTCCCTTTCCTTTTTCCAGTTTCGCGCCAGAGCAGGGGATGGGGCACTCCGTGAACCGGTGTAGACTGGTTTATGCAAAAAGGACACCATCTGTGCCCTTCAAAGCATTTCCAGAGGCTGGGGGAGGCTACTCCTCCCCAGCCCTTAACACCTATTTCCAAAGGGAGAGGGTGTAACACCCTACCTCAGAGGAAATCCTTTGTTCTGCCTTCCTGGGACTAGCCTGCCCAGACCCCAGGATGGCAGAAACCTGTCTGAGGGTTGGCAGCAGCGGTAGCTGCAGAGAAAACCCCAGAGAGCTAGTTTGGCAGTATCTGGTGTCCATTCTAGAGCCCCGGGGATGCATGGGATTGGCACCCCAATACCAGATTTGGCTTGGAAGGACAATTCCATGATCTTAGACATGTTACATGGCCATGTTCGGAGTTACCATTGTGAAGCTACACATAAGTATTGACCTATATGTAGTTCACACATGTAATAGTGTCCCCGCACTCACAAAGTCTGGGGAAATTGCCCTGAACAATGTGGGGTCTCCTTGGCTAGTGCCAGGGTGCCCTCACACTTAGTAACTTTGCACCTAACCTTCACCAAGTGAGGGTTAGACAATTAGGTGACTTATAAGTTACTTAAGTGCAGTGTAAAATGCCTGTGAAGTAACGTGGACGTTATTTCCATCAGGCTGCAGTGGCAGTCCTGTGTAAGAATTGTCTGATCTCCCTATGGGTGGCAAAAGAAATGCTGCAGCCCATAGGGATCTCCTGGAACCCCAATACCCTGGGTACCGAGGTACCATATACTAGGGAATTATAAGGGTGTTCCAGTGTGCCAATTAGAATTGGTAAAAATGGTCACTAGCCTGCAGTGACAATTTTAAAAGCAGAGAGAGCATAAACACTGAGATTCTAGTTAGCAGAGTCTCAGTGATACAGTTAGGCACCACACAGGGAACACATAGAGGGCAAATATTATGAGCACTAGGGTCCTGGCTAGCAGAATCCCAGTGACACAGGCAAAAACAAACATACACACAAGTAAAAATGGGGGTAACATGCCAGGCAAGATGGTACTTTCCTACACACATGCAGCCACACAAAAACACCTTAACTCACAAATACAGCTACTCACACATCCATATACTCTCCCATATAGTCACTGACACATCCACACGTGCATGCCACCAAAACACCCACTCAGTCACCCATACTCTAACTGACCCACTTAGTCAGTGATACAGTCTCGAACACATGTAGACATTAAGCAATAGCAACAGACACACATGCCGACACACTGGCCACTCACATAACCATTCACTCATCTAATGCACCCAGTCATTAACCAGCCCATTCACCTACATACCTACTTACAAATCCACTCACTGTCTCATATTTTAGTGACTCAGCTATTCATGCATTATTGCAGTTACTTATAAATACACTCACAAACCCATACAGCCACTGACATACCCACTCAGACACTCATATAACCACTCATACACCTACTGACTCATCCATAAATGTACTTACACACCCACACACTCACCCATGCACAACTCATTCACACACTCACTCACTGATACAGCCACTCACACATCCACGTGCTCACTCATACAGCCTCAAATACATGCTTACACTTATTAATACAACCACTCACTCAGACATACAGTCACTGCCTCAAACACTAAATCAACTATACAGTCAATAAGGTGCCCAGTCACTCACCCATGCAACCAGTCACACACCCGGAGACTCACCAGTTGCAGCCACTCACACAACCCCCACCTCACTCATTGTAGGAGGCTGGCCTGGCTTATAGTGGGTACCTAGTGGTACTTACACCTTGTGCCAGGTCAAGTTATCCCTTAGTAGATTAGTAGCGTTCTAGCAGCTTAGGCTGACGTAGGAGACATAGCTCCTACTATACCACTTATATCATATAGTACCATATCATAAGAAACACAATACTCAGAGTTGCTAAACATAAAGGTACTTTGGGGCATATTTATACTCCGTTTGCGCCGAATTTGCGTCGTTTTTTTCGACGCAAATTCGACGCAAAACTAACTCCATATTTATACTTTGGCGTTAGACGCGTCTAGCGCCAAAGTTCATGAAGTTAGCGTCATTTTTTGGCGTGAACACCTTCCTTGCGTTAATGAGATGCAAGGTAGGCGTTCCCGTCTTAAAAAATGACTGCGATGCATATGCGTCGTATTTATACTCCCGGGCAAAAATGACGCCCGGGAGTGGGCGGGACTAAAAAACCCGCATTTGCGCCGGATTTTAGCGCCTGGGTCAGGGCAGGCGTTAAGGGACCTGTGGGCTCAGAATGAGCCCAGAGGTGCCCTCCCAAGCCCCCAGGGACACCCCCTGCCACCCTTGCCCACCCCAGGAGGACACCCAAGGATGGAGGGACCCATCCCAGGGAAGAAAAGGTAAGTTGTGGTAAGTATTTTTTTTTATTTTTTTTTGTGGCATAGGGGGGCCTGATTTGTGCCCCCCTACATGCCACTATGCCCAATGACCATGCTCAGGGGACAGAAGTCCCCTGGGCATGGCCATTGGGCAAGGGGGCATGACTCCTGTCTTTGCTAAGACAGGAGTCATGTTAATGGCGTCTGGGCGCCCAAAAAAAATGGCGCAAATCGGGTTAAGACGATTTTTTTGCCTCAGCCTGACTTGCCCCATTTTTGGACGCCCAAACGCCATTTTTCCCTACGCCAGCGCTGCCTGGTGTACGTGGTTTTTTTTCACGCACACCAGGCAGCGCCGGTCGGCTAACGCCGGCTAACGCCATTCAATAAATACGGCGCCCGCATGGCGCTTCAGAATGGCGTTAGCCGGCGCTAATTTTTTTGGCGCAAAACTGCGTTGGCGCAGTTTTGCGTCAAAAAGTATAAATATGGGCCTTTATTTTAGTGACAATATGCCAAAAGTATCTCAGAGGATATACTCCCTTAAGAGGTAAGTAAAATACACAAAATATACACACAAACCAAAATCAGGTAAGTAAAACACTTAGAAAAGTAGTGCAAACACTGTAGAACACAATAGAATGCAATAGGAGACAATGGGGGTCATTACAACATTGGCGGTAAAAGCCGCTTACCGCCGTGCAGAAGACCGCCAATACACTGCCGCGGAATTCCGCCACATTTATTATGACCCACATCTCGGAATCCGCCGAAATTCAGACACCCACACAAGTCCGCCACACCAAAGGTCAGTGATAAACTGGCGAAAACAAAACCTCCAATGTCACACCAACAGAAACACGCCCATGCTATCACGACCCACGAATCCACGTGGCAGTCTTTCAACCGCGGTATTCCATTGGCGGTACATACCGCTGCGCTCAAAATACACACACATCTCCAAAACACCACCACATTGGACAATTCCAAATACACACACCTGATACACATACAAACACCACTCCCACACAATCAATACAATATAAAACACACACCCACATCACCCACAAACCCCTACGACCAAAAATTATAGACGAAGACGAGAGAGAGAGCACAGCATAGACAGCCCCACCACACAGAGGCACACAACACCATCACCCACACAACATCCACGCACAAAACACCCCACACCACTACACATCACCACACTCATCACCACATACACCACCCCACACATCACCTACACCACCCCATGGCACGGCAAAGACACCCCAGGTTTTCGGAGGAGGAGCCCAGGGTCATGGTAGAGGAAATTGTACGGGTAGAGCCACAGCTATTTGGATCACAGGTGCAGCACACCTCCATAGCTAGGAAGATGGAGCTATGGCGAAGAATCGTGGACAGGGTCAACGCAGTGGAACAGCACCCAAGAAATCGGGAGGACATCAGGAAGAGGTGGAACGACCTATGGGGGAAGGTGCGTCCGTGGTCTCCAGGTACAACATCGCGGTTCAGCGGACTGGCGGCAGACCCCACCCTCCTCCCCCACAACTAACAACATGGGAGGAGCAGGTCTTGACCATTATGCATCCAGAGGGCCTCGGAGGAGTCGGTGGAGGAATGTACACTGGTAAGTCAAATCTTAACTATCATATCCCCCACCCTACCTGCATGCTATCACACACCCCCACCCTCACCCCCTCCCCTATCACTCCAACTCCTCACTAATGTACTAATAACACAAACCACTCATCCCAACACCAAGCCCTGCATGACACAACAAAGCATGGTCACCCCTCACTAAAGCATGGCCACTGCACATACCCATAACACCCCCTAACCATCATCATACAAGCCCCCAAACAGGAATGCTAGCACTGGGGTACACGCTCACCCACCCATTGCACACCTTGACACACACAGATGCAATAATCATGCTTTTATACCCCTGCAGGACCACTACCTAACGTCACCAGACAGGAGGTCCAGACATCTCTACCCCACCCACAGAAGAGGCCCACAGTGATGACAGCAGCTCTGGCCAACTGGATCCAGATGACCAGCCCGGACCATCTGGGGCCTCGGGACAGTCGGTTCCCCTCGCACAAGCACAGCCCAACACTGACCTTCCACCCTCTGGAAACACCAGTACAGCACCCACCCAGCGGGCCCATAGCTCCGTCCCCAGGACACGTCAATCAGCTGTATGTCCACCACTACAGGGAACCCAGGATAACCCACCACCCCAACAACAACAGGGACCTGGGGGCAGTGGTAGTGGGCACACGGTCCAGGGGACGGAGGCCCAGGAACACAGGGCAACTGGGAGGGCTGCTGTGCGACAGGGGGCGGACAGGCCAAGGGAACCCACTCTCCATGAGGCCCTCTCCTCCATCATGGGAGCATACCACCACTCCCAGGAGACGATGGCTACGGTCCTGGCCAAGTTTCAGGAGACCCAGCGCCTGCAGGAGGAACAGTATTTGGGCTTCAGGGAGGAACTCAGAACCATCAGCTCTGCCCTGGGCACCATCGTAGGGGTGCTGAAGGACATACAGAACACCATGAGGGACACCGTGGCACTCCAAGGGGCCCCTGACACTAGCGTGGACGATGAACTGCCCACCACCTCCGCCGGCGCTAGTGGACAGGACGCCCCGCCACAGGACCACCACACCAGCACCCCACCCCCTGCAGATGGAGAAACACCTTGCAAGTGGTCCCTGCGATCCAAGGACAGGACAGAGCACGATGGCAAGACCCCAGCCAAGAAATGAGACCACCCTGATTGTCATCCCACGGTCCCACTTTGTAACCCTGTCCATATTGGAACTGCCCCAGCTCCACTTCCTATGCCCATATGTGCAATGCACCTGTGAGACTAATAGACTGGACTCTGCCATGGACATTCCTCCACCATCACCCATCACCATTTGACCACCCCCTCCAATAATTAGCACTTCAATAAACACCCTTGAAGCACAAAAAATCTGGAGTCAGTCTGTGATTTTGAAAATATGTCTTAGCTATGACAGTGACAAAATCCGTTCTCAAATGTAATGTCAACATACCTATGTCACACGTCACAAGTCCATGAAGGATGCAAGCAGAAGACACACGTTGGTAACCACACCTGTGAAACTGTAATGGAAATGTACAACTCAGTTACCAAATACTGCTTGAAATTAACAGACAGGATAAAGGTAGAAGTGTGAAAGTAAATGTAGTAGTCAAGAAAGTGTTCTCACCTGTGTGTCAGTGGAAATATTGCTGTATGACTGCGTCCCTGTTGTCAATGTCTTCTTCCTCTGCTTCCTCCTCATCACTGTCCACATGCTCCACAGCTGCCACAACACCGTCATCTGGACCATCCTCCTGCAGAAAAGGCACCTGGCATCGCAAAGCAAGATTGTGAAGAATAGAGCAGGCGATGATGATCTGGCACACCTTCCTTGGTGAGTAGAATAGGGAACCACCTGTCGTATGGAGGCACCTGAACCTGGCCTTCAGGAGGCCGAAGGTGCATTCGATCACCCTCCTAGTCCGCCCATGGGCCTCATTGTAGCGTTCCTCTGCCCTGGTCCTGGGATTCCTCACTGGGGGTCAATAGCCATGACAGGTTGGGGTAACCAGAGTCCCCTAATAGCCACACCTGGTGCCTCTGGAGTTGACCCATCACATAAGGGATGCTGCTATTCCGCAGGATGTAGGCGTCATGCACTGAGCCAGGGATCATAGCATTTACCTGGGAGATGTACTGGTCTGCCAAACATACCATCTGTACATTCATGGAATGATAACTCTTCCGGTTCCTGTACACCTGTTCACTCCTGTGGGGGGGGATCAGAGCTACATGGGTCCCATCAATGACACCTATGATGTTAGGTATATGTCCAAGGGCATAGAAGTCACCTTTAACATTAGCCAAATCCTCCACCTGAGGGAAAACGATGTAGCTCCTCATGTGTTTCAACAGGGCAGACAACACTCTGGACAACACGTTGGAAAACATAGACTGGGACATCCTTGATGCCATGGCCACTGTTGTTTGAAAGGACCCACTTGCTAGGAAATGGAGCACTGATAGCACCTGCACTAGAGGGGGGATTCCTGTGGGATGGCGGATAGCTGACATTAGGTCTGGCTCCAAGTGGGCACACAGTTCATGGATTGTGGCATGATCAAGTCTGTAGGTGACTACTACATGTCGCTCTTCCATTGTCGACAGGTCCACCAGTGGTCTGTACACTGGCGCATGCCGCCATCTCCTCACCTGCCCCAGCGGACGTGCTCTATGGATAACAACAGCAATCAGAGGGACAGCCAACACTGAGGTATGAAAAAACAACTTTATTGCACACATTTGTCAATCTGCTATGTGCCTGTCTTAGTGTGTATGCAAGGCCTAGATATGTATGACGCATTTAAAATTAATGCCATGTGGCCCCCTGAAATGGCGGCTGCCTGACTGTAATGTGGGACAATGGGATATGAGGTAACTGCGCTGCCGTTGTACACCATTGCGGTAGGCGGTCGAAGACCACGGCGCAATCCTGCATTGGTTAACATTGGACCCTATGGGTCCCAGGAGCCAATGACGATGTACGCCGGTGGTGAAGGTACGCACCGCCGCGGACGTGACCGCCATTTTCACTCTGTTCACTCACTTGATACCTGATCTTCGACAGGAGAGGACCTTCACTGCAAGTGCTGCTGTGACCTCAGTCTGGAAGCGACAATGGCTCAAGTGTCTGGGGAAAGGGCACCTGCCTTGACATCGGAGGAGTTGGAGAAACCAGTACACGCTACTCTACGGTCCTCCAGACAAACAGGTGAGTACACTGTGAGCATGCTGTATGGGCAATGACTGTTTGGAGTGGTGTGGATGGGAGATGGGATGGGGGGGAAATGAGGCCTGCATGAAACAACGGTGAGTGGATGTGTGTCAGGGCAAGGGTGGCAATGTGGGCGTCTTGAGTTCTCATCTTTTGCTGCTATTTCTGTTCCCATTGCACTTTCACAAAAGAAGTTGGCCACAGCCCGGAGGGAGAAGGCCAAAACACTTGCCACCATGGGCTCTGCCAGGACAACAGTTGGGAGTGGCAAGACAGCTTCGCAACCATCCAAGGTGGGGAAGGGCCAGAGTAAGAAAGGGAAGTCGCTGCCAACCTGCATGGCGGACAAGACTGCCACCGGCACCGCCACATGCACCGCCACCACGGGCACTGCCGCTCAGAACACCGCCGCCAGCAGCACACTCATTGAGCCCCCCACCAGCACGGCCGCCCAGGACACCGCTGCCAGCAGCACGCTCAGTGAGGCCCCCACCACACCACTGCCCAATGAGCGCCGCAAGCACTGCCGCTACTGAGGCCGCCACCAGCGGCCACGCCACATCCTGTGCCAGTGGCACCACCGCGGACATGGCTGCCATCCCCAGTGGTCAATCGTACGAGGCTGGTGGTCAGTTCCAGGGGCCTGGACAGCTTCCATGTTGGCCCACCGTCAGTGGAGTGTCAGATCCACTACCTCAGTCCTTGGCAGGATGAAGCACTCTGGGCACAAAGCCCCCTCCAGAACCAGTGGAGAAAGGCATCCACTACCTCAGTCCTTGGTAGGATTAAGCACTCCGGGCACAAAGCCCCCTCCAGAACCAGTGGAGTATCACATCCACTACCTCAGTCCTTGGCAGGATGAAGCACTCTGGGCACAAAGGGAGTATCACATCCACTACCTCAGTCCTTGGCAGGATGAAGCACTCTGGGCACAAAGCCCCCTCCAGAACCAGTGGAGACTGTTATCCACTTGAGAGACTGTGGCTTTGCACTCCCCAGGATAAAGCAGTGGGCAACCCACCCACTGGAAATACTTGAGAGACTGTGGCTTTGCACTCCCCAGGATAAAGCAGTGGGCAACCCACCCACTGGAATGACTTCAGAGACTGTGGCTTTGCCCTCCCAGGATAAAGCAGTGGGCAAACCACCCACTAAAAAGACTTGAGAGACTGTGGCTTTGCACTCACCAGTATAAAGCAGTGGGCAAACCACCCACTTGAGAGACTTGAGAGACTGTGGCTTTGCACTCCCCAGGATAAAGCAGGTGGCAAACCACCCACTTGAGAGACTGTGGCTTTGCACTCCCCAGGATAAAGCAGTGGGCAAACCACCCACTTGAGAGACTGTGGCTTTGCACTCCCCAGGATAAAGCAGTGGGCAAACCACCCACTGAAAAGACTTGAGAGACTGTGGCTTTGCACTCCCTAGGATACATCAATGTGCATGGAGCCCCCTCGTGGAGCTGGCGTCGTGCACTCATCCAGCTGATGTGCCCCCCTTCCCTTCCCACTGAGGTGCCTGTTTTATTTCGATCTGATGCCCCTGCAGTGTTCTCTCCGTTTGGATCGGGTATTGAGTGTGGGCCTCGCCCATGCATTTTGGGCCCAGTGGTCCATGGACTATGTAGGTGCAGTACATGGACTTGAATTCTTGGTGTACATATTTGTTAATAGTGTATATATATTTTCGAGTAATGGATTTTTCCAGATTACAATGGTTCAAATCATTTCCTTTTGTCATTGCGTTCCTCCGGGTGGGGTTGGGGGGTATAAAAGTAATGTTTCAGCATATACTGTTGTAGTGGGTGAGGGTGGGGGTGTTGCGTGTGTGTGTCACTCTCTTTTCCCTCCCTCCTCCCCTGTGTCATAGGTGCAGTAGTCACTGTGGTCGTCACCGCCGTCGGTTGTGCTCCTGGTAGAGGAGCAGGAAGACAATGGCAGGTAGAATTTGGAGTTGCGGCTCCATGGCGTCCTGGTTCCTCGTGGGGTGTGTAGAGGTGAGAGTTTTCCCTTCCAAGTCCAGTTTCCGCGGTGTTTTTGTTCGCGTTGAATCCGCCCCAGAAAAGGGATTGGCCTCTCATAATGGTGTGGGCAGTACATTGTCTTCCGCCTGTCTGTTGGCGGTGACCGCTGGGGTGTTTGTTTGTACCGCCGTGGCGGTCGGAGTGTTAAAGTGGCTGTTATGTTGGCGGTTTCCACCATGGTCGTGATTCAATTTTTTTTACTGCCGCTTTACCACCGACCGCCAGGGTTGTAATTAGGGCCAAGGTGTCTTAGATCCTTTAGAAAACAGTGAGAACGCTGCTAGTGCTCAAAATAAAGCTGCACAGGCGAGTGTGTGTCGGAAAAGGCAAGCGATGCATCAATTTCTCACACGCAAGTGAGAGCGTGTGTCGTTCCTCCTCCAGTCAGGTCGGCGTGCATCGATTTCTTCTCTCCCACAAGAGAGCATTGCGTTGATCTGGATGGGAACCTCGGGTCCAGGCAGGCTTTGTGCTGATTTTACACGCCCAGCGATGTTGCGTTGAATTCCAGTCAGACGGTGTCAAGGAAACACGCTGTGTGAGGGCTTGCATCATTAACAGCAGGTACTACAAGTGTTGTAGGTTGTTTCGCCAGCCGCGTTGCGTCGATCTCCCAGCCGCGATGCAGGTGAAACTTCGATGCCACGAGGCCGGAGGCGCGTCATCAGCCGCAAGGCTGTTGGTGCATTGAAAGATTCCCCGTACGGCGGTCTTTGTGTGGATTTCTGTCCTTTTCCACCAGCTGCACCTTTTAAGGGCCAAGAGACAGTTTAGGGCACAACTTGGCAGGCAGGACTCTCAGCAGAAAGCCCAAGTGCTAGCAGAGAGAAGTTTTTGTTGTCCCTGAGACTTCAACAGAAGGTAAGCTCAGTTCAAGCCCTTGGAGTTTCTTCACCAGTGGAACGTCACACAAACATCAGTCTTTGTCCTCTCTCAGGCAGAAGCAGCTACTGCAGGCCAACCCAGCAAAGCACATTCACAGGCAAAGGGGCAGTATTCCTCCTCCAGCTCTCCAGCTCTTCTCCTTGGCAGAGGTTATTCCTGGTTCCAGAGGTAATCTGATTTTCAGGGGTTTTGGGTGCTCTTCTTATACTCCTTTCTGCCTTTGAAGTAGGCCTACTTCAAAGAGAAGTCTCTTTTGTTTTGAAGATCCTGCCTTGCCCAGGCCAGGTCACAGACACCCACCGGGGGATTGGAGACTGCATTGTGTGAGGGCAGGCACAGCCCTTTCAGGTGTAAGTGACCACTCCTCCCCCCCTCAGCCCAGATGGCCCGTCAGGATATGTAGGCTACACCCCAGCTCCCTTTGTGTCACTGTCTAGAGGAGAGGTGCAAACAGCATAACTGTCAAAGTGACCCAGACAGGGAATTCACAAACAAGCAGAGTCACAGAATAGTTTAAGCAAGAAAATGCCTACTTACTAAAAGTGGCATTTTCAAACACACAATCTAAAAACCAACCTCACTAAAAGATGTATTTTTAAATTGTGAGTTCAGGGACCCCAAACTCCACATGTCTATCTGCTCCCAAAATGAATCTGTGCCCTAATAATATTTAAAGGCAGCCTTCATGCTAACCTATGAGAGAGATAGGCCTTGCAACAGTGAAAACCAAATTTGACAACATTTCACTATCAGGACATGTAAAACACATGAGTACATGTCCCACCTTTAACATACACTGCATCCTGCTCATGGGGCTTACTAATGCCTACCTTAGGGGGTGCCTTACATGTATAAAAAGATACGGTTTAGGCCTGGCAAGTGGGTGCACTTGCTAAGTCAATTGGCAGTTTAAAACTGCAGTGGTATATCTGAGCCATGTTTACAGGGCTACTAATGTGGGCGGCACAACTTGTACTGCAGGCCGACTAGTAGCATTTGATTTACAGGTTCTGGACACTTCTAGTGCACTTTACCAGGACTTACTAGTAAATCAAATATGCCAATTATGGTTAAGCCAATGTACACATGTACATGGCGCCGCCAACGATTGATCTGGCTCTAATTTTCGGGTCCGGCTGACTCTCTCGGTCTCATATATATATGCTGACTCCTCGGTTCCGTTAACGGAGACGTCCGTGGCACTGAGGATTTCCGCCACCACAATATAGGTACGTCCTATTGTTTTGTGGTCGGTTGTTCAAGCTTGAACTTTGAAAGGAAGACCCCAATATTGGTGTGCCTTCTCTGACCTAGTGCTGTTTTTATAATGGTGAATCCTCAAATAGTGAATAGAGCGCTTATTATGCGACAACCGCTCACAGGACATCTGATAGCACATGGTCTGACGAACCAGGGGGTCCGGTCACGTTTGTGGTGGACGCCCATGCAGCCTATAGAACAGAGCTTTTTTATTCTTGGGTCGTATTTCCAGCAGTTGATGGGGGAACACACACTTTTCATGATTACACTATTGCGAATGTCCCTGGACAATACAGGGCATATGCATACTTAGAGATACCTTTATCTTATCAAGAACACCATAATTGGCTTGATGGCACCCTCCCACACACAGTAGCACAAGTTAGGTTAGGTCCACTGAGTGATGATGGTCCTACCTGGCCTTTATTGGCTGCATACACACCATATCCTGGGGTTGCTAACTTGGCGGTGGCTGAAGTTCGTTGTTTATATATAGACTTAGCGACTACATATAGAATATTAGTTCAGTTTGTAAAGCAGACACTAAATGCAAATGCAGCGCGTGCTTCTCTGGCGCAACCACATGCGGTGGTTCTGGGTATCAATCCGGCCACTGTACACTCAGTTCTGGGTAAAGTACCGGCAAAACGAGAGGAAACTCCATTTTGGCTGGCGCAAAAAAATAATACGCTGGAAGCAGTATTTCCCCATACAGGACCTCAGGATAAACATAGAATATTGACGATGTGTTTGCCGTATGGAATGGTTCCTACTGTGGACCATTGTAATACCTGGGGCACGGTGTTTGCCGCACTCTACACTACAGCACACGGTACACCAACATTGGCTAATCTACCGGAAGTGGTAAAACAAATTCAAGATGAATATGGGGCTGCCCCAGCCTTAGATTTAGGGATGCAGCTGATGGTCAATTTTGCCGCAGTTTCTTCTATTATATTGAGTAATCTCAAAGGGGAGGCAGTGGCACTAGCGGTGCGTATGTGTCTTCGAGAAGTCCCGCAGGTTAATCAAGAGCGGGAGCTGCCTATAATAATAGTGGAAACATATTCGAGTATCGGTCGTGATAGCCCAGGAGCTAGACCGCAAAAACCACAGTTACAGGGTAAGAGTAGTAAGGATACTACTAAACAACAGCAACCTGAGGGTACTAAAAAGCGCTGGGAGAAAAAAAAAAAAACACCTTAAAAAGACAGGGGACAATCTCCGCAACCGGAGACTCCACAGAATAGGTATAATCTCAGGAATAGGGATAATTTGAAGACGCCTTATAGATATCAATATACTGATACACGCCAATCTCGTTCCTTTCAGGACTCATCGGAAAAGGGAAATGAGAGAGGTGGGCGGTCAGAGCGGAGAACAGAGAACGTGAAACCGAGACAGGAATCACAACGCTCAACTGAGGTTTCTGTCAAGAAAGAAGAGAAACCGATCCAACAAAAACAGCAATTTAAAAAGAAGAAGGTGGCGTCAGTCTCAGTTAGACATGCCGCACAAGAAGAGAGTTCTCTTGAAGAACAAGACGTGGGTGTTAGCACTGTTAGACAGCGCGGCAGAGGTCGCAATAGTTCGCCGGAATCTTTTAGAGCATCTGGAGGTGAAAGCAACTGATGACTTCATACAAGTCGAAACAGCAGATATGCGTGTCTCTGATCCTGATAGAGTTTATACAGTAACTTTACAATTAGAAGGGGACATTGAGCGCACTATACACGCCATCTTTTGGGACCATGTGGTCAAATTGTATGACATTCTGCTGGCCGAACAGGATTGGCCCCCAGACTTTGTTCGCAACTGTCCAGTTGGGGAGGAGGTTATTGCACCTTCATTCTCACCACTTGTTCCGGGAGAACTAGCAGAGTCCTGTAGTAATACATGGGCTCTGGCACAGGCATGCGCCTTATATAGAAATCATGTGGGGTAGGATAGGGATTCACCTAATCATGTAATTCCGATAAAGGGCGAACCTCAGCCGCAACCGCAATATCCTATAAAATTTGAGGCAAGGGCATCGATAAGGAAAATACTTACACAATTGGAGTACCAGGGAGTTATTGAATCCTGTGTCTCGCCGATGAATAATCCCTTATTTCCTGTAGCTAAACCAGACCATTCTTATAGGATAGTGGTGGATTACAGATATTTAAATGGACATACACTCAGATATGCAATACAAAATTCACACAGCGCAGCGCTCTTGAATAATATTGTGCGTAAGAAATATAAAACAACATTAGGGCCCGTATTTTGGCGCAAAATGGCGCAAACCTACAAAATACAATGGCATTTTGCAAGTTTGCGCCGTTTTTGCGTAAAAAAACGACGCAAAAACGGCGCAAAAAAAAGTATAAATACGGGCCTAGATATCTCGAATGGATTCTTCTGCCAAAATATAGCGCCCGAAAGTAGGGACTATACGAGCTTTAGTGCATTTGGCTCTCAGAAAAAGTTTTGTCGTTTGCCTCAGGGGTATAAGAATAGCCCAGGACTGTTTTAGGCTCGTGTGACTGAAATTCTGCATGAGTTGGACCCTGAAGCTTTGTCATATGTTGATGATATATATCTGACAGATGATGAGTTACTACAACATTTAAGGCGGGTAGCCCGCATTGTTGTGGGATTTGCTGAAATTGGCTACAAATGTAATTTAAAAAAATCGAAAATTGCCTTCCTCAGCGTCATTTTCCTGGGATATGAGTTGTCGAATGAGGGCAAGAGCTTAGCGTCACACTTTTTGGAAAAATTTGCACAGTTGCAACCTCCTAATACGATTCAGAAACTCCAGTCGTTATTGGGGTTTCTAAATTTTGGCAGAACTTACATTCCTGAGTACACTACACATATAAAACCATTATATGAGTGGATTCGCCCAAATTTTTAGAGTAGATTTTAGACGAATGAACATACACATATTCTTCGCGATTTGCAAACTGATCTCTTAGCAGTAAAGCATTTACACACTCTGGACAATAAAACGCATCTGGTCATCAGGGTTATACCTGGGGCCGTTGGGTTTACATATGTCACCTTTAATGAGGGTGAGACAGTCCCGATAGCATACAAGTCCCACTTGTACTCTGATGCAGAACAATGTTTTGCACAGACTGAGAAAATTCTCACTGCTGTACCGATGGTTGTGATTAAAGAACGACCTCTTGCCCAGGGCCAACGCATCGTTGTCATTTCCCCGGTTCCAGCCTTAGAGGCTGTTACAAAAGCGAGTGTTCCTAAGTTGAAAGCTCTACACCCGCGATGGATACAATGGGCAAAGTCTTTGACAGCCACTGATGTAGATTACATATTTGACCCTAAACTGCAGACTCAAGAATTTCTTCAATAGGAAATGGAGTACCCAGTTCCCGCTGGCACATTGCCTATTGATCAATATCAGGTGGTCATGTACACTGATGGCTCTGCGCAACCAGCGGTTGGGACTAAACAACAGTATTCTGCTGCATGTGCGGTGGTGAGCGGCTATATGGAGGGGGAAAAGTTCTGCCCCCAACATACTTATACACAGACCTTGGGAGACTGTACGGCACAGTTGGCTGAACTTAAAGCTCTGTTGTTAGCCTTGGAACACGCGGATCCGGCAATAGTTACACTGCTGGTTTGTGATTCCCATTACTGTGTTCAGTCTTTCAATGAATATTTACATTACTGGAGGTTGAATGGGTTCAGAGATTCCAAGGGTAACACCATTAAACACAAATTGCTGTGGGGGAAGGTTGCGGATCTGAAGGAAACGCTTCCTAAAGTCCATGTTGTGCATACACTTGGACACCAGCGCGTTGGAATACACGTTGCTGGGAATACTTTGGCTGATGAAGCCGCGAAATCGACAGTGGCAGTTGCCACTGTGGCCGCAGTAACTCGTTCGAGTTACAAACCAGACACAGAGATTTTGGCTGCCATAAAGGCTACGGCTGATGGCAGCCATTTCTTAAAGGATTCCCTTCTAAAAATAGTTACGGCATGGGTGGTATGCTAAACGCTGTAGTTAAAATCCCAGGCGTTGGTGTACGTGAAATGCCCAATAAAATTGAGCGACCTCGATTAATTACTGCAGCACATGAGGGGGCGGCATCTGCACATGCAGGCGTGGCTGCCACCATTTCACTCTTACAGGCTCGTTATTGGTGGCCTGGTCTCTATAAGGAGACAAAGCAGTATTTCCTTTGTTGTGATATCTGCCAACAAATTAAAGTTTCCACGGCTAGACGCCCGCAGCAGACGCCCCTTCTGATATCAAATAAACCTTTACAGTGTGTGTACTTGGATCATTGTGGTCCGCTGACACCAGATAGTGCATACAAATATATATTGGTTGCTGTAGATTCGTGCTCCAGATTTGTGTGGGTCTAGCCACAGCGCTCGGCTGACGCTCGAACTGTTATTAAAGATTTGCGCATCTTTGTCGATACATATGCATTTGTGGCTTTTCATTCGGACCAGGGCCCTGCTTTTGCCTCCAAGGCATTCAGGGACACCATGGCTTAATTGGGGTCCAGCTCCAGTTCTCGTCTCCATTTCATCCTGAGGGAAATGATGTCGTGGAGCGTTTAAATCTCGATTTAAAGCAATCCTTAACGGCCAGAGTTATAGGTACGGGTCGTAGTTGGCTAGCCCACCTGTATGGAGTACAGAGAGCACTTAATAACTTGCCTAGAAGGTCCCTGGGGGGTTGTACTTCATATGAGTGGATGTTTGGAACACAAATGTATGTTCCTGATCTAGATGGTCCTGGTGTGGAGACGGCAGATACGCCCTATGACATAAATGATGGTGTCACTGTTTTACAGGATTTACAACAATTCCGTGAAGATAACTCTTCTGCCAGTGCTGCCTCCACAGGAATTAAGGATGAACCAGTAACGCCTACTGGTTGGATTCCCAGAATTGGGGATCTTGTGCGTGAAAAGGTTGCAGTGAAAAAATAATTTGGCCCTTCATATCGAGTGCCAGTCCCTGTGCTAGGGATCCACGGCACAAGAACTGTGATTTTGCCACCGCTGCAAGGGACCAAAGGAAATCGCTTTGTTTCCATTGACAATGTCAAGTTACAACATGTGGCCGTTTCTGCACAGCAGACAAAGAGGGATGCCCAGTATTTCCAGAATCCCTCTCACTACTGGGGACGAAGTTCCGCTGCAGGTGATTTGCACCAACGCTATTTCCTCTCCGAGCTTGGGGAGGGTGGAAGCTGATCTAGCGATTGTTTCACTAACGGCGAATAATTTGGAATTTTTTGATCAAGTTGCTGTGAGTACTACTGATGTTACTGAAAGTATAGTCTACAGCGTACCAAGGCGGGAGCCACAAGCTGCTCCTTTGTTTACGGTTGCACCTTTTGCGAGAACTGCCTCCAGCTGCTTCAACACCACTGAAGATACCGTGTCGGACTTCTCGTCCTCTTCAACATCAGCCCTGGGTCCACATAAGATGCTGTGTTGGCTCAAACATACATATTTTGTTGTTCAGTGGAACTATCTGTGGCTTTTCATGGCTGTGATGACTTTTTTTCTGTGGCTCAGGTTTGTTGTTACTTTTTTTCTAGTGATACATGGTCATTTTCTTCCTGAACGATCTGAGATTGAGCACGTGGAGAAGGTGTTGAAACCGCATTTTTCATCACATATGGTTAGAAGAGTCTTGTCCTTTGTGAACATTTATGCTGTACCGATTCCAGATGGGATTGTGTGGGATAGAGTATTGTTTGATATATATGGTCCCACTGAAATAATTCAAATACTGTATGTTCTCAAATTGTCAATGAATGATATCATTATACCTGGCATTGTTTCTGATGATTGGGACGTAAAGACAGTGGATTTTATGCTGACTGAATTGCAATATTATACTGTCTATGAAAATGAAGATGCTTACCAATTTAGAGATAACTATGGTAACATGTTTTGCTACAATTATTATGGACACCACTTTATTCATAAGGCTAGTAGCCCTAAATCAATATTTGAATATATGCAATGGGAACATTGCCCAACTCCTCCATAGGGGAGTTCTAAAACTTATTCTGATAAATTTGCATATTTTTCTGGGCATAATCAACAGAGTGCTAAGTCTTACTATTTTAAGGTTACTCTGCATACTAATAAGCAAATGTTATTGACTGATACTAAATTACTGTCTTCAAATTTGTTTGTATCCAAACTTTCAGTTGAGGGGTATGAATACTGGTCCAACACTGTTGATTTGAAAAGTGTCTGTGGAACGAAAAATTGGCAAATGCGGGGTAGGGACACAATGTTTAGGGCATGTATTATTCCTGTCCAAATTATTTTCTTAAATGACACTGTACAACAGACTAGCTGTTTGGGCTTAGCAACACTAAGAGACTTGAATTTGCCTAGCATACCTGTCCCTTCCAAATTGAAAAATTGGCAGCAATATGTTAATGCCACGTTTATTGAGCTTACAGACTGGGTCCAGAATGGTACGCTTAACACTTCATTGACACATCCGGGCGGGTGGTTATTGTGGCCCATAGACACTGATGGGTGTCATCAACATTTTGTCACCTCTTCGGGGGGTTCAGGACTAGTAGGGCAGACCCTCGCTACATATCACCAGAACATGCTGATATCATTACTACATATGGTGTGGGGAAACTTTGTCAACAATGGTTGAAGTCATCCACGCTAGATGCAGTTAAGTCACATCTCATGTTACTGTCTAATAATACTGACTTGCAAGATTTTTTGTCAGGTCCGAGAATACCCCAGAAGAGACGTTTTTTGTATGAGGTGTACAGTGAGATTTGGAAACTTTCACAACAAGAGGCGGCGGCCCGGTAAAGGCAGATAGATCAGGAGAATTTAAAACAAGCATTGTCTGTTGTGGATAATGGAATGCATACCCTATCAGACCGTGTATATACGATTGATAACATTGTTTTCTCTGCTATAGACATTATTAGATCAGATATGTCTTCTTTATATCATGGGCAGAGTCAGACGCGGTCCATCATGCAGTTGGGTTGGACTCTACAGACATTAAAGGCAGGTCGCATTCCGTGGCAGCACATCCGAGCGAGGGAGATATTTTTTTCCTTTAATTTGACACGTCAACAACAGCTAAAAGGGAAGCGATGTATTTTATGTTCAATATTGAAAAGTTGGAGAAGTTGCCTTTTACTGTGGCTGAGATTCCGTCAGCTGAGTGGTTGATTCACGGGGTTATCAATTTGCCTATCTCCACTCTGCAATTCACTTCTTGTTTGAAGCATATTCCGGTGGGTAGATATGAGAAGTTGGGAGACAGTTACATACATGAGGTGTGGGAGCTTCCCTTTTTATACAGATGTCTGAATGGTATGAGGGAGGTTTTTCTTAGCGATAGTGAATGTGAAATTTCTGTCAGCCATTCGATGGTTTGTAAGCAGCTGTCTTTGCATGGGGCGTGTAATGCCTTGGTTGCGAACTTGGCTTGCTTTCTTAAGGGAGTTCCAGTCCCAGTAATTAAAAACACTTTCCGGGTGCTTTCAAATGGCAGCTACGTCCTTCTTAACAGTGAAGCCTGTTGTGGCATGCGTGCCACAATAGTTTACATAGTCGTTGTCACCAAGGCCGTTACGTGCTGCGGAAATGTGTTGTTTCCCCCCACTCAATTTAGGGAGGTAGCGGACATCTGGCCTCACATTGCTACTTCCAAGGTGAATTTCGACAAGTTGAGTCGACTAAAGGCACTATTGTTTCAAAAGCATGTGGCCCTTACATCTGCACGCGAGCCCTATGCACTTCAGGTGGCGAGGTCATCAGAAGAAATACAGTCCCTATTAAATACTAACTTTCCGAGCCACTTTGGTGAACTCGTGGGACGTATATTTAATGTGTCCAGCACTGCTGGAATTGCACATTTTTTCAAAGCCGTTGGTGTTGGTTTTGCTCATACTTTCTCTTCCATATTCGGTTTGATACCTTCGGCTATTCATTCTATTTTCGGAAGCATTTTTCGGGGATTTCCGATTACTTTGGCTTTGTTGGCTGGTGTTTTTCTGTTGCAGTTGTTCTTCCGCAATGGCTGTCCCACCGCAATTAGATCCAATATTGGCGCTCCCGTCAGCGCAGCTGTGTCGTGAACGCATGATGCAGCATTTTGGAGCAACACTCCTAGGACAGTTGGAGTGTGACTGGTCTCTGTCATTCCGACCAGTTTTGGATTGTGTGCAACCTGTGTTTCGGTGCCTTTGGTGCTCGTTTGAACATGCAGGGGCATATTTATACTCCGTTTGCGCCGAATTTGCGTCGTTTTTTTCGACGCAAATTTGGCGCAAAACTAACGCCATATTTATACTTTGCCGTTAGACGCGTCTAGCGCCAAAGTATGAGGAAAGAGCGTCATTTTTTTGCGTGAACGCCTTCCTTGCGTTAATGAGATGCAAGGTAGGCGTTCCCGTCTAAAAAAATGACTGCGCCGCAAATGCGTTGTATTTATACTCCCGGGCAAAAATGACGCCCGGGAGTGGGCGGGGCAAAAAAACCCGCATTTGCGCCGGATTTTAGCGCCTGGGTCAGGGCAGGCGTTAAGGGACCTGTGGGCTCAAAATGAGCCCACAGCTGCCCTCCCATGCCCCCAGGGACCCCCCCTGCCACCCTTGCCCACCCCAGGAGGACACCCAAGGCTGGAGGGACCCACCCCAGGGACATTCAGGTAAGTTCAGGTAAGTATAATTTTTTTTTTTTTTTTTTGGCATAGGGGGGCCTGATTTGTGCCCCCCTACATGCCTCAATGCCCAATGACCATGCCCAGGGGACATAAGTCCCCTGGGCATGGCCATTGGGCAAGGGGGCATGACTCCTGTCTTTACTAAGACAGGAGTCATGTAAATGGCGTCTGGGCGTCGTTAAAAATGGCGCAAATCGGGTGGAGGCGATTTTTTTGCGTCAACCTGACTTGCACCATTTTAAGACGCCATAACGCCATTTTCCACAACGCCGGCGCTGCCTGGTGTACATGTTTTTTTTACACGCACACCAGGCAGCGCCGGTCTGCTAGCGCCGGCTAACGCCATTCAATAAATACGGCGCCCGCATGGCGCTTCAGAATGGCGTTAGCCGGCGCTAATTTTTTTGACGCAAAACTGCGATAGCGCAGTTTTGCGTCAAAAAGTATAAATATGGCCCAAAGTGTTTTACATTGGAGCACACAGGCACAAAGTGGAGTATAGAGTTTGACAGTGTAGTGGACAGATAGAGAGTGGAGAAAAGGCCTGTATTTATACTCCATTTGCGCCGAATTAGCATCGTTTTTTTCGACGCAAATTTGGCGCAAAACTAACGCCATATTTATACTTTGGCGTTAGACGCGTCTAGCGCCAAAGTATAGGCAAATAGCGTCATTTTTTTGCGTGAACGCCTTCCTTGCGTTAATGAGATGCAAGGAAGGCGTTCCCGTCTAAAAAAATGACGGCGACGCAAATGCGTCGTATTTATACTCCTGGGCAAAAATCACGCCCGGGAGTGGTCGGATCAAAAAACCCCGCATTTGCGCCACTTTTTAACGCCTGGGTCAGGCTAGGCGTTAAGGGGCCTGTGGGCTCAAAATGAGCCCACAGGTGCCCTCCCCTGCCCCCAGGGACCCCCCCTGCCACCCCTGTCCACCCCAGGAGGACACCCAAGGATGGAGGGACCCACCCCAGGGACATTCAGGTAAGTTCAGGTAAGTATAATTTTTTATATTTTTTTATTTTTTGGGGGGGCATAGGGGGGCCTTATTTGTGCCCCCCTACATGCCACTATGCCCAATGACCATGCCCAGGGGACATAAGTCCCCTGGGCATGGCCATTGGGCAAGGGGGCATGACTCCTGTCTTTACTAATACAGGAGTCATTTAAATGGCGTCTGGGCGTCGAAAAAAATGGCGCAAATCGGGTTGAGGCGATTTTTTTGCCTCAACCTGACTTGCCCCATTTTAAGACGCCCTAACGCCATTTTCCCCCTACGCCGGCGCTGCCTGGTCTACGTGGTTTTTTTCCACGCACACCAGGCAGCGCCGGTCTGCTAGCGCCGGCTAACGCCATTCCATAAATACGGCGCCCGCATGGCGCTTCAGAATGGCGTTAGACGGCGCTAAATTTTTTGACGCTAAACTGCGTTAGCGCAGTTTAGCGTCAAAAAGTATAAATATGGGCCAAAATGTCTTAGAGTGCCATGTAGTATGGTAGTCTTTCATAGAGTAGATTTATATAGAGTGGAGGAGAGTGGCATATACTTTAGTGATGTAGAGTGGATTACCATAAAGTGGAGCAGCATAATGTGGAATAGCATACAGTGAAATACTTTATAGTGAAGTACATAACAGTGGAGCAGCATTGAGTGGCGTAGCGTATAGTCAAAAAAA
Organism: Pleurodeles waltl; assembly: GCF_031143425.1. Classification (NCBI taxonomy): domain Eukaryota; kingdom Metazoa; phylum Chordata; class Amphibia; order Caudata; family Salamandridae; genus Pleurodeles; species Pleurodeles waltl. The sequence continues at coordinate 316,098 of NW_027149811.1, read as the reverse complement.
CGTATAAATTGGAGTGGCGTCTCATAAAGTAGAGTGGAGTACTGTGTGATAAAGTGTTGGAAACTATTGTAGAGTGTACCAGAATGTTGTACAACGGAGTGTATATAATTACAAGAAATGAGTGTAAACTTTGACAGTGAAGTGTACAGGGATAGAGTGGAGTAGGGTCTAGCAGACTGACATAGAGTTTAGTAGAATTATGTAGAGTGGAGGTAAATAGAGTGGAGCAGAGTACACTAGAGTGACTTAAATTGAAGAAGCATACGGTGGAGTGGAGTAGAGTGGAGTGGCATAAAGTGGAATAGAGTAGAGTGGAGCAGTGTAGACTGTAGTGGAGTACAGTGGAGTGGTTTAAAGTGTAATAGGGTATAGTATGATAGCATACAGTGTAGTTGCGTAAGCTGTAATACCATTTAGTATAGTAGCATACAGTAGAGTGGGTTGCAGTCTTATGGTTTAGACTGGAGTTGTGTATTGTGGGGTGACGTAGAGTGTAATAGCATTGAGTGAAGTGGTGTACAGTGGAGTAAGGTAGAATAGAATACCATAAAGTAGAGAAGCAAATATTGAAGATTTGTACGTGTCATAGTGTAGAATGGAGTGGCATACAGTGGAATCATATAGAGTGGAGGACAGGGGAGGAGCATAGAGTAGAATGGCATAGAATGGAATAACGGAGAGTAGAATAATGTAGAGTTGAATGGCGTACAGTGGAGTGGAATAGACTGAAGTGGTGTACAGTGGAATGGGTAGATTGAAATAGCATACAGCTGAGTGTCATACAGTGAAGTGACATCCAATGGACTAAAGTAGAATGGAGTGGTGTGCCTTACACTGGAGTGCCATAGAGTGGAGTAGAACACAGTAGAGTGGCATACAGTGCAATAGAATAAAGTGGAGTGGCATACAGTGGAGTGGCACAGAGTGGAATAGAATAGCATTTACTGGACATATGACATATGGTGTAAACAAACAGGGGTAGAGTTGAGTTGCATACAGTGTAATAGCATAGAGTGGATGTGTGTAGAGTAGAGTTGTGTACAGTGTAATAGCGTAGAGTGGAGTTGCATAGAGCGGAGTGCTATACAGTGCAGTGGTGTGAAGTGTAATAGTGTATAGTAGAGTGGTGTATAATGAAGTGGTGTAGACTACAGTGGCATACAGTGGTGTGGGGCAAAGTGCTGTAGCATACAGATGAGTGCTGCACATTGGAGTGGGGTCCAATCAAATATCATAGAATGAAGTGGCATGAAGTGGAGTGTCACAGATTGGAGTGGCATAAAGTGGAGTAGTGTACAGTGGAGTGGCACACAGCAAAATAGCTTAGTCTAGTGGCACACATTGAAATGGTGTAGAGTGGAATAGCATATACTATAGTAGCTTATAGTGGAGTGGTGTACACTGAAGTGGCATAGAGTGGAGTTGCATGCAGTGTAATAACATAGAGCAGACTGTCTTAGAGTGGAGCTGCTTAGAGTGGAGTGTTGCACAACAGAGTGGCATGGAGCACAATAGTGTATAGTGGGGTAGAGCACAGTGGAGTGGCACATAATGAAATGGTCTAGGCTGGAGTTGCATACAGTGGCTTTGTTTAGAGTCTAATAGCACACAGTGGAGTGACATACATTGGAGTAGGATCCAATCAAATATCATAGAATGAAGAGATGCAGGGCCGTATTTATACTTTTTGACGCAAAACTGCGCTAACGCAGTTTTGCGTCAAAAAAATTAGCGCCGGCTAACGCCATTCTGAAGCGCCATGCGGGCGCCGTATTTATTGAATGGCGTTAGCCGGCGCTAGCAGACCGGCGCTGCCTCCGTATGGGCGTCTTAAAATGGGGCAAGTCAGGTTGCGTCGAAAAAATCGTCGTAACCCGACTTGCGCCATTTTTTTCCGACGCCCATCCCCCATCAACATGACTCCTATCATTGTAAAGATAGGAGTCATGCCCCCTTGCCCAATGGCCATGCCCAGGGGACTTATGTCCCCTGGGCATGGTCATTGGGCATAGTGGCATGTAGGGGGGCACAAATCAGGCCCCCCTATGCCACAAAAAATAAAAAATAAAATACTTACCTGAACTTACCTTAATGTCCATGGAATGGGTCCCTCCGTCCTTGGGTGTCCTCCTGGGGTGGGCAAGGGTGGCAGGGGGGGTCCCTGGGGGCAGGGGAGGGCACTCTGGGCTCATTTTGAGCCCACTTGTCCCTTAACGCCATCCCTGACCCAGGCGTTAAAAAGCGGCGCAAATGCGCCGTTTTTGGCCACGCCCACTCCCGGGCGTCTCTTTTGCCCGGGAGTATAAATACCACGTAAAGGCCTGGGAGTCATTTTTTAAGACGGGAACGCCTCCCTTGCATATCATTAATGCAAGGAAGGGGTTCACGCTAAAAAATGACGCACACTCCGGGCACTTTGGCGCCCGAAGTGTCTAACGCCAGAGTATAAATATGGCGTTAGTTGGCGTTAGTTCTGCGTCGAATTTGCGTCAAAAAAAACGACGCAAATTCGGCGCAACCAGAGTATAAATATGGCCCGCAGAGTGGAGTGCCATACACTGGAGTGGTGTAGATTGGAGTAGTGTACCATGGAGTGGCATGATGTGGAATAGCATACAGCTGGGGGTTGTAGAGTCGAAGGGGATATAGTGAAAAGGCAGAACAGAATAGTGTATAATAAAGTAGCATCCAGTGGAATGGCATAGAGTGGAGTGACAGAGACTGGAGTGGCGTACAGTGGCTCTTGTTTACAGTGTAATAGTGTAGTGTGGAGTGCTGTACAGTGGAATAATGTAAAGTGGAGGACAGTGGCGCAGCATAGCACAGAATCGAGTAGTATAGAGTAGAATAGAGTGGAGTGGCATACAGTGGAGTGGAATCGACTGGAGTGGTGTATACAGTGGAGTGGAGTGGAGTAGAGTGAAATAGCATATAATGGAATGGCATAGATTGGAGTGGCATTTAATGAACTAGAGTTAAACAGAGTGGCACAGAGTGGTGAAGGAGTATCGTATAGTGGATTGACATACAGTGGAATAGTGTAGATTGAAGTGGTGATGGCACACAATGAAGTGCTGTAGATTGTGTGGCGTACACTGGAATGAGGTACGGTGTAATACCATACAGAGAAGTGGTGTTCAATTGAGTGCCATCCAATGGAATAATGTAGAATGAAGTGGCATAGAGTGGAGTGGCATAGAGTAGAGCAGCATACAGTGGAGTGGCATGCAGTAGAAATGCATAGAATGGAATGGCATTTAGTGGAATAGTGTAGAGCGGAATAGCATATACTGGAGTAGCATAGAGTAAAATAGTGTACAATGAATAGGCGTTGAGTGGAGTTGCATACAGTGTAATAGTACAGAGTGCACTGATGAATGGTGGAGTTGTGTACAGTGTAATAGCGTAGAGCGGGGTGACATAGAACACAGGCCCATATTTATACTTTTTGACGCTAAACTGCGCTAACGCAGTTTAGCGTCAAAAAATTTCGCGCCGTCTATTTATGGAATGGCGTTAGCCGGCGCTAGCAGACCGGCGCTGCCTGGTGTGCGTGGAAAAAAACCACGTAGACCAGGCAGCGCCGGTGTAGGGGGAAAATGGCGTTAGGGCGTCTTAAAATGGGGCAAGTCAGGTTGAGGCAAAAAAATCGCCTCAACCCGATTTGCGCCATTTTTTTCGACGCCCAGACGCCATTTAAATGACTCCTGTCTTAGTAAAGACAGGAGTCATGCCCCCTTGCCCAATGGCCATGCCCAGGGGACTTATGTCCCCTGGGCATGGTCATTGGGCATAGTGGCATGTAGGGGGGCACAAATAAGGCCCCCCTATGCCACCAAAAAAAATTAAAAAAAATAAAAAATTATACTTACCTGAACTTACCTGAATGTCCTTGGGGTGGGTCCCTCCATCCTTGGGGGTCCTCCTGGGGTGGGCAAGGGTGGCAGGGGGGGTCCCTGGGGGCATGGGAGGGCACCTGTGGGCTCATTTTGAGCCCACAGGCCCCTTAACGCCTACCCTGACCCAGGCGTTAAAAAGTGGCGCAAATGCGGGGTTTTTTGACCCGACCACTCCCGGGCGTGATTTTTGCCCGGGAGTATAAATACGACGCATTTGCGTCGCCGTCATTTTTTTAGACGGGAACGCCTTCCTTGCATCTCATTAACGCAAGGAAGGCGTTCACGCAAAAAAATGACGTTATTTGCCCATACTTTGGCGCTAGACGCGTCTAACGCCAAAGTATAAATATGGCGTTAGTTTTGCGCCGAATTTGCGTCGAAAAAAACGACGCTAATTCGGCGCAAACGGAGTATAAATACAGGCCATAATGTATTGGAGTAGACTTGAGTGACGCACAGTGGCATAGAGTAGAGCATAATATGGATGGCATGGAGTAGAACATAATATGGAGTGCTGTACATTGGAATGGGTTCTAATTCAATAGCATAGAATGAAGTGGAGTAGAGTGGAGTGCCATAAATTGGAGTACAACACAAAAGGATGATGGACGGAGTGCTGACAATGCAAACACTCACCCCCAGTCACAGATCTGGGTTTAATCCATCGTTCTTTTGCTCACCATGCCACCCCAGTTTGGACCCAGCCATATGCAAATCAGTCTTGACCCTGTCCCTCATGGGAACAGTCAAGCCCGAACTGCCAGGCTAGGTCCTCTCTGGACCGGAAACAAGCATCCTGGGACCGGTTTCGGGGTTTCACCCCTCATCAACCAGGCTAGCTTGATTCCAGTGGCACAGTGAGCAAGGGACCCACGTCTGGGCATACCCTTCCCACTTAGGGCAACTTTAACAACACAAAAGGATGATGGACGGAGTGCTGACAATGCAAACACTCACCCCCAGTCACAAATCTGGCTTTAATCCATCGTTCTTTTGCTCACCATGCCACCCCAGTTGGACCCAGCCATATGCAAATCAGTCTTGACCCTGTTCCTCATGGGAACAGTCCAGTCCGTACTGCCAGGCCAGGTCCTCTCTGGACCGGAAACAAGCATCCTGGGACCGGTTTCGGGGTTTCACCCCTCATCAGCCAGGCTAGCTTGATTCCAGTGGCACAGTGAGCAAGGGACCCACGTCTGGGCATACCCTTCCCACTTAGGGCAACTTTAACAACACAAAAGGATGATGGACGGAGTGCTGACAATGCAAACACTCACCCCCAGTCACAGATCTGGGTTTAATCCATCGTTCTTTTGCTCACCATGCCACCCCCGTTTGGACCCAGCCATATGCAAATCAGTCTTGACCCTGTTCCTCATGGGAACAGTCCAGCCCAAACTGCTAGGCCAGGTCCTCTCTGGACCGGAAACAAGCATCCTGTGACCGGTTTCGGGGTTTCACCCCTCTTCAGCCAGGCTAGCTTGATTCCAGTGGCACAGTGAGCAAGGGACCCACGTCTGGGCATACCCTTCCCACTTAGGGCAACTTTAACAACACAAAAGGATGATGGACGGAGTGCTGACAATGCAAACACTCACCCCCAGTCCCAGATCTGGGTTTAATCCATCATGCTTTTGCTCACCATGCCACCCCAGTTTGGACCCAGCCATATGCAAATCAGTCTTGACCCTGTTCCTCATGGGAACAGTCCAGCCCGAACTGCCAGGCCAGGTCCTCTCTGGACCGGAAACAAGCATCCTGGGACCGGTTTCGGGGTTTCACTCCTCATCAGCCAGGCTAGCTTGATTCCAGTGGCACAGTGAGCAAGGGACCCACGTATGGGCATACCCTTCCCACTTAGGGCAACTTTAACAACACAAAAGGATGATGGACGGAGTGCTGACAATGCAAACACTCACCGCCAGTCACAGATCTGGGTTTAATCCATTGTTCTTTTGCTCACCATGCCACACCAGTTTGGACCCAGCCATATGCAAATCAGTCTTGACCCTGTTCCTCATGGGAACAGTCCAGCCCGAACTGCCAGGCCCTCTCTGGACCGGAAACAAGCATCCTGGGACCGGTTTCGGGGTTTCACCCCTCATCACCCAGGCTAGCTTGATTCCAGTGCACAGTGAGCAAGGGACCCCCGTCTGGGCATACCCTTCCCACTTAGGGCAACTTTAACAACACAAAAGGATGATGGACGGAGTGCTGACAATGCAAACACTCACCCCCAGTCACAGATCTGGGTTTAATCCATCATTCTTTTGCTCACCATGCCACCCCAGTTGGACCCAGCCATATGCAAATCAGTCTTGACCCTGTTCCTCATGGGAACAGTCCAGTCCGAACTGCCAGGCCAGGTCCTCTCTGGACCGGAAACAAGCATCCTGGGACCGGTTTCGGGGTTTCACCCCTCATCAGCCAGGCTAGCTTGATTCCAGTGGCACAGTGAGCAAGGGACCCACGTCTGGGCATACCCTTCCCACTTAGGGCAACTTTAACAACACAAAAGGATGATGGACGGAGTGCTGACAATGCAAACACTCATCCCCAGTCACAGATCTGGGTTTAATCCATCGTTCTTTTGCTCACCATGCCACCCCCGTTTGGACCCAGCCATACACAAATCAGTCTTGACCCTGTTCCTCATGGGAACACTCCAGCCCGAACTGCCAGGCCAGGTCCTCTCTGGACCGGAAACAAGCATCCTGGGACTGGTTTCGGGGTTTCACCCCTAATCAGCCAAGCTAGCTTGATTCCAGTGCCACAGTGAGCAAGGGACCCACGGCTGGGCATACCCTTCCCACTTAGGGCAACTTTAACAACACAAAAGGATGATGGACGGAGTGCTGACAATGCAAACACTCACCCCCAGTCCCAGATCTGGGTTTAATCCATCGTTCTTTTGCTCACCATGCCACCCCAGTTTGGACCCAGCCATATGCAAATCAGTCTTGACCCTGTTCCTCATAGGAACAGTCCAGCCCAAACTGCTAGGCCAGGTCCTCTCTGGACCGGAAACAAGCATCCTGTGACCGGTTTCGGGGTTTCACCCCTCATCAGCCAGGCTAGCTTGATTCCAGTGGCACAGTGAGCAAGGGACCCACGTCTGGGCATACCCTTCCCACTTAGGGCAACTTTAACAACACAAAAGGATGATGGACGGAGTGCTGACAATGCAAACACTCACCCCCAGTCACAGATCTGGGTTTAATGCATTGTTCTTTTGCTCACCATGCCACCCCAGTTTGGACCCAGCCATATGCAAATCAGTCTTGACCCTGTTCCTCATGGGAACAGTCCAGCCCGAACTGCCAGGCCAGGTCCTCTCTGGACCGGGAACAAGCATCCTGGGACCGGTTTCGGGGTTTCACCCCTCATCAGCCAGGCTAGCTTGATTCCAGTGGCACAGTGAGCAAGGGACCCACGTCTGGGCATACCCGTCCCACTGAGGGCAACTTTAACAACACAAAAGGATGATGGACGGAGTGCTGACAATGCAAACACTCACCCCCAGTCCCAGATCTGGGTTTAATCCATCATGCTTTTGCTCACCATGCCACCCCAGTTTGGACCCAGCCATATGCAAATCAGTCTTGACCCTGTTCCTCATGGGAACAGTCCAGCCCGAACTGCCAGGCCAGGTCCTCTCTGGACCGGAAACAAGCATCCTGGGACCGGTTTCAGGGTTTCACTCCTCATCAGCCAGGCTAGCTTGATTCCAGTGGCACAGTGAGCAAGGGACCCACGTATGGGCATACCCTTCCCACTTAGGGCAACTTTAACAACACAAAAGGATGATGGACGGAGTGCTGACAATGCAAACACTCACCGCCAGTCACAGATCTGGGTTTAATCCATTGTTCTTTTGCTCACCATGCCACACCAGTTTGGACCCAGCCATATGCAAATCAGTCTTGACCCTGTTCCTCATGGGAACAGTCCAGCCCGAACTGCCAGGCCCTCTCTGGATCGGAAACAAGCATCCTGGGACCGGTTTCGGGGTTTCACCCCTCATCACGCAGGCTAGCTTGATTCCAGTGGCACAGTGAGCAAGGGACCCACGTCTGAGCATATCCTTCCCACTTAGGGCAACTTTAACAACACAAATTGATGGATGGATGATGGACAGAGTGCTGACAATGTAAACACTCACCCCCAGACACAGATCTGGGTTTCATCCATCGTTCTTTTGCTCACCATGCCACCCCAGTTTGGACCCAGCCATATGCAAAACAGTCTTGACCCTGTTCCTCATGGGAACAGTCCAGCCCGAACTGCCAGGCCAGGTCCTCTCTGGACCGGAAACAAGCATCTTTGGACCGGTTTTGGGGTTTCACCCCTCATCAGCCAGGCTAGCTTGATTCCAGTGGCACAGTGAGCAAGGGACCCAAGTCTGGGCATACCCTTCCCACTTAGGGCAACTTTAACAACACAAAAGGATAATGACGGAGTGCTGACAATGCAAACACTCACCCCCAGTCACAGATCTGGGTTTAGTCCATCGTTCTTGTGCTCACCATGCCACCCCAGTTTGGACCCAGCCATATGCAAATCAGTCTTGACCCTGTTCCTCATGGGAACAGTCCAGCCCGAACTGCCAGGCCAGGTCCTCTCTGGACCGGAAACAAGCATCCTGGGACCGGTTTCGGGGTTTCACCCCTCATCAGCCAAGCTAGCTTGATTCCAGTGGCACAGTGAGCAAGGGACCCACGTCTGGGCATACCCTTCCCACTTAGGGCAACTTTAACAACACAAAAGGATGATGGACGGAGTGCTGACAATGCAAACACTCACCCCCAGTCACAGATCTGGGTTTAATCCATCGTTCTTTTGCTCACCATGCCACCCCAGTTTGGACCCAGCCATATGCAAATCAGTCTTGACCCTGTTCCTCATGGGAACAGTCCAGACCGAACTGCTAGGCCAGGTCCTCTCTGGACCGGAAACAAGCATCCTGGGACCGGTTTCGGGGTTTCACCCCTCATCAGCCAGGCTAGCTTGATTCCACTGGCACAGTGAGCAAGGGACCCACGTCTGGGCATACCCTTCCCACTTAGTGCAACTTTAACATCACAAAAGGATGATGGACGGAGTGCTGACAATGCAAGCACTCACCCCCAGTCACAGATCTAGGTTTAATCCATCGTTCTTTTGCTCACCATGCCACCCCAGTTTGGACCCAGCCATATGCAAATCAGTCTTGACCCTGTTCCTCATGGGAACAGTCCAGCCCAAACTGCCAGGCCAGGTCCTCTCTGGACCGGAAACAAGCATCCTGGGACCGGTTTCGGGGTTTCACCCCTTATCAGCCAGGCTAGCTTGATTCCAGTGGCACAGTGAGCAAGGGACCCACGTCTGGGCATACCCTTCCCACTTAGGACAACTTTAACAACACAAAAGGATGATGGACGGAGTGCTGACAATGCAAACACTCACCCCCAGTCACAGATCTGGGTTTAATCCATCGCTCTTTTGCTCACCATGCCACCCCAGTTTGGACCCAGCCGTATGCAAATCAGTCTTGACCCTGTTCCTCATGGGAACAGTCCAGCCCGAACTGCCAGGCCAGGTCCTCTCTGGACCGGAAACAAGCATCCTGGGACCGGTTTCGGGGTTTCACCCCTCATCAGCCAGGCTAGCTTGATTCCAGTGGCACAGTGAGCAAGGGACCCACGTCTGGGCATACCCTTCCCACTTAGGGCAACTTTAACAACACAAAAGGATGATGGACGGAGTGCTGACAATGCAAACACTCCCCCCCAGTCTCAGATCTGGGTTTAATCCATCGTTCTTTTGTTCACCATGCCACCCCAGTTTGGACCCAGCCATATGCAAATCAGTCTTGACCCTGTTCCTCATGGGAACAGTCCAGCCCGAACTACCAGGCCAGGTCCTCTCTGGACCGGAAACAAGCATCCTGGGACCGGTTTCGGGGTTTCACCCCTCATCAGCCAGGCTAGCTTGATTCCAGTGGCACAGTGAGCAAGGGACCCACGTCTGGGAATACCCTTCCCACTTAGGGCAACTTTAACAACACAAAAGGATGATGGACGGAGTGCTGACAATGCAAATACTCACCCCCAGTCACAGATCTGGGTTTAATCCATCGTTCTTTTCTCACCATGCCACCCCAGTTTGGACCCAGCCATATGCAAATCAGTCTTGACACTGTTCCTCATGGGAACAGTCCAGCCCGAACTGCCAGGCCAGGTCCTCTCTGGACCGGAAACAAGCATCCTGGGACCGGTTTCGGGGTTTCACCCCTCATCAGCCAGGCTAGCTTGATTCCAGTGGCACAGTGAGCAAGGGACCCACGTCTGGGCATACCCGTCCCACTTAGGGCAACTTTAACAACACCAAAGGATGATGGACGGAGTGCTGACAATGCAAACACTCACCCCCAGTCACAGATCTGGGTTTAGTCCATCGTTCTTTTGCTCACCATGCCACCCCAGTTTGGACCCAGCCATATGCAAATCAGTCTTGACCCTGTTCCTAATGGGAACAGTCCAGCCCGAACTGCCAGGCCAGGTCCTCTCTGGACCGGAAACAAGCATCCTGGGACCGGTTTCGGGGTTTCACTCCTCATCAGCCAGGCTAGCTTGATTCCAGTGGCACAGTGAGCAAGGGACCCACGTATGGGCATACCCTTCCCACTTAGGGCAACTTTAACAACACAAAAGGATGATGGACGGAGTGCTGACAATGCAAACACTCACCGCCAGTCACAGATCTGGGTTTAATCCATTGTTCTTTTGCTCACCATGCCACACCAGTTTGGACCCAGCCATATGCAAATCAGTCTTGACCCTGTTCCTCATGGGAACAGTCCAGCCCGAACTGCCAGGCCCTCTCTGGATCGGAAACAAGCATCCTGGGACCGGTTTCGGGGTTTCACCCCTCATCACGCAGGCTAGCTTGATTCCAGTGGCACAGTGAGCAAGGGACCCACGTCTGAGCATATCCTTCCCACTTAGGGCAACTTTAACAATACAAATTGATGGATGGATGATGGACAGAGTGCTGACAATGTAAACACTCACCCCCAGTCACAGATCTGGGTTTCATCCATCGTTCTTTTGCTCACCATGCCACCCCAGTTTGGACCCAGCCATATGCAAAACAGTCTTGACCCTGTTCCTCATGGGAACAGTCCAGCCCGAACTGCCAGGCCAGGTCCTCTCTGGACCGGAAACAAGCATCTTTGGACCGGTTTTGGGGTTTCACCCCTCATCAGCCAGGCTAGCTTGATTCCAGTGGCACAGTGAGCAAGGGACCCAAGTCTGGGCATACCCTTCCCACTTAGGGCAACTTTAACAACACAAAAGGATAATGACGGAGTGCTGACAATGCAAACACTCAACCCCAGTCACAGATCTGGGTTTAGTCCATCGTTCTTGTGCTCACCATGCCACCCCAGTTTGGACCCAGCCATATGCAAATCAGTCTTGACCCTGTTCCTCATGGGAACAGTCCAGCCCGAACTGCCAAGCCAGGTCCTCTCTGGACCGGAAACAAGCATCCTGGGACCGGTTTCGGGGTTTCACCCTTCATCAGCCAAGCTAGCTTGATTCCAGTGGCACAGTGAGCAAGGGACCCACGTCTGGGCATACCCTTCCCACTTAGGGCAACTTTAACAACACAAAAGGATGATGGACGGAGTGCTGACAATGCAAACACTCACCCCCAGTCACAGATCTGGGTTTAATCCATCGTTCTTTTGCTCACCATGCCACCCCAGTTTGGGCCCAGCCATATGCAAATCAGTCTTGACCCTGTTCCTCATGGGAACAGTCCAGCCCGAACTGCTAGGCCAGGTCCTCTCTGGACCGGAAACAAGCATCCTGGGACCGGTTTCGGGGTTTCACCCCTCATCAGCCAGGCTAGCTTGATTCCACTGGCACAGTGAGCAAGGGACCCACGTCTGGGCATACCCTTCCCACTTAGTGCAACTTTAACATCACAAAAGGATGATGGACGGAGTGCTGACAATGCAAGCACTCACCCCCAGTCACAGATCTAGGTTTAATCCATCGTTCTTTTGCTCACCATGCCACCCCAGTTTGGACCCAGCCATATGCAAATCAGTCTTGACCCTGTTCCTCATGGGAACAGTCCAGCCCAAACTGCCAGGCCAGGTCCTCTCTGGACCGGAAACAAGCATCCTGGGACCGGTTTCGGGGTTTCACCCCTTATCAGCCAGGCTAGCTTGATTCCAGTGGCACAGTGAGCAAGGGACCCACGTCTGGGCATACCCTTCCCACTTAGGGCAACTTTAACAACACAAAAGGATGATGGACGGAGTGCTGACAATGCAAACACTCACCCCCAGTCACAGATCTGGGTTTAATCCATCGCTCTTTTGCTCACCATGCCACCCCAGTTTGGACCCAGCCATATGCAAATCAGTCTTGACCCTGTTCCTCATGGGAACAGTCCAGCCCGAACTGCCAGGCCAGGTCCTCTCTGGACCGGAAACAAGCATCCTGGGACCGGTTTCGGGGTTTCACCCCTCATCAGCCAGGCTAGCTTGATTCCAGTGGCACAGTGAGCAAGGGACCCACGTCTGGGCATACCCTTCCCACTTAGGGCAACTTTAACAACACAAAAGGATGATGGACGGAGTGCTGACAATGCAAACACTCCCCCCCAGTCTCAGATCTGGGTTTAATCCATCGTTCTAAATCAGTCTTGACCCTGTTCCTCATGGGAACAGTCCAGCCCGAACTACCAGGCCAGGTCCTCTCTGGACCGGAAACAAGCATCCTGGGACCGGTTTCGGGGTTTCACCCCTCATCAGCCAGGCTAGCTTGATTCCAGTGGCACAGTGAGCAAGGGACCCACGTCTGGGAATACCCTTCCCACTTAGGGCAACTTTAACAACACAAAAGGATGATGGACGGAGTGCTGACAATGCAAATACTCACCCCCAGTCACAGATCTGGGTTTAATCCATCGTTCTTTTCTCACCATGCCACCCCAGTTTGGACCCAGCCATATGCAAATCAGTCTTGACACTGTTCCTCATGGGAACAGTCCAGCCCGAACTGCCAGGCCAGGTCCTCTCTGGACCGGAAACAATCATCCTGGGACCGGTTTCGGGGTTTCACCTCTCATCAGCCAGGCTAGCTTGATTCCAGTGGCACAGTGAGCAAGGGACCCACGTCTGGGCATACCCGTCCCACTTAGGGCAACTTTAACAACACCAAAGGATGATGGACGGAGTGCTGACAATGCAAACACTCACCCCCAGTCACAGATCTGGGTTTAGTCCATCGTTCTTTTGCTCACCATGCCACCCCAGTTTGGACCCAGCCATATGCAAATCAGTCTTGACCCTGTTCCTCATGGGAACAGTCCAGCCCGAACTGCCAGGCCAGGTCCTCTCTGGACCGGAAACAAGCATCCTGGGACTGGTTTCGGGGTTTCACCCCTCATCAGCCAAGCTAGCTTGATTCCAGTGGCACAGTGAGCAAGGGACCCACGTCTGGGCATACCCTTCCCACTTAGGGCAACTTTAACAACACAAAAGGATGATGGACGGAGTGCTGACAATGCAAACACTCACCCCCAGTCACAGATCTGGGTTTAATCCATCGTTCTTTTGCTCACCATGCCACCCCAGTTTGGACCCAGCCATATGCAAATCAGTCTTGACCCTGTTCCTCATGGGAACAGTCCAGCCCGAACTGCTAGGCCAGGTCCTCTCTGGACCGGAAACAAGCATCCTGGGACCGGTTTCGGGGTTTCACCCCTCATCAGCCAGGCTAGCTTGATTCCAGTGGCACAGTGAGCAAGGGACCCACGTCTGGGCATACCCTTCCCACTTAGTGCAACTTTAACATCACAAAAGGATGATGGACGGAGTGCTGACAATGCAAGCACTCACCCCCAGTCACAGATCTAGGTTTAATCCATCGTTCTTTTGCTCACCATGCCACCCCAGTTTGGACCCAGCCATATGCAAATCAGTCTTGACCCTGTTCCTCATGGGAACAGTCCAGCCCAAACTACCAGGCCAGGTCCTCTCTGGACCGGAAACAAGCATCCTGGGACCGGTTTCGGGGTTTCACCCCTCATCAGCCAGGCTAGCTTGATTCCAGTGGCACAGTGAGCAAGGGACCCACGTCTGGGCATACCCTTCCCACTTAGGGCAACTTTAACAACACAAAAGGATGATGGACGGAGTGCTGACAATGCAAACACTCACCCCCAGTCACAGATCTGGGTTTAATCCATCGTTCTTTTACTCACCATGCCACCCCAGTTTGGAAGCAGCCATATGCAAATCAGTCTTGACCCTGTTCCTCATGGGAACAGTCCAGCCCGAACTGCCAGGCCAGGTCCTCTCTGGACCGGAAACAAGCATCCTGGGACCGGTTTCGGGGTTTCACCCCTCATCAGCCAGGCTAGCTTGATTCCAGTGGCACAGTGAGCAAGGGACCCACGTCTGGGCATACCCTTCCCACTTAGGGCAACTTTAACAACACAAAAGGATGATGGACGGAGTGCTGACAATGCAAACACTCCCCCCCAGTCACAGATCTGGGTTTAATCCATCGTTCTTTGGTTCACCATGCCACCCCAGTTTGGACCCAGCCATATGCAAATCAGTCTTGACCCTGTTCCTCATGGGAACAGTCCAGCCCGAACTACCAGGCCAGGTCCTCTCTGGACCGGAAACAAGCATCCTGGGACCGGTTTCGGGGTTTCACCCCTCATCAGCCAGGCTAGCTTGATTCCAGTGGCACAGTGAGCAAGGGACCCACGTCTGGGAATACCCTTCCCACTTAGGGCAACTTTAACAACACAAAAGGATGATGGACGGAGTGCTGACAATGCAAATACTCACCCCCAGTCACAGATCTGGGTTTAATCCATCGTTCTTTTGCTCACCATGCCACCCCAGTTTGGACCCAGCCATATGCAAATCAGTCTTGACCCTGTTCCTCATGGGAACAGTCCAGCCCGAACTGCCAGGCCAGGTCCTCTCTGGACCGGAAACAAACATCCTAGGACCGGTTTCGGGGTTTCACCCCTCATCAGCCAGGCTAGCTTGATTCCAGTGGCACAGTGAGCAAGGGACCCACGTCTGGGCATACCCGTCCCACTTAGGGCAACTTTAACAACACAAAAGGATGATGGACGGAGTGCTGACAATGCAAACACTCACCCCCAGTCACAGATCTGGGTTTAATCCATCATGCTTTTGCTCACCATGCCACACCAGTTTGGACCCAGCCATATGCAAATCAGTCTTGACCCTGTTCCTCATGGGAACAGTCCAGCCCGAACTGCCAGGCCAGGTCCTCTCTGGACCGGAAACAAGCATCCTGGGACCGGTTTCGGGGTTTCACCCCTCATCAGCCAGGCTAGCTTGATTCCACTGGCACAGTGAGCAAGGGACCCACGTCTGGGCATATCCTTCCCACTTAGGGCAACTTTAACAACACAAAAGGATGGATGGATGATGGACGGAGTGCTGACAATGTAAACACTCACCCCCAGTCACAGATCTGGGTTTAATCCATCGTTCTTTTGCTCACCATGCCTCCCCAGTTTGGACCCAGCCATATGCAAAACAGTCTTGACCCTGTTCCTCATGGGAACAGTCCAGCCCGAACTGCCAGGCCAGGTCCTCTCTGGACCGGAAACAAGCATCCTTGGACCGGTTTTGGGGTTTCACCCCTCATCAGCCAGGCTAGCTTGATTCCAGTGGCACAGTGAGCAAGGGACCCACGTCTGGGCATACCCTTCCCACTTAGGGCAACTTTAACAACACAAAAGGATACTGGACGGAGTGCTGACAATGCAAACACTCACCCCCAGTCACAGATCTGGGTTTAATCCATCGTTCTTTTGCTCACCATGCCACCCCAGTTTGGACCCAGCCATATGCAAATCAGTCTTGACCCTGTTCCTCATGGGAACAGTCCAGCCCGAACTGCCAGGCCAGGTCCTCTCTGGACCGGAAACAAGCATCCTGGGACCGGTTTCGGGGTTTCACCCCTCATCAGCCAGGCTAGCTTGATTCCAGTGGCACAGTGAGCAAGGGACCCACGTCTGGGCATACCCTTCCCACTTAGGGCAACTTTAACAACACAAAAGGATGATGGACAGAGTGCTGACAATGCAAACACTCACCCCCTGTCACAGATCTGGGTTTTTATCCATTGTTCTTTTGCTCACCATGCCACCCCAGTTTGGACCCAGCCATATGCAAATCAGTCTTGACCCTGTTCCTCATGGGAACAGTCCAGCCCGAACTGCCAGGCCAGGTCCTCTCTGGACCGGAAACAAGCATCCTGGGACCGGTTTCGGGGTTTCACCCCTTATCAGCCAGGCTAGCTTGATTCCAGTGGCACAGTGAGCAAGGGACCCACGTCTGGGCATACCCTTCCCACTTAGTGCAACTTTAACAACACAAAAGGATGATGGACGGAGTGCTGACAATGCAAGCACTCACCCCCAGTCACAGATCTGGGTTTAATCCATTGTTCTTTTGCTCACCATGCCACCCCAGTTTGGACCCAGCCATTTGCAAATCAGTCTTGACCCTGTTCCTCATGGGAACAGTCCAGCCCAAACTGCCAGGCCAGGTCCTCTCTGGACCGGAAACAAGCATCCTGGGACCGGTTTCGGGGTTTCACCCCTCATCAGCCAGGCTAGCTTGATTCCAGTGGCACAGTGAGCAAGGGACCCACGTCTGGGTATATCCTTCCCACTTAGGGCAACTTTAACAACACAAAAGGATGATGGATGGAGTGCTGACAATGCAATCACTCACCCCCAGTCACAGATCTGGGTTTAATCCATCGTTCTTTTGCTCACCATGCCACCCCAGTTTAGACCAAGCCATATGCAAATCAGTCTTGACCCTGTTCCTCATGGGAACAGTCCAGCCCGAACTGCCAGGCCAGGTCCTCTCTGGACCGGAAACAAGCATCCTGGGACCGGTTTCGTGGTTTCACCCCTCATCAGCCAGGCTAGCTTGATTCCAGTGGCACAGTGAGCAAGGGACCCACGTCTGGGCATACCCGTCCCACTTAGGGCAACTTTAACAACAGAAAAGGATGATGGACGGAGTGCTGACAATGCAAACACTCACCCCCAGTCACAGATCTGGGTTTAATCCATCGTTCTTTTGTTCACCATGCCACCGCAGTGTGGACCCAGCCATATGCAAATCAGTCTTGACCCTGTTCCTCATGGGAACAGTCCAGCCCGAACTACCAGGCCAGGTCCTCTCTGGACCGGAAAAAAGCATCCTGGGACCGGTTTCGGGGTTTCACCCCTCATCAGCCAGGCTAGCTTGATTCCAGTGGCACAGTGAGCAAGGGACCCACGTCTGGGCATACCCTTCCCACTTAGGGCAACTATAACAACACAAAAGGATGATGGACGGAGTGCTGACAATGCAAACACTCACCCCCAGTCACAGATCTGGGTTTAATCCATCGTTCTTTTGCTCACCATGCCACCCCAGTTTGGACCCAGCCATATGCAAATCAGTCTTGACCCTGTTCCTCATGGGAACAGTCCAGCCCGAACTGCCAGGCCAGGTCCTCTCTGGACCGGAAACAAGCATCCTGGGACCGGTTTCGGGGTTTCACCCCTCATCAGCCAGGCTAGCTTGATTCCAGTGGCACAGTGAGCAAGGGACCCACGTCTGGGCATACCCTTCCCACTTAGGGCAACTTTAACAACACAAAAGGATGGATGGATGATGAACGGAGTGCTGACTATGCAAACACTCACCCCCAGTCACAGATCTGGGTTTAATCCATCGTTCTTTTGCTCACCATGCCACCCCAGTTTGGACCCAGCCATATGCAAATCAGTCTTGACCCTGTTCCTCATGGGAACAGTCCAGCCCGAACTGCCAGGCCAGGTCCTCTCTGGACCGGAAACAAGCATCCTGGGACCGGTTTCGGGGTTTCACCCCTCATCAGCCAGGCTAGCTTGATTCCAGTGGCACAGTGAGCAAGTGACCCACGTCTGGGCATACCCTTCCCACTTAGGGCAACTTTAACAACACAAAAGGATGATGGACGGAGTGCTGACAATGCAAACACTCACCCCCAGTCACAGATCTGGGTTTAATCCATCGTTCTTTTGCTCACCATGCCACCCCAGTTTGGACCCAGCCATATGCAAATCAGTATTGACCCTGTTCATCATGGGAACAGTCCAGCCCGAACTGCCACGCCAGGTCCTCTCTGGACCAGAAACAAGCATCCTGGGACCGGTTTCGGGGTTTCACCCCTCATCAGCCAGGCTAGCTTGATTCCAGTGGCACAGTGAGCAAGGGACCCACGTCTGGGCATACCCTTCCCACTTAGGGCAACTTTAACAACACAAAAGGATGGATGGATGATGGACGGAGTGCTGACTATGCAAACACTCACCCCCAGTCACAGATCTGGGTTTAATCCATCATCTTTTGCTCACCATGCCACCCCAGTTTGGACCCAGCCATATGCAAATCAGTCTTGACCCTGTTCCTCATGGGAACAGTCCAGCCCGAACTGCCAGGCCAGGTCCTCTCTGGACCAGAAACAAGCATCCTGGGACCGGTTTCGGGGTTTCACCCCTCATCAGCCAGGCTAGCTTGATTCCAGTGGCACAGTGAGCAAGGGACCCACGTCTGGGCATACCCTTCCCACTTAGGGAAACTTTAACAACACAAAAGGATGATGGACGGAGTGCTGACAATGCAAACACTCACCCCCAGTCACAGATCTGGGTTTAATCCATCGTTTTTTTGCTCACCATGCCACCCCAGTTTGGACCCAGCCATATGCAAATCATTCTTGACCCTGTTCCTCATGGGAACAGTCCAGCCCGAACTGCCAAGCCAGGTCCTCTCTGGACCGGAAACAAGCATCCTGGGACCGGTTTCGGGCTTTCACCCCTCATCAGCCAGGCTAGCTTGATTACAGTGGCACAGTGAGCAAGGGACCCACGTCTGGGCATACCCTTCACACTTAGGGCAACTTTAACAACACAAAAGGATGGATGGATGATGGACGGAGTGCTGACTATGCAAACACTCACCCCCAGTCACAGATCTGGGTTTAATCCATCGTTCTTTTGCTCACCATGCCACCCCAGTTTGGACCCAGCCATATGCAAATCAGTCTTGACCCTGTTCCTCATGGGAACAGTCCAGCCCGAACTGCCAGGCCAGGTCCTCTCTGGACCGGAAACAAGCATCCTGGGACCGGTTTCGGGGTTTCATCCCTCATCAGCCAGGCTAGCTTGATTCCAGTGGCACAGTGAGCAAGGGACCCACGTCTGGGCATACCCTTCCCACTTAGGGCAACTTTAACAACACAAAAGGATGATGGACGGAGTGCTGACAATGCAAACACTCACCCCCAGTCACAGATCTGGGTTTAATCCATCGTTCTTTTGCTCACCATGCCACCCCAGTTTGGACCCAGCCATATGCAAATCAGTCTTGACCCTGTTCCTCATGAGAACAGTCCAGTCCGAACTACCAGGCCAGGTCCTCTCTGGACCGGAAACAAGCATCCTGGGACCGGTTTCGGGGTTTCACCCCTCATCAGCCAGGCTAGCTTGATTCCAGTGGCACAGTGAGTAAGGGACCCACGTCTGGGCATACCCTTCCCACTTAGGGCAACTTTAACAACACAAAAGGATGATGGATGGAGTGCTGACAATGCAAACACTCACCCCCAGTCACAGATCTGGGTTTAATCCATCGTTCTTTTGCTCACCATGCCACCCCAGTTTGGACCCAGCCATATGCAAATCAGTCTTGACCCTGTTCCTCATGGGAACAGTCCAGCCCGAACTGCCAGGCCAGGTCCTCTCTGGACCGGAAACAAGCATCCTGGGACCGGTTTCGGGGTTTCACCCCTCATCAGCCAGGCTAGCTTGATTCCAGTGGCACAGTGAGCAAGGGACCCACGTCTGGGCATACCCGTCCCACTTAGGGCAACTTTAACAACACCAAAGGATGATGGACGGAGTGCTGACAATGCAAACACTCACCCCCAGTCACAGATCTGGGTTTAGTCCATCGTTCTTTTGCTCACCATGCCACCCCAGTTTGGACCCAGCCATATGCAAATCAGTCTTGACCCTGTTCCTCATGGGAACAGTCCAGCCCGAACTGCCAGGCCAGGTCCTCTCTGGACCGGAAACAAGCATCCTGGGACTGGTTTCGGGGTTTCACTCCTCATCAGCCAGGCTAGCTTGATTCCAGTGGCACAGTGAGCAAGGGACCCACGTATGGGCATACCCTTCCCACTTAGGGCAACTTTAACAACACAAAAGGATGATGGACGGAGTGCTGACAATGCAAACACTCACCGCCAGTCACAGATCTGGGTTTAATCCATTGTTCTTTTGCTCACCATGCCACACCAGTTTGGACCCAGCCATATGCAAATCAGTCTTGACCCTGTTCCTCATGGGAACAGTCCAGCCCGAACTGCCAGGCCCTCTCTGGATCGGAAACAAGCATCCTGGGACCGGTTTCGGGGTTTCACCCCTCATCACGCAGGCTAGCTTGATTCCAGTGGCACAGTGAGCAAGGGACCCACGTCTGAGCATATCCTTCCCACTTAGGGCAACTTTAACAATACAAATTGATGGATGGATGATGGACAGAGTGCTGACAATGTAAACACTCACCCCCAGTCACAGATCTGGGTTTCATCCATCGTTCTTTTGCTCACCATGCCACCCCAGTTTGGACCCAGCCATATGCAAAACAGTCTTGACCCTGTTCCTCATGGGAACAGTCCAGCCCGAACTGCCAGGCCAGGTCCTCTCTGGACCGGAAACAAGCATCTTTGGACCGGTTTTGGGGTTTCACCCCTCATCAGCCAGGCTAGCTTGATTCCAGTGGCACAGTGAGCAAGGGACCCAAGTCTGGGCATACCCTTCCCACTTAGGGCAACTTTAACAACACAAAAGGATAATGACGGAGTGCTGACAATGCAAACACTCAACCCCAGTCACAGATCTGGGTTTAGTCCATCGTTCTTGTGCTCACCATGCCACCCCAGTTTGGACCCAGCCATATGCAAATCAGTCTTGACCCTGTTCCTCATGGGAACAGTCCAGCCCGAACTGCCAGGCCAGGTCCTCTCTGGACCGGAAACAAGCATCCTGGGACCGGTTTCGGGGTTTCACCCCTCATCAGCCAAGCTAGCTTGATTCCAGTGGCACAGTGAGCAAGGGACCCACGTCTGGGCATACCCTTCCCACTTAGGGCAACTTTAACAACACAAAAGGATGATGGACGGAGTGCTGACAATGCAAACACTCACCCCCAGTCACAGATCTGGGTTTAATCCATCGTTCTTTTGCTCACCATGCCACCCCAGTTTGGACCCAGCCATATGCAAATCAGTCTTGACCCTGTTCCTCATGGGAACAGTCCAGCCCGAACTGCTAGGCCAGGTCCTCTCTGGACCGGAAACAAGCATCCTGGGACCGGTTTCGGGGTTTCACCCCTCATCAGCCAGGCTAGCTTGATTCCACTGGCACAGTGAGCAAGGGACCCACGTCTGGGCATACCCTTCCCACTTAGTGCAACTTTAACATCACAAAAGGATGATGGACGGAGTGCTGACAATGCAAGCACTCACCCCCAGTCACAGATCTAGGTTTAATCCATCGTTCTTTTGCTCACCATGCCACCCCAGTTTGGACCCAGCCATATGCAAATCAGTCTTGACCCTGTTCCTCATGGGAACAGTCCAGCCCAAACTGCCAGGCCAGGTCCTCTCTGGACCGGAAACAAGCATCCTGGGACCGGTTTCGGGGTTTCACCCCTTATCAGCCAGGCTAGCTTGATTCCAGTGGCACAGTGAGCAAGGGACCCACGTCTGGGCATACCCTTCCCACTTAGGGCAACTTTAACAACACAAAAGGATGATGGACGGAGTGCTGACAATGCAAACACTCACCCCCAGTCACAGATCTGGGTTTAATCCATCGCTCTTTTGCTCACCATGCCACCCCAGTTTGGACCCAGCCATATGCAAATCAGTCTTGACCCTGTTCCTCATGGGAACAGTCCAGCCCGAACTGCCAGGCCAGGTCCTCTCTGGACCGGAAACAAGCATCCTGGGACCGGTTTCGGGGTTTCACCCCTCATCAGCCAGGCTAGCTTGATTCCAGTGGCACAGTGAGCAAGGGACCCACGTCTGGGCATACCCTTCCCACTTAGGGCAACTTTAACAACACAAAAGGATGATGGACGGAGTGCTGACAATGCAAACACTCCCCCCCAGTCTCAGATCTGGGTTTAATCCATCGTTCTAAATCAGTCTTGACCCTGTTCCTCATGGGAACAGTCCAGCCCGAACTACCAGGCCAGGTCCTCTCTGGACCGGAAACAAGCATCCTGGGACCGGTTTCGGGGTTTCACCCCTCATCAGCCAGGCTAGCTTGATTCCAGTGGCACAGTGAGCAAGGGACCCACGTCTGGGAATACCCTTCCCACTTAGGGCAACTTTAACAACACAAAAGGATGATGGACGGAGTGCTGACAATGCAAATACTCACCCCCAGTCACAGATCTGGGTTTAATCCATCGTTCTTTTCTCACCATGCCACCCCAGTTTGGACCCAGCCATATGCAAATCAGTCTTGACACTGTTCCTCATGGGAACAGTCCAGCCCGAACTGCCAGGCCAGGTCCTCTCTGGACCGGAAACAATCATCCTGGGACCGGTTTCGGGGTTTCACCTCTCATCAGCCAGGCTAGCTTGATTCCAGTGGCACAGTGAGCAAGGGACCCACGTCTGGGCATACCCGTCCCACTTAGGGCAACTTTAACAACACCAAAGGATGATGGACGGAGTGCTGACAATGCAAACACTCACCCCCAGTCACAGATCTGGGTTTAGTCCATCGTTCTTTTGCTCACCATGCCACCCCAGTTTGGACCCAGCCATATGCAAATCAGTCTTGACCCTGTTCCTCATGGGAACAGTCCAGCCCGAACTGCCAGGCCAGGTCCTCTCTGGACCGGAAACAAGCATCCTGGGACTGGTTTCGGGGTTTCACCCCTCATCAGCCAAGCTAGCTTGATTCCAGTGGCACAGTGAGCAAGGGACCCACGTCTGGGCATACCCTTCCCACTTAGGGCAACTTTAACAACACAAAAGGATGGATGGATGATGGACGGAGTGCTGACTATGCAAACACTCACCCCCAGTCACAGATCTGGGTTTAATCCATCATCTTTTGCTCACCATGCCACCCCAGTTTGGACCCAGCCATATGCAAATCAGTCTTGACCCTGTTCCTCATGGGAACAGTCCAGCCCGAACTGCCAGGCCAGGTCCTCTCTGGACCAGAAACAAGCATCCTGGGACCGGTTTCGGGGTTTCACCCCTCATCAGCCAGGCTAGCTTGATTCCAGTGGCACAGTGAGCAAGGGACCCACGTCTGGGCATACCCTTCCCACTTAGGGAAACTTTAACAACACAAAAGGATGATGGACGGAGTGCTGACAATGCAAACACTCACCCCCAGTCACAGATCTGGGTTTAATCCATCGTTTTTTTGCTCACCATGCCACCCCAGTTTGGACCCAGCCATATGCAAATCATTCTTGACCCTGTTCCTCATGGGAACAGTCCAGCCCGAACTGCCAAGCCAGGTCCTCTCTGGACCGGAAACAAGCATCCTGGGACCGGTTTCGGGCTTTCACCCCTCATCAGCCAGGCTAGCTTGATTACAGTGGCACAGTGAGCAAGGGACCCACGTCTGGGCATACCCTTCACACTTAGGGCAACTTTAACAACACAAAAGGATGGATGGATGATGGACGGAGTGCTGACTATGCAAACACTCACCCCCAGTCACAGATCTGGGTTTAATCCATCGTTCTTTTGCTCACCATGCCACCCCAGTTTGGACCCAGCCATATGCAAATCAGTCTTGACCCTGTTCCTCATGGGAACAGTCCAGCCCGAACTGCCAGGCCAGGTCCTCTCTGGACCGGAAACAAGCATCCTGGGACCGGTTTCGGGGTTTCATCCCTCATCAGCCAGGCTAGCTTGATTCCAGTGGCACAGTGAGCAAGGGACCCACGTCTGGGCATACCCTTCCCACTTAGGGCAACTTTAACAACACAAAAGGATGATGGACGGAGTGCTGACAATGCAAACACTCACCCCCAGTCACAGATCTGGGTTTAATCCATCGTTCTTTTGCTCACCATGCCACCCCAGTTTGGACCCAGCCATATGCAAATCAGTCTTGACCCTGTTCCTCATGAGAACAGTCCAGTCCGAACTACCAGGCCAGGTCCTCTCTGGACCGGAAACAAGCATCCTGGGACCGGTTTCGGGGTTTCACCCCTCATCAGCCAGGCTAGCTTGATTCCAGTGGCACAGTGAGTAAGGGACCCACGTCTGGGCATACCCTTCCCACTTAGGGCAACTTTAACAACACAAAAGGATGATGGATGGAGTGCTGACAATGCAAACACTCACCCCCAGTCACAGATCTGGGTTTAATCCATCGTTCTTTTGCTCACCATGCCACCCCAGTTTGGACCCAGCCATATGCAAATCAGTCTTGACCCTGTTCCTCATGGGAACAGTCCAGCCCGAACTGCCAGGCCAGGTCCTCTCTGGACCGGAAACAAGCATCCTGGGACCGGTTTCGGGGTTTCACCCCTCATCAGCCAGGCTAGCTTGATTCCAGTGGCACAGTGAGCAAGGGACCCACGTCTGGGCATACCCGTCCCACTTAGGGCAACTTTAACAACACCAAAGGATGATGGACGGAGTGCTGACAATGCAAACACTCACCCCCAGTCACAGATCTGGGTTTAGTCCATCGTTCTTTTGCTCACCATGCCACCCCAGTTTGGACCCAGCCATATGCAAATCAGTCTTGACCCTGTTCCTCATGGGAACAGTCCAGCCCGAACTGCCAGGCCAGGTCCTCTCTGGACCGGAAACAAGCATCCTGGGACTGGTTTCGGGGTTTCACTCCTCATCAGCCAGGCTAGCTTGATTCCAGTGGCACAGTGAGCAAGGGACCCACGTATGGGCATACCCTTCCCACTTAGGGCAACTTTAACAACACAAAAGGATGATGGACGGAGTGCTGACAATGCAAACACTCACCGCCAGTCACAGATCTGGGTTTAATCCATTGTTCTTTTGCTCACCATGCCACACCAGTTTGGACCCAGCCATATGCAAATCAGTCTTGACCCTGTTCCTCATGGGAACAGTCCAGCCCGAACTGCCAGGCCCTCTCTGGATCGGAAACAAGCATCCTGGGACCGGTTTCGGGGTTTCACCCCTCATCACGCAGGCTAGCTTGATTCCAGTGGCACAGTGAGCAAGGGACCCACGTCTGAGCATATCCTTCCCACTTAGGGCAACTTTAACAATACAAATTGATGGATGGATGATGGACAGAGTGCTGACAATGTAAACACTCACCCCCAGTCACAGATCTGGGTTTCATCCATCGTTCTTTTGCTCACCATGCCACCCCAGTTTGGACCCAGCCATATGCAAAACAGTCTTGACCCTGTTCCTCATGGGAACAGTCCAGCCCGAACTGCCAGGCCAGGTCCTCTCTGGACCGGAAACAAGCATCTTTGGACCGGTTTTGGGGTTTCACCCCTCATCAGCCAGGCTAGCTTGATTCCAGTGGCACAGTGAGCAAGGGACCCAAGTCTGGGCATACCCTTCCCACTTAGGGCAACTTTAACAACACAAAAGGATAATGACGGAGTGCTGACAATGCAAACACTCAACCCCAGTCACAGATCTGGGTTTAGTCCATCGTTCTTGTGCTCACCATGCCACCCCAGTTTGGACCCAGCCATATGCAAATCAGTCTTGACCCTGTTCCTCATGGGAACAGTCCAGCCCGAACTGCCAGGCCAGGTCCTCTCTGGACCGGAAACAAGCATCCTGGGACCGGTTTCGGGGTTTCACCCCTCATCAGCCAAGCTAGCTTGATTCCAGTGGCACAGTGAGCAAGGGACCCACGTCTGGGCATACCCTTCCCACTTAGGGCAACTTTAACAACACAAAAGGATGATGGACGGAGTGCTGACAATGCAAACACTCACCCCCAGTCACAGATCTGGGTTTAATCCATCGTTCTTTTGCTCACCATGCCACCCCAGTTTGGACCCAGCCATATGCAAATCAGTCTTGACCCTGTTCCTCATGGGAACAGTCCAGCCCGAACTGCTAGGCCAGGTCCTCTCTGGACCGGAAACAAGCATCCTGGGACCGGTTTCGGGGTTTCACCCCTCATCAGCCAGGCTAGCTTGATTCCACTGGCACAGTGAGCAAGGGACCCACGTCTGGGCATACCCTTCCCACTTAGTGCAACTTTAACATCACAAAAGGATGATGGACGGAGTGCTGACAATGCAAGCACTCACCCCCAGTCACAGATCTAGGTTTAATCCATCGTTCTTTTGCTCACCATGCCACCCCAGTTTGGACCCAGCCATATGCAAATCAGTCTTGACCCTGTTCCTCATGGGAACAGTCCAGCCCAAACTGCCAGGCCAGGTCCTCTCTGGACCGGAAACAAGCATCCTGGGACCGGTTTCGGGGTTTCACCCCTTATCAGCCAGGCTAGCTTGATTCCAGTGGCACAGTGAGCAAGGGACCCACGTCTGGGCATACCCTTCCCACTTAGGGCAACTTTAACAACACAAAAGGATGATGGACGGAGTGCTGACAATGCAAACACTCACCCCCAGTCACAGATCTGGGTTTAATCCATCGCTCTTTTGCTCACCATGCCACCCCAGTTTGGACCCAGCCATATGCAAATCAGTCTTGACCCTGTTCCTCATGGGAACAGTCCAGCCCGAACTGCCAGGCCAGGTCCTCTCTGGACCGGAAACAAGCATCCTGGGACCGGTTTCGGGGTTTCACCCCTCATCAGCCAGGCTAGCTTGATTCCAGTGGCACAGTGAGCAAGGGACCCACGTCTGGGCATACCCTTCCCACTTAGGGCAACTTTAACAACACAAAAGGATGATGGACGGAGTGCTGACAATGCAAACACTCCCCCCCAGTCTCAGATCTGGGTTTAATCCATCGTTCTAAATCAGTCTTGACCCTGTTCCTCATGGGAACAGTCCAGCCCGAACTACCAGGCCAGGTCCTCTCTGGACCGGAAACAAGCATCCTGGGACCGGTTTCGGGGTTTCACCCCTCATCAGCCAGGCTAGCTTGATTCCAGTGGCACAGTGAGCAAGGGACCCACGTCTGGGAATACCCTTCCCACTTAGGGCAACTTTAACAACACAAAAGGATGATGGACGGAGTGCTGACAATGCAAATACTCACCCCCAGTCACAGATCTGGGTTTAATCCATCGTTCTTTTCTCACCATGCCACCCCAGTTTGGACCCAGCCATATGCAAATCAGTCTTGACACTGTTCCTCATGGGAACAGTCCAGCCCGAACTGCCAGGCCAGGTCCTCTCTGGACCGGAAACAATCATCCTGGGACCGGTTTCGGGGTTTCACCTCTCATCAGCCAGGCTAGCTTGATTCCAGTGGCACAGTGAGCAAGGGACCCACGTCTGGGCATACCCGTCCCACTTAGGGCAACTTTAACAACACCAAAGGATGATGGACGGAGTGCTGACAATGCAAACACTCACCCCCAGTCACAGATCTGGGTTTAGTCCATCGTTCTTTTGCTCACCATGCCACCCCAGTTTGGACCCAGCCATATGCAAATCAGTCTTGACCCTGTTCCTCATGGGAACAGTCCAGCCCGAACTGCCAGGCCAGGTCCTCTCTGGACCGGAAACAAGCATCCTGGGACTGGTTTCGGGGTTTCACCCCTCATCAGCCAAGCTAGCTTGATTCCAGTGGCACAGTGAGCAAGGGACCCACGTCTGGGCATACCCTTCCCACTTAGGGCAACTTTAACAACACAAAAGGATGATGGACGGAGTGCTGACAATGCAAACACTCACCCCCAGTCACAGATCTGGGTTTAATCCATCGTTCTTTTGCTCACCATGCCACCCCAGTTTGGACCCAGCCATATGCAAATCAGTCTTGACCCTGTTCCTCATGGGAACAGTCCAGCCCGAACTGCTAGGCCAGGTCCTCTCTGGACCGGAAACAAGCATCCTGGGACCGGTTTCGGGGTTTCACCCCTCATCAGCCAGGCTAGCTTGATTCCAGTGGCACAGTGAGCAAGGGACCCACGTCTGGGCATACCCTTCCCACTTAGTGCAACTTTAACATCACAAAAGGATGATGGACGGAGTGCTGACAATGCAAGCACTCACCCCCAGTCACAGATCTAGGTTTAATCCATCGTTCTTTTGCTCACCATGCCACCCCAGTTTGGACCCAGCCATATGCAAATCAGTCTTGACCCTGTTCCTCATGGGAACAGTCCAGCCCAAACTACCAGGCCAGGTCCTCTCTGGACCGGAAACAAGCATCCTGGGACCGGTTTCGGGGTTTCACCCCTCATCAGCCAGGCTAGCTTGATTCCAGTGGCACAGTGAGCAAGGGACCCACGTCTGGGCATACCCTTCCCACTTAGGGCAACTTTAACAACACAAAAGGATGATGGACGGAGTGCTGACAATGCAAACACTCACCCCCAGTCACAGATCTGGGTTTAATCCATCGTTCTTTTACTCACCATGCCACCCCAGTTTGGACCCAGCCATATGCAAATCAGTCTTGACCCTGTTCCTCATGGGAACAGTCCAGCCCGAACTGCCAGGCCAGGTCCTCTCTGGACCGGAAACAAGCATCCTGGGACCGGTTTCGGGGTTTCACCCCTCATCAGCCAGGCTAGCTTGATTCCAGTGGCACAGTGAGCAAGGGACCCACGTCTGGGCATACCCTTCCCACTTAGGGCAACTTTAACAACACAAAAGGATGATGGACGGAGTGCTGACAATGCAAACACTCCCCCCCAGTCACAGATCTGGGTTTAATCCATCGTTCTTTGGTTCACCATGCCACCCCAGTTTGGACCCAGCCATATGCAAATCAGTCTTGACCCTGTTCCTCATGGGAACAGTCCAGCCCGAACTACCAGGCCAGGTCCTCTCTGGACCGGAAACAAGCATCCTGGGACCGGTTTTGGGGTTTCACCCCTCATCAGCCAGGCTAGCTTGATTCCAGTGGCACAGTGAGCAAGGGACCCACGTCTGGGAATACCCTTCCCACTTAGGGCAACTTTAACAACACAAAAGGATGATGGACGGAGTGCTGACAATGCAAATACTCACCCCCAGTCACAGATCTGGGTTTAATCCATCGTTCTTTTGCTCACCAATGCCACCCCAGTTTGGACCCAGCCATATGCAAATCAGTCTTGACCCTGTTCCTCATGGGAACAGTCCAGCCCGAACTGCCAGGCCAGGTCCTCTCTGGACCGGAAACAAACATCCTAGGACCGGTTTCGGGGTTTCACCCCTCATCAGCCAGGCTAGCTTGATTCCAGTGGCACAGTGAGCAAGGGACCCACGTCTGGGCATACCCGTCCCACTTAGGGCAACTTTAACAACACAAAAGGATGATGGACGGAGTGCTGACAATGCAAACACTCACCCCCAGTCACAGATCTGGGTTTAATCCATCATGCTTTTGCTCACCATGCCACACCAGTTTGGACCCAGCCATATGCAAATCAGTCTTGACCCTGTTCCTCATGGGAACAGTCCAGCCCGAACTGCCAGGTCCTCTCTGGACCGGAAACAAGCATCCTGGGACCGGTTTCGGGGTTTCACCCCTCATCAGCCAGGCTAGCTTGATTCCACTGGCACAGTGAGCAAGGGACCCACGTCTGGGCATATCCTTCCCACTTAGGGCAACTTTAACAACACAAAAGGATGGATGGATGATGGACGGAGTGCTGACAATGTAAACACTCACCCCCAGTCACAGATCTGGGTTTAATCCATCGTTCTTTTGCTCACCATGCCTCCCCAGTTTGGACCCAGCCATATGCAAAACAGTCTTGACCCTGTTCCTCATGGGAACAGTCCAGCCCGAACTGCCAGGCCAGGTCCTCTCTGGACCGGAAACAAGCATCCTTGGACCGGTTTTGGGGTTTCACCCCTCATCAGCCAGGCTAGCTTGATTCCAGTGGCACAGTGAGCAAGGGACCCACGTCTGGGCATACCCTTCCCACTTAGGGCAACTTTAACAACACAAAAGGATACTGGACGGAGTGCTGACAATGCAAACACTCACCCCCAGTCACAGATCTGGGTTTAATCCATCGTTCTTTTGCTCACCATGCCACCCCAGTTTGGACCCAGCCATATGCAAATCAGTCTTGACCCTGTTCCTCATGGGAACAGTCCAGCCCGAACTGCCAGGCCAGGTCCTCTCTGGACCGGAAACAAGCATCCTGGGACCGGTTTCGGGGTTTCACCCCTCATCAGCCAGGCTAGCTTGATTCCAGTGGCACAGTGAGCAAGGGACCCACGTCTGGGCATACCCTTCCCACTTAGGGCAACTTTAACAACACAAAAGGATGATGGACGGAGTGCTGACAATGCAAACACTCACCCCCTGTCACAGATCTGGGTTTTTATCCATTGTTCTTTTGCTCACCATGCCACCCCAGTTTGGACCCAGCCATATGCAAATCAGTCTTGACCCTGTTCCTCATGGGAACAGTCCAGCCCGAACTGCCAGGCCAGGTCCTCTCTGGACCGAAAACAAGCATCCTGGGACCGGTTTCGGGGTTTCACCCCTTATCAGCCAGGCTAGCTTGATTCCAGTGGCACAGTGAGCAAGGGACCCACGTCTGGGCATACCCTTCCCACTTAGTGCAACTTTAACAACACAAAAGGATGATGGACGGAGTGCTGACAATGCAAGCACTCACCCCCAGTCACAGATCTGGGTTTAATCCATTGTTCTTTTGCTCACCATGCCACCCCAGTTTGGACCCAGCCATTTGCAAATCAGTCTTGACCCTGTTCCTCATGGGAACAGTCCAGCCCAAACTGCCAGGCCAGGTCCTCTCTGGACCGGAAACAAGCATCCTGGGACCGGTTTCGGGGTTTCACCCCTCATCAGCCAGGCTAGCTTGATTCCAGTGGCACAGTGAGCAAGGGACCCACGTCTGGGTATATCCTTCCCACTTAGGGCAACTTTAACAACACAAAAGGATGATGGATGGAGTGCTGACAATGCAAACACTCACCCCCAGTCACAGATCTGGGTTTAATCCATCGTTCTTTTGCTCACCATGCCACCCCAGTTTAGACCAAGCCATATGCAAATCAGTCTTGACCCTGTTCCTCATGGGAACAGTCCAGCCCGAACTGCCAGGCCAGGTCCTCTCTGGACCGGAAACAAGCATCCTGGGACCGGTTTCGTGGTTTCACCCCTCATCAGCCAGGCTAGCTTGATTCCAGTGGCACAGTGAGCAAGGGACCCACGTCTGGGCATACCCGTCCCACTTAGGGCAACTTTAACAACAGAAAAGGATGATGGACGGAGTGCTGACAATGCAAACACTCACCCCCAGTCACAGATCTGGGTTTAATCCATCGTTCTTTTGTTCACCATGCCACCGCAGTGTGGACCCAGCCATATGCAAATCAGTCTTGACCCTGTTCCTCATGGGAACAGTCCAGCCCGAACTACCAGGCCAGGTCCTCTCTGGACCGGAAAAAAGCATCCTGGGACCGGTTTCGGGGTTTCACCCCTCATCAGCCAGGCTAGCTTGATTCCAGTGGCACAGTGAGCAAGGGACCCACGTCTGGGCATACCCTTCCCACTTAGGGCAACTATAACAACACAAAAGGATGATGGACGGAGTGCTGACAATGCAAACACTCACCCCCAGTCACAGATCTGGGTTTAATCCATCGTTCTTTTGCTCACCATGCCACCCCAGTTTGGACCCAGCCATATGCAAATCAGTCTTGACCCTGTTCCTCATGGGAACAGTCCAGCCCGAACTGCCAGGCCAGGTCCTCTCTGGACCGGAAACAAGCATCCTGGGACCGGTTTCGGGGTTTCACCCCTCATCAGCCAGGCTAGCTTGATTCCAGTGGCACAGTGAGCAAGGGACCCACGTCTGGGCATACCCTTCCCACTTAGGGCAACTTTAACAACACAAAAGGATGGATGGATGATGAACGGAGTGCTGACTATGCAAACACTCACCCCCAGTCACAGATCTGGGTTTAATCCATCGTTCTTTTGCTCACCATGCCACCCCAGTTTGGACCCAGCCATATGCAAATCAGTCTTGACCCTGTTCCTCATGGGAACAGTCCAGCCCGAACTGCCAGGTCAGGTCCTCTCTGGACCGGAAACAAGCATCCTGGGACCGGTTTCGGGGTTTCACCCCTCATCAGCCAGGCTAGCTTGATTCCAGTGGCACAGTGAGCAAGTGACCCACGTCTGGGCATACCCTTACCACTTAGGGCAACTTTAACAACACAAAAGGATGATGGACGGAGTGCTGACAATGCAAACACTCACCCCCAGTCACAGATCTGGGTTTAATCCATCGTTCTTTTGCTCACCATGCCACCCCAGTTTGGACCCAGCCATATGCAAATCAGTATTGACCCTGTTCCTCATGGGAACAGTCCAGCCCGAACTGCCACGCCAGGTCCTCTCTGGACCAGAAACAAGCATCCTGGGACCGGTTTCGGGGTTTCACCCCTCATCAGCCAGGCTAGCTTGATTCCAGTGGCACAGTGAGCAAGGGACCCACGTCTGGGCATACCCTTCCCACTTAGGGCAACTTTAACAACACAAAAGGCTGGATGGATGATGGACGGAGTGCTGACTATGCAAACACTCACCCCCAGTCACAGATCTGGGTTTAATCCATCATCTTTTGCTCACCATGCCACCCCAGTTTGGACCCAGCCATATGCAAATCAGTCTTGACCCTGTTCCTCATGGGAACAGTCCAGCCCGAACTGCCAGGCCAGGTCCTCTCTGGACCAGAAACAAGCATCCTGGGACCGGTTTCGGGGTTTCACCCCTCATCAGCCAGGCTAGCTTGATTCCAGTGGCACAGTGAGCAAGGGACCCACGTCTGGGCATACCCTTCCCACTTAGGG
Organism: Pleurodeles waltl; assembly: GCF_031143425.1. Taxonomy (NCBI): domain Eukaryota; kingdom Metazoa; phylum Chordata; class Amphibia; order Caudata; family Salamandridae; genus Pleurodeles; species Pleurodeles waltl. Next base: position 283,110 of record NW_027149811.1, on the reverse strand, counting down.
AAACTTTAACAACACAAAAGGATGATGGACGGAGTGCTGACAATGCAAACACTCACCCCCAGTGACAGATCTGGGTTTAATCCATCGTTTTTTTGCTCACCATGCCACCCCAGTTTGGACCCAGCCATATGCAAATCATTCTTGACCCTGTTCCTCATGGGAACAGTCCAGCCCGAACTGCCAAGCCAGGTCCTCTCTGGACCGGAAACAAGCATCCTGGGACCGGTTTCGGGCTTTCACCCCTCATCAGCCAGGCTAGCTTGATTCCAGTGGCACAGTGAGCAAGGGACCCACGTCTGGGCATACCCTTCACACTTAGGGCAACTTTAACAACACAAAAGGATGGATGGATGATGGACGGAGTGCTGACTATGCAAACACTCACCCCCAGTCACAGATCTGGGTTTAATCCATCGTTCTTTTGCTCACCATGCCACCCCAGTTTGGACCAAGCCATATGCAAATCAGTCTTGACCCTGTTCCTCATGGGAACAGTCCAGCCCGAACTGCCAGGCCAGGTCCTCTCTGGACCGGAAACAAGCATCCTGGGACCGGTTTCGGGGATTCATCCCTCATCAGCCAGGCTAGCTTGATTCCAGTGGCACAGTGAGCAAGGGACCCACGTCTGGGCATACCCTTCCCACTTAGGGCAACTTTAACAACACAAAAGGATGATGGACGGAGTGCTGACAATGCAAACACTCACCCCCAGTCACAGATCTGGGTTTAATCCATCGTTCTTTTGCTCACCATGCCACCCCAGTTTGGACCCAGCCATATGCAAATCAGTCTTGACCCTGTTCCTCATGAGAACAGTCCAGTCCGAACTACCAGGCCAGGTCCTCTCTGGACCGGAAACAAGCATCCTGGGACCGGTTTCGGGGTTTCACCCCTCATCAGCCAGGCTAGCTTGATTCCAGTGGCACAGTGAGTAAGGGACCCACGTCTGGGCATACCCTTCCCACTTAGGGCAACTTTAACAACACAAAAGGATGATGGATGGAGTGCTGACAATGCAAACACTCACCCCCAGTCACAGATCTGGGTTTAATCCATTGTTCTTTTGCTCACCATGCCACCCCAGTTTGGACCCAGCCATATGCAAATCAGTCTTGACCCTGTTCCTCATGGGAACAGTCCAGCCCGAACTGCCAGGCCAGGTCCTCTCTGGACCGGAAACAAGCATCCTGGGACCGGTTTCGGGGTTTCACCCCTCATCAGCCAGGCTAGCTTGATTCCAGTGGCACAGTGAGCAAGGGACCCACGTCTGGGCATACCCTTCCCACTTAGGGAAACTTTAACAACACAAAAGGATGATGGACGGAGTGCTGACAATGCAAACACTCACCCCCAGTGACAGATCTGGGTTTAATCCATCGTTTTTTTGCTCACCATGCCACCCCATTTTGGACCCAGCCATATGCAAATCATTCTTGACCCTGTTCCTCATGGGAACAGTCCAGCCCGAACTGCCAAGCCAGGTCCTCTCTGGACCGGAAACAAGCATCCTGGGACCGGTTTCGGGCTTTCACCCCTCATCAGCCAGGCTAGCTTGATTCCAGTGGCACAGTGAGCAAGGGACCCACGTCTGGGCATACCCTTCACACTTAGGGCAACTTTAACAACACAAAAGGATGGATGGATGATGGACGGAGTGCTGACTATGCAAACACTCACCCCCAGTCACAGATCTGGGTTTAATCCATCGTTCTTTTGCTCACCATGCCACCCCAGTTTGGACCAAGCCATATGCAAATCAGTCTTGACCCTGTTCCTCATGGGAACAGTCCAGCCCGAACTGCCAGGCCAGGTCCTCTCTGGACCGGAAACAAGCATCCTGGGACCGGTTTCGGGGATTCATCCCTCATCAGCCAGGCTAGCTTGATTCCAGTGGCACAGTGAGCAAGGGACCCACGTCTGGGCATACCCTTCCCACTTAGGGCAACTTTAACAACACAAAAGGATGATGGACGGAGTGCTGACAATGCAAACACTCACCCCCAGTCACAGATCTGGGTTTAATCCATCGTTCTTTTGCTCACCATGCCACCCCAGTTTGGACCCAGCCATATGCAAATCAGTCTTGACCCTGTTCCTCATGAGAACAGTCCAGTCCGAACTACCAGGCCAGGTCCTCTCTGGACCGGAAACAAGCATCCTGGGACCGGTTTCGGGGTTTCACCCCTCATCAGCCAGGCTAGCTTGATTCCAGTGGCACAGTGAGTAAGGGACCCACGTCTGGGCATACCCTTCCCACTTAGGGCAACTTTAACAACACAAAAGGATGATGGATGGAGTGCTGACAATGCAAACACTCACCCCCAGTCACAGATCTGGGTTTAATCCATTGTTCTTTTGCTCACCATGCCACCCCAGTTTGGACCCAGCCATATGCAAATCAGTCTTGACCCTGTTCCTCATGGGAACAGTCCAGCCCGAACTGCCAGGCCAGGTCCTCTCTGGACCGGAAACAAGCATCCTGGGACCGGTTTCGGGGTTTCACCCCTCATCAGCCAGGCTAGCTTGATTCCAGTGGCACAGTGAGCAAGGGACCCACGTCTGGGCATACCCTTCCCACTTAGGGCAACTTTAACAACACAAAAGGATGATGGACGGAGTGCTGACAATGCAAACACTCACCCCCAGTCACAGATCTGGGTTTAATCCATCGTTCTTTTGCTCACCATGCCAACCCAGTTTGGACCCAGCCATATGCAAATCAGTCTTGACCCTGTTCCTCATGGGAACAGTCCAGCCCGAACTGCTAGGCCAGGTCCTCTCTGGACCGGAAAGAAGCATCCTGTGACCGGTTTCGGGGTTTCACCCATCATCAGCCAGGCTAGCTTGATTCCAGTGGCACAGTGAGCAAGGGACCCACGTCTGGGCATACCCGTCCCACTTAGGGCAACTTTAACAACACAAAAGGATGATGGACGGAGTGCTGACAATGCAAACACTCACCCCCAGTCACAGATCTGGGTTTAATCCATCATGCTTTTGCTCACCATGCCACACCACTTTGGACCCAGCCATATGCAAATCAGTCTTGACCCTGTTCCTCATGGGAACAGTCCTGCCCGAACTGCCAGGCCAGGTCCTCTCTGGACCGGAAACAAGCATCCTGGGACCGGTTTCGGGGTTTCACCCCTCATCAGCCAGGCTAGCTTGATTCCACTGGCACAGTGAGCAAGGAACCCACGTCTGGGCATATCCTTCCCACTTAGGGCAACTTTAACAACACAAAAGGATGGATGGATGATGGACGGAGTGCTGACAATGTAAACACTCACCCCCAGTCACAGATCTGGGTTTAATCCATCGTTCTTTTGCTCACCATGCCACCCCAGTTTGGACCCAGCCATATGCAAAACAGTCTTGACCCTGTTCCTCATGGGAACAGTCCAGCCCGAACTGCCAGGCCAGGTCCTCTCTGGACCTGAAACAAGCATCCTTGGACAGGTTTTGGTGTTTCACCCCTCATCAGCCAGGCTAGCTTGATTCCAGTGGCACAGTGAGCAAGGGACCCACGTCTGGGCATACCCTTCCCACTTAGGGCAACTTTAACAACACAAAAGGATACTGGACGGAGTGCTGACAATGCAAACACTCACCCCCAGTCACAGATCTGGGTTTAATCCATCGTTCTTTTGCTCACCATGCCACCCCAGTTTGGACCAAGCCATATGCAAATCAGTCTTGACCCTGTTCCTCATGGGAACAGTCCAGCCCGAACTGCCAGGCCAGGTCCTCTCTGGACCGGAAACAAGCATCCTGGGACCGGTTTCGGGGTTTCACCCCTCATCAGCCAGGCTAGCTTGATTCCAGTGGCACAGTGAGCAAGGGACCCACGTCTGGGCATACCCTTCCCAATAAGGGCAACTTTAACAACACAAAAGGATGATGGACGGAGTGCTGACAATGCAAACACTCACCCCCTGTCACAGATCTGGGTTTTTATCCATTGTTCTTTTGCTCACCATGCCACCCCAGTTTAGACCCAGCCATATGCACATCAGTCTTGACCCTGGTCCTCATGGGAACAGTCCAGCCCGAACTTCCAGGCCAGGTCCTCTCTGGACCGGAAACAAGCATCCTGGGACCGGTTTCGGGGTTTCACCCCTCATCAGCCAGGCTAGCTTGATTCCAGTGGCACAGTGAGCAAGGGACCCACGTCTGGGCATACCCTTACCACTTAGTGCAACTTTAGCAACACAAAAGGATGATGGACGGAGTGCTGACAATGCAAACACTCACCCCCAGTCACAGATCTGGGTTTAATCCATCGTTCTTTTGCTCACCATGCCACCCCAGTTTGGACCCAGCCATATGCAAATTAGTCTTGACCCTGTTCCTCATGGGAACAGTCCAGCCCGAACTGCCAGGCCAGGTCCTCTCTGGATCGGAAACAAGCATCCTGGGACCGGTTTCGGGGTTTCACCCCTCATCAGCCAGGCTAGCTTGATTCCAGTGGCACAGTGAGCAAGGGACCCACGTCTGGGCATACCCTTCCCACTTAGGGCAACTTTAAGAACACAAAAGGATGATGGACGGAGTGCTGACAATGCAAACACTCACCCCCAGTCACAGATCTGGGTTTAATCCATCGTTCTTTTGCTCACCATGCCACCCCAGTTTGGACCCAGCCATATGCAAATCAGTCTTGACCCTGTTCCTCATGGGAACAGTCCAGCCCGAACTGCCAGGCCAGGTCCTCTCTGGACCGGAAACAAGTATCATGGGACCGGTTTCGGGGTTTCACCCCTCATCAGCCATGCTAGCTTGATTCCAGTGGCATAGTGAGCAAGGGACCCACGTCTGGGCATACCCTTCCCACTTAGGGCAACTTTAACAACACAAAAGGATGGATGGATGATGGACCGAGTGCTGACTATGCAAACACTCACCCCCAGTCACAGATCTGGGTTTAATCCATCGTTCTTTTGCTCACCATGACACCCCAGTTTGGACCCAGCCATATGCAAATCAGTCTTGACCCTGTTCCTCATGGGAACAGTCCAGCCCGAACTGCCAGGCCAGGTCCTCTCTGGACCGGAAACAAGCATCCTGGGACCGGTTTCGGGGTTTCACCCCTCATCAGCCAGGCTAGCTTGATTCCAGTGGCACAGTGAGCAAGGGACCCACGTCTGGGTACACCCTTCCCACTTAGGGCAACTTTAACAACACAAAAGGATGATGGACGGAGTGCTGACAATGCAAACACTCACCCCCAGTCACTAATCTGGGTTTAATCCATCATTCTTTTGCTCACCATGCCACCCCAGTTTGGACCCAGCCATATGCAAATCAGTCTTTTCCCTGTTCCTCATGGGAACAGTCCAGCCCGAACTGCCAGGCCAGCTCCTCTCTGGACCGGAAACAAGCATCCTGGGACCGGTTTCGGGGTTTCACCCCTCATCAGCCAGGCTAGCTTGATTCCAGTGGCACAGTGAGCAAGGGACCCACGTCTGGGCATACCCTTCCTACTTAGTGCAACTTTAACAACACAAAAGGATGATGGACGGAGTGCTGACTATGCAAACACTCACCCCCAGTCACAGATCTGGGTTTAATCCATCGTTCTTTTACTCACCATGCCACCCCAGTTTGGACCCAGCCATATGCAAATCAGTCTTGACCCTGTTCCTCATGGGAACAGTCCAGCCCAAACTGCCAGGCCAGGTCCTCTCTGGACCGGAAACAAGCATCCTGGGACCGGTTTCGGGGTTTCACCCCTCATCAGCCAGGCTAGCTTGATTCCAGTGGCACAGTGAGCAAGGGACCCACGTCTGGGCATACCCTTCCCAATAAGGGCAACTTTAACAACACAAAAGGATGATGGACGGAGTGCTGACAATGCAAACACTCACCCCCTGTCACAGATCTGGGTTTTTATCCATTGTTCTTTTGCTCACCATGCCACCCCAGTTTAGACCCAGCCATATGCACATCAGTCTTGACCCTGTTCCTCATGGGAACAGTCCAGCCCGAACTTCCAGGCCAGGTCCTCTCTGGACCGGAAACAAGCATCCTGGGACCGGTTTCGGGGTTTCACCCCTCATCAGCCAGGCTAGCTTGATTCCAGTGGCACAGTGAGCAAGGGACCCACGTCTGGGCATACCCTTACCACTTAGTGCAACTTTAGCAACACAAAAGGATGATGGACGGAGTGCTGACAATGCAAACACTCACCCCCAGTCACAGATCTGGGTTTAATCCATCGTTCTTTTGCTCTCCATGCCACCCCAGTTTGGACCCAGCCATATGCAAATTAGTCTTGACCCTGTTCCTCATGGGAACAGTCCAGCCCGAACTGCCAGGCCAGGTCCTCTCTGGACCGGAAACAAGCATCCTGGGACCGGTTTCGGGGTTTCACCCCTCATCAGCCAGGCTAGCTTGATTCCAGTGGCACAGTGAGCAAGGGACCCACGTCTGGGCATACCCTTCCCACTTAGGGCAACTTTAAGAACACAAAAGGATGATGGACGGAGTGCTGACAATGCAAACACTCACCCCCAGTCACAGATGTGGGTTTAATCCATCGTTCTTTTGCTCACCATGCCACCCCAGTTTGGACCCAGCCATATGCAAATCAGTCTTGACCCTGTTCCTCATGGGAACAGTCCAGCCCGAACTGCCAGGCCAGGTCCTCTCTGGACCGGAAACAAGTATCATGGGACCGGTTTCGGGGTTTCACCCCTCATCAGCCATGCTAGCTTGATTCCAGTGGCATAGTGAGCAAGGGACCCACGTCTGGGCATACCCTTCCCACTTAGGGCAACTTTAACAACACAAAAGGATGGATGGATGATGGACCGAGTGCTGACTATGCAAACACTCACCCCCAGTCACAGATCTGGGTTTAATCCATCGTTCTTTTGCTCACCATGCCACCCCAGTTTGGACCCAGCCATATGCAAATCAGTCTTGACCCTGTTCCTCATGGGAACAGTCCAGCCCGAACTGCCAGGCCAGGTCCTCTCTGGACCGGAAACAAGCATCCTGGGACCGGTTTCGGGGTTTCACCCCTCATCAGCCAGGCTAGCTTGATTCCAGTGGCACAGTGAGCAAGGGACCCACGTCTGGGTACACCCTTCCCACTTAGGGCAACTTTAACAACACAAAAGGATGATGGACGGAGTGCTGACAATGCAAACACTCACCCCCAGTCACAAATCTGGGTTTAATCCATCATTCTTTTGCTCACCATGCCACCCCAGTTTGGACCCAGCCATATGCAAATCAGTCTTTTCCCTGTTCCTCATGGGAACAGTCCAGCCCGAACTGCCAGGCCAGCTCCTCTCTGGACCGGAAACAAGCATCCTGGGACCGGTTTCGGGGTTTCACCCCTCATCAGCCAGGCTAGCTTGATTCCAGTGGCACAGTGAGCAAGGGACCCACGTCTGGGCATACCCTTCCTACTTAGTGCAACTTTAACAACACAAAAGGATGATGGACGGAGTGCTGACTATGCAAACACTCACCCCCAGTCACAGATCTGGGTTTAATCCATCGTTCTTTTACTCACCATGCCACCCCAGTTTGGACCCAGCCATATGCAAATCAGTCTTGACCCTGTTCCTCATGGGAACAGTCCAGCCCAAACTGCCAGGCCAGGTCCTCTCTGGACCGGAAACAAGCATCCTGGGACCGGTTTTGGGGTTTCACCCCTCATCAGCCAGGCTAGCTTGATTCCAGTGGCACAGTGAGCAAGGGACCCACGTCTGGGCATACCCTTCCCACTTAGGGCAACTTTAACCACACAAAAGGATGATGGACGGAGTGCTGACAATGCAAACACTCACCCCCAGTCACAGATCTGGGTTTAATCCATCGTTCTTTTGCTCACCATGCCACCCCAGTTTGGACCCAGCCATATGCAAATCAGTCTTTTCCCTGTTCCTCATGGGAACAGTCCAACCCGAACTGCCAGGCCAGGTCCTCTCTGGACTGGAAACAAGCATCCTGGGACCGGTTTCGGGGTTTCACCCCTCATCAGCCAGGCTAGCTTGATTCCAGTGGCACAGTGAGCAAGGGACCCACGTTTGGTCATACCCTTCCCACTTAGGGCAACTTTAACAACACAAAAGGATGAATGGATGATGGACGGAGTGCTGACTATACAAACACTCACCTCCAGTCATAGATCTGGGTTTAATCCATAGTTCTTTTGCTCACCATGCCACCCCAGTTTGGACCCAGCCATATGCAAATCAGTCTTGACCCTGTTCCTCATGGGAACAGTCCAGCCTAAACTGCCAGGCAGGTCCTCTCTGGACCGGAAACAAGCATCCTGGGACCGGTTTCGGGGTTTCACCCTTCATCAGCCAGGCTAGCTTGATTCCAGTGGCACAGTGAGCAAGGGACCCACGTCTGGGCATACCCTTCCCACTTAGGGAAACTTTAACAACACAAAAGGATGATGGACGGAGAGCTGACAATGCAAACACTCACCCCCAGTCACAGATCTGGGTTTAATCCATCGTTTTTTTGCTCACCATGCCACCCCAGTTTGGACCCAGCCATATGCAAATCAGTCTTGACCCTGTTCCTCATGGGAACAGTCCAGCCCGAACTGCCCGGCCAGGTCCTCTCTGGACCGGAAACAAGCATCCTGGGACCGGTTTCGGGGTTTCACCCCTCATCAGCCAGGCTAGCTTGATTCCAGTGGCACAGTGAGCAAGGGACCCACGTCTGGGCATACCCTTCCCACTTAGGGCAACTTTAACAACACAAAAGGATGGATGGATGATGGACGGAGTGCTGACTATGCAAACACTCACCCCCAGTCACAGATCTGGGTTTAATCCATCGTTCTTTTGCTCACCATGCCACCCCAGTTTGGACCCAGCCATATGCAAATCAGTCTTGACCCTGTTCCTCATGGGAACAGTCCAGCCCGAACTGCCAGGCCAGGTCCTCTCTGGACCGGAAACAAGCATCCTGGGACCGGTTTCGGGGTTTCACCCCTCATCAGCCAGGCTAGCTTGATTCCAGTGGCACAGTGAGCAAGGGACCCACATCTGGGCATACCCTTCCCACTTAGGGCAACTTTAACAACACAAAAGGATGATGGACGGAGTGCTGACAATGCAAACACTCACCCCCCAGTCACAGATCTGGGTTTAATTCATCGTTCTTTTGCTCACCATGCCACCCCAATTTGGACCCAGCAATATGCAAATCAGTCTTGACCCTGTTCCTCATGGGAACAGTCCAGCCCGAACTGCCAGGCCAGGTCCTCTTTGGACCGGAAACAAGCATCCTGGGACCGGTTTCGGGGTTTCACCCCTCATCAGCCAGGCTAGCTTGATTCCAGTGGCACAGTGAGCAAGGGACCCACGTCTGGGCATACCCTTCCTACTTAGTGCAACTTTAACAACACAAAAGGATGATGGACGGAGTGCTGACAATGCAATCACTCACCCCCAGTCACAGATCTGTGTTTAATCTATCGTTCTTTTGCTCACCATGCCACCCCAGTTTGGACCCAGCCATATGCAAATCAGTCTTGACCCTGTTCCTCATGGGAACAGTCCAGCCCGAACTGCCAGGCCAGGTCCTCTCTGGACCGGAAACAAGCATCCTGGGACCGGTTTCGGGGTTTCACCCCTCATCAGCCAGGCTAGCTTGATTCCAGTGGCACAGTGAGCAAGGGACCCACGTCTGGGCATACCCTTCCCACTTAGGGCAACTTTAACAACACAAAAGGATGATGGACGGAGTGCTGACAATGCAAACACTCACCCCCAGTCACAGATCTGGGTTTAATCCATTGTTGTTTTGCTCACCATGCCACCCCAGTTTGGACCCAGCCATATGCAAATCAGTCTTGACCCTGTTCCTCATGGGAACAGTCCAGCCCGAACTACCAGGCCAGGTCCTCTCTGGACCGGAAACAAGCATCCTGGGACCGGTTTCGGGGTTTCACCCCTCATCAGACAGGCTAGCTTGATTCCAGTGGCACAGTGAGCAAGGGACCCACGTCTGGGCATACCCTTCCCACTTAGGGCAACTTTAACAACACAAAAGGATGATGGATGGAGTGCTGACAATGCAAACACTCACCCCCAGTCACAGATCTGGGTTTAATCCATCGTTCTTTTGCTCACCATGCCACCCCAGTTTGGACCCAGCCATATGCAAATCAGTCTTGACCCTGTTCCTCATGGGAACAGTCCAGCCCGAACTGCCAGGCCAGGTCCTCTCTGGACCGGAAACAAGCATCCTGGGACCGGTTTCGGGGTTTCACCCCTCATCAGCCAGGCTAGCTTGATTCCAGTGGCACAGTGAGCAAGGGACCCACGTCTGGGTACACCCTTCCCACTTAGGGCAACTTTAACAACACAAAAGGATGATGGACGGAGTGCTGACAATGCAAACACTCACCCCCAGTCACAGATCTGGGTTTAATCCATCGTTCTTTTGCTCACCATGCCACCCCAGTTTGGACCCAGCCATATGCAAATCAGTTTTGACCCTGTTCCTCATGGGAACAGTACAGCCCGAATTGCCAGGCCAGGTCCTCTCTGGACCGGAAACAAGTATCCTGGGACCAGTTTCGGGTTTCACCCCTCATCAGCCAGGATAGCTTGATTCCAGTGGCACAGTGAGCAAGGGACCCACGTATGGGCATACCTTTCCCACTTAGGGCAACTTTAACAACAAAAAAGGATGGATGGATGATGGACGGAGTGCTGACTATGCAAACACTCACCCCCAGTCACAGATCTGGGTTTAATCCATCGTTCTTTTGCTCACCTTGCCACCCCAGTTTGGACCCAGCCATATGCAAATCAGTCTTGACCCTGTTCCTCATGGGAACAGTCCAGCCCGAACTGCCAGGCCAGGTCCTCTCTGGACCGGAAACAAGCATCCTGGGACCGGTTTCGGGGTTTCACCCCTCATCAGCCAGGCTAGCTTGATTCCAGTGGCATAGTGAGCAAGGGACCCACGTCTGGGCATACCCTTCCCACTTAGGGCAACTTTAACAACACAAAAGGATGATGGACGGAGTGCTGACAATGCAAACACTCACCCCCAGTCACAGATCTGGGTTTAATCCATCGTTCTTTTGCTCACCATGCCACCCCAGTTTGGACCCAGCCATATGCAAATCAGTCTTTTCCCTGTTCCTCATGGGAACAGTCCAGCCCGAACTGCCAGGCCAGGTCCTCTCTGGACCGGAAACAAGCATCCTGGGACCGGTTTTGGGGTTTCACCCCTCATCAGCCAGGCTAGCTTGATTCCAGTGGCACAGTGAGCAAGGGACCTACGTCTGGGCATACCCTTCCCACTTAGGGCAACTTTAACAACACAAAATGATGATGGACGGAGTGCTGACAATGCAAACACTCACCCCCAGTCACAGATTTGGGTTTAATCCATCGTTCTTTTGCTCACCATGCCACCCCAGTTTGGACCCAGCCATATGCAAATCAGTCTTGACCCTGTTCCTCATGGGAACAGTCCAGCCCGAACTACCAGGCCAGGTCCTCTCTGGACCGGAAACAAGCATCCTGGGACCGGTTTCGGGGTTTGACCCCTCATCAGACAGGCTAGCTTGATTCCAGTGGCACAGTGAGCAAGGGACCCACGTCTGGGCATACCCTTCCCACTTAGGGCAACTTTAACAACACAAAAGGATGAATGGATGATGGACGGAGTGCTGACTATGCAAACACTCACACCCAGTCACAGATCTGGGTTTAATCCATCGTTCTTTTGCTCACCATGCCACCCCAGTTTGGACCCAGCCATATGCAAATCAGTCTTGACCCTGTTCCTCATGGGAACAGTCCAGCCCGAACTGCCAGGCCAGGTCCTCTCTGGACCGGAAACAAGCATCCTGGGACCGGTTTCGGGGTTTCACCCCTCATCAGCCAGGCTAGCTTGATTCCAGTGGCACAGTGAGCAAGGGACCCACTTCTGGGCATACCCTTCCCACTTAGAGCAACTTTAACAACACAAAAGGATGATGGACGGAGTGCTGACAATGCAAACACTCACCCCTTAGTCACAGATCTGGGTTTAATCCATCGTTCTTTTGCTCACCATGCCACCCCAATTTGGACCCAGCCATATGCAAATCAGTCTTGACCCTGTTCCTCATGGGAACAGTCCAGCCCGAACTGCCAGGCCAGGTCCTCTCTGGACCGGAAACAAGCATCCTGGGACCGGTTTCGGGGTTTCACCCCTCATCAGCCAGGCTAGCTTGATTCCAGTGGCACAGTGAGCAAGGGACACACGTCCGGGCATACCCTTCCCACTTAGGGCAACTTTAACAACACAAAAGGATGATGGACGGAGTGCTGACAATGCAAACACTCACCCCCAGTCACAGATCTGGGTTTAATCCATCGTTCTTTTGCTCACCATGCCACCCCAGTTTGGACCCAGCCATATGCAAATCAGTCTTGACCCTGTTCCTCATGGGAACAGTCCAGCCCGAACTGCCAGGCCAGGTCCTCTCTGGACTGGAAACAAGCATCCTGGGACCGGTTTCGGGGTTTCACCCCTCATCAGCCAGGCTAGCTTGATTCCAGTGGCACAGTGAGCAAGGGACCCACGTCTGGGCATACCCTTCCCACTTAGGGCAACTTTAACAACACAAAATGATGATGGACGGAGTGCTGACAATGCAAACACTCACCCCCAGTCACAGATCTGAGTTTAATCCATCGTTCTTTTGCTCACCATGCCACCGCAGTTTGGACCCTGCCATATGCAAATTAGTCTTTTCCCTGTTCCTCATGGGAACAGTCCAGCCCGAACTGCCAGGGCAGGTCCTCTCTGGACCGGAAACAAGCATCCTGGGACCGGTTTTGGGGTTTCACCCCTCATCAGCCAGGCTAGCTTGATTCCAGTGGCACAGTGAGCAAGGGACCCACGTCTGGGCATACCCTTCCCACTTAGGGTAACTTTAACAACACAAAAGGATGATGGACGGAGTGCTGACAATGCAAACACTCACCCCCAGTCACAGATCTGGGTTTAATCCATCGTTCTTTTGCTCACCATGCCACCCCAGATTGGACCCAGCCATATGCAAATCAGTCTTGACCCTGTTCCTCATGGGAACAGTCCAGCCCGAACTGCCAGGCCAGGTCCTCTCTGGACCGGAAACAAGCATCCTGGGACCGGTTTTGGGGTTTCACCCCTCATCAGCCAGGCTAGCTTGATTCCAGTGGCACAGTGAGCAAGGGACCCACGTCTGGGCATACCCTTCCCACTTAGGGCAACTTTAACAACACAAAAGGATGATGGATGGAGTGCTGACAATGCAAACACTCACCCCCAGTCACAGATCTGGGTTTAATCCATCGTTCTTTTGCTCACCATGCCACCCCAGTTTGGACCCAGCCATATGCAAATCAGTCTTTTCCCTGTTCCTCATGGGAACAGTCCAGCCCGAACTGCCAGGCCAGGTCCTCTCTGGACCGGAAACAAGCATCCTGGGACCGGTTTCGGGGTTTCACCCCACATCAGCCAGGCTAGCTTGATTCCAGTGGCACAGTGAGCAAGGGACCCACGTTTGGGCATACCCTTCCCACTTAGGGCAACTTTAACAACACAAAAGGATGAATGGATGATGGACGGAGTGCTGACTATACAAACACTCACCTCCAGTCACAGATCTGGGTTTAATCCATAGTTCTTTTGCTCACCATGCCACCCCAGTTTGGACCCAGCCATATGCAAATCAGTCTTGACCCTGTTCCTCATGGGAACAGTCCAGCCCAAACTGCCAGGCCAGGTCCTCTCTGGACCGGAAACAAGCATCCTGGGACCGGTTTCATGGTTTCACCCCTCATTAGCCAGGCTAGCTTGATTCCAGTGGCACAGTGAGCAAGGGACCCACGTCTGGGCATACCCTTCCCACTTAGGGCAACTTTAACAACACAAAAGGATGATGGACGGAGTGCTGACAATGCAAACACTCACCCCCCAGTCACAGATCTGGGTTTAATCCATCGTTCTTTTACTCACCATGCCACCCCAATTTGGACCCAGCCATATGCAAATCAGTCTTGACCCTGTTCCTCATGGGAACAGTCCAGCCCGAACTGCCAGGCCAGGTCTTCTCTGGACCGGAAACAAGCATCCTGGGACCGGTTTCGGGGTTTCACCCCTCATCAGCCAGGCTAGCTTGATTCCAGTGGCACAGTGAGCAAGGGACCCACGTCTGGGCATACCCTTCCTTCTTAGTGCAACTTTAACAACACAAAAGGATGATGGACGGAGTGCTGACAATGCAATCACTCACCCCCAGTCTCAGATCTGGGTTTAATCCATCTTTCTTTTGCTCACCATGCCACCCCAGTTTGGACCCAGCCATATGCAAATCAGTCTTGACCCTGTTCCTCAAGGGAACAGTCCAGCCCGAACTGCCAGGCCAGGTCCTCTCTGGACCGGAAACAAGCATCCTGGGACCGGTTTGGGGTTTCACCCCTCATCCGCCAGGCTAGCTTGATTCCAGTGGCACAGTGAGCAAGGGACCCACGTCTGGGCATACCCTTCCCACTTAGGGCAACTTTAACAACACAAAAGGATGATGGACGGAGTGCTGACAATGCAAACACTCACCCCCAGTCACAGATCTGGGTTTAATCCATCGTTCTTTTGCTCACCATGCCACCCCAGTTTGGACCCAGCCATATGCAAATCAGTCTTCACCCTGTTCCTCATGGGAACAGTCCAGCCCGAACTGCCAGGCCAGGTCCTCTCTGGACCGGAAACAAGCATCCTGGGACCGGTTTCGGGGTTTCACCCCTCATCAGACAGGCTAGCTTGATTCCAGTGGCACAGTGAGCAAGGGAACAACGTCTGGGCATACCCTTACCACTTAGGGCAACTTTAACAACACAAAAGGATGATGGACGGAGTGCTGACAATGCAAACACTCACCCCCAGTCACAGATCTGGGTTTAATCCATCGTTCTTTTGCTCACCATGCCACCCCAGTTTGGACCCAGCCATATGCAAATTAGTCTTGACCCTGTTCCTCATGGGAACAGTCCAGCCCGAACTGCCAGGCCAGGTCCTCTCTGGACCGGAAACAAGCATCCTGGGACCGGTTTCGGGGTTTCACCCCTCATCAGCCAGGCTAGCTTGATTCCAGTGGCACAGTGAGCAAGGGACCCACGTCTGGGCATACCCTTCCCACTTAGGGCAACTTTAAGAACACAAAAGGATGATGGACGGAGTGCTGACAATGCAAACACTCACCCCCAGTCACAGATCTGGGTTTAATCCATCGTTCTTTTGCTCACCATGCCACCCCAGTTTGGACCCAGCCATATGCAAATCAGTCTTGACCCTGTTCCTCATGGGAACAGTCCAGCCCGAACTGCCAGGCCAGGTCCTCTCTGGACCGGAAACAAGTATCATGGGACCGGTTTCGGGGTTTCACCCCTCATCAGCCAGGCTAGCTTGATTCCAGTGGCATAGTGAGCAAGGGACCCACGTCTGGGCATACCCTTCCCACTTATGGCAACTTTAACAACACAAAAGGATGGATGGATGATGGACGGAGTGCTGACTATGCAAACACTCACCCCCAGTCACAGATCTGGGTTTAATCCATCGTTCTTTTGCTCACCATGCCACCCCAGTTTGGACCCAGCCATATGCAAATCAGTCTTGACCCTGTTCCTCATGGGAAGAGTCCAGCCCGAACCGCCAGGCCAGGTTCTCTCTGGACCGGAAACAAGCATCCTGGGACCGGTTTCGGGGTTTCACCCCTCATCAGTCAGGCTAGCTTGATTCCAGTGGCACAGTGAGCAAGGGACCCACTTCTGGGCATACCCTTCCCACTAAGGCCAACTTTAACAACACAAAAGGATGATGGACGGAGTGCTGACAATGCAACACTCACCCCCCAGTCACAGATCTGGGTTTAATCCATTGTTCTTTTGCTCACCATGCCACCCCAGTTTGGACCCAGCCATATGCAAATCAGTCTTGACCCTGTTCCTCATGGGAACAGTCCAGCCCGAACTGCCAGGCCAGGTCCTCTCTGGACCGGAAACAAGCATCCTGGGACCGGTTTCGGGGTTTCACCCCTCATCAGCCAGGCTAGCTTGATTCCAGTGGCACAGTGAGCAAGGGACCCACGTCTGGGCATATCCTTCCCACTTAGGGCAACTTTAACAATACAAAAGGATGGATGGATGATGGACGGAGTGCTGACAATGCAAATACTCACCCCCAGTCACAGATCTGGGTTTAATCCATTGTTCTTTTGCTCATAATGCCACCCCATTTTGGACCAAGCCATATGCAAATCAGTCTTGACCCAGTTCCTCATGGGAACAGTCCAGCCCGAACTGCAAGGCCAGGTCCTCTCTGGACCGGAAACAAGCATCCTGGGACCGGTTTCAGGGTTTCACCCCTCATCAGCCAGGCTAGCTTGATTCCAGTGGCACAGTGAGCAAGGGGCCCACGTCTGGGCATACCCTTCCCACTTAGGGCAACTTTAACAAAACAAAAGGATGATGGACGGAGTGCTGACAATGCAAACACTCACCCCCAGTCACAGATCTGGGTTTAATCCATCGTTCTTTTGCTCACCATGCCACCCCAGTTTGGACCCAGCCATATTCAAATCAGTCTTGACCCTGTTCCTCATGGGAACAGTCCAGCCCGAACTGCCAGTCCAGGTCCTCTCTGGACCGGAAACAAGCATCCTGGGACTGGTTTCAGGGTTTCACCCCTCATCAGCCAGGCTAGCTTGATTCCAGTGGCACAGTGAGTAAGGGACCCACGTCTGGGCATACCCTTCCCACTTAGGGCAACTTTAACAACACAAAAGGATGATGGACGGAGTGCTGACAATGCAAACACTCACCCCCAGTCACAGATCTGGGTTTAATCCATCGTTCTTTTGCTCACCATGCCACCCCAGTTTGGATCCAGCCATATGCAAATCTGTCTTGACCCTGTTCCTCATGGGAACAGTCCAGCCAGAACTGCCAGGCCAGGACCTCTCTGGACCGGAAACAAGCATCCTGGGACCGGTTTCGGGGTTTCACCCCTCATCAGCCAGGCTAGCTTGATTCCAGTGGCACAGTGAGCAAGGGACCCACGTCTGGGCATACCCTTCCCACTTAGAGCAACTTTAACAACACAAAAGGATGATGGACGGAGTGCTGACAATGCAAACACTCACCCCCAGTCAAAGATCTGGGTTTAATCCATCGTTCTTTTGCTCACCATGCCACCCCAGTTTGGACCCAGCCATATGCAAATCAGTCTTGACCCTGTTCCTCATGGGAACAGTCCAGCCCGAACTGCCAGGCCAGGTCCTCTCTGGACCGGAAACAAGCATCCTGGGACCCGTTTCGGGGTTTCACCCCTCATCAGCCAGGCTAGCTTGATTCCAGTGGCACAGTGAGCAAGGGACCCACGTCTGGGCATACCCTTCCCACTTAGGGCAACTTTAACAACACAAAAGGATGATGGACGGAGTGCTGACAATGCAAACACTCACCCCCAGTCACAGATCTGGGTTTAATCCATCGTTCTTTTGTTCACCATGCCACCCCAGTTTGGACCCAGCCATATTCAAATCAGTCTTGACCCTGTTCCTCATGGAAACAGTCCAGCCCGAACTACCAGGCCAGGTCCTCTCTGGACCGGAAACAAGCATCCTGGGACCGGTTTCGGGGTTTCACCCTTCATCAGCCAGGCTAGCTTGATTCCAGTGGCACAGTGAGCAAGGGACCCACGTCTGGGCATACCCTTCCCACTTAGGGCAACTTTAACAACACAAAAGGATGATGGACGGAGTGCTGACAATGCAAACGCTCACCCCCAGTCACAGATCTGGGTTTAATCCATCGTTCTTTTGCTCACCATGCCACCCCAGTTTGGACCCAGCCATATGCAAATCAGTCTTGACCCTGTTCCTCATTGGAACAGTCCAGCCCGAACTGCCAGGCCAGGTCCACTCTGGACCGGAAACAAGCATCCTGGGACCGGTTTCGGGGTTTCACCCCTCATCAGCCAGGCTAGCTTGATTCCAGTGGCACAGTGAGCAAGGGTCCCACGTCTGGGCATACCCTTCCCGCTTAGGACAACTTTAACAACACAAAAGGATGATGGACGGAGTGCTGACAATGCAAACACTCACCCCCAGTCACAGATCTGGGTTTAATCCATCGTTCTTTTGCTCACCATGCCACCCCAGTTTGGACCCAGCCATATGCAAATCAGTCTTTTCCCTGTTCCTCATGGGAACAGTCCAGCCCGAACTGCCAGGCCAGGTCCTCTCTGGACCGGAAACAAGCATCCTGGAACCGGTTTCGGGGTTTCAGCCCTCATCAGCCAGGCTAGCTTGATTCCAGTGGCACAGTGAGCAAGGGACCCACGTCTGGGCATACCCTTCCCACTTAGGGCAACTTTAAGAACACAAAAGGATGATGGACGGAGTGCTGACAATGCAAACACTCACCCCCAGTCACAGATCTGGGTTTAATCCATCGTTCTTTTGTTCACCATGCCACCACAGATTGGACCCAGCCATATGCAAATCAGTCTTGACCCTGTTCCTCATGGGAACAGTCCAGCCCGAACTACCAGGCCAGGTCCTCTCTGGACCAGAAACAAGCATCCTGGGACCCGATTTGGGGTTTCACCCCTCATCAGCCAGGCTAGCTTGATTCCAGTGGCACAGTGAGCAAGGGACCCACGTCTGGGCATACCCTTCTCACTTAGGGCAACTTTAACAACACAAAAGGATGATGGACGGAGTGCTGACAATGCAAACACTCACCCCCAGTCACAGATCTGGGTTTAATCCATCGTTCTTTTGTTCACCATGCCACCACAGTTTGGACCCAGCCATATGCAAATCAGTCTTGACCCTGTTCCTCATGGGAACAGTCCAGCCCGAACTACCAGGCCAGGTCCTCTCTGGACCGGAAACAAGCATCCTGGGACCGGTTTTGGGGTTTCACCCCTCATCAGCCAGGCTAGCTTGATTCCAGTGGCACAGTGAGCAAGGGACCCACGTCTGGGCATACCCTTCTCACTTAGGGCAACTTTAACAACACAAAAGGATGATGGACGGAGTGCTGACAATGCAAACACTCACCCCCAGTCACAGATCTGGGTTTAATCCATCGTTCTCTTGCTCACCATGCCACCCCAGTTTGGACCCAGCCATATGCAAATCAGTCTTGACCCTGTTCCTCATGGGAACAGTCCAGCCCGAACTGCCAGGCCAGGTCCTCTCTGGACCGGAAACAAGCATCCTGGGACCGGTTTCGGGGTTTCACCCCTCATCAGCCAGGCTAGCTTGATTCCAGTGGCACAGTGAGCAAGGAACCCACGTCTGGGCATACCCTTCCCACTTAGGGCAACTTTAACAACACAAAAGGATGATGGACGGAGTGCTGACAATGCAAACACTCACCCCCAGTCACAGATCTGGGTTTAATCCATCGTTCTTTTGCTCACCATGCCACCCCAGTTTGGACCCAGCCATATGCAAATCAGTCTTTTCCCTGTTCCTCATGGGAACAGTCCAGCCCGAACTGCCAGGCCAGGTCCTCTCTGGACCGGAAACAAGCATCCTGGGACCGGTTTCGGGGTTTCACCCCTCATCAGCCAGGCTAGCTTGATTCCAGTGGCACAGTGAGCAAGGGACCCACGTCTGGGCATACCCTTCCCACTTAGGTCAACTTTAACAACACAAAAGGATGATGGACGGAGTGCTGACAATGCAAATACTCACCCCCAGTCACAGATCTGGGTTTAATCCATCGTTCTTTTGCTCACCATGCCACCCCAGTTTGGACCCAGCCATATGCAAATCAGTCTTGACCCTGTTCCTCATGGGAACAGTCCAGCCCGAACTGCCAGGCCAGGTCCTCTCTGGACCGGAAACAAGCATCCTGGGACCGGTTTCGGGGTTTCACCCCTCATCAGCCAGGCTAGCTTGATTCCAGTGGCACAGTGAGCAAGGGACCACGTCTAGGCATACCCTTCCCGCTTAGGACAACTTTAACAACACAAAAGGATGATGGACGGAGTGCTGACAATGCAAACACTCACCCCCAGTCACAGATCTGCGTTTAATCCATCGTTCTTTTGCTCACCATGCCACCCCAGTTTGGACCCAGCCATATGCAAATCAGTCTTTTCCCTGTTCCTCATGGGAACAGTCCAGCCCGAACTGCCAGGCCAGGTCCTCTCTGGACCGGAAACAAGTATCCTGGAACCGGTTTCGGGGTTTCACCCCTCATCAGCCAGGGTAACTTGATTCCAAGTTGCACAGTGAGCAAGGGACCCACGTCTGGGCATACCCTTCCCACTTAGGGCAACTTTAACAACACAAAAGGATGATGGACGGAGTGCTGACAATGCAAACACTCACCCCCAGTCACAGATCTGGGTTTAATCCATCGTTCTTTTGCTCACCATGCCACCCCAGTTTGGACCCAGCCATATGCAAATCAGTTTTGACCCTGTTCCTCATGGGAACAGTACAGCCCGAATTGCCAGGCCAGGTCCTCTCTGGACCGGAAACAAGTATCCTGGGACCAGTTTCGGGTTTCACCCCTCATCAGCCAGGATAGCTTGATTCCAGTGGCACAGTGAGCAAGGGACCCACGTATGGGCATACCTTTCCCACTTAGGGCAACTTTAACAACAAAAAAGGATGGATGGATGATGGACGGAGTGCTGACTATGCAAACACTCACCCCCAGTCACAGATCTGGGTTTAATCCATCGTTCTTTTGCTCACCTTGCCACCCCAGTTTGGACCCAGCCATATGCAAATCAGTCTTGACCCTGTTCCTCATGGGAACAGTCAAGCCCGAACTGCCAGGCCAGGTCCTCTCTGGACCGGAAACAAGCATCCTGGGACCGGTTTCGGGGTTTCACCCCTCATCAGCCAGGCTAGCTTGATTCCAGGGGCATAGTGAGCAAGGGACCCACGTCTGGGCATACCCTTCCCACTTAGGGCAACTTTAACAACACAAAAGGATGATGGACGGAGTGCTGACAATGCAAACACTCACCCCCAGTCACAGATCTGGGTTTAATCCATCGTTCTTTTGCTCACCATGCCACCCCAGTTTGGACCCAGCCATATGCAAATCAGTCTTTTCCCTGTTCCTCATGGGAACAGTCCAGCCCGAACTGCCAGGCCAGGTCCTCTCTGGACCGGAAACAAGCATCCTGGGACCGGTTTTGGGGTTTCACCCCTCATCAGCCATGCTAGCTTGATTCCAGTGGCACAGTGAGCAAGGGACCTACGTCTGGGCATACCCTTCCCACTTAGGGCAACTTTAACAACACAAAATGATGATGGACGGAGTGCTGACAATGCAAACACTCACCCCCAGTCACAGATCTGGGTTTAATCCATCGTTCTTTTGCTCACCATGCCACCCCAGTTTGGACCCAGCCATATGCAAATCAGTCTTGACCCTGTTCCTCATGGGAACAGTCCAGCCCGAACTACCAGGCCAGGTCCTCTCTGGACCGGAAACAAGCATCCTGGGACCGGTTTCGGGGTTTGACCCCTCATCAGACAGGCTAGCTTGATTCCAGTGGCACAGTGAGCAAGGGACCCACGTCTGGGCATACCCTTCCCACTTAGGGCAACTTTAACAACACAAAAGGATGAATGGATGATGGACGGAGTGCTGACTATGCAAACACTCACACCCAGTCACAGATCTGGGTTTAATCCATCGTTCTTTTGCTCACCATGCCACCCCAGTTTGGACCCAGCCATATGCAAATCAGTCTTGACCCTGTTCCTCATGGGAACAGTCCAGCCCGAACTGCCAGGCCAGGTCCTCTCTGGACCGGAAACAAGCATCCTGGGACCGGTTTCGGGGTTTCACCCCTCATCAGCCAGGCTAGCTTGATTCCAGTGGCACAGTGAGCAAGGGACCCACTTCTGGGCATACCCTTCCCACTTAGAGCAACTTTAACAACACAAAAGGATGATGGACGGAGTGCTGACAATGCAAACACTCACCCCTTAGTCACAGATCTGGGTTTAATCCATCGTTCTTTTGCTCACCATGCCACCCCAATTTGGACCCAGCCATATGCAAATCAGTCTTGACCCTGTTCCTCATGGGAACAGTCCAGCCCGAACTGCCAGGCCAGGTCCTCTCTGGACCGGAAACAAGCATCCTGGGACCGGTTTCGGGGTTTCACCCCTCATCAGCCAGGCTAGCTTGATTCCAGTGGCACAGTGAGCAAGGGACACACGTCCGGGCATACCCTTCCCACTTAGGGCAACTTTAACAACACAAAAGGATGATGGACGGAGTGCTGACAATGCAAACACTCACCCCCAGTCACAGATCTGGGTTTAATCCATCGTTCTTTTGCTCACCATGCCACCCCAGTTTGGACCCAGCCATATGCAAATCAGTCTTGACCCTGTTCCTCATGGGAACAGTCCAGCCCGAACTGCCAGGCCAGGTCCTCTCTGGACTGGAAACAAGCATCCTGGGACCGGTTTCGGGGTTTCACCCCTCATCAGCCAGGCTAGCTTGATTCCAGTGGCACAGTGAGCAAGGGACCCACGTCTGGGCATACCCTTCCCACTTACGGCAACTTTAACAACACAAAATGATGATGGACGGAGTGCTGACAATGCAAACACTCACCCCCAGTCACAGATCTGAGTTTAATCCATCGTTCTTTTGCTCACCATGCCACCGCAGTTTGGACCCTGCCATATGCAAATTAGTCTTTTTCCTGTTCCTCATGGGAACAGTCCAGCCCGAACTGCCAGGGCAGGTCCTCTCTGGACCGGAAACAAGCATCCTGGGACCGGTTTTGGGGTTTCACCCCTCATCAGCCAGGCTAGCTTGATTCCAGTGGCACAGTGAGCAAGGGACCCACGTCTGGGCATACCCTTCCCACTTAGGGTAACTTTAACAACACAAAAGGATGATGGACGGAGTGCTGACAATGCAAACACTCACCCCCAGTCACAGATCTGGGTTTAATCCATCGTTCTTTTGCTCACCATGCCACCCCAGTTTGGACCCAGCCATATGCAAATCAGTCTTGACCCTGTTCCTCATGGGAACAGTCCAGCCCGAACTGCCAGGCCAGGTCCTCTCTGGACCGGAAACAAGCATCCTGGGACCGGTTTTGGGGTTTCACCCCTCATCAGCCAGGCTAGCTTGATTCCAGTGGCACAGTGAGCAAGGGACCCACGTCTGGGCATACCCTTCCCACTTAGGGCAACTTTAACAACACAAAAGGATGATGGACGGAGTGCTGACAATGCAAACACTCACCCCCAGTCACAGATCTGGGTTTAATCCATCGTTCTTTTGCTCACCATGCCACCCCAGTTTGGACCCAGCCATATGCAAATCAGTCTTTTCCCTGTTCCTCATGGGAACAGTCCAGCCCGAACTGCCAGGCCAGGTCCTCTCTGGACCGGAAACAAGCATCCTGGAACCGGTTTCGGGGTTTCACCCCACATCAGCCAGGCTAGCTTGATTCCAGTGGCACAGTGAGCAAGGGACCCACGTTTGGGCATACCCTTCCCACTTAGGGCAACTTTAACAACACAAAAGGATGAATGGATGATGGACGGAGTGCTGACTATACAAACACTCACCTCCAGTCACAGATCTGGGTTTAATCCATAGTTCTTTTGCTCACCATGCCACCCCAGTTTGGACCCAGCCATATGCAAATCAGTCTTGACCCTGTTCCTCATGGGAACAGTCCAGCCCAAACTGCCAGGCCAGGTCCTCTCTGGACCGGAAACAAGCATCCTGGGACCGGTTTCGTGGTTTCACCCCTCATTAGCCAGGCTAGCTTGATTCCAGTGGCACAGTGAGCAAGGGACCCACGTCTGGGCATACCCTTCCCACTTAGGGCAACTTTAACAACACAAAAGGATGATGGACGGAGTGCTGACAATGCAAACACTCACCCCCCAGTCACAGATCTGGGTTTAATCCATCGTTCTTTTACTCACCATGCCACCCCAATTTGGACCCAGCCATATGCAAATCAGTCTTGACCCTGTTCCTCATGGGAACAGTCCAGCCCGAACTGCCAGGCCAGGTCTTCTCTGGACCGGAAACAAGCATCCTGGGACCGGTTTCGGGGTTTCACCCCTCATCAGCCAGGCTAGCTTGATTCCAGTGGCACAGTGAGCAAGGGACCCACGTCTGGGCATACCCTTCCTTCTTAGTGCAACTTTAACAACACAAAAGGATGATGGACGGAGTGCTGACAATGCAATCACTCACCCCCAGTCTCAGATCTGGGTTTAATCCATCTTTCTTTTGCTCACCATGCCACCCCAGTTTGGACCCAGCCATATGCAAATCAGTCTTGACCCTGTTCCTCAAGGGAACAGTCCAGCCCGAACTGCCAGGCCAGGTCCTCTCTGGACCGGAAACAAGCATCCTGGGACCGGTTTCGGGGTTTCACCCCTCATCCGCCAGGCTAGCTTGATTCCAGTGGCACAGTGAGCAAGGGACCCACGTCTGGGCATACCCTTCCCACTTAGGGCAACTTTAACAACACAAAAGGATGATGGACGGAGTGCTGACAATGCAAACACTCACCCCCAGTCACAGATCTGGGTTTAATCCATCGTTCTTTTGCTCACCATGCCACCCCAGTTTGGACCCAGCCATATGCAAATCAGTCTTCACCCTGTTCCTCATGGGAACAGTCCAGCCCGAACTGCCAGGCCAGGTCCTCTCTGGACCGGAAACAAGCATCCTGGGACCGGTTTCGGGGTTTCACCCCTCATCAGACAGGCTAGCTTGATTCCAGTGGCACAGTGAGCAAGGGAACAACGTCTGGGCATACCCTTACCACTTAGGGCAACTTTAACAACACAAAAGGATGATGGACGGAGTGCTGACAATGCAAACACTCACCCCCAGTCACAGATCTGGGTTTAATCCATCGTTCTTTTGCTCACCATGCCACCCCAGTTTGGACCCAGCCATATGCAAATTAGTCTTGACCCTGTTCCTCATGGGAACAGTCCAGCCCGAACTGCCAGGCCAGGTCCTCTCTGGACCGGAAACAAGCATCCTGGGACCGGTTTCGGGGTTTCACCCCTCATCAGCCAGGCTAGCTTGATTCCAGTGGCACAGTGAGCAAGGGACCCACGTCTGGGCATACCCTTCCCACTTAGGGCAACTTTAAGAACACAAAAGGATGATGGACGGAGTGCTGACAATGCAAACACTCACCCCCAGTCACAGATCTGGGTTTAATCCATCGTTCTTTTGCTCACCATGCCACCCCAGTTTGGACCCAGCCATATGCAAATCAGTCTTGACCCTGTTCCTCATGGGAACAGTCCAGCCCGAACTGCCAGGCCAGGTCCTCTCTGGACCGGAAACAAGTATCATGGGACCGGTTTCGGGGTTTCACCCCTCATCAGCCAGGCTAGCTTGATTCCAGTGGCATAGTGAGCAAGGGACCCACGTCTGGGCATACCCTTCCCACTTATGGCAACTTTAACAACACAAAAGGATGGATGGATGATGGACGGAGTGCTGACTATGCAAACACTCACCCCCAGTCACAGATCTGGGTTTAATCCATCGTTCTTTTGCTCACCATGCCACCCCAGTTTGGACCCAGCCATATGCAAATCAGTCTTGACCCTGTTCCTCATGGGAAGAGTCCAGCCCGAACCGCCAGGCCAGGTTCTCTCTGGACCGGAAACAAGCATCCTGGGACCGGTTTCGGGGTTTCACCCCTCATCAGTCAGGCTAGCTTGATTCCAGTGGCACAGTGAGCAAGGGACCCACGTCTGGGCATACCCTTCCCACTAAGGCCAACTTTAACAACACAAAAGGATGATGGACGGAGTGCTGACAATGCAACACTCACCCCCCAGTCACAGATCTGGGTTTAATCCATTGTTCTTTTGCTCACCATGCCACCCCAGTTTGGACCCAGCCATATGCAAATCAGTCTTGACCCTGTTCCTCATGGGAACAGTCCAGCCCGAACTGCCAGGCCAGGTCCTCTCTGGACCGGAAACAAGCATCCTGGGACCGGTTTCGGGGTTTCACCCCTCATCAGCCAGGCTAGCTTGATTCCAGTTGCACAGTGAGCAAGGGACCCACGTCTGGGCATATCCTTCCCACTTAGGGCAACTTTAACAATACAAAAGGATGGATGGATGATGGACGGAGTGCTGACAATGCAAATACTCACCCCCAGTCACAGATCTGGGTTTAATCCATTGTTCTTTTGCTCATAATGCCACCCCATTTTGGACCAAGCCATATGCAAATCAGTCTTGACCCAGTTCCTCATGGGAACAGTCCAGCCCGAACTGCAAGGCCAGGTCCTCTCTGGACCGGAAACAAGCATCCTGGGACCGGTTTCAGGGTTTCACCCCTCATCAGCCAGGCTAGCTTGATTCCAGTGGCACAGTGAGCAAGGGACCCACGTCTGGGCATACCCTTCCCACTTAGGGCAACTTTAACAACACAAAAGGATGATGGACGGAGTGCTGACAATGCAAACACTCACCCCCAGTCACAGATCTGGGTTTAATCCATCGTTCTTTTGCTCACCATGCCACCCCAGTTTGGACCCAGCCATATTCAAATCAGTCTTGACCCTGTTCCTCATGGGAACAGTCCAGCCCGAACTGCCAGTCCAGGTCCTCTCTGGACCGGAAACAAGCATCCTGGGACTGGTTTCAGGGTTTCACCCCTCATCAGCCAGGCTAGCTTGATTCCAGTGGCACAGTGAGTAAGGGACCCACGTCTGGGCATACCCTTCCCACTTAGGGCAACTTTAACAACACAAAAGGATGATGGACGGAGTGCTGACAATGCAAACACTCACCCCCAGTCACAGATCTGGGTTTAATCCATCGTTCTTTTGCTCACCATGCCACCCCAGTTTGGATCCAGCCATATGCAAATCTGTCTTGACCCTGTTCCTCATGGGAACAGTCCAGCCAGAACTGCCAGGCCAGCACCTCTCTGGACCGGAAACAAGCATCCTGGGACCGGTTTCGGGGTTTCACCCCTCATCAGCCAGGCTAGCTTGATTCCAGTGGCACAGTGAGCAAGGGACCCACGTCTGGGCATACCCTTCCCA
Source organism: Pleurodeles waltl (assembly GCF_031143425.1). Taxonomy (NCBI): domain Eukaryota; kingdom Metazoa; phylum Chordata; class Amphibia; order Caudata; family Salamandridae; genus Pleurodeles; species Pleurodeles waltl. The sequence continues at coordinate 256,014 of NW_027149811.1, read as the reverse complement.
CTTAGAGCAACTTTAACAACACAAAAGGATGATGGACGGAGTGCTGACAATGCAAACACTCACCCCCAGTCACAGATCTGGGTTTAATCCATCGTTCTTTTGCTCACCATGCCACCCCAGTTTGGACCCAGCCATATGCAAATCAGTCTTGACCCTGTTCCTCATGGGAACAGTCCAGCCCGAACTGCCAGGCCAGGTCCTCTCTGGACCGGAAACAAGCATCCTGGGACCCGTTTCGGGGTTTCACCCCTCATCAGCCAGGCTAGCTTGATTCCAGTGGCACAGTGAGCAAGGGACCCACGTCTGGGCATACCCTTCCCACTTAGGGCAACTTTAACAACACAAAAGGATGATGGACGGAGTGCTGACAATGCAAACACTCACCCCCAGTCACAGATCTGGGTTTAATCCATCGTTCTTTTGTTCACCATGCCACCCCAGTTTGGACCCAGCCATATTCAAATCAGTCTTGACCCTGTTCCTCATGGAAACAGTCCAGCCCGAACTACCAGGCCAGGTCCTCTCTGGACCGGAAACAAGCATCCTGGGACCGGTTTCGGGGTTTCACCCTTCATCAGCCAGGCTAGCTTGATTCCAGTGGCACAGTGAGCAAGGGACCCACGTCTGGGCATACCCTTCCCACTTAGGGCAACTTTAACAACACAAAAGGATGATGGACGGAGTGCTGACAATGCAAACGCTCACCCCCAGTCACAGATCTGGGTTTAATCCATCGTTCTTTTGCTCACCATGCCACCCCAGTTTGGACCCAGCCATATGCAAATCAGTCTTGACCCTGTTCCTCATGGGAACAGTCCAGCCCGAACTGCCAGGCCAGGTCCACTCTGGACCGGAAACAAGCATCCTGGGACCGGTTTCGGGGTTTCACCCCTCATCAGCCAGGCTAGCTTGATTCCAGTGGCACAGTGAGCAAGGGTCCCACGTCTGGGCATACCCTTCCCGCTTAGGACAACTTTAACAACACAAAAGGATGATGGACGGAGTGCTGACAATGCAAACACTCACCCCCAGTCACAGATCTGGGTTTAATCCATCGTTCTTTTGCTCACCATGCCACCCCAGTTTGGACCCAGCCATATGCAAATCAGTCTTTTCCCTGTTCCTCATGGGAACAGTCCAGCCCGAACTGCCAGGCCAGGTCCTCTCTGGACCGGAAACAAGCATCCTGGAACCGGTTTCGGGGTTTCAGCCCTCATCAGCCAGGCTAGCTTGATTCCAGTGGCACAGTGAGCAAGGGACCCACGTCTGGGCATACCCTTCCCACTTAGGGCAACTTTAACAACACAAAAGGATGATGGACGGAGTGCTGACAATGCAAACACTCACCCCCAGTCACAGATCTGGGTTTAATCCATCGTTCTTTTGTTCACCATGCCACCACAGATTGGACCCAGCCATATGCAAATCAGTCTTGACCCTGTTCCTCATGGGAACAGTCCAGCCCGAACTACCAGGCCAGGTCCTCTCTGGACCAGAAACAAGCATCCTGGGACCGGTTTTGGGGTTTCACCCCTCATCAGCCAGGCTAGCTTGATTCCAGTGGCACAGTGAGCAAGGGACCCACGTCTGGGCATACCCTTCTCACTTAGGGCAACTTTAACAACACAAAAGGATGATGGACGGAGTGCTGACAATGCAAACACTCACCCCCAGTCACAGATCTGGGTTTAATCCATCGTTCTTTTGTTCACCATGCCACCACAGTTTGGACCCAGCCATATGCAAATCAGTCTTGACCCTGTTCCTCATGGGAACAGTCCAGCCCGAACTACCAGGCCAGGTCCTCTCTGGACCGGAAACAAGCATCCTGGGACCGGTTTTGGGGTTTCACCCCTCATCAGCCAGGCTAGCTTGATTCCAGTGGCACAGTGAGCAAGGGACCCACGTCTGGGCATACCCTTCTCACTTAGGGCAACTTTAACAACACAAAAGGATGATGGACGGAGTGCTGACAATGCAAACACTCACCCCCAGTCACAGATCTGGGTTTAATCCATCGTTCTCTTGCTCACCATGCCACCCCAGTTTGGACCCAGCCATATGCAAATCAGTCTTGACCCTGTTCCTCATGGGAACAGTCCAGCCCGAACTGCCAGGCCAGGTCCTCTCTGGACCGGAAACAAGCATCCTGGGACCGGTTTCGGGGTTTCACCCCTCATCAGCCAGGCTAGCTTGATTCCAGTGGCACAGTGAGCAAGGAACCCACGTCTGGGCATACCCTTCCCACTTAGGGCAACTTTAACAACACAAAAGGATGATGGACGGAGTGCTGACAATGCAAACACTCACCCCCAGTCACAGATCTGGGTTTAATCCATCGTTCTTTTGCTCACCATGCCACCCCAGTTTGGACCCAGCCATATGCAAATCAGTCTTTTCCCTGTTCCTCATGGGAACAGTCCAGCCCGAACTGCCAGGCCAGGTCCTCTCTGGACCGGAAAAAAGCATCCTGGGACCGGTTTCGGGGTTTCACCCCTCATCAGCCAGGCTAGCTTGATTCCAGTGGCACAGTGAGCAAGGGACCCACGTCTGGGCATACCCTTCCCACTTAGGGCAACTTTAACAACACAAAAGGATGATGGACGGAGTGCTGACAATGCAAATACTCACCCCCAGTCACAGATCTGGGTTTAATCCATCGTTCTTTTGCTCACCATGCCACCCCAGTTTGGACCCAGCCATATGCAAATCAGTCTTGACCCTGTTCCTCATGGGAACAGTCCAGCCCGAACTGCCAGGCCAGGTCCTCTCTGGACCGGAAACAAGCATCCTGGGACCGGTTTCGGGGTTTCACCCCTCATCAGCCAGGCTAGCTTGATTCCAGTGGCACAGTGAGCAAGGGACCCACGTCTAGGCATACCCTTCCCGCTTAGGACAACTTTAACAACACAAAAGGATGATGGACGGAGTGCTGACAATGCAAACACTCACCCCCAGTCACAGATCTGCGTTTAATCCATCGTTCTTTTGCTCACCATGCCACCCCAGTTTGGACCCAGCCATATGCAAATCAGTCTTTTCCCTGTTCCTCATGGGAACAGTCCAGCCCGAACTGCCAGGCCAGGTCCTCTCTGGACCGGAAACAAGTATCCTGGAACCGGTTTCGGGGTTTCACCCCTCATCAGCCAGGGTAACTTGATTCCAAGTTGCACAGTGAGCAAGGGACCCACGTCTGGGCATACCCTTCCCACTTAGGGCAACTTTAACAACACAAAAGGATGATGGACGGAGTGCTGACAATGCAAACACTCACCCCCAGTCACAGATCTGGGTTTAATCCATCGTTCTTTTGTTCACCATGCCACCACAGTTTGGACCCAGCCATATGCAAATCAGTCTTGACCCTGTTCCTCATGGGAACAGTCCAGCCCGAACTACCAGGCCAGGTCCTCTCTGGACCGGAAACAAGCATCCTGGGACCGGTTTTGGGGTTTCACCCCTCATCAGCCAGGCTAGCTTGATTCCAGTGGCACAGTGAGCAAGGGACCCACGTCTGAGCATACCCTTCTCACTTAGGGCAACTTTAACAACACAAAAGGATGATGGACGGAGTGCTGACAATGCAAACACTCACCCCCAGTCACAGATCTGGGTTTAATCCATCGTTCTTTTGCTCACCATGCCACCCCAGTTTGGACCCAGCCATATGCAAATCAGTCTTGACCCTGTTCCTCATGGGAACAGTCCAGCCCGAACTGCCAGGCCAGGTCCTCTCTGGACCGGAAACAAGCATCCTGGGACCGGTTTCAGGGTTTCACCCCTCATCAGCCAGGCTAGCTTGATTCCAGTGGCACAGTGAGCAAGGGACCCACGTCTGGGCATACCCTTCCCACTTAGGGCAACTTTAACAACACAAAAGGATGATGGACGGAGTGCTGACAATGCAAACACTCACCCCCAGTCACAGATCTGGGTTTAATCCATCGTTCTTTTGCTCACCATGCCACCCCAGTTTGGACCCAGCCATAGGCAAATCAGTCTTGACCCTGTTCCTCATGGCAACAGTCCAGCCCGAACTGCCAGGCCAGGTCCTCTCTGGACCGGAAACAAGCATCCTGGGAACGGTTTCGGGGTTTCACCCTCATCAGCCAGGCTAGCTTGATTCAAGTGGCACAGTGAGCAAGGGACCCACGTCTGGGCATACCCTTCCCACTTAGGGCAACTTTAACAACACAAAAGGATGATGGACGGAGTGCTGACAATGCAAACACTCACCCCCAGTCACAGATCTGGGTTTAATCCATCGTTCTTTTGCTCACCATGCCACCCCAGTTTGGACCCAGCCATATGCAAATCAGTCTTTTCCCTGTTCCTCATGGGAACAGTCCAGCCCGAACTGCCAGGCCAGGTCCTCTCTGGACCGGAAACAAGCATCCTGGGACCGGTTTTGGGGTTTCACCCCTCATCAGCCAGGCTAGCTTGATTCCAGTGGCACAGTGAGCAAGGGACCCACGTCTGGGCATACCCTTCACACTTAGGGCAACTTTAACAACACAAAATGATGATGGACGGAGTGCTGACAATGCAAACACTCACCCCCAGTCACAGATCTGGGTTTAATCCATCGTTCTTTTGCTCACCATGCCACCCCAGTTTGGACTCAGCCATATGCAAATCAGTCTTGACCCTGTTCCTCATGGGAACAGTCCAGCCCGAACTACCAGGCCAGGTCCTCTCTGGACCGGAAACAAGCATCCTGGGACCGGTTTCGGGGTTTGACCCCTCATCAGACAGGCTAGCTTGATTCCAGTGGCACAGTGAGCAAGGGACCCACGTCTGGGCATACCCTTCCCACTTAGGGCAACTTTAACAACACAAAAGGATGAATGGATGATGGACGGAGTGCTGACTATGTAAACACTCACACCCAGTCACAGATCTGGGTTTAATCCATCGTTCTTTTGCTCACCATGCCACCCCAGTTTGGACCCAGCCATATGCAAATCAGTCTTGACCCTGTTCCGCATGGGAACAGTCCAGCCCGAACTGCCAGGCCAGGTCCTCTCTGGACCGGAAACAAGCATCCTGGGACCGGTTTCGGGGTTTCACCCCTCATCAGTCAGGCTAGCTTGATTCCAGTGGCACAGTGAGCAAGGGACCCACTTCTGGGCATACCCTTCCCACTTAGAGCAACTTTAACAACACAAAAGGATGATGGACGGAGTGCTGACAATGCAAACACTCACCCCCCAGTCACCGATCTGGGTTTAATCCATCGTTCTTTTGCTCACCATGCCACCGCAATTTGGACCCAGCCATATGCAATTCAGTCTTGACCCTGTTCCTCATGGGAACAGTCCAGCCCGAACTGCCAGGCCAGGTCCTCTCTGGACCGGAAACAAGCATCCTCGGACCGGTTTCGGGGTTTCACCCCTCATCAGCTAGGCTAGCTTGATTCCAGTAGCACAGTGAGCAAGGGACACACGTCCGGGCATACCCTTCCCACTTAGGGCAACATTAACAACACAAAAGGATGATGGACGGAGTGCTGACAATGCAAACACTCACCCCCAGTCATAGATCTGGGTTTAATCCATCGTTCTTTTGCTCACCATGCCACCCCAGTTTGGACCCAGCCATATGCAAATCAGTCTTGACCCTGTTCCTCATGGGAACAGTCCAGCCCGAACTGCCAGGCCAGGTCCTCTCTGGACCGGAAACAAGCATCCTGGGACCGGTTTCGTGGTTTCACCCCTCATCAGCCAGGCTAGCTTGATTCCAGTGGCACAGTGAGCAAGGGACCCACGTCTGGGCATACCCTTCCCACTTAGGGCAACTTTAACAACACAAAATGATGATGGACGGAGTGCTGACAATGCAAACACTCCCCCCCAGTCACAGATCTGGGTTTAATCCATCGTTCTTTTGCTCACCATGCCACCCCAGTTTGGACCCAGCCATATGCAAATCAGTCTTTTCCCTGTTCCTCATGGGAACAGTCCAGCCCGAACTGCCAGGCCAGGTCCTCTCTGGACCGGAAACAAGCATCCTGTTACCGGTTTCGGGGTTTCACCCCTCATCAGCCAGGCTAGCTAGATTCCAGTGGCACAGTGAGCAAGGGACCCACGTCTGGGCATACCCTTCCCACTTAGGGCAACTTTAAGAACACAAAAGGATGATGGACAGAGTGCTGACAATGCAAACACTCACCCCCAGTCACAGATCTGGGTTTAATCCATCGTTCTTTTGCTCACCATGCCACCCCAGTTTGGACCCAGCCATATGCAAATCAGTCTTGACCCTGTTCCTCATGGGAACAGTCCAGCCCGAACTGCCATGCCAGGTCCTCTCTGGACCGGAAACAAGCATCCTGGGACCGGTTTCGGGGTTTCACCCCTCATCAGCCAGGCTAGCTTGATTCCAGTGGCACAGTGAGCAAGGGACCCACGTCTGGGCATACCCTTCCCACTTAGGGCAACTTTAACAACACAAAAGGATGATGGACGGAGTGCTGACAATGCAAACACTCACCCCCAGTCACAGATCTGGGTTTAATCCATCGTTCTTTTGCTCACCATGCCACCCCAGTTTGGACCCAGCCATATGCAAATCAGTCTTTTCCCTGTTCCTCATGGGAACAGTCCAGCCCGAACTGCCAGGCCAGGTCCTCTCTGGACCGGAAACAAGCATCCTGGGACCGGTTTCGGGGTTTCACCCCTCATCAGCCAGACTAGCTTGATTCCAGTGGCACAGTGAGCAAGGGACCCACGTCTGGGCATATCCTTCCCACTTAGGGCAACTTTAACAATACAAAAGGATGGATGGATGATGGACGGAGTGCTGACAATGCAAACACTCACCCCCCAGTCACAGATCTGGGTTTAATCCATCGTTCTTTTGCTCATAATGCCACCCCAATTTGGACCCAGCCATATGCAAATCAGTCTTGACCCTGTTCCTCATGGGAACAGTCCAGCCCGAACTGCCAGGCCAGGCCCTCTCTGGACCGGAAACAAGCATCCTGGGACCGGTTTCGGGGTTTCACCCCTCATCAGCCAGGCTAGCTTGATTACCGTGGCACAGTGAGCAAGGGACCCTCGTCTGGGCATACCCTTCCCACTTAGGGCAACTTTAACAACACAAAAGGATGATGGACGGAGTGCTGACAATGCAAACACTCACCCCCAGTCACAGATCTGGGTTTAATCCATCGTTCTTTTGCTCACCATGCCACCCCAGTTTGGACCCAGCCATATGCAAATCAGTCTTTTCCCTGTTCCTCATGGGAACAGTCCAGCCCGAACTGCCAGGCCAGGCCCTCTCTGGACCTGAAACAAGCATCCTGGGACCGGTTTCGGGGTTTCACCCCTCATCAGCCAGGCTTGCTTGATTCCAGTGGCACAGTGAGCAAGGGACCCACGTTTGGGCATACCCTTCCCACTTAGGGCAACTTTAACAACACAAAAGGATGAATGGATGATGGACGGAGTGCTGACTATGCAAACACTCACCCCCAGTCACAGATCTGGGTTTAATCCATCGATCTTTTGCTCACCATGCCACCCCAGTTTGGACCCAGCCATATGCAAATCAGTCTTGACCCTGTTCCTCATGGGAACAGTCCAGCCCGAACTGCCAGGCCAGGTCCTCTCTGGACCGGAAACAAGCATCCTGGGACCGGTTTGGGGTTTCACCCCTCATCAGCCAGGCTAGCTTGATTCCAGTGGCACAGTGAGCAAGGGACCCACGTCTGGGCATACTCTTCCCACTTAGGGCAACTTTAACAACACAAAAGGATGATGGACGAAGTGCTGACAATGCAAACACTCACCCCCCACTCACAGATCTGGGTTTAATTCATCGTTCTTTTGCTCACCATGCCACCCCAATTTGGACCCAGCCATATGCAAATCAGTCTTGACCCTGTTCCTCATGGGAACAGTCCAGCCCGAACTGCCAGGCCAGGTCCTCTCTGGACCGGAAACAAGCATCCTGGGACCGGTTTCGGGGTTTCACCCCTCATCAGCCAGGCTAGCTTGATTCCAGTGGCACAGTGAGCAAGGGACCCACGTCTGGGCATACCCTTCCTACTTAGTGCAACTTTAACAACACAAAAGGATGATGGACGGAGTACTGACAATGCAATCACTCACCCCCAGTCACAGATCTGGGTTTAATCCATCGTTCTTTTGCTCACCATGCCACCCCAGTTTGGACCCAGCCATATGCAAATCAGTCTCGACCCTGTTCCTCATGGGAACAGTCCAGCCCGAACTGCCAGGCCAGGTCCTCTCTGGACCGGAAACAAGCATCCTGGGACTGGTTTCGGGGTTTCACCCCTCATCAGCCAGGCTAGCTTGATTCCAGTGGCACAGTGAGCAAGGGACCAACGTCTGGGCATACCCTTCCCACTTAGGGCAACTTTAACAACACAAAAGGATGATGGACGGAGTGCTGACAATGCAAACACTCACTCCCAGTCACAGATCTGGGTTTAATCCATCGTTCTTTTGCTCACCATGCCACCCCAGTTTGGACCCAGCCATATGCAAATCAGTCTTGACCCTGTTCCTCATGGGAACAGTCCTGCCCAAACTGCCAGGCCAGGTCCTCTCTGGACCGGAAACAAGCATCCTGGGACCCGTTTCGGGGTGTCACTCCTCATCAGCCAGGCTAGCTTGATTCCAGTGGCACAGTGAGCAAGGGACCCACGTCTGGGCATACCCTTCCCACTTAGGGCAACTTTAACAACACAAAAGGATGATGGACGGAGTGCTGACAATGCAAACACTCACCCCCAGTCACAGATCTGGGTTTAATCCATCGTTCTTTTGTTCACCATGCCACCACAGTTTGGACCCAGCCATATGCAAATCAGTCTTGACCCTGTTCCTCATGGGAACAGTCCAGCCCGAACTACCAGGCCAGGTCCTCTCTGGACCGGAAACAAGCATCCTGGGACAGGTTTTGGGGTTTCACCCCTCATCAGCCAGGCTAGCTTGATTCCAGTGGCACAGTGAGCAAGGGACCCACGTCTGGGCATACCCTTCTCACTTAGGGCAACTTTAACAACACAAAAGGATGATGGACGGAGTGCTGACAATGCAAACACTCACCCCCAGTCACAGATCTGGGTTTAATCCATCGTTCTCTTGCTCACCATGCCACCCCAGTTTGGACCCAGCCATATGCAAATCAGTCTTGACCCTGTTCCTCATGGGAACAGTCCAGCCCGAACTGCCAGGCCAGGTCCTCTCTGGACCGGAAACAAGCATCCTGGGACCGGTTTCGGGGTTTCACCCCTCATCAGCCAGGCTAGCTTGATTCCAGTGGCACAGTGAGCAAGGGACCCACGTCTGGGCATACCCTTCCCACTTAGGGCAACTTTAACAACACAAAATGATGATGGACGGAGTGCTGACAATGCAAACACTCACCCCCAGTCACAGATCTGGGTTTAATCCATCGTTCTTTTGCTCACCATGCCACCCCAGTTTGGACCCAGCCATATGCAAATCAATCTTGACCCTGTTCCTCATGGGAACAGTCCAGCCCGAACTGCCAGGCCAGGTCCTCTCTGGACCGGAAACAAGCATCCTGGGACCGGTTTCGGGGTTTCACCCCTCATCAGCCAGGCTAGCTTGATTCCAGTGGCACAGTGAGCAAGGGACCCACGTCTGGGCAAACCCTTCCCACTTAGGGCAACTTTAACAACACAAAAGGATGATGGACGGAGTGCTGACAATGCAAACCCTCACCCCCCAGTCACAGATCTGGGTTTAATTCATCGTTCTTTTGCTCACCATGCCACCCCAGTTTGGACCCAGCCATATGCAAATCAGTCTTGACCCTGTTCCTCATGGGAACAGTCCAGCCCGAACTGCCAGGCCAGGTCCTCTCTGGACCGGAAACAAGCATCCTGGGACCGGTTTTGGGGTTTCACCCCTCATCAGCCAGGCTAGCTTGATTCCAGTGGCACAGTGAGCAAGGGACCCACGTCTGGGCATACCCTTCCCACTTAGGGCAACTTTAACAACACAAAAGGAGGATGGACGGAGTGCTGACAATGCAAACACTCACCCCCAGTCACAGATCTGGGTTTAATCCATCGTTCTTTTGTTCACCATGCCACCCCAGTTTGGACCCAGCCATATGCAAATCAGTCTTGACCCTGTTCCTCATGGGAACAGTCCAGCCCGAACTACCAGGCCAGGTCCTCTCTGGACCGGAAACAAGCATCCTGGGACCGGTTTCGGGGTTTCACCCCTCATCAGCCAGGCTAGCTTGATTCCAGTGGCACAGTGAGCAAGGGACCCACCCGTCCCACTTAGGGCAACTTTAACAACACAAAAGGATGATGGACGGAGTGCTGACAATGCAAACACTCACCCCCAGTCACAGATCTGGGTTTAATCCATCATGCTTTTGCTCACCATGCCACCCCAGTTTGGACCCAGCCATATGCAAATCAGTCTTGACCCTGTTCCTCATGGGAACAGTCCAGCCCGAACTGCCAGGCCAGGTCCTCTCTGGACCGGAAACAAGCATCCTGGGACCGGTTTCGGGGTTTCACCCCTCATCAGCCAGGCTAGCTTGATTCCAGTGGCACAGTGAGCAAGGGACCCACGTCTGGGCATACCCTTCCCACTTAGGGCAACTTTAACAACACAAAATGATGATGGACGGAGTGCTGACAATGCAAACACTCACCCCCAGTCACAGATCTGGGTTTAATCCATCGTTCTTTTGCTCACCATGCCACCCCAGTTTGGACCCAGCCATATGCAAATCAGTCTTGACCCTGTTCCTCATGGGAACAGTCCAGCCCGAACTGCCAGGCCAGGTCCTCTCTGGACCGGAAACAAGCATCCTGGGACCGGTTTTGGGGTTTCACCCCTCATCAGCCAGGCTAGCTTGATTCCAGTGGCACAGTGAGCAAGGGACCCACGTCTGGGCATACCCTTCTCACTTAGGGCAACTTTAACAACACAAAAGGATGATGGACGGAGTGCTGACAATGCAAACACTCACCCCCAGTCACAGATCTGGGTTTAATCCATCGTTCTCTTGCTCACCATGCCACCCCAGTTTGGACCCAGCCATATGCAAATCAGTCTTGACCCTGTTCCTCATGGGAACAGTCCAGCCCGAACTGGCAGGCCAGGTCCTCTCTGGACCGGAAACAAGCATCCTGGGACCGGTTTTGGGGTTTCACCCCTCATCAGCCAGGCTAGCTTGATTCCAGTGGCACAGTGAGCAAGGGACCCACGTCTGGGCATACCCTTCCCACTTAGGGCAACTTTAACAACACAAAATGATGATGGACGGAGTGCTGACAATGCAAACACTCACCCCCAGTCACAGATCTGGGTTTAATCCATCGTTCTTTTGCTCACCATGCCACCCCAGTTTGGACCCAGCCATATGCAAATCAATCTTGACCCTGTTCCTCATGGGAACAGTCCAGCCCGAACTGCCAGGCCAGGTCCTCTCTGGACCGGAAACAAGCATCCTGGGACCGGTTTCGGGGTTTCACCCCTCATCAGCCAGGCTAGCTTGATTCCAGTGGCACAGTGAGCAAGGGACCCACGTCTGGGCAAACCCTTCCCACTTAGGGCAACTTTAACAACACAAAAGGATGATGGACGGAGTGCTGACAATGCAAACCCTCACCCCCCAGTCACAGATCTGGGTTTAATTCATCGTTCTTTTGCTCACCATGCCACCCCAGTTTGGACCCAGCCATATGCAAATCAGTCTTGACCCTGTTCCTCATGGGAACAGTCCAGCCCGAACTGCCAGGCCAGGTCCTCTCTGGACCGGAAACAAGCATCCTGGGACCGGTTTCGGGGTTTCACCCCTCATCAGCCAGGCTAGCTTGATTCCAGTGGCACAGTGAGCAAGGGACCCACGTCTGGGCATACCCTTCCCACTTAGGGCAACTTTAACAACACAAAAGGAGGATGGACGGAGTGCTGACAATGCAAACACTCACCCCCAGTCACAGATCTGGGTTTAATCCATCGTTCTTTTGTTCACCATGCCACCCCAGTTTGGACCCAGCCATATGCAAATCAGTCTTGACCCTGTTCCTCATGGGAACAGTCCAGCCCGAACTACCAGGCCAGGTCCTCTCTGGACCGGAAACAAGCATCCTGGGACCGGTTTCGGGGTTTCACCCCTCATCAGCCAGGCTAGCTTGATTCCAGTGGCACAGTGAGCAAGGGACCCACGTCTGGGAATACCCGTCCGACTTAGGGCAACTTTAACAACACAAAAGGATGATGGACGGAGTGCTGACAATGCAAACACTCACCCCCAGTCACAGATCTGGGTTTAATCCATCATGCTTTTGCTCACCATGCCACCCCAGTTTGGACCCAGCCATATGCAAATCAGTCTTGACCCTGTTCCTCATGGGAACAGTCCAGCCCGAACTGCCAGGCCAGGTCCTCTCTGGACCGGAAACAAGCATCCTGGGACCGGTTTCGGGGTTTCACCCCTCATCAGCCAGGCTAGCTTGATTCCAGTGGCACAGTGAGCAAGGGACCCACGTCTGGGCATACCCTTCCCACTTAGGGCAACTTTAACAACACAAAATGATGATGGACGGAGTGCTGACAATGCAAACACTCACCCCCAGTCACAGATCTGGGTTTAATCCATCGTTCTTTTGCTCACCATGCCACCCCAGTTTGGACCCAGCCATATGCAAATCAGTCTTGACCCTGTTCCTCATGGGAACAGTCCAGCCCGAACTGCCAGGCCAGGTCCTCTCTGGACCGGAAACAAGCATCCTGGGACCGGTTTCGGGGTTTCACCCCTCATCAGCCAGGCTAGCTTGATTCCAGTGGCACAGTGAGCAAGGGACCCACGTCTGGGCATACCCTTCCCACTTAGGGCAACTTTAACAACACAAAAGGATGATGGACGGAGTGCTGACAATGCAAACACTCACCCCCCAGTCACTGATCTGGGTTTAATTCATCGTTCTTTTGCTCACCATGCCACCCCAATTTGGACCCAGCCATATGCAAATCAGTCTTGACCCTGTTCCTCATGGGAACAGTCCAGCCCGAACTGCCAGGCCAGGTCCTCTCTGGACCGGAAACAAGCATCCTGGGACCGGTTTCGGGGTTTCACCCCTCATCAGCCAGGCTAGCTTGATTCCAGTGGCACAGTGAGCAAGGGACCCACGTCTGAGTGCTGACAATGCAAACACACACCCCCAGTCACAGATCTGGGTTTAATCCATCGTTCTTTTGTTCACCATGCCACCCCAGTTTGGACCCAGCCATATGCAAATCAGTCTTGACCCTGTTCCTCATGGGAACAGTCCAGCCCGAACTACCAGGCCAGGTCCTCTCTGGACCGGAAACAAGCATCCTGGGACCGGTTTCGGGGTTTCACCCCTCATCAGCCAGGCTAGCTTGATTCCAGTGGCACAGTGAGCAAGGGACCCACGTCTGGGCATACCCTTCCCACTTAGGGCAACTTTAACAACACAAAAGGATGATGGACGGAGTGCTGACAATGCAAATACTCACCCCCAGTCACAGATCTGGGTTTAATCCATCGTTCTTTTGCTCACCATGCCACCCCAGTTTGGACCCAGCCATATGCAAATCAGTCTTGACCCTGTTCCTCATGGGAACAGTCCAGCCCGAACTGCCAGGCCAGGTCCTCTCTGGACCGGAAACAAGCATCCTGGGACCGGTTTCGGGCTTTCACCCCTCATCAGCCAGGCTAGCTTGATTCCAGTGGCACAGTGAGCAAGGGACCCACGTCTGGGCATACCCGTCCCACTTAGGGCAACTTTAACAACACAAAAGGATGATGGACGGAGTGCTGACAATGCAAACACTCACCCCCAGTCACAGATCTGGGTTTAATCCATCATGCTTTTGCTCACCATGCCACCCCAGTTTGGACCCAGCCATATGCAAATCAGTCTTGACCCTGTTCCTCATGGGAACAGTCCAGCCCGAACTGCCAGGCCAGGTCCTCTCTGGACCGGAAACAAGCATCCTGGGACCGGTTTCGGGGTTTCACCCCTCATCAGCCAGGCTAGCTTGATTCCAGTGGCACAGTGAGCAAGGGACCCACGTCTGGGCATACCCTTCCCACTTAGGGCAACTTTAACAACATAAAAGGATGATGGACGGAGTGCTGACAATGCAAACACTCACCCCCAGTCACAGATCTGGGTTTAATCCATCGTTCTTTTGCTCACCATGCCACCCCAGTTTGGACCCAGCCATATGCAAAACAGTCTTGACCCTGTTCCTCATGGGAACAGTCCAGCCCGAACTGCCAGGCCAGGTCCTCTCTGGACCGGAAACAAGCATACTTGGACCGGTTTTGGGGTTTCACCCCTCATCAGCGGGCTAGCTTGATTCCAGTGGCACAGTGAGCAAGGGACCCACGTCTGGGCATACCCTTCCCACTTAGGGCAACTTTAACAACACAAAAGGATACTGGACGGAGTGCTGACAATGCAAACACTCACCCCCAGTCACAGATCTGGGTTTAATCCATCGTTCTTTTGCTCACCATGCCACCCCAGTTTGGACCCAGCCGTATGCAAATCAGTCTTGACCCTGTTCCTCATGGGAACAGTCCAGCCCGAACTGCCAGGCCAGGTCCTCTCTGGACCGGAAACAAGCATCCTGGGACCAGTTTCGGGGTTTCACCCCTCATCAGCCAGGCTAGCTTGATTCCAGTGGCACAGTGAGCAAGGGACCCACGTCTGGGCATACCCTTCCCACTTAGGGCAACTTTAACAACACAAAAGGATGATGGACGGAGTGCTGACAATGCAAACCCTCACCCCCCAGTCACAGATCTGGGTTTAATTCATCGTTCTTTTGCTCACCATGCCACCCCAGTTTGGACCCAGCCATATGCAAATCAGTCTTGACCCTGTTCCTCATGGGAACAGTCCAGCCCGAACTGCCAGGCCAGGTCCTCTCTGGACCGGAAACAAGCATCCTGGGACCGGTTTCGGGGTTTCACCCCTCATCAGCCAGGCTAGCTTGATTCCAGTGGCACAGTGAGCAAGGGACCCACGTCTGGGCATACCCTTCCCACTTAGGGCAACTTTAACAACACAAAAGGAGGATGGACGGAGTGCTGACAATGCAAACACTCACCCCCAGTCACAGATCTGGGTTTAATCCATCGTTCTTTTGTTCACCATGCCACCCCAGTTTGGACCCAGCCATATGCAAATCAGTCTTGACCCTGTTCCTCATGGGAACAGTCCAGCCCGAACTACCAGGCCAGGTCCTCTCTGGACCGGAAACAAGCATCCTGGGACCGGTTTCGGGGTTTCACCCCTCATCAGCCAGGCTAGCTTGATTCCAGTGGCACAGTGAGCAAGGGACCCACGTCTGGGAATACCCGTCCGACTTAGGGCAACTTTAACAACACAAAAGGATGATGGACGGAGTGCTGACAATGCAAACACTCACCCCCAGTCACAGATCTGGGTTTAATCCATCATGCTTTTGCTCACCATGCCACCCCAGTTTGGACCCAGCCATATGCAAATCAGTCTTGACCCTGTTCCTCATGGGAACAGTCCAGCCCGAACTGCCAGGCCAGGTCCTCTCTGGACCGGAAACAAGCATCCTGGGACCGGTTTCGGGGTTTCACCCCTCATCAGCCAGGCTAGCTTGATTCCAGTGGCACAGTGAGCAAGGGACCCACGTCTGGGCATACCCTTCCCACTTAGGGCAACTTTAACAACACAAAATGATGATGGACGGAGTGCTGACAATGCAAACACTCACCCCCAGTCACAGATCTGGGTTTAATCCATCGTTCTTTTGCTCACCATGCCACCCCAGTTTGGACCCAGCCATATGCAAATCAGTCTTGACCCTGTTCCTCATGGGAACAGTCCAGCCCGAACTGCCAGGCCAGGTCCTCTCTGGACCGGAAACAAGCATCCTGGGACCGGTTTCGGGGTTTCACCCCTCATCAGCCAGGCTAGCTTGATTCCAGTGGCACAGTGAGCAAGGGACCCACGTCTGGGCATACCCTTCCCACTTAGGGCAACTTTAACAACACAAAAGGATGATGGACGGAGTGCTGACAATGCAAACACTCACCCCCCAGTCACTGATCTGGGTTTAATTCATCGTTCTTTTGCTCACCATGCCACCCCAATTTGGACCCAGCCATATGCAAATCAGTCTTGACCCTGTTCCTCATGGGAACAGTCCAGCCCGAACTGCCAGGCCAGGTCCTCTCTGGACCGGAAACAAGCATCCTGGGACCGGTTTCGGGGTTTCACCCCTCATCAGCCAGGCTAGCTTGATTCCAGTGGCACAGTGAGCAAGGGACCCACGTCTGAGTGCTGACAATGCAAACACACACCCCCAGTCACAGATCTGGGTTTAATCCATCGTTCTTTTGTTCACCATGCCACCCCAGTTTGGACCCAGCCATATGCAAATCAGTCTTGACCCTGTTCCTCATGGGAACAGTCCAGCCCGAACTACCAGGCCAGGTCCTCTCTGGACCGGAAACAAGCATCCTGGGACCGGTTTCGGGGTTTCACCCCTCATCAGCCAGGCTAGCTTGATTCCAGTGGCACAGTGAGCAAGGGACCCACGTCTGGGCATACCCTTCCCACTTAGGGCAACTTTAACAACACAAAAGGATGATGGACGGAGTGCTGACAATGCAAATACTCACCCCCAGTCACAGATCTGGGTTTAATCCATCGTTCTTTTGCTCACCATGCCACCCCAGTTTGGACCCAGCCATATGCAAATCAGTCTTGACCCTGTTCCTCATGGGAACAGTCCAGCCCGAACTGCCAGGCCAGGTCCTCTCTGGACCGGAAACAAGCATCCTGGGACCGGTTTCGGGCTTTCACCCCTCATCAGCCAGGCTAGCTTGATTCCAGTGGCACAGTGAGCAAGGGACCCACGTCTGGGCATACCCGTCCCACTTAGGGCAACTTTAACAACACAAAAGGATGATGGACGGAGTGCTGACAATGCAAACACTCACCCCCAGTCACAGATCTGGGTTTAATCCATCATGCTTTTGCTCACCATGCCACCCCAGTTTGGACCCAGCCATATGCAAATCAGTCTTGACCCTGTTCCTCATGGGAACAGTCCAGCCCGAACTGCCAGGCCAGGTCCTCTCTGGACCGGAAACAAGCATCCTGGGACCGGTTTCGGGGTTTCACCCCTCATCAGCCAGGCTAGCTTGATTCCAGTGGCACAGTGAGCAAGGGACCCACGTCTGGGCATACCCTTCCCACTTAGGGCAACTTTAACAACATAAAAGGATGATGGACGGAGTGCTGACAATGCAAACACTCACCCCCAGTCACAGATCTGGGTTTAATCCATCGTTCTTTTGCTCACCATGCCACCCCAGTTTGGACCCAGCCATATGCAAAACAGTCTTGACCCTGTTCCTCATGGGAACAGTCCAGCCCGAACTGCCAGGCCAGGTCCTCTCTGGACCGGAAACAAGCATACTTGGACCGGTTTTGGGGTTTCACCCCTCATCAGCGGGCTAGCTTGATTCCAGTGGCACAGTGAGCAAGGGACCCACGTCTGGGCATACCCTTCCCACTTAGGGCAACTTTAACAACACAAAAGGATACTGGACGGAGTGCTGACAATGCAAACACTCACCCCCAGTCACAGATCTGGGTTTAATCCATCGTTCTTTTGCTCACCATGCCACCCCAGTTTGGACCCAGCCATATGCAAATCAGTCTTGACCCTGTTCCTCATGGGAACAGTCCAGCCCGAACTGCCAGGCCAGGTCCTCTCTGGACCGGAAACAAGCATCCTGGGACCAGTTTCGGGGTTTCACCCCTCATCAGCCAGGCTAGCTTGATTCCAGTGGCACAGTGAGCAAGGGACCCACGTCTGGGCATACCCTTCCCACTTAGGGCAACTTTAACAACACAAAAGGATGATGGACGGAGTGCTGACAATGCAAACACTCACCCCCTGTCACAGATCTGGGTTTTTATCCATTGTTCTTTTGCTCACCATGCCACCCCAGTTTGGACCCAGCCATATGCAAATCAGTCTTGACCCTGTTCCTCATGGGAACAGTCCAGCCCGAACTGCCAGGCCAGGTCCTCTCTGGACCGGAAACAAGCATCCTGGGACCGGTTTCGGGGTTTCACCCCTCATCAGCCAGGCTAGCTTGATTCCAGTGGCACAGTGAGCAAGGGACCCACGTCTGGGCATACCCTTACCACTTTGGGCAAATTTAACAACAGAAAAGGATGATGGACGGAGTGCTGACAATGCAAACACTCACCCCCAGTCACAGATCTGGGTTTAATCCATCGTTCTTTTGTTCACCATGCCACCCCAGTGTGGACCCCGCCATATGCAAATCAGTCTTGACCCTGTTCCTCATGGGAACAGTCCAGCCCGAACTACCAGGCCAGGTCCTCTCTGGACCGGAAACAAGCATCCTGGGACCGGTTTCCGGGTTTCACCCCTCATCAGCCAGGCTAGCTTGATTCCAGTGGCACAGTGAGCAAGGGACCCACGTCTGGGCATACCCTTCCCACTTAGGGCAACTTTAACAACACAAAATGATGATGGACGGAGTGCTGACAATGCAAACACTCACCCCCAGTCACAGATCTGGGTTTAATCCATCGTTCTTTTGCTCACCATGCCACCCCAGTTTGGACCCAGCCATATGCAAATCAGTCTTGACCCTGTTCCTCATGGGAACAGTCCAGCCCGAACTGCCAGGCCAGGTCCTCTCTAGACCGGAAACAAGCATCCTGGGACCGGTTTCGGGGTTTCACCCCTCATCAGCCAGGCTAGCTTGATTCCAGTGGCACAGTGAGCAAGGGACCCACGTCTGGGCATACCCTTCCCACTTAGGGCAACTTTAACAACACAAAAGGATGGATGGATGATGGACGGAGTGCTGACTATGCAAACACTCACCCCCAGTCACAGATCTGGGTTTAATCCATCGTTCTTTTGCTCACCATGCCACCCCAGTTTGGACCCAGCCATATGCAAATCAGTCTTGACCCTGTTCCTCATGGGAACAGTCCAGCCCGAACTGCCAGGCCAGGTCCTCTCTGGACCGGAAACAAGCATCCTGGGACCGGTTTCGGGGTTTCACCCCTCATCAGCCAGGCTAGCTTGATTCCAGTGGCACAGTGAGCAAGGGACCCACGTCTGGGCATACCCTTCCCACTTAGGGCAACTTTAACAACACAAAAGGATGATGGACGGAGTGCTGACAATACAAACACTCACCCCCAGTCACAGATCTGGGTTTAATCCATCGTTCTTTTGCTCACCATGCCACCCCAGTTTGGACCCAGCCATATGCAAATCAGTCTTGACCCTGTTCCTCATGGGAACAGTCCAGCCCGAACTGCCAGGCCAGGTCCTCTCTGGACCGGAAACAAGCATCCTGGGATCGGTTTCGGGGTTTCACCCCTCATCAGCCAGGCTAGCTTGATTCCAGTGGCACAGTGAGCAAGGGACCCACGTCTGGGCATACCCTTCCCACTTAGGGCAACTTTAACAACACAAAAGGATGGATGGATGATGGACGGAGTGCTGACTATGCAAACACTCACCCCCAGTCACAGATCTGGGTTTAATCCATCGTTCTTTTGCTCACCATGCCACCCCAGTTTGGATCCAGCCATATGCAAATCAGTCTTGACCCTGTTCCTCATGGGAACAGTCCAGCCTGAACTGCCAGGACAGGTCCTCTCTGGACCGGAAACAAGCATCCTGGGACCGGTTTCGGGGTTTCACCCCTCATCAGCCAGGCTAGCTTGATTCCAGTGGCACAGTGAGCAAGGGACCCACGTCTGGGCATACCCTTCCCACTTAGGGAAACTTTAACAACACAAAAGGATGATGGACGGAGTGCTGACAATGCAAACACTCACTCCCAGTCACAGATCTGGGTTTAATCCATCGTTTTTTTGCTCACCATGCCACCCCAGTTTGGACCCAGCCATATGCAAATCAGTCTTGACCCTGTTCCTCATGGGAACAGTCCAGCCCGAATTGCCAGGCCAGGTCCTCTCTGGACCGGAAACAAGCATCCTGGGACCGGTTTCGGGGTTTCACCTCTCATCAGCCAGGCTAGCTTGATTCCAGTGGCACAGTGAGCAAGGGACCCACGTCTGGGCATACCCTTCCCACTTAGGGCAACTTTAACAACACAAAAGGATGGATGGATGATGGACGGAGTGCTGACTATGCAAACACTCACCCCCAGTCACAGATCTGGGTTTAATCCATCGTTCTTTTGCTCACCATGCCACCCCAGTTAGGACCCAGCCATATGCAAATCAGTCTTGACCCTGTTCCTCATGGGAACAGTCCAGCCCGAACTGCCAGGCCAGGTCCTCTCTGGACCGGAAACAAGCATCCTGGGACCGGTTTTGGGGTTTCACCCCTCATCAGCCAGGCTAGCTTGATTCCAGTGGCACAGTGAGCAAGGGACCCACGTCTGGGCATACCCTTCCCACTTAGGGCAACTTTAACAACACAAAAGGATGATGGACGGAGTGCTGACAATACAAACACTCACCCCCAGTCACAGATCTGGGTTTAATCCATCGTTCTTTTGCTCACCATGCCACCCCAGTTTGGACCCAGCCATATGCAAATCAGTCTTGACCCTGTTCCTCATGGGAACAGTCCAGCCCGAACTGCCAGGCCAGGTCCTCTCTGGACCGGAAACAAGCATCCTGGGATCGGTTTCGGGGTTTCACCCCTCATCAGCCAGGCTAGCTTGATTCCAGTGGCACAGTGAGCAAGGGACCCACGTCTGGGCATACCCTTCCCACTTAGGGCAACTTTAACAACACAAAAGGATGGATGGATGATGGACGGAGTGCTGACTATGCAAACACTCACCCCCAGTCACAGATCTGGGTTTAATCCATCGTTCTTTTGCTCACCATGCCACCCCAGTTTGGATCCAGCCATATGCAAATCAGTCTTGACCCTGTTCCTCATGGGAACAGTCCAGCCTGAACTGCCAGGACAGGTCCTCTCTGGACCGGAAACAAGCATCCTGGGACCGGTTTCGGGGTTTCACCCCTCATCAGCCAGGCTAGCTTGATTCCAGTGGCACAGTGAGCAAGGGACCCACGTCTGGGCATACCCTTCCCACTTAGGGAAACTTTAACAACACAAAAGGATGATGGACGGAGTGCTGACAATGCAAACACTCACCCCCAGTCACAGATCTGGGTTTAATCCATCGTTTTTTTGCTCACCATGCCACCCCAGTTTGGACCCAGCCATATGCAAATCAGTCTTGACCCTGTTCCTCATGGGAACAGTCCAGCCCGAATTGCCAGGCCAGGTCCTCTCTGGACCGGAAACAAGCATCCTGGGACCGGTTTCGGGGTTTCACCTCTCATCAGCCAGGCTAGCTTGATTCCAGTGGCACAGTGAGCAAGGGACCCACGTCTGGGCATACCCTTCCCACTTAGGGCAACTTTAACAACACAAAAGGATGGATGGATGATGGACGGAGTGCTGACTATGCAAACACTCACCCCCAGTCACAGATCTGGGTTTAATCCATCGTTCTTTTGCTCACCATGCCACCCCAGTTTGGACCCAGCCATATGCAAATCAGTCTTGACCCTGTTCCTCATGGGAACAGTCCAGCCCGAACTGCCAGGCCAGGTCCTCTCTGGACCGGAAACAAGCATCCTGGGACCGGTTTCGGGGTTTCACCCCTCATCAGCCAGGCTAGCTTGATTCCAGTGGCACAGTGAGCAAGGGACCCACATCTGGGCATACCCTTCCCACTTAGGGCAACTTTAACAACACAAAAGGATGATGGACGGAGTGCTGACAATGCAAACACTCACCCCCCAGTCACAGATCTGGGTTTAATTCATCGTTCTTTTGCTCACCATGCCACCCCAATTTGGACCCAGCAATATGCAAATCAGTCTTGACCCTGTTCCTCATGGGAACAGTCCAGCCCGAACTGCCAGGCCAGGTCCTCTCTGGACCGGAAACAAGCATCCTGGGACCGGTTTCGGGGTTTCACCCCTCATCAGCCAGGCTAGCTTGATTCCAGTGGCACAGTGAGCAAGGGACCCACGTCTGGGCATAACCTTCCTACTTAGTGCAACTTTAACAACACAAAAGGATGATGGACGGAGTGGTGACAATGCAATCACTCACCCCCAGTCACAGATCTGGGTTTAATCCATCGTTCTTTTGCTCACCATGCCACCCCAGTTTGGACCCAGCCATATGCAAATCAGTCTTGACCCTGTTCCTCATGGGAACAGTCCAGCCCGAACTGCCAGGCCAGGTCCTCTTTGGACCGGAAACAAGCATCCTGGGACCGGTTTCGGGGTTTCACCCCTCATCAGCCAGGCTAGCTTGATTCCAGTGGCACAGTGAGCAAGGGACCCACGTCTGGGCATACCCTTCCCACTTAGGGCAACTTTAACAACACAAAAGGATGATGGACGGAGTGCTGACAATGCAAACACTCACCCCCAGTCACAGATCTGGGTTTAATCCATCGTTCTTTTGCTCACCATGCCACCCCAGTTTGGACCCAGCCATATGCAAATTAGTCTTTTCCCTGTTCCTCATGGGAACAGTCCAGCCCGAACTGCCAGGCCAGGTCCTCTCTGGACTGGAAACAAGCATCCTGGGACCGGTTTCGGGGTTTCACCCCTCATCAGCCAGGCTAGCTTGATTCCAGTGGCACAGTGAGCAAGGGACCCACGTATGGGCATACCCTTCCCACTTAAGGCAACTTTAACAACACAAAAGGATGATGGACGGAGTGCTGACAATGCAAACACTCACCCCCAGTCACAGATCTGGGTTTAATCCATCGTTCTTTTGCTCACCATGCCACCCCAGTTTGGACCCAGCCATATGCAAATCAGTCTTGACCCTGTTCCTCATGGGAACAGTCCAGCCCGAATTGCCAGGCCAGGTCTTCTCTGGACCGGAAACAAGTATCCTGGGACCGGTTTCGGGTTTCACCCCTCATCAGCCAGGCTAGCTTGATTCCAGTGGCACAGTGAGCAAGGGACCCACGTATGGGCATACCTTTCCCACTTAGGGCAACTTTAACAACAAAAAAGGATGGATGGATGATGGACGGAGTGCTGACTATGCAAACACTCACCCCCAGTCACAGATCTGGGTTTAATCCATCGTTCTTTTGTTCACCATACCACCCCAGTTTGGACCCAGCCATATGCAAATCAGTCTTGCCTCTGTTCCTCATGGGAACAGTCCAGCCCGAACTACCAGGCCAGGTCCTCTCTGGACCGGAAACAAGCATCCTGGGACCGGTTTCGGGGTTTCACCCCTCATCAGCCAGGCTAGCTTGATTCCAGTGGCACAGTGAGCAAGGGACCCACGTCTGGGCATACCCTTCCCACTTAGGGCAACTTTAACAACACAAAAGGATGATGGACGGAGTGCTGACAATGCAAACACTCACCCCCAGTCACAGATCTGGGTTTAATCCATCGTTCTTTTGCTCACCATGCCACCCCAGTTTGGACCCAGCCATATGCAAATCATTCTTGACCCTGTTCCTCATGGGAACAGTCCAGCCCGAACTGCCAGGCCAGGTCCTCTCTGGACCGGAAACAAGCATCCTGGGACCGGTTTCGGGGTTTCACCCTCATCAGCCAGGCTAGCTTGATTCCAGTGGCACAGTGAGCAAGGGACCCACGTCTGGGCATACCCTTCCCACTTAGGGCAACTTTAACAACACAAAAGGATGATGGACGGAGTGCTGACAATGCAAACACTCACCCCCAGTCACAGATCTGGGTTTAATCCATCGTTCTTTTGCTCACCATGCCACCCCAGTTTGGACCCAGCCATATGCAAATCAGTCTTTTCCCTGTTCCTCATGGGAACAGTCCAGCCCGAACTGCCAGGCCAGGTCCTCTCTGGACCGGAAACAAGCATCCTGGGACCGGTTTTGGGGTTTCACCCCTCATCAGCCAGGCTAGCTTGATTCCAGTGGCACAGTGAGCAAGGGACCCACGTCTGGGCATACCCTTCACACTTAGGGCAACTTTAACAACACAAAATGATGATGGACGGAGTGCTGACAATGCAAACACTCACCCCCAGTCACAGATCTGGGTTTAATCCATCGTTCTTTTGCTCACCATGCCACCCCAGTTTGGACCCAGCCATATGCAAATCAGTCTTGACCCTGTTCCTCATGGGAACAGTCCAGCCCGAACTACCAGGCCAGGTCCTCTCTGGACCGGAAACAAGCATCCTGGGACCGGTTTCGGGGTTTGACCCCTCATCAGACAGGCTAGCTTGATTCCAGTGGCACAGTGAGCAAGGGACCCACGTCTGGGCATACCCTTCCCACTTAGGGCAACTTTAACAACACAAAAGGATGAATAGATGATGGACGGAGTGCTGACTATGCAAACACTCACACCCAGTCACAGATCTGGGTTTAATCCATCGTTCTTTTGCTCACCATGCCACCCCAGTTTGGACCCAGCCATATGCAAATCAGTCTTGACCCTGTTCCTCATGGGAACAGTCCAGCCCGAACTGCCAGGCCAGGTCCTCTCTGGACCGGAAACAAGCATCCTGGGACCGGATTCGGGGTTTCAACCCTCATCAGCCAGGCTAGCTTGATTCCAGTGACACAGTGAGCAAGGGACCCACTTCTGGGCATACCCTTCCCACTTAGAGCAACTTTAACAACACAAAAGGATGATGGACGGAGTGCTGACAATGCAAACACTCACCCCCCAGTCACCGATCTGGGTTTAATCCATCGTTCTTTTGCTCACCATGCCACCGCAATTTGGACCCAGCCATATGCAAATCAGTCTTGACCCTGTTCCTCATGGGAACAGTCCAGCCCGAACTGCCAGGCCAGGTCCTCTCTGGACCGGAAACAAGCATCCTCGGACCGGTTTCGGGGTTTCACCCCTCATCAGCTAGGCTAGCTTGATTCCAGTGGCACAGTGAGCAAGGGACACACGTCCGGGCATACCCTTCCCACTTAGGGCAACTTTATCAACACAAAAGGATGATGGACGGAGTGCTGACAATGCAAACACTCACCCCCAGTCACAGATCTGGGTTTAATCCATCGTTCTTTTGCTCACCATGCCACCCCAGTTTGGACCCAGCCATTTGCAAATCAGTCTTGACCCTGTTCCTCATGGGAACAGTCCAGCCCGAACTGCCAGGCCAGGTCCTCTCTGGACCGGAAACAAGCATCCTGGGACCGGTTTCGGGGTTTCACCCCTCATCAGCCAGGCTAGCTTGATTCCAGTGGCACAGTGAGCAAGGGACCCACGTCTGGGCATACCCTTCCCACTTAGGGCAACTTTAACAACACAAAATGATGATGGACGGAGTGCTGACAATGCAAACACTCACCCCCAGTCACAGATCTGGGTTTAATCCATCGTTCTTTTGCTCACCATGCCACCCCAGTTTGGACCCAGCCATATGCAAATCAGTCTTTTCCCTGTTCCTCATGGGAACAGTCCAGCCCGAACTGCCAGGCCAGGTCCTCTCTGGACCGGAAACAAGCATCCTGGGACCGGTTTCGGGGTTTCACCCCTCATCAGCCAGGCTAGCTTGATTCCAGTGGCACAGTGAGCAAGGGACCCACGTCTGGGCATACCCTTCCCACTTAGGGCAACTTTAACAACACAAAAGGATGATGGACGGAGTGCTGACAATGCAAACACTCACCCCCAGTCACAGATCTGGGTTTAATCCATCGTTCTTTTGCTCACCATGCCACCCCAGTTTGGACCCAGCCATATGCAAATCAGTCTTTTCCCTGTTCCTCATGGGAACAGTCCAGCCCGAACTGCCAGGCCAGGTCCTCTCTGGACCGGAAACAAGCATCCTGGGACCGGTTTCGGGTTTCACCCCTCATCAGCCAGGCTAGCTTGATTCCAGTGGCACAGTGAGCAAGGGACCCACGTTTGGGCATACCCTTCCCACTTAGGGCAACTTTAACAACACAAAAGGATGAATGGATGATGGACGGAGTGCTGACTATAAAAACACTCACCTCCAGTCACAGATCTGGGTTTAATCCATAGTTCTTTTGCTCACCATGCCACCCCAGTTTGGACCCAGCCATATGCAAATCAGTCTTGACCCTGTTCCTCATGGGAACAGTCCAGCCCAAACTGCCAGGCAGGTCCTCTCTGGACCGGAAACAAGCATCCTGGGACCGGTTTCGGGGTTTCACCCCTCATCAGCCAGGCTAGCTTGATTCCAGTGGCACAGTGAGCAAGGGACCCACGTCTGGGCATACCCTTCCCACTTAGGGCAACTTTAACAACACAAAAGGATGATGGACGGAGTGCTGACAATGCAAACACTCACCCCCCAGTCACAGATCTGGGTTTAATCCATCGTTCTTTTGCTCATAATGCCACCCCAATTTGGACCCAGCCATATGCAAATCAGTCTTGACCCTGTTCCTCATGGGAACAGTCCAGCCCGAACTGCCAGGCCAGGTCCTCTCTGGACCGGAAACAAGCATCCTGGGACCGGTTTCAGGGTTTCACCCCTCATCAGCCAGGCTAGCTTGATTCCAGTGGCACAGTGAGCAAGGGACCCACGTCTGGGCATACCCTTCCCACTTAGGGCAACTTTAACAACACAAAAGGATGATGGACGGAGTGCTGACAATGCAAACACTCACCCCCAGTCACAGATCTGGGTTTAATCCATCGTTCTTTTCCTCACCATGCCACCCCAGTTTGGACCCAGCCATATGCAAATCAGTCTTTTCCCTGTTCCTCAATGGAACAGTCCAACCCGAACTGCCAGGCCAGGTCCTCTCTGGACCGGAAACAAGCATCCTGGGACCGGTTTCGGGGTTTCACCCCTCATCAGCCAGGCTAGCTTGATTCCAGTGGCACAGTGAGCAAGGGACCCATGTTTGGGCATACCCTTCCCACTTAGGGCAACTTTAACAACACAAAAGGATGAATGGATGATGGACGGAGTGCTGACTATACAAACACTCACCTCCAGTCACAGATCTGGGTTTAATCCATAGTTCTTTTGCTCACCATGCCACCCCAGTTTGGACCCAGCCATATGCAAATCAGTCTTGACCCTGTTCCTCATGGGAACAGTCCAGCCTAAACTGCCAGGCAGGTCCTCTCTGGACCGGAAACAAGCATCCTGGGACCGGTTTCGGGGTTTCACCCTTCATCAGCCAGGCTAGCTTGATTCCAGTGGCACAGTGAGCAAGGGACCCACGTCTGGGCATACCCTTCCCACTTAGGGAAACTTTAACAACACAAAAGGATGATGGACGGAGTGCTGACAATGCAAACACTCACCCCCAGTCACAGATCTGGGTTTAATCCATCGTTTTTTTGCTCACCATGCCACCCCAGTTTGGACCCAGCCATATGCAAATCAGTCTTGACCCTGTTCCTCATGGGAACAGTCCAGCCCGAACTGCCAGGCCAGGTCCTCTCTGGACCGGAAACAAGCATCCTGGGACCGGTTTCGGGGTTTCACC
The DNA here is from genome assembly GCF_031143425.1 of Pleurodeles waltl. Classification (NCBI taxonomy): domain Eukaryota; kingdom Metazoa; phylum Chordata; class Amphibia; order Caudata; family Salamandridae; genus Pleurodeles; species Pleurodeles waltl. The sequence goes on along the minus strand of NW_027149811.1, from coordinate 228,501 downwards.
CCTCATCAGCCAGGCTAGCTTGATTCTAGTGGCACAGTGAGCAAGGGACCCACATCTGGGCATACCCTTCCCACTTAGGGCAACTTTAACAACACAAAAGGATGATGGACGGAGTGCTGACAATGCAAACACTCACCCCCCAGTCACAGATCTGGGTTTAATTCATCGTTCTTTTGCTCACCATGCCACCCCAATTTGGACCCAGCAATATGCAAATCAGTCTTGACCCTGTTCCTCATGGGAACAGTCCAGCCCGAACTGCCAGGCCAGGTCCTCTCTGGACCGGAAACAAGCATCCTGGGACCGGTTTCGGGGTTTCACCCCTCATCAGCCAGGCTAGCTTGATTCCAGTGGCACAGTGAGCAAGGGACCCACGTCGTGCAACTTTAACAACACAAAAGGATGATGGACGGAGTGCTGACAATGCAATCACTCACCCCCAGTCACAGATCTGTGTTTAATCCATCGTTCTTTTGCTCACCATGCCACCCCAGTTTGGACCCAGCCATATGCAAATCAGTCTTGACCCTGTTCCTCATGGGAACAGTCCAGCCCGAATTGCCAGGCCAGGTCCTCTCTGGACCGGAAACAAGCATCCTGGGACCGGTTTCGGGGTTTCACCCCTCATCAGCCAGGCTAGCTTGATTCCAGTGGCACAGTGAGCAAGGGACCCACGTCTGGGCATACCCTTCCCACTTAGGGCAACTTTAACAACACAAAAGGATGATGGACGGAGTGCTGACAATGCAAACACTCACCCCCAGTCACAGATCTGGGTTTAATCCATCGTTCTTTTGCTCACCATGCCACCCCAGTTTGGACCCAGCCATATGCAAATCAGTCTTGACCCTGTTCCTCATGGGAACAGTCCAGCCCGAACTACCAGGCCAGGTCCTCTCTGGACCGGAAACAAGCATCCTGGGACCGGTTTCGGGGTTTCACCCCTCATCAGCCAGGCTAGCTTGATTCCAGTGGCACAGTGAGCAAGGGACCCACGTCTGGGCATACCCTTCCCACTTAGGGCAACTTTAACAACACAAAAGGATGATGGACGGAGTGCTGACAATGCAAACACTCACCCCCAGTCACAAATCTGGGTTTAATCCATCGTTCTTTTGCTCACCATGCCACCCCAGTTTGGACCCAGCCATATGCAAATCAGTCTTTTCCCTGTTCCTCATGGGAACAGTCCAGCCCGAACTGCCAGGCCAGGTCCTCTCTGGACCGGAAACAAGCATCCCCGGACCGGTTTCGGGGTTTCACCCCTCATCAGCCAGGCTAGCTTGATTCCAGTGGCACAGTGAGCAAGGGACCCACGTCTGGGCATACCCTTCCCACTTAGGGCAACTTTAACAACACAAAAGGATGATGGACGGAGTGCTGACAATGCAAACACTCACCCCCAGTCACAGATCTGGGTTTAATCCATCGTTCTTTTGCTCACCATGCCACCCCAGTTTGGACCCAGCCATATGCAAATCAGTCTTGACCCTGTTCCTCATGGGAACAGTCCAGCCCGAATTGCCAGGCCAGGTCCTCTCAGTGGCACAGTGAGCAAGGGACCCACGTATGGGCATACCTTTCCCACTTAGGGCAACTTTAACAACAAAAAAGGATGGATGGATGATGGACGGAGTGCTGACTATGCAAACACTCACCCCCAGTCACAGATCTGGGTTTAATCCATCGTTCTTTTGCTCACCATGCCACTCCAGTTTGGACCCAGCCATATGCAAATCAGTCTTGACCCTGTTCCTCATGGGAACAGTCCAGCCCAAACTGCCAGGCCAGGTCCTCTCTGGACCGGAAACAAGCATCCTGGGACCGGTTTCGGGGTTTCACCCCTCATCAGCCAGGCTAGCTTGATTCCAGTGGCACAGTGAGCAAGGGACCCACGTCTGGGCATACCCTTCCCACTTAGGGCAACTTTAACAACACAAAAGGATGATGGACGGAGTTCGGACAATGCAAACACTCACCCCCAGTCACAGATCTGGGTTTAATCCATCGTTCTTTTGTTCACCATACCACCCCAGTTTGGACCCAGCCATATGCAAATCAGTCTTGCCTCTGTTCCTCATGGGAACAGTCCAGCCCGAACTACCAGGCCAGGTCCTCTCTGGACTGGAAACAAGCATCCTGGGACCGGTTTCGGGGTTTCACCACTCATCAGCCAGGCTAGCTTGATTCCAGTGGCACAGTGAGCAAGGGACCCACGTCTGGGCATACCCTTCCCACTTAGGGCAACTTTAACAACACAAAAGGATGATGGACGGAGTGCTGACAATGCAAACACTCACCCCCAGTCACAGATCTGGGTTTAATCCATCGTTCTTTCGCTCACCATGCCACCCCAGTTTGGACCCAGCCATATGCAAATCAGTCTTTTCCCTGTTCCTCATGGGAACAGTCCAGCCCGAACTGCCAGGCCAGGTCCTCTCTGGACCGGAAACAAGCATCCTGGGACCGGTTTTGGGGTTTCACCCCTCATCAGCCAGGCTAGCTTGATTCCAGTGGCACAGTGAGCAAGGGACCCACGTCTGGGCATACCCTTCACACTTAGGGCAACTTTAACAACACAAAATGATGATGGACGGAGTGCTGACAATGCAAACACTCACCCCCAGTCACAGATCTGGGTTTAATCCATCGTTCTTTTGCTCACCATGCCACCCCAGTTTGGATCCAGCCATATGCAAATCAGTCTTTTCCCTGTTCCTCATGGGAACAGTCCAGCCCGAACTGCCAGGCCAGGTCCTCTCTGGACCGGAAACAAGCATCCTGGGACCGGTTTCGGGGTTTGACCCCTCATCAGACAGGCTAGCTTGATTCCAGTGGCACAGTGAGCAAGGGACCCACGTCTGGGCATACCCTTCCCACTTAGGGCAACTTTAACAACACAAAAGGATGAATGGATGATGGACGGAGTGCTGACTATGCAAACACTCACACCCAGTCACAGATCTGGGTTTAATCCATAGTTCTTTTGCTCACCATGCCACCCCAGTTTGGACCCAGCCATATGCAAATCAGTCTTGACCCTGTTCCTCATGGGAACAGTCCAGCCCGAACTGCCAGGCCAGGTCCTCTCTGGACCGGAAACAAGCATCCTGGGACCGGTTTCGGGGTTTCACCCCTCATCAGCCAGGCTAGCTTGATTCCAGTGGCACAGTGAGCAAGGGACCCACTTCTGGGCATACCCTTCCCACTTAGAGCAACTTTAACAACACAAAAGGATGATGGACGGAGTGCTGACAATGCAAACACTCACCCCCCAGTCACCGATCTGGGTTTAATCCATCGTTCTTTTGCTCACCATGCCACCGCAATTTGGACCCAGCCATATGCAAATCAGTCTTGACCCTGTTCCTCATGGGAACAGTCCAGCCCGAACTGCCAGGCCAGGTCCTCTCTGGACCGGAAACAAGCATCCTCGGACCGGTTTCGGGGTTTCACCCCTCATCAGCTAGGCTAGCTTGATTCCAGTGGCACAGTGAGCAAGGGACACACGTCCGGGCATACCCTTCCCACTTAGGGCAACTTTAACAACACAAAAGGATGATGGACGGAGTGCTGACAATGCAAACACTCACCCCCAGTCACAGATCTGGGTTTAATCCATCGTTCTTTTGCTCACCATGCCACCCCAGTTTGGACCCAGCCATATGCAAATCAGTCTTGACCCTGTTCCTCATGGGAACAGTCCAGCCCGAACTGCCAGGCCAGGTCCTCTCTGGACCGGAAACAAGCATCCTGTGACCGGTTTCGGGGTTTCACCCCTCATCAGCCAGGCTAGCTTGATTCCAGTGGCACAGTGAGCAAGGGACCCACGTCTGGGCATACCCTTCCCACTTAGGGCAACTTTAACAACACAAAATGATGATGGACGGAGTGCTGACAATGCAAACACTCACCCCCAGTCACAGATCTGGGTTTAATCCATCGTTCCTTTGCTCACCATGCCACCCCAGTTTGGACCCAGCCATATGCAAATCAGTCTTTTCCCTGTTCCTCATGGGAACAGTCCAGCCCGAACTGCCAGGCCAGGTCCTCTCTGGACCGGAAACAAGCATCCTGGGACCGGTTTCGGGGTTTCACCCCTCATCAGCCAGGCTAGCTTGATTCCAGTGGCACAGTGAGCAAGGGACCCACGTCTGGGCATACCCTTCCCACTTAGGGCAACTTTAACAACACAAAAGGATGATGGACGGAGTGCTGACAATGCAAACACTCACCCCCAGTCACAGATCTGGGTTTAATCCATCGTTCTTTTTCTCACCATGCCACCCCAGTTTGGACCCAGCCATATGAAAATCAGTCTTGACCCTGTTCCTCATGGGAACAGTCCAGCCCGAACTGCCAGGCCAGGTCCTCTCTGGACCGGAAACAAGCATCCTGGGACCGGTTTCGGGGTTTCACCCCTCATCAGCCAGGCTAGCTTGATTCCAGTGGCACAGTGAGCAAGGGACCCACGTCTGGGCATACCCTTCCCACTTAGGGCAACTTTAACAACACAAAAGGATGATGGACGGAGTGCTGACAATGCAAACACTCTCCCCCAGTCACAGATCTGGGTTTAATCCATCGTTCTTTTGCTCACCATGCGACCCCAGTTTGGACCCAGCCATATGCAAATCAGTCTTTTCCCTGTTCCTCATGGGAACAGTCCAGCCCGAACTGCCAGGCCAGGTCCTCTCTGGACCGGAAACAAGCATCCTGGGACCGGTTTCGGGGTTTCACCCCTCATCAGCCAGGCTAGCTTGATTCCAGTGGCACAGTGAGCAAGGGACCCACGTTTGGGCATACCCTTCCCACTTAGGGCAACTTTAACAACACAAAAGGATGAATGGATGATGGACGGAGTGCTGACTATACAAACACTCACCTCCAGTCACAGATCTGGGTTTAATCCATAGTTCTTTTGCTCACCATGCCACCCCAGTTTGGACCCAGCCATATGCAAATCAGTCTTGACCCTGTTCCTCATGGGAACAGTCCAACCCAAACTGCCAGGCAGGTCCTCTCTGGACCGGAAACAAGCATCCTGGGACCGGTTTCGGGGTTTCACCCCTCATCAGCCAGGCTAGCTTGATTCCAGTGGCACAGTGAGCAAGGGACCCACGTCTGGGCATACCCTTCCCACTTAGGGCAACTTTAACAACACAAAAGGATGATGGACGGAGTGCTGACAATGCAAACACTCACCCCCCAGTCACAGATCTGGGTTTAATCCATCGTTCTTTTGCTCATAATGCCACCCCAATTTGGACCCAGCCATATGCAAATCAGTCTTGACCCTGTTCCTCATGGGAACAGTCCAGCCCGAACTGCCAGGCCAGGCCCTCTCTGGACCGGAAACAAGCATCCTGGGACCGGTTTCGGGGTTTCACCCCTCATCAGCCAGGCTTGCTTGATTCCAGTGGCACAGTGAGCAAGGGACCCACGTTTGGGCATACCCTTCCCACTTAGGGCAACTTTAACAACACAAAAGGATGAACGGATGATGGACGGAGTGCTGACTATACAAACACTCACCTCCAGTCACAGATCTGGGTTTAATCCATAGTTCTTTTGCTCACCATGCCACCCCAGTTTGGACACAGCCATAAGCTAATCAGTCTTGACCCTGTTCCTCATGGGAACAGTCCAGCCCAAACTGCCAGGCAGGTCCTCTCTGGACCGGAAACAAGCATCCTGGGACCGGTTTCGGGGTTTCACCCCTCATCAGCCAGGCTAGCTTGATTCCAGTGGCGAAGTGAGCAAGGGACCCACGTCTGGGCATACCCTTCCCACTTAGGGCAACTTTAACAACACAAAAGGATGATGGACGGAGTGCTGACAATGCAAACACTCACCCCCCAGTCACAGATCTGGGTTTAATCCATCGTTCTTTTGCTCATAATGCCATCCCAATTTGGACCCAGCCATATGCAAATCAGTCTTGACCCTGTTCCTCATGGGAACAGTCCAGCCCGAACTGCCAGGCCAGGTCCTCTCTGGACCGGAAACAAGCATCCTGGGACCGGTTTCGGGTTTCACCCGTCATCAACCAGGCTAGCTTGATTCCAGTGGCACAGTGAGCAAGGGACCCACGTCTGGGCATACCCTTCCCACTTAGGGCAACTTTAACAACACAAAAGGATGATGGACGGAGTGCTGACAATGCAAACACTCACCCCCCAGTCACAGATCTGGGTTTAATCCATCGTTCTTTTGCTCAGCATGCCACCCCAATTTGGACCCAGCCATATGCAAATCAGTCTTGACCCTGTTCCTCATGGGAACAGTCCAGCCCGAACTGCCAGGCCAGGTCCTCTCTGGACCGGAAACAAGCATCCTGGGACCGGTTTCGGGGTTTCACCCCTCATCAGCCAGGCTAGCTTGATTCCAGTGGCACAGTGAGCAAGGGACCCACGTCTGGGCATACCCTTCCCACTTAGGGCAACTTTAACAACACAAAAGGATGATGGACGGAGTGCTGACAATGCAAACACTCACCCCCAGTCACAGATCTGGGTTTAATCCATCGTTCTTTTGCTCACCATGCCACCCCAGTTTGGACCCAGCCATATGCAAATCAGTCTTTTCCCTGTTCCTCATGGGAACAGTCCAGCCCGAACTGCCAGGCCAGGCCCTCTCTGGACCGGAAACAAGCATCCTGGGACCGGTTTCGGGGTTTCACCCCTCATCAGCCAGGCTTGCTTGATTCCAGTGGCACAGTGAGCAAGGGACCCACGTTTGGGCATACCCTTCCCACTTAGGGCAACTTTAACAACACAAAAGGATGAATGGATGATGGACGGAGTGCTGACTATACAAACACTCACCTCCAGTCACAGATCTGGGTTTAATCCATTGTTCTTTTGCTCACCATGCCACCCCAGTTTGGACCCAGCCATAAGCTAATCTGTCTTGACCCTGTTCCTCATGGGAACAGTCCAGCCCAAACTGCCAGGCAGGTCCTCTCTGGACCGGAAACAAGCATCCTGGGACCGGTTTCGGGGTTTCACCCCTCATCAGCCAGGCTAGCTTGATTCCAGTGGCACAGTGAGCAAGGGACCCACGTCTGGGCATACCCTTCCCACTTAGGGCAACTTTAACAACACAAAAGGATGATGGACGGAGTGCTGACAATGCAAACACTCACCCCCCAGTCACAGATCTGGGTTTAATCCATCGTTCTTTTGCTCATAATGCCACCCCAATTTGGACCCAGCCATATGCAAATCAGTCTTGACCCTGTTCCTCATGGGAACAGTCCAGCCCGAACTGCCAGGCCAGGTCCTCTCTGGACCGGAAACAAGCATCCTGGGACCGGTTTCGGGGTTTCACCCCTCATCAGCCAGGCTAGCTTGATTCCAGTGGCACAGTGAGCAAGGGACCCACGTCTGGGCATACCCTTCCCACTTAGGGCAACTTTAACAACACAAAAGGATGATGGACGGAGTGCTGACAATGCAAACACTCACCCCCCAGTCACAGATCTGGGTTTAATCCATCGTTCTTTTGCTCAGCATGCCACCCCAATTTGGACCCAGCCATATGCAAATCAGTCTTGACCCTGTTCCTCATGGGAACAGTCCAGCCCGAACTGCCAGGCCAGGTCCTCTCTGGACCGGAAACAAGTATCATGGGACCGGTTTCGGGGTTTCACCCCTCATCAGCCAGGCTAGCTTGATTCCAGTGGCACAGTGTGCAAGGGACCCACTTCTGGGCATACCCTTCCCACTTAGGGCAACTTTAACAACACAAAAGGATGGATGGATGATGGACGGAGTGCTGACTATGCAAACACTCACCCCCAGTCACAGATCTGGGTTTAATCCATCGTTCTTTTGCTCAGCATGCCACCCCAATTTGGACCCAGCCATATGCAAATCAGTCTTGACCCTGTTCCTCATGGGAACAGTCCAGCCCGAACTGCCAGGCCAGGTCCTCTCTGGACCGGAAACAAGTATCATGGGACCGGTTTCGGTGTTTCACCCCTCATCAGCCAGGCTAGCTTGATTCCAGTGGCACAGTGAGCAAGGGACCCACTTCTGGGCATACCCTTCCCACTTAGGGCAACTTTAACAACACAAAAGGATGGATGGATGATGGACGGAGTGCTGACTATGCAAACACTCACCCCCAGTCACAGATCTGGGTTTAATCCATCGTTCTTTTGCTCACCATGCCACCCCAGTTTGGACCCAGCCATATGCAAATCAGTCTTTTCCCTGTTCCTCATGGGAACAGTCCAGCCCAAACCGCCAGGCCAGGTTCTCTCTGGACCGGAAACAAGCATCCTGGGACCGGTTTCGGGGTTTCACCCCTCATCAGTCAGGCTAGCTTGATTCCAGTGGCACAGTGAGCAAGGGACCCACGTCTGGGCATACCCTTCCCACTTAGGCCAACTTTAACAACACAAAAGGATGATGGACGGAGTGCTGACAATGCAAACACTCACCCCCCAGTCACAGATCTGGGTTTAATCCATTGTTCTTTTGCTCACCATGCCACCCCAGTTTGGACCCAGCCATATGCAAATCAGTCTTGACCCTGTTCCTCATGGGAACAGTCCAGCCCGAACTGCCAGGCCAGGTCCTCTCTGGACCGGAAACAAGCATCCTGGGACCGGTTTCGGGGTTTCACCCCTCATCAGCCAGGCTAGCTTGATTCCAGTGGCACAGTGAGCAAGGGACCCACGTCTGGGCATACCCTTCCCACTTAGGGCAACTTTAACAACACAAAAGGATGATGGACGGAGTGCTGACAATGCAAACACTCACCCCCAGTCACAGATCTGGGTTTAATGCATTGTTCTTTTGCTCACCATGCCACCCCAGTTTGGACCCAGCCATATGCAAATCAGTCTTGACCCTGTTCCTCATGGGAACAGTCCAGCCCGAACTGCCAGGCCAGGTCCTCTCTGGACCGGAAACAAGCATCCTGGGACCGGTTTCGGGGTTTCACCCCTCATCAGCCAGGCTAGCTTGATTCCAGTGGCACAGTGAGCAAGGGACCCACGTCTGGGCATACCCTTCCCACTTAGGGCAACTTTAACAACACAAAAGGATGATGGACGGAGTGCTGACAATGCAAACACTCACCCCCAGTCACAGATCTGGGTTTAATGCATTGTTCTTTTGCTCACCATGCCACCCCAGTTTGGACCCAGCCATATGCAAATCAGTCTTGACCCTGTTCCTCATGGGAACAGTCCAGCCCGAACTGCCAGGCCAGGTCCTCTCTGGACCGGAAACAAGCATCCTGGGACCGGTTTCGGGGTTTCACCCCTCATCAGCCAGGCTAGCTTGATTCCAGTGGCACAGTGAGCAAGGGACCCACGTCTGGGCATACCCTTCCCACTTAGGGCAACTTTAACAACACAAAAGGATGATGGACGGAGTGCTGACAATGCAAACACTCACCCCCAGTCACAGATCTGGGTTTAATCCATCGTTCTTTTGCTCACCATGCCACCCCAGTTTGGACCCAGCCATATGCAAATCAGTCTTTTCCCTGTTCCTCATGGGAACAGTCCAGCCCGAACTGCCAGGCCAGGCCCTCTCTGGACCGGAAACAAGCATCCTGGGACCGGTTTCGGGGTTTCACCCCTCATCAGCCAGGCTTGCTTGATTCCAGTGGCACAGTGAGCAAGGGACCCACGTTTGGGCATACCCTTCCCACTTAGGGCAACTTTAACAACACAAAAGGATGAATGGATGATGGACGGAGTGCTGACTATACAAACACTCACCTCCAGTCACAGATCTGGGTTTAATCCATTGTTCTTTTGCTCACCATGCCACCCCAGTTTGGACCCAGCCATAAGCTAATCTGTCTTGACCCTGTTCCTCATGGGAACAGTCCAGCCCAAACTGCCAGGCAGGTCCTCTCTGGACCGGAAACAAGCATCCTGGGACCGGTTTTGGGGTTTCACCCCTCATCAGCCAGGCTAGCTTGATTCCAGTGGCACAGTGAGCAAGGGACCCACGTCTGGGCATACCCTTCCCACTTAGGGCAACTTTAACAACACAAAAGGATGATGGACGGAGTGCTGACAATGCAAACACTCACCCCCCAGTCACAGATCTGGGTTTAATCCATCGTTCTTTTGCTCATAATGCCACCCCAATTTGGACCCAGCCATATGCAAATCAGTCTTGACCCTGTTCCTCATGGGAACAGTCCAGCCCGAACTGCCAGGCCAGGTCCTCTCTGGACCGGAAACAAGCATCCTGGGACCGGTTTCGGGGTTTCACCCCTCATCAGCCAGGCTAGCTTGATTCCAGTGGCACAGTGAGCAAGGGACCCACGTCTGGGCATACCCTTCCCACTTAGGGCAACTTTAACAACACAAAAGGATGATGGACGGAGTGCTGACAATGCAAACACTCCCCCCCAGTCTCAGATCTGGGTTTAATCCATCGTTCTTTTGTTCACCATGCCACCCCAATTTGGACCCAGCCATATGCAAATCAGTCTTGACCCTGTTCCTCATGGGAACAGTCCAGCCCGAACTGCCAGGCCAGGTCCTCTCTGGACCGGAAACAAGTATCATGGGACCGGTTTCGGGGTTTCACCCCTCATCAGCCAGGCTAGCTTGATTCCAGTGGCACAGTGTGCAAGGGACCCACTTCTGGGCATACCCTTCCCACTTAGGGCAACTTTAACAACACAAAAGGATGGATGGATGATGGACGGAGTGCTGACTATGCAAACACTCACCCCCAGTCACAGATCTGGGTTTAATCCATCGTTCTTTTGCTCAGCATGCCACCCCAATTTGGACCCAGCCATATGCAAATCAGTCTTGACCCTGTTCCTCATGGGAACAGTCCAGCCCGAACTGCCAGGCCAGGTCCTCTCTGGACCGGAAACAAGTATCATGGGACCGGTTTCGGGGTTTCACCCCTCATCAGCCAGGCTAGCTTGATTCCAGTGGCACAGTGAGCAAGGGACCCACTTCTGGGCATACCCTTCCCACTTAGGGCAACTTTAACAACACAAAAGGATGGATGGATGATGGACGGAGTGCTGACTATGCAAACACTCACCCCCAGTCACAGATCTGGGTTTAATCCATCGTTCTTTTGCTCACCATGCCACCCCAGTTTGGACCCAGCCATATGCAAATCAGTCTTTTCCCTGTTCCTCATGGGAACAGTCCAGCCCAAACCGCCAGGCCAGGTTCTCTCTGGACCGGAAACAAGCATCCTGGGACCGGTTTCGGGGTTTCACCCCTCATCAGTCAGGCTAGCTTGATTCCAGTGGCACAGTGAGCAAGGGACCCACGTCTGGGCATACCCTTCCCACTTAGGCCAACTTTAACAACACAAAAGGATGATGGACGGAGTGCTGACAATGCAAACACTCACCCCCCAGTCACAGATCTGGGTTTAATCCATTGTTCTTTTGCTCACCATGCCACCCCAGTTTGGACCCAGCCATATGCAAATCAGTCTTGACCCTGTTCCTCATGGGAACAGTCCAGCCCGAACTGCCAGGCCAGGTCCTCTCTGGACCGGAAACAAGCATCCTGGGACCGGTTTCGGGGTTTCACCCCTCATCAGCCAGGCTAGCTTGATTCCAGTGGCACAGTGAGCAAGGGACCCACGTCTGGGCATACCCTTCCCACTTAGGGCAACTTTAACAACACAAAAGGATGATGGACGGAGTGCTGACAATGCAAACACTCACCCCCAGTCACAGATCTGGGTTTAATGCATTGTTCTTTTGCTCACCATGCCACCCCAGTTTGGACCCAGCCATATGCAAATCAGTCTTGACCCTGTTCCTCATGGGAACAGTCCAGCCCGAACTGCCAGGCCAGGTCCTCTCTGGACCGGAAACAAGCATCCTGGGACCGGTTTCGGGGTTTCACCCCTCATCAGCCAGGCTAGCTTGATTCCAGTGGCACAGTGAGCAAGGGACCCACGTCTGGGCATACCCTTCCCACTTAGGGCAACTTTAACAACACAAAAGGATGATGGACGGAGTGCTGACAATGCAAACACTCACCCCCAGTCACAGATCTGGGTTTAATGCATTGTTCTTTTGCTCACCATGCCACCCCAGTTTGGACCCAGCCATATGCAAATCAGTCTTGACCCTGTTCCTCATGGGAACAGTCCAGCCCGAACTGCCAGGCCAGGTCCTCTCTGGACCGGGAACAAGCATCCTGGGACCGGTTTCGGGGTTTCACCCCTCATCAGCCAGGCTAGCTTGATTCCAGTGGCACAGTGAGCAAGGGACCCACGTATGGGCATACCCTTCCCACTTAGGGCAACTTTAACAACACAAAAGGATGATGGACGGAGTGCTGACAATGCAAACACTCACCCCCAGTCACAGATCTGGGTTTAATCCATCGTTCTTTTGTTCACCATACCACCCCAGTTTGGACCCAGCCATATGCAAATCAGTCTTGACCCTGTTCCTCATGGGAACAGTCCAGCCCGAACTGCCAGGCCAGGTCCTCTCTGGACCGGAAACAAGCATCCTGGGACCGGTTTCGGGGTTTCACTCCTCATCAGCCAGGCTAGCTTGATTCCAGTGGCACAGTGAGCAAGGGACCCACGTATGGGCATACCCTTCCCACTTAGGGCAACTTTAACAACACAAAAGGATGATGGACGGAGTGCTGACAATGCAAACACTCACCGCCAGTCACAGATCTGGGTTTAATCCATTGTTCTTTTGCTCACCATGCCACACCAGTTTGGACCCAGCCATATGCAAATCAGTCTTGACCCTGTTCCTCATGGGAACAGTCCAGCCCGAACTGCCAGGCCCTCTCTGGATCGGAAACAAGCATCCTGGGACCGGTTTCGGGGTTTCACCCCTCATCACGCAGGCTAGCTTGATTCCAGTGGCACAGTGAGCAAGGGACCCACGTCTGAGCATATCCTTCCCACTTAGGGCAACTTTAACAACACAAATTGATGGATGGATGATGGACAGAGTACTGACAATGTAAACACTCACCCCCAGTCACAGATCTGGGTTTCATCCATCGTTCTTTGCTCACCATGCCACCCCAGTTTGGACCCAGCCATATGCAAAACAGTCTTGACCCTGTTCCTCATGGGAACAGTCCAGCCCGAACTGCCAGGCCAGGTCCTCTCTGGACCGGAAACAAGCATCTTTGGACCGGTTTTGGGGTTTCACCCCTCATCAGCCAGGCTAGCTTGATTCCAGTGGCACAGTGAGCAAGGGACCCAAGTCTGGGCATACCCTTCCCACTTAGGGCAACTTTAACAACACAAAAGGATAATGACGGAGTGCTGACAATGCAAACACTCACCCCCAGTCACAGATCTGGGTTTAGTCCATCGTTCTTGTGCTCACCATGCCACCCCAGTTTGGACCCAGCCATATGCAAATCAGTCTTGACCCTGTTCCTCATGGGAACAGTCCAGTTCGAACTTCCAGGCCAGGTCCTCTCTGGACCGGAAACAAGCATCCTGGCACCGGTTTCGGGGTTTCACCCCTCATCAGCCAAGCTAGCTTGATTCCAGTGGCACTGTGAGCAAGGGACCCACGTCTGGGCATACCCTTCCCACTTAGGGCAACTTTAACAACACAAAAGGATGATGGACGGAGTGCTGACAATGCAAACACTCACCCCCAGTCACAGATCTGGGTTTAATCCATCGTTCTTTTGCTCACCATGCCACCCCAGTTTGGACCCAGCCATATGCAAATCAGTCTTGACCCTGTTCCTCATGGGAACAGTCCAGCCCGAACTGCTAGGCCAGGTCCTCTCTGGACCGGAAACAAGCATCCTGGGACCGGTTTCGGGGTTTCACCACTCATCAGCCAGGCTAGCTTGATTCCACTGGCACAGTGAGCAAGGGACCCACGTCTGGGCATACCCTTCCCACTTAGTGCAACTTTAACATCACAAAAGGATGATGGACGGAGTGCTGACAATGCAAGCACTCACCCCCAGTCACAGATCTAGGTTTAATCCATCGTTCTTTTGCTCACCATGCCACCCCAGTTTGGACCCAGCCATATGCAAATCAGTCTTGACCCTGTTCCTCATGGGAACAGTCCAGCCCAAACTGCCAGGCCAGGTCCTCTCTGGACCGGAAACAAGCATCCTGGGACCGGTTTCGGGGTTTCACCCCTCATCAGCCAGGCTAGCTTGATTCCAGTGGCACAGTGAGCAAGGGACCCACGTCTGGGCATACCCTTCCCACTTAGGGCAACTTTAACAACACAAAAGGATGATGGACGGAGTGCTGACAATGCAAACACTCACCCCCAGTCACAGATCTGGGTTTAATCCATCGCTCTTTTGCTCACCATGCCACCCCAGTTTGGACCCAGCCATATGCAAATCAGTCTTGACCCTGTTCCTCATGGGAACAGTCCAGCCCGAACTGCCAGGCCAGGTCCTCTCTGGACCGGAAACGAGCATCCTGGGACCGGTTTCGGGGTTTCACCCCTCATCAGCCAGGCTAGCTTGATTCCAGTGGCACAGTGAGCAAGGGACCCACGTCTGGGCATACCCTTCCCACTTAGGGCAACTTTAACAACACAAAAGGATGATGGACGGAGTGCTGACAATGCAAACACTCCCCCCCAGTCTCAGATCTGGGTTTAATCCATCGTTCTTTTGTTCACCATGCCACCCCAGTTTGGACCCAGCCATATGCAAATCAGTCTTGACCCTGTTCCTCATGGGAACAGTCCAGCCCGAACTACCAGGCCAGGTCCTCTCTGGACCGGAAACAAGCATCCTGGGACCGGTTTCGGGGTTTCACCCCTCATCAGCCAGGCTAGCTTGATTCCAGTGGCACAGTGAGCAAGGGACCCACGTCTGGGAATACCCTTCCCACTTAGGGCAACTTTAACAACACAAAAGGATGATGGACGGAGTGCTGACAATGCAAATACTCACCCCCAGTCACAGATCTGGGTTTAATCCATCGTTCTTTTCTCACCATGCCACCCCAGTTTGGACCCAGCCATATGCAAATCAGTCTTGACACTGTTCCTCATGGGAACAGTCCAGCCCGAACTGCCAGGCCAGGTCCTCTCTGGACCGAAAACAAGCATCCTGGGACCGGTTTCGGGGTTTCACCCCTCATCAGCCAGGCTAGCTTGATTCCAGTGGCACAGTGAGCAAGGGACCCACGTCTGGGCATACCCGTCCCACTTAGGGCAACTTTAACAACACCAAAGGATGATGGACGGAGTGCTGACAATGCAAACACTCACCCCCAGTCACAGATCTGGGTTTAGTCCATCGTTCTTTTGCTCACCATGCCA
The DNA here is from genome assembly GCF_031143425.1 of Pleurodeles waltl. Taxonomy (NCBI): domain Eukaryota; kingdom Metazoa; phylum Chordata; class Amphibia; order Caudata; family Salamandridae; genus Pleurodeles; species Pleurodeles waltl. Next base: position 213,234 of record NW_027149811.1, on the reverse strand, counting down.
CCCCAGTTTGGACCCAGCCATATGCAAATCAGTCTTGACCCTGTTCCTCATGGGAACAGTCCAGCCCGAACTGCCAGGCCAGGTCCTCTCTGGACCGGAAACAAGCATCCTGGGACTGGTTTCGGGGTTTCACCCCTCATCAGCCAAGCTAGCTTGATTCCAGTGGCACAGTGAGCAAGGGACCCACGTCTGGGCATACCCTTCCCACTTAGGGCAACTTTAACAACACAAAAGGATGATGGACGGAGTGCTGACAATGCAAACACTCACCCCCAGTCACAGATCTGGGTTTAATCCATCGTTCTTTTGCTCACCATGCCACCCCAGTTTGGACCCAGCCATATGCAAATCAGTCTTGACCCTGTTCCTCATGGGAACAGTCCAGCCCGAACTGCTAGGCCAGGTCCTCTCTGGACCGGAAACAAGCATCCTGGGACCGGTTTCGGGGTTTCACCCCTCATCAGCCAGGCTAGCTTGATTCCAGTGGCACAGTGAGCAAGGGACCCAAGTCTGGGCATACCCTTCCCACTTAGTGCAACTTTAACATCACAAAAGGATGATGGACGGAGTGCTGACAATGCAAGCACTCACCCCCAGTCACAGATCTAGGTTTAATCCATCGTTCTTTTGCTCACCATGCCACCCCAGTTTGGACCCAGCCATATGCAAATCAGTCTTGACCCTGTTCCTCATGGGAACAGTCCAGCCCAAACTACCAGGCCAGGTCCTCTCTGGACCGGAAACAAGCATCCTGGGACCGGTTTCGGGGTTTCACCCCTCATCAGCCAGGCTAGCTTGATTCCAGTGGCACAGTGAGCAAGGGACCCACGTCTGGGCATACCCTTCCCACTTAGGGCAACTTTAACAACACAAAAGGATGATGGACAGAGTGCTGACAATGCAAACACTCACCCCCAGTCACAGATCTGGGTTTAATCCATCGTTCTTTTACTCACCATGCCACCCCAGTTGGGACCCAGCCATATGCAAATCAGTCTTGACCCTGTTCCTCATGGGAACAGTCCAGCCCGAACTGCCAGGCCAGGTCCTCTCTGGACCGGAAACAAGCATCCTGGGACCGGTTTCGGGGTTTCACCCCTCATCAGCCAGGCTAGCTTGATTCCAGTGGCACAGTGAGCAAGGGACCCACGTCTGGGCATACCCTTCCCACTTAGGGCAACTTTAACAACACAAAAGGATGATGGACGGAGTGCTGACAATGCAAACACTCCCCCCCAGTCACAGATCTGGGTTTAATCCATCGTTCTTTGGTTCACCATGCCACCCCAGTTTGGACCCAGCCATATGCAAATCAGTCTTGACCCTGTTCCTCATGGGAACAGTCCAGCCCGAACTACCAGGCCAGGTCCTCTCTGGACCGGAAACAAGCATCCTGGGACCGGTTTCGGGGTTTCACCCCTCATCAGCCAGGCTAGCTTGATTCCAGTGGCACAGTGAGCAAGGGACCCACGTCTGGGAATACCCTTCCCACTTAGGGCAACTTTAACAACACAAAAGGATGATGGACGGAGTGCTGACAATGCAAATACTCACCCCCAGTCACAGATCTGGGTATAATCCATCGTTCTTTTGCTCACCATGCCACCCCAGTTTGGACCCAGCCATATGCAAATCAGTCTTGACCCTGTTCCTCATGGGAACAGTCCAGCCCGAACTGCCAGGCCAGGTCCTCTCTGGACCGGAAACAAACATCCTAGGACCGGTTTCGGGGTTTCACCCCTCATCAGCCAGGCTAGCTTGATTCCAGTGGCACAGTGAGCAAGGGACCCACGTCTGGGCATACCCGTCCCACTTAGGGCAACTTTAACAACACAAAAGGATGATGGACGGAGTGCTGACAATGCAAACACTCACCCCCAGTCACAGATCTGGGTTTAATCCATCATGCTTTTGCTCACCATGCCACACCAGTTTGGACCCAGCCATATGCAAATCAGTCTTGACCCTGTTCCTCATGGGAACAGTCCAGCCCGAACTGCCAGGCCAGGTCCTCTCTGGACCGGAAACAAGCATCCTGGGACCGGTTTCGGGGTTTCACCCCTCATCAGCCAGGCTAGCTTGATTCCACTGGCACAGTGAGCAAGGGACCCAAGTCTGGGCATATCCTTCCCACTTAGGGCAACTTTAACAACACAAAAGGATGGATGGATGATGGACGGAGTGCTGACAATGTAAACACTCACCCCCAGCCACAGATCTGGGTTTAATCCATCGTTCTTTTGCTCACCATGCCACCCCAGTTTGGACCCAGCCATATGCAAAACAGTCTTGACCCTGTTCCTCATGGGAACAGTCCAGCCCGAACTGCCAGGCCAGGTCCTCTCTGGACCGGAAACAAGCATCCTTGGACCGGTTTTGGGGTTTCACCCCTCATCAGCAAGGCTAGCTTGATTCCAGTGGCACAGTGAGCAAGGGACCCACGTCTGGGCATACCCTTCCCACTTAGGGCAACTTTAACAACACAAAAGGATACTGGACGGAGTGCTGACAATGCAAACACTCACCCCCAGTCACAGATCTGGGTTTAATCCATCGTTCTTTTGCTCACCATGCCACCCCAGTTTGGACCCAGCCATATGCAAATCAGTCTTGACCCTGTTCCTCATGGGAACAGTCCAGCCCGAACTGCCAGGCCAGGTCCTCTCTGGACCGGAAACAAGCATCCTGGGACCGGTTTCGGGGTTTCACCCCTCATCAGCCAGGCTAGCTTGATTCCAGTGGCACAGTGAGCAAGGGACCCACGTCTGGGCATACCCTTCCCACTTAGGGCAACTTTAACAACACAAAAGGATGATGGACGGAGTGCTGACAATGCAAACACTCACCCCCTGTCACAGATCTGGGTTTTTATCCATTGTTCTTTTGCTCACCATGCCACCCCAGTTTGGACCCAGCCATATGCAAATCAGTCTTGACCCTGTTCCTCATGGGAACAGTCCAGCCCGAACTGCCAGGCCAGGTCCTCTCTGGACCGGAAACAAGCATCCTGGGACCGGTTTCGGGGTTTCACCCCTTATCAGCCAGGCTAGCTTGACTCCAGTGGCACAGTGAGCAAGGGACCCACGTCTGGGCATACCCTTCCCACTTAGTGCAACTTTAACAACACAAAAGGATGATGGACGGAGTGCTGACAATGCAAGCACTCACCCCCAGTCACAGATCTGGGTTTAATCCATCGTTCTTTTGCTCACCATGCCACCCCAGTTTGGACCCAGCCATTTGCAAATCAGTCTTGACCCTGTTCCTCATGGGAACAGTCCAGCCCAAACTGCCAGGCCAGGTCCTCTCTGGACCGGAAACAAGCATCCTGGGACCGGTTTCGGGGTTTCACCCCTCATCAGCCAGGCTAGCTTGATTCCAGTGGCACAGTGAGCAAGGGACCCACGTCTGGGTATATCCTTCCCACTTAGGGCAACTTTAACAACACAAAAGGATGATGGATGGAGTGCTGACAATGCAAACACTCACCCCCAGTCACAGATCTGGGTTTAATCCATCGTTCTTTTGCTCACCATGCCACCCCAGTTTAGACCAAGCCATATGCAAATCAGTCTTGACCCTGTTCCTCATGGGAACAGTCCAGCCCGAACTGCCAGGCCAGGTCCTCTCTGGACCGGAAACAAGCATCCTGGGACCGGTTTCGTGGTTTCACCCCTCATCAGCCAGGCTAGCTTGATTCCAGTGGCACAGTGAGCAAGGGACCCACGTCTGGGCATACCCTTCCCACTTAGGGCAACTTTAACAACAGAAAAGGATGATGGACGGAGTGCTGACAATGCAAACACTCACCCCCAGTCACAGATCTGGGTTTAATCCATCGTTCTTTTGTTCACCATGCCACCGCAGTGTGGACCCAGCCATATGCAAATCAGTCTTGACCCTGTTCCTCATGGGAACAGTCCAGCCCGAACTACCAGGCCAGGTCCTCTCTGGACCGGAAAAAAGCATCCTGGGACCGGTTTCGGGGTTTCACCCCTCATCAGCCAGGCTAGCTTGATTCCAGTGGCACAGTGAGCAAGGGACCCACGTCTGGGCATACCCTTCCCACTTAGGGCAACTATAACAACACAAAAGGATGATGGACGGAGTGCTGACAATGCAAACACTCACCCCCAGTCACAGATCTGGGTTTAATCCATCGTTCTTTTGCTCACCATGCCACCCCAGTTTGGACCCAGCCATATGCAAATCAGTCTTGACCCTGTTCCTCATGGGAACAGTCCAGCCCGAACTGCCAGGCCAGGTCCTCTCTGGACCGGAAACAAGCATCCTGGGACCAGTTTCGGGGTTTCACCCCTCATCAGCCAGGCTAGCTTGATTCCAGTGGCACAGTGAGCAAGGGACCCACGTCTGGGCATACCCTTCCCACTTAGGGCAACTTTAACAACACAAAAGGATGGATGGATGATGAACGGAGTGCTGACTATGCAAACACTCACCCCCAGTCACAGATCTGGGTTTAATCCATCGTTCTTTTGCTCACCATGCCACCCCAGTTTGGACCCAGCCATATGCAAATCAGTCTTGACCCTGTTCCTCATGGGAACAGTCCAGCCCGAACTGCCAGGCCAGGTCCTCTCTGGACCGGAAACAAGCATCCTGGGACCGGTTTCGGGGTTTCACCCCTCATCAGCCAGGCTAGCTTGATTCCAGTGGCACAGTGAGCAAGTGACCCACGTCTGGGCATACCCTTCCCACTTAGGGCAACTTTAACAACACAAAAGGATGATGGACGGAGTGCTGACAATGCAAACACTCACCCCCAGTCACAGATCTGGGTTTAATCCATCGTTCTTTTGCTCACCATGCCACCCCAGTTTGGACCCAGCCATATGCAAATCAGTATTGACCCTGTTCCTCATGGGAACAGTCTAGCCCGAACTGCCACGCCAGGTCCTCTCTGGACCGGAAACAAGCATCCTGGGACCGGTTTCGGGGTTTCACCCCTCATCAGCCAGGCTAGCTTGATTCCAGTGGCACAGTGAGCAAGGGACCCACGTCTGGGCATACCCTTCCCACTTAGGGCAACTTTAACAACACAAAAGGATGGATGGATGATGGACGGAGTGCTGACTATGCAAACACTCACCCCCAGTCACAGATCTGGGTTTAATCCATCGTTCTTTTGCTCACCATGCCACCCCAGTTTGGACCCAGCCATATGCAAATCAGTCTTGACCCTGTTCCTCATGGGAACAGTCCAGCCCGAACTGCCAGGCCAGGTCCTCTCTGGACCGGAAACAAGCATCCTGGGACCGGTTTCGGGGTTTCACCCCTCATCAGCCAGGCTAGCTTGATTCCAGTGGCACAGTGAGCAAGGGACCCACGTCTGGGCATACCCTTCCCACTTAGGGAAACTTTAACAACACAAAAGGATGATGGACGGAGTGCTGACAATGCAAACACTCACCCCCAGTCACAGATCTGGGTTTAATCCATCGTTTTTTTGCTCACCATGCCACCCCAGTTTGGACCCAGCCATATGCAAATCATTCTTGACCCTGTTCCTCATGGGAACAGTCCAGCCCGAACTGCCAAGCCAGGTCCTCTCTGGACCGGAAACAAGCATCCTGGGACCGGTTTCGGGCTTTCACCCCTCATCAGCCAGGCTAGCTTGATTCCAGTGGCACAGTGAGCAAGGGACCCACGTCTGGGCATACCCTTCACACTTAGGGCAACTTTAACAACACAAAAGGATGGATGGATGATGGACGGAGTGCTGACTATGCAAACACTCACCCCCAGTCACAGATCTGGGTTTAATCCATCGTTCTTTTGCTCACCATGCCACCCCAGTTTGGACCCAGCCATATGCAAATCAGTCTTGACCCTGTTCCTCATGGGAACAGTCCAGCCCGAACTGCCAGGCCAGGTCCTCTCTGGACCGGAAACAAGCATCCTGGGACCGGTTTCGGGGTTTCATCCCTCATCAGCCAGGCTAGCTTGATTCCAGTGGCACAGTGAGCAAGGGACCCACGTCTGGGCATACCCTTCCCACTTAGGGCAACTTTAACAACACAAAAGGATGATGGACGGAGTGCTGACAATGCAAACACTCACCCCCAGTCACAGATCTGGGTTTAATCCATCGTTCTTTTGCTCACCATGCCACCCCAGTTTGGACCCAGCCATATGCAAATCAGTCTTGACCCTGTTCCTCATGAGAACAGTCCAGTCCGAACTACCAGGCCAGGTCCTCTCTGGACCGGAAACAAGCATCCTGGGACCGGTTTCGGGGTTTCACCCCTCATCAGCCAGGCTAGCTTGATTCCAGTGGCACAGTGAGCAAGGGACCCACGTCTGGGCATACCCTTCCCACTTAGGGCAACTTTAACAACACAAAAGGATGATGGATGGAGTGCTGACAATGCAAACACTCACCCCCAGTCACAGATCTGGGTTTAATCCATCGTTCTTTTGCTCACCATGCCACCCCAGTTTGGACCCAGCCATATGCAAATCAGTCTTGACCCTGTTCCTCATGGGAACAGTCCAGCCCGAACTGCCAGGCCAGGTCCTCTCTGGACCGGAAACAAGCATCCTGGGACCGGTTTCGGGGTTTCACCCCTCATCAGCCAGGCTAGCTTGATTCCAGTGGCACAGTGAGCAAGGGACCCACGTCTGGGCATACCCTTCCCACTTAGGGCAACTTTAACAACACAAAAGGATGATGGACGGAGTGCTGACAATGCAAACACTCACCCCCAGTCACAGATCTGGGTTTAATCCATCGTTCTTTTGCTCACCATGCCACCCCAGTTTGGACCCAGCCATATGCAAATCAGTCTTGACCCTGTTCCTCATGGGAACAGTCCAGCCCAAACTGCCAGGCCAGGTCCTCTCTGGACCGGAAAGAAGCATCCTGTGACCGGTTTCGGGGTTTCACCCATCATCAGCCAGGCTAGCTTGATTCCAGTGGCACAGTGAGCAAGGGACCCACGTCTGGGCATACCCGTCCCACTTAGGGCAACTTTAACAACACAAAAGGATGATGGACGGAGTGCTGACAATGCAAACACTCACCCCCAGTCACAGATCTGGGTTTAATCCATCATGCTTTTGCTCACCATGCCACACCACTTTGGACCCAGCCATATGCAAATCAGTCTTGACCCTGTTCCTCATGGGAACAGTCCTGCCCGAACTGCCAGGCCAGGTCCTCTCTGGACCGGAAACAAGCATCCTGGGACAGGTTTCGGGGTTTCACCCCTCATCAGCCAGGCTAGCTTGATTCCACTGGCACAGTGAGCAAGGGACCCACGTCTGGGCATATCCTTCCCACTTAGGTCAACTTTAACAACACAAAAGGATGGATGGATGATGGACGGAGTGCTGACAATGTAAACACTCACCCCCAGTCACAGATCTGGGTTTAATCCATCGTTCTTTTGCTCACCATGCCACCCCAGTTTGGACCCAGCCATATGCAAAACAGTCTTGACCCTGTTCCTCATGGGAACAGTCCAGCCCGAACTGCCAGGCCAGGTCCTCTCTGGACCGGAAACAAGCATCCTTGGACAGGTTTTGGTGTTTCACCCCTCATCAGCCAGGCTAGCTTGATTCCAGTGGCACAGTGAGCAAGGGACCCACGTCTGGGCATACCCTTCCCACTTAGGGCAACTTTAACAACACAAAAGGATACTGGACGGAGTGCTGACAATGCAAACACTCACCCCCAGTCACAGATCTGGGTTTAATCCATCGTTCTTTTGCTCACCATGCCACCCCAGTTTGGACCAAGCCATATGCAAATCAGTCTTGACCCTGTTCCTCATGGGAACAGTCCAGCCCGAACTGCCAGGCTGGTCCTCTCTGGACCGGAAACAAGCATCCTGGGACCGGTTTCGGGGTTTCACCCCTCATCAGCCAGGCTAGCTTGATTCCAGTGGCACAGTGAGCAAGGGACCCACGTCTGGGCATACCCTTCCCACTTAGGGCAACTTTAACAACACAAAAGGATGATGGACGGAGTGCTGACAATGCAAACACTCACCCCCTGTCACAGATCTGGGTTTTTATCCATTGTTCTTTTGCTCACCATGCCACCCCAGTTTAGACCCAGCCATATGCACATCAGTCTTGACCCTGTTCCTCATGGGAACAGTCCAGCCCGAACTTCCAGGCCAGGTCCTCTCTGGACCGGAAACAAGCATCCTGGGACCGGTTTCGGGGTTTCACCCCTCATCAGCCAGGCTAGCTTGATTCCAGTGGCACAGTGAGCAAGGGACCCATGTCTGGGCATACCCTTACCACTTAGTGCAACTTTAGCAACACAAAAGGATGATGGACGGAGTGCTGACAATGCAAACACTCACCCCCAGTCACAGATCTGGGTTTAATCCATCGTTCTTTTGCTCACCATGCCACCCCAGTTTGGACCCAGCCATATGCAAATTAGTCTTGACCCTGTTCCTCATGGGAACAGTCCAGCCCGAACTGCCAGGCCAGGTCCTCTCTGGACCGGAAACAAGCATCCTGGGACCGGTTTCGGGGTTTCACCCCTCATCAGCCAGGCTAGCTTGATTCCAGTGGCACAGTGAGCAAGGGACCCACGTCTGGGCATACCCTTCCCACTTAGGGCAACTTTAAGAACACAAAAGGATGATGGACGGAGTGCTGACAATGCAAACACTCACCCCCAGTCACAGATCTGGGTTTAATCCATCGTTCTTTTGCTCACCATGCCACCCCAGTTTGGACCCAGCCATATGCAAATCAGTCTTGACCCTGTTCCTCATGGGAACAGTCCAGCCCGAACTGCCAGGCCAGGTCCTCTCTGGACCGGAAACAAGTATCATGGGACCGGTTTCGGGGTTTCACCCCTCATCAGCCATGCTAGCTTGATTCCAGTGGCATAGTGAGCAAGGGACCCACGTCTGGGCATACCCTTCCCACTTAGGGCAACTTTAACAACACAAAAGGATGGATGGATGATGGACCGAGTGCTGACTATGCAAACACTCACCCCCAGTCACAGATCTGGGTTTAATCCATCGTTCTTTTGCTCACCATGCCACCCCAGTTTGGACCCAGCCATATGCAAATCAGTCTTGACCCTGTTCCTCATGGGAACAGTCCAGCCCGAACTCCCAGGCCAGGTCCTCTCTGGACCGGAAACAAGCATCCTGGGACCGGTTTCGGGGTTTCACCCCTCATCAGCCAGGCTAGCTTGATTCCAGTGGCACAGTGAGCAAGGGACCCACGTCTGGGTACACCCTTCCCACTTAGGGCAACTTTAACAACACAAAAGGATGATGGACGGAGTGCTGACAATGCAAACACTCACCCCCAGTCACAGATCTGGGTTTAATCCATCGTTTTTTTGCTCACCATGCCACCCCAGTTTGGACCCAGCCATATGCAAATCAGTCTTGACCCTGTTCCTCATGGGAACAGTCCAGCCCGAACTGCCAGGCCAGGTCCTCTCTGGACCGGAAACAAGCATCCTGGGACCGGTTTCGGGGTTTCACCCCTCATCAGCCAGGCTAGCTTGATTCCAGTGGCACAGTGAGCAAGGGACCCACGTCTGGGCATACCCTTCCCACTTAGGGCAACTTTAAGAACACAAAAGGATGATGGACGGAGTGCTGACAATGCAAACACTCACCCCCAGTCACAGATCTGGGTTTAATCCATCGTTCTTTTGCTCACCATGCCACCCCAGTTTGGACCCAGCCATATGCAAATCAGTCTTGACCCTGTTCCTCATGGGAACAGTCCAGCCCGAACTGCCAGGCCAGGTCCTCTCTGGACCGGAAACAAGTATCATGGGACCGGTTTCGGGGTTTCACCCCTCATCAGCCATGCTAGCTTGATTCCAGTGGCATAGTGAGCAAGGGACCCACGTCTGGGCATACCCTTCCCACTTAGGGCAACTTTAACAACACAAAAGGATGGATGGATGATGGACCGAGTGCTGACTATGCAAACACTCACCCCCAGTCACAGATCTGGGTTTAATCCATCGTTCTTTTGCTCACCATGCCACCCCAGTTTGGACCCAGCCATATGCAAATCAGTCTTGACCCTGTTCCTCATGGGAACAGTCCAGCCCGAACTGCCAGGCCAGGTCCTCTCTGGACCGGAAACAAGCATCCTGGGACCGGTTTCGGGGTTTCACCCCTCATCAGCCAGGCTAGCTTGATTCCAGTGGCACAGTGAGCAAGGGACCCACGTCTGGGTACACCCTTCCCACTTAGGGCAACTTTAACAACACAAAAGGATGATGGACGGAGTGCTGACAATGCAAACACTCACCCCCAGTCACAAATCTGGGTTTAATCCATCGTTCTTTTGCTCACCATGCCACCCCAGTTTGGACCCAGCCATATGCAAATCAGTCTTTTCCCTGTTCCTCATGGGAACAGTCCAGCCCGAACTGCCAGGCCAGCTCCTCTCTGGACCGGAAACAAGCATCCTGGGACCGGTTTCGGGGTTTCACCCCTCATCAGCCAGGCTAGCTTGATTCCAGTGGCACAGTGAGCAAGGGACCCACGTCTGGGCATACCCTTCCTACTTAGTGCAACTTTAACAACACAAAAGGATGATGGACGGAGTGCTGACTATGCAAACACTCACCCCCAGTCACAGATCTGGGTTTAATCCATTGTTCTTTTACTCACCATGCCACCCCAGTTTGGACCCAGCCATATGCAAATCAGTCTTGACCCTGTTCCTCATGGGAACAGTCCAGCCCAAACTGCCAGGCCAGGTCCTCTCTGGACCGGAAACAAGCATCCTGGGACCGGTTTCGGGGTTTCACCCCTCATCAGCCAGGCTAGCTTGATTCCAGTGGCACAGTGAGCAAGGGACCCACGTCTGGGCATACCCTTCCCACTTAGGGCAACTTTAACCACACAAAAGGATGATGGACGGAGTGCTGACAATGCAAACACTCACCCCCAGTCACAGATCTGGGTTTAATCCATCGTTCTTTTGCTCACCATGCCACCCCAGTTTGGACCCAGCCATATGCAAATCAGTCTTTTCCCTGTTCCTCATGGGAACAGTCCAACCCGAACTGCCAGGCCAGGTCCTCTCTGGACCGGAAACAAGCATCCTGGGACCGGTTTCGGGGTTTCACCCCTCATCAGCCAGGCTAGCTTGATTCCAGTGGCACAGTGAGCAAGGGACCCACGTTTGGGCATACCCTTCCCACTTAGGGCAACTTTAACAACACAAAAGGATGAATGGATGATGGACGGAGTGCTGACTATACAAACACTCACCTCCAGTCATAGATCTGGGTTTAATCCATAGTTCTTTTGCTCACCATGCCACCCCAGTTTGGACCCAGCCATATGCAAATCAGTCTTGACCCTGTTCCTCATGGGAACAGTCCAGCCTAAACTGCCAGGCAGGTCCTCTCTGGACCGGAATCAAGCATCCTGGGACCGGTTTCGGGGTTTCACCCTTCATCAGCCAGGCTAGCTTGATTCCAGTGGCACAGTGAGCAAGGGACCCACGTCTGGGCATACCCTTCCCACTTAGGGAAACTTTAACAACACAAAAGGATGATGGACGGAGTGCTGACAATGCAAACACTCACCCCCAGTCACAGATCTGGGTTTAATCCATCGTTTTTTTGCTCACCATGCCACCCCAGTTTGGACCCAGCCATATGCAAATCAGTCTTGACCCTGTTCCTCATGGGAACAGTCCAGCCCGAACTGCCAGGCCAGGTCCTCTCTGGACCGGAAACAAGCATCCTGGGACCGGTTTCGGGGTTTCACCCCTCATCAGCCAGGCTAGCTTGATTCCAGTGGCACAGTGAGCAAGGGACCCACGTCTGGGCATACCCTTCCCACTTAGGGCAACTTTAACAACACAAAAGGATGGATGGATGATGGACGGAGTGCTGACTATGCAAACACTCACCCCCAGTCACAGATCTGGGTTTAATCCATCGTTCTTTTGCTCACCATGCCACCCCAGTTTGGACCCAGCCATATGCAAATCAGTCTTGACCCTGTTCCTCATGGGAACAGTCCAGCCCGAACTGCCAGGCCAGGTCCTCTCTGGACCGGAAACAAGCATCCTGGGACCGGTTTCGGGGTTTCACCCCTCATCAGCCAGGCTAGCTTGATTCCAGTGGCACAGTGAGCAAGGGACCCACATCTGGGCATACCCTTCCCACTTAGGGCAACTTTAACAACACAAAAGGATGATGGACGGAGTGCTGACAATGCAAACACTCACCCCCCAGTCACAGATCTGGGTTTAATTCATCGTTCTTTTGCTCACCATGTCACCCCAATTTGGACCCAGCAATATGCAAATCAGTCTTGACCCTGTTCCTCATGGGAACAGTCCAGCCCGAACTGCCAGGCCAGGTCCTCTTTGGACCGGAAACAAGCATCCTGGGACCGGTTTCGGGGTTTCACCCCTCATCAGCCAGGCTAGCTTGATTCCAGTGGCACAGTGAGCAAGGGACCCACGTCTGGGCATACCCTTCCTACTTAGTGCAACTTTAACAACACAAAAGGATGATGGACGGAGTGCTGACAATGCAATCACTCACCCCCAGTCACAGATCTGTGTTTAATCCATCGTTCTTTTGCTCACCATGCCACCCCAGTTTGGACCCAGCCATATGCAAATCAGTCTTGACACTGTTCCTCATGGGAACAGTCCAGCCCGAACTGCCAGGCCAGGTCCTCTCTGGACCGGAAACAAGCATCCTGGGACCGGTTTCGGGGTTTCACCCCTCATCAGCCAGGCTAGCTTGATTCCAGTGGCACAGTGAGCAAGGGACCCACGTCTGGGCATACCCTTCCCACTTAGGGCAACTTTAACAACACAAAAGGATGATGGACGGAGTGCTGACAATGCAAACACTCACCCCCAGTCACAGATCTGGGTTTAATCCATCGTTCTTTTGCTCACCATGCCACCCCAGTTTGGACCCAGCCATATGCAAATCAGTCTTGACCCTGTTCCTCATGGGAACAGTCCAGCCCGAACTACCAGGCCAGGTCCTCTCTGGACCGGAAACAAGCATCCTGGGACTGGTTTCGGGGTTTCACCCCTCATCAGACAGGCTAGCTTGATTCCAGTGGCACAGTGAGCAAGGGACCCACGTCTGGGCATACCCTTCCCACTTAGGGCAACTTTAACAACACAAAAGGATGATGGATGGAGTGCTCACAATGCAAACACTCACCCCCAGTCACAGATCTGGGTTTAATCCATCGTTCTTTTGCTCACCATGCCACCCCAGTTTGGACCCAGCCATATGCAAATCAGTCTTGACCCTGTTCCTCATGGGAACAGTCCAGCCCGAACTGCCAGGCCAGGTCCTCTCTGGACCGGAAACAAGCATCCTGGGACCGGTTTCGGGGTTTCACCCCTCATCAGCCAGGCTAGCTTGATTCCAGTGGCACAGTGAGCAAGGGACCCACGTCTGGGTACACCCTTCCCACTTAGGGCAACTTTAACAACACAAAAGGATGATGGACGGAGTGCTGACAATGCAAACACTCACCCCCAGTCACAGATCTGGGTTTAATCCATCGTTCTTTTGCTCACCATGCCACCCCAGTTTGGACCCAGCCATATGCAAATCAGTTTTGACCCTGTTCCTCATGGGAACAGTACAGCCCGAATTGCCAGGCCAGGTCCTCTCTGGACCGGAAACAAGTATCCTGGGACCGGTTTCGGGTTTCACCCCTCATCAGCCAGGATAGCTTGATTCCAGTGGCACAGTGAGCAAGGGACCCACGTATGGGCATACCTTTCCCACTTAGGGCAACTTTAACAACAAAAAAGGATGGATGGATGATGGACGGAGTGCTGACTATGCAAACACTCACCCCCAGTCACAGATCTGGGTTTAATCCATCGTTCTTTTGCTCACCTTGCCACCCCAGTTTGGACCCAGCCATATGCAAATCAGTCTTGACCCTGTTCCTCATGGGAACAGTCCAGCCCGAACTGCCAGGCCAGGTCCTCTCTGGACCGGAAACAAGCATCCTGGGACCGGTTTCGGGGTTTCACCCCTCATCAGCCAGGCTAGCTTGATTCCAGTGGCATAGTGAGCAAGGCACCCACGTCTGGGCATACCCTTCCCACTTAGGGCAACTTTAACAACACAAAAGGATGATGGACGGAGTGCTGACAATGCAAACACTCACCCCCAGTCACAGATCTGGGTTTAATCCATCGTTCTTTTGCTCACCATGCCACCCCAGTTTGGACCCAGCCATATGCAAATCAGTCTTTTCCCTGTTCCTCATGGGAACAGTCCAGCCCGAACTGCCAGGCCAGGTCCTCTCTGGACCGGAAACAAGCATCCTGGGACCGGTTTTGGGGTTTCACCCCTCATCAGCCAGGCTAGCTTGATTCCAGTGGCACAGTGAGCAAGGGACCTACGTCTGGGCATACCCTTCCCACTTAGGGCAACTTTAACAACACAAAATGATGATGGACGAAGTGCTGACAATGCAAACACTCACCCCCAGTCACAGATCTGGGTTTAATCCATCGTTCTTTTGCTCACCATGCCACCCCAGTTTGGACCCAGCCATATGCAAATCAGTCTTGACCCTGTTCCTCATGGGAACAGTCCAGCCCGAACTACCAGGCCAGGTCCTCTCTGGACCGGAAACAAGCATCCTGGGACCGGTTTCGGGGTTTGACCCCTCATCAGACAGGCTAGCTTGATTCCAGTGGCACAGTGAGCAAGGGACCCACGTCTGGGCATACCCTTCCCACTTAGGGCAACTTTAACAACACAAAAGGATGAATGGATGATGGACGGAGTGCTGACTATGCAAACACTCACACCCAGTCACAGATCTGGGTTTAATCCATCGTTCTTTTGCTCACCATGCCACCCCAGTTTGGACCCAGCCATATGCAAATCAGTCTTGACCCTGTTCCTCATGGGAACAGTCCAGCCCGAACTGCCAGGCCAGGTCCTCTCTGGACCGGAAACAAGCATCCTGGGACCGGTTTCGGGGTTTCACCCCTCATCAGCCAGGCTAGCTTGATTCCAGTGGCACAGTGAGCAAGGGACCCACTTCTGGGCATACCCTTCCCACTTAGAGCAACTTTAACAACACAAAAGGATGATGGACGGAGTGCTGACAATGCAAACACTCACCCCTTAGTCACAGATCTGGGTTTAATCCATTGTTCTTTTGCTCACCATGCCACCCCAATTTGGACCCAGCCATATGCAAATCAGTCTTGACCCTGTTCCTCATGGGAACAGTCCAGCCCGAACTGCCAGGCCAGGTCCTCTCTGGACCGGAAACAAGCATCCTGGGACCGGTTTCGGGGTTTCACCCCTCATCAGCCAGGCTAGCTTGATTCCAGTGGCACAGTGAGCAAGGGACACACGTCCGGGCATACCCTTCCCACTTAGGGCAACTTTAACAACACAAAAGGATGATGGACGGAGTGCTGACAATGCAAACACTCACCCCCAGTCACAGATCTGGGTTTAATCCATCGTTCTTTTGCTCACCATGCCACCCCAGTTTGGACCCAGCCATATGCAAATCAGTCTTGACCCTGTTCCTCATGGGAACAGTCCAGCCCGAACTGCCAGGCCAGGTCCTCTCTGGACTGGAAACAAGCATCCTGGGACCGGTTTCGGGGTTTCACCCCTCATCAGCCAGGCTAGCTTGATTCCAGTGGCACAGTGAGCAAGGGACCCACGTCTGGGCATACCCTTCCCACTTAGGGCAACTTTAACAACACAAAATGATGATGGACGGAGTGCTGACAATGCAAACACTCACCCCCAGTCACAGATCTGAGTTTAATCCATCGTTCTTTTGCTCACCATGCCACCGCAGTTTGGACCCAGCCATATGCAAATTAGTCTTTTCCCTGTTCCTCATGGGAACAGTCCAGCCCGAACTGCCAGGGCAGGTCCTCTCTGGACCGGAAACAAGCACCCTGGGACCGGTTTTGGGGTTTCACCCCTCATCAGCCAGGCTAGCTTGATTCCAGTGGCACAGTGAGCAAGGGACCCACGTCTGGGCAAACCCTTCCCACTTAGGGTAACTTTAACAACACAAAAGGATGATGGACGGAGTGCTGACAATGCAAACACTCACCCCCAGTCACAGATCTGGGTTTAATCCATCGTTCTTTTGCTCACCATGCCACCCCAGTTTGGACCCAGCCATATGCAAATCAGTCTTGACCCTGTTCCTCATGGGAACAGTCCAGCCCGAACTGCCAGGCCAGGTCCTCTCTGGACCGGAAACAAGCATCCTGGGACCGGTTTCGGGGTTTCACCCCTTATCAGCCAGGCTAGCTTGATTCCAGTGGCACAGTGAGCAAGGGACCCACGTCTGGGCATACCCTTCCCACTTAGGGCAACTTTAACAACACAAAAGGATGATGGATGGAGTGCTGACAATGCAAACACTCACCCCCAGTCACAGATCTGGGTTTAATCCATCGTTCTTTTGCTCACCATGCCACCCCAGTTTGGACCCAGCCATATGTAAATCAGTCTTTTCCCTGTTCCTCATGGGAACAGTCCAGCCCGAACTGCCAGGCCAGGTCCTCTCTGGACCGGAAACAAGCATCCTGGGACCGGTTTCGGGGTTTCACCCCTCATCAGCCAGGCTAGCTTGATTCCAGTGGCACAGTGAGCAAGGGACCCACGTTTGGGCATACCCTTCCCACTTAGGGCAACTTTAACAACACAAAAGGATGAATGGATGATGGACGGAGTGCTGACTATACAAACACTCACCTCCAGTCACAGATCTGGGTTTAATCCATAGTTCTTTTGCTCACCATGCCACCCCAGTGTGGACCCAGCCATATGCAAATCAGTCTTGACCCTGTTCCTCATGGGAACAGTCCAGCCCAAACTGCCAGGCCAGGTCCTCTCTGGACCGGAAACAAGCATCCTGGGACCGGTTTCGTGGTTTCACCCCTCATTAGCCAGGCTAGCTTGATTCCAGTGGCACAGTGAGCAAGGGACCCACGTCTGGGCATACCCTTCCCACTTAGGGCAACTTTAACAACACAAAAGGATGATGGACGGAGTGCTGACAATGCAAACACTCACCCCCCAGTCACAGATCTGGGTTTAATCCATCGTTCTTTTACTCACCATGCCACCCCAATTTGGACCCAGCCATATGCAAATCAGTCTTGACCCTGTTCCTCATGGGAACAGTCCAGCCCGAACTGCCAGGCCAGGTCTTCTCTGGACCGGAAACAAGCATCCTGGGACCGGTTTCGGGGTTTCACCCCTCATCAGCCAGGCTAGCTTGATTCCAGTGGCACAGTGAGCAAGGGACCCACGTCTGGGCATACCCTTCCTTCTTAGTGCAACTTTAACAACACAAAAGGATGATGGACGGAGTGCTGACAATGCAATCACTCACCCCCAGTCTCAGATCTGGGTTTAATCCATCTTTCTTTTGCTCACCATGCCACCCCAGTTTGGACCCAGCCATATGCAAATCAGTCTTGACCCTGTTCCTCAAGGGAACAGTCCAGCCCGAACTGCCAGGCCAGGTCCTCTCTGGACCGGAAACAAGCATCCTGGGACCGGTTTCGGGGTTTCACCCCTCATCCGCCAGGCTAGCTTGATTCCAGTGGCACAGTGAGCAAGGGACCCACGTCTGGGCATACCCTTCCCACTTAGGGCAACTTTAACAACACAAAAGGATGATGGACGGAGTGCTGACAATGCAAACACTCACCCCCAGTCACAGATCTGGGTTTAATCCATCGTTCTTTTGCTCACCATGCCACCCCAGTTTGGACCCAGCCATATGCAAATCAGTCTTCACCCTGTTCCTCATGGGAACAGTCCAGCCCGAACTGCCAGGCCAGGTCCTCTCTGGACCGGAAACAAGCATCCTGGGACCGGTTTCGGGGTTTCACCCCTCATCAGACAGGCTAGCTTGATTCCAGTGGCACAGTGAGCAAGGGAACAACGTCTGGGCATACCCTTACCACTTAGGGCAACTTTAACAACACAAAAGGATGATGGACGGAGTGCTGACAATGCAAACACTCACCCCCAGTCACAGATCTGGGTTTAATCCATCGTTCTTTTGCTCACCATGCCACCCCAGTTTGGACCCAGCCATATGCAAATTAGTCTTGACCCTGTTCCTCATGGGAACAGTCCAGCCCGAACTGCCAGGCCAGGTCCTCTCTGGACCGGAAACAAGCATCCTGGGACCGGTTTCGGGGTTTCACCCCTGATCAGCCAGGCTAGCTTGATTCCAGTGGCACAGTGAGCAAGGGACCCACGTCTGGGCATACCCTTCCCACTTAGGGCAACTTTAACAACACAAAAGGATGATGGACGGAGTGCTGACAATGCAAACACTCACCCCCAGTCACAGATCTGGGTTTAATCCATCGTTCTTTTGCTCACCATGCCACCCCAGTTTGGACCCAGCCATATGCAAATCAGTCTTGGCCCTGTTCCTCATGGGAACAGTCCAGCCCGAACTGCCAGGCCAGGTCCTCTCTGGACCGGAAACAAGTATCATGGGACCGGTTTCGGGGTTTCACCCCTCATCAGCCAGGCTAGCTTGATTCCAGTGGCATAGTGAGCAAGGGACCCACGTCTGGGCATACCCTTCCCACTTATGGCAACTTTAACAACACAAAAGGATGGATGGATGATGGACGGAGTGCTGACTATGCAAACACTCACCCCCAGTCACAGATCTGGGTTTAATCCATCGTTCTTTTGCTCACCATGCCACCCCAGTTTGGACCCAGCCATATGCAAATCAGTCTTGACCCTGTTCCTCATGGGAAGAGTCCAGCCCGAACCGCCAGGCCAGGTTCTCTCTGGACCGGAAACAAGCATCCTGGGACCGGTTTCGGGGTTTCACCCCTCATCAGTCAGGCTAGCTTGATTCCAGTGGCACAGTGAGCAAGGGACCCACGTCTGGGCATACCCTTCCCACTAAGGCCAACTTTAACAACACAAAAGGATGATGGACGGAGTGCTGACAATGCAACACTCACCCCCCAGTCACAGATCTGGGTTTAATCCATTGTTCTTTTGCTCACCATGCCACCCCAGTTTGGACCCAGCCATATGCAAATCAGTCTTGACCCTGTTCCTCATGGGAACAGTCCAGCCCGAACTGCCAGGCCAGGTCCTCTCTGGACCGGAAACAAGCATCCTGGGACCGGTTTCGGGGTTTCACCCCTCATCAGCCAGGCTAGCTTGATTCCAGTGGCACAGTGAGCAAGGGACCCACGTCTGGGCATATCCTTCCCACTTAGGGCAACTTTAACAATACAAAAGGATGGATGGATGATGGACGGAGTGCTGACAATGCAAATACTCACCCCCAGTCACAGATCTGGGTTTAATCCATTGTTCTTTTGCTCATAATGCCACCCCATTTTGGACCAAGCCATATGCAAATCAGTCTTGACCCTGTTCCTCATGGGAACAGTCCAGCCCGAACTGCAAGGCCAGGTCCTCTCTGGACCGGAAACAAGCATCCTGGGACCGGTTTCAGGGTTTCACCCCTCATCAGCCAGGCTAGCTTGATTCCAGTGGCACAGTGAGCAAGGGACCCACGTCTGGGCATACCCTTCCCACTTAGGGCAACTTTAACAACACAAAAGGATGATGGACGGAGTGCTGACAATGCAAACACTCACCCCCGTCACAGATCTGGGTTTAATCCATCGTTCTTTTGCTCACCATGCCACCCCAGTTTGGACCCAGCCATATTCAAATCAGTCTTGACCCTGTTCCTCATGGGAACAGTCCAGCCCGAACTGCCAGTCCAGGTCCTCTCTGGACCGGAAACAAGCATCCTGGGACTGGTTTCAGGGTTTCACCCCTCATCAGCCAGGCTAGCTTGATTCCAGTGGCACAGTGAGCAAGGGACCCACGTCTGGGCATACCCTTCCCACTTAGGGCAACTTTAACAACACAAAAGGATGATGGACGGAGTGCTGACAATGCAAACACTCACCCCCGTCACAGATCTGGGTTTAATCCATCGTTCTTTTGCTCACCATGCCACCCCAGTTTGGACCCAGCCATATTCAAATCAGTCTTGACCCTGTTCCTCATGGGAACAGTCCAGCCCGAACTGCCAGTCCAGGTCCTCTCTGGACCGGAAACAAGCATCCTGGGACTGGTTTCAGGGTTTCACCCCTCACCAGCCAGGCTAGCTTGATTCCAGTGGCACAGTGAGTAAGGGACCCACGTCTGGGCATACCCTTCCCACTTAGGGCAACTTTAACAACACAAAAGGATGATGGACGGAGTGCTGACAATGCAAACACTCACCCCCAGTCACAGATCTGGGTTTAATCCATCGTTCTTTTGCTCACCATGCCACCCCAGTTTGGACCCAGCCATATGCAAATCTGTCTTGACCCTGTTCCTCATGGGAACAGTCCAGCCAGAACTGCCAGGCCAGGACCTCTCTGGACCGGAAACAAGCATCCTGGGACCGGTTTCGGGGTTTCACCCCTCATCAGCCAGGCTAGCTTGATTCCAGTGGCACAGTGAGCAAGGGACCCACGTCTGGGCATACCCTTCCCACTTAGAGCAACTTTAACAACACAAAAGGATGATGGACGGAGTGCTGACAATGCAAACACTCACCCCCAGTCACAGATCTGGGTTTAATCCATCGTTCTTTTGTTCACCATGCCACCCCAGTTTGGACCCAGCCATATTCAAATCAGTCTTGACCCTGTTCCTCATGGAAACAGTCCAGCCCGAACTACCAGGCCAGGTCCTCTCTGGACCGGAAACAAGCATCCTGGGACCGGTTTCGGGGTTTCACCCTTCATCAGCCAGGCTAGCCTGATTCCAGTGGCACAGTGAGCAAGGGACCCACGTCTGGGCATACCCTTCCCACTTAGGGCAACTTTAACAACACAAAAGGATGATGGACGGAGTGCTGACAATGCAAACGCTCACCCCCAGTCACAGATCTGGGTTTAATCCATCGTTCTTTTGCTCACCATGCCACCCCAGTTTGGACCCAGCCATATGCAAATCAGTCTTGACCCTGTTCCTCATGGGAACAGTCCAGCCCGAACTGCCAGGCCAGGTCCTCTCTGGACCGGAAACAAGCATCCTGGGACCGGTTTCGGGGTTTCACCCCTCATCAGCCAGGCTAGCTTGATTCCAGTGGCACAGTGAGCAAGGGTCCCACGTCTGGGCATACCCTTCCCGCTTAGGACAACTTTAACAACACAAAAGGATGATGGACGGAGTGCTGACAATGCAAACACTCACCCCCAGTCACAGATCTGGGTTTAATCCATCGTTCTTTTGCTCACCATGCCACCCCAGTTTGGACCCAGCCATATGCAAATCAGTCTTTTCCCTGTTCCTCATGGGAACAGTCCAGCCCGAACTGCCAGGCCAGGTCCTCTCTGGACCGGAAACAAGCATCCTGGAACCGGTTTCGGGGTTTCAGCCCTCATCAGCCAGGCTAGCTTGATTCCAGTGGCACAGTGAGCAAGGGACCCACGTCTGGGCATACCCTTCCCACTTAGGGCAACTTTAACAACACAAAAGGATGATGGACGGAGTGCTGACAATGCAAACACTCACCCCCAGTCACAGATCTGGGTTTAATCCATCGTTCTTTTGTTCACCATGCCACCACAGATTGGACCCAGCCATATGCAAATCAGTCTTGACCCTGTTCCTCATGGGAACAGTCTAGCCCGAACTACCAGGCCAGGTCCTCTCTGGACCGGAAACAAGCATCCTGGGACCGGTTTTGGGGTTTCACCCCTCATCAGCCAGGCTAGCTTGATTCCAGTGGCACAGTGAGCAAGGGACCCACGTCTGGGCATACCCTTCTCACTTAGGGCAACTTTAACAACACAAAAGGATGATGGACGGAGTGCTGACAATGCAAACACTCACCCCCAGTCACAGATCTGGGTTTAATCCATCGTTCTTTTGTTCACCATGCCACCACAGTTTGGACCCAGCCATATGCAAATCAGTCTTGACCCTGTTCCTCATGGGAACAGTCCAGCCCGAACTACCAGGCCAGGTCCTCTCTGGACCGGAAACAAGCATCCTGGGACCGGTTTTGGGGTTTCACCCCTCATCAGCCAGGCTAGCTTGATTCCAGTGGCACAGTGAGCAAGGGACCCACGTCTGGGCATACCCTTCTCACTTAGGGCAACTTTAACAACACAAAAGGATGATGGACGGAGTGCTGACAATGCAAACACTCACCCCCAGTCACAGATCTGGGTTTAATCCATCGTTCTCTTGCTCACCATGCCACCCCAGTTTGGACCCAGCCATATGCAAATCAGTCTTGACCCTGTTCCTCATGGGAACAGTCCAGCCCGAACTGCCAGGCCAGGTCCTCTCTGGACCGGAAACAAGCATCCTGGGACCGGTTTCGGGGTTTCACCCCTCATCAGCCAGGCTAGCTTGATTCCAGTGGCACAGTGAGCAAGGAACCCACGTCTGGGCATACCCTTCCCACTTAGGGCAACTTTAACAACACAAAAGGATGATGGACGGAGTGCTGACAATGCAAACACTCACCCCCAGTCACAGATCTGGGTTTAATCCATCGTTCTTTTGCTCACCATGCCACCCCAGTTTGGACCCAGCCATATGCAAATCAGTCTTTTCCCTGTTCCTCATGGGAACAGTCCAGCCCGAACTGCCAGGCCAGGTCCTCTCTGGACCGGAAACAAGCATCCTGGGACCGGTTTCGGGGTTTCACCCCTCATCAGCCAGGCTAGCTTGATTCCAGTGGCACAGTGAGCAAGGGACCCACGTCTGGGCATACCCTTCCCACTTAGGGCAACTTTAACAACACAAAAGGATGATGGACGGAGTGCTGACAATGCAAATACTCACCCCCAGTCACAGATCTGGGTTTAATCCATCGTTCTTTTGCTCACCATGCCACCCCAGTTTGGACCCAGCCATATGCAAATCAGTCTTGACCCTGTTCCTCATGGGAACAGTCCAGCCCGAACTGCCAGGCCAGGTCCTCTCTGGACCGGAAACAAGCATCCTGGGACCGGTTTCGGGGTTTCACCCCTCATCAGCCATGCTAGCTTGATTCCAGTGGCACAGTGAGCAAGGGACCCACGTCTAGGCATACCCTTCCCGCTTAGGACAACTTTAACAACACAAAAGGATGATGGACGGAGTGCTGACAATGCAAACACTCACCCCCAGTCACAGATCTGCGTTTAATCCATCGTTCTTTTGCTCACCATGCCACCCCAGTTTGGACCCAGCCATATGCAAATCAGTCTTTTCCCTGTTCCTCATGGGAACAGTCCAGCCCGAACTGCCAGGCCAGGTCCTCTCTGGACCGGAAACAAGTATCCTGGAACCGGTTTCGGGGTTTCACCCCTCATCAGCCAGGGTAACTTGATTCCAGTTGCACAGTGAGCAAGGGACCCACGTCTGGGCATACCCTTCCCACTTAGGGCAACTTTAACAACACAAAAGGATGATGGACGGAGTGCTGACAATGCAAACACTCACCCCCAGTCACAGATCTGGGTTTAATCCATCGTTCTTTTGTTCACCATGCCACCACAGTTTGGACCCAGCCATATGCAAATCAGTCTTGACCCTGTTCCTCATGGGAACAGTCCAGCCCGAACTACCAGGCCAGGTCCTCTCTGGACCGGAAACAAGCATCCTGGGACCGGTTTTGGGGTTTCACCCCTCATCAGCCAGGCTAGCTTGATTCCAGTGGCACAGTGAGCAAGGGACCCACGTCTGGGCATACCCTTCTCACTTAGGGCAACTTTAACAACACAAAAGGATGATGGACGGAGTGCTGACAATGCAAACACTCACCCCCAGTCACAGATCTGGGTTTAATCCATCGTTCTTTTGCTCACCATGCCACCCCAGTTTGGACCCAGCCATATGCAAATCAGTCTTGACCCTGTTCCTCATGGGAACAGTCCAGCCCGAACTGCCAGGCCAGGTCCTCTCTGGACCGGAAACAAGCATCCTGGGACCGGTTTCAGGGTTTCACCCCTCATCAGCCAGGCTAGCTTGATTCCAGTGGCACAGTGAGCAAGGGACCCACGTCTGGGCATACCCTTCCCACTTAGGGCAACTTTAACAACACAAAAGGATGATGGACGGAAAGCTGACAATGCAAACACTCACCCCCAGTCACAGATCTGGGTTTAATCCATCGTTCTTTTGCTCACCATGCCACCCCAGTTTGGACCCAGCCATAGGCAAATCAGTCTTGACCCTGTTCCTCATGGCAACAGTCCAGCCCGAACTGCCAGGCCAGGTCCTCTCTGGACCGGAAACAAGCATCCTGGGAACGGTTTCGGGGTTTCACCCTCATCAGCCAGGCTAGCTTGATTCAAGTGGCACAGTGAGCAAGGGACCCACGTCTGGGCATACCCTTCCCACTTAGGGCAACTTTAACAACACAAAAGGATGATGGACGGAGTGCTGACAATGCAAACACTCACCCCCAGTCACAGATCTGGGTTTAATCCATCGTTCTTTTGCTCACCATGCCACCCCAGTTTGGACCCAGCCATATGCAAATCAGTCTTTTCCCTGTTCCTCATGGGAACAGTCCAGCCCGAACTGCCAAGCCAGGTCCTCTCTGGACCGGAAACAAGCATCCTGGGACCGGTTTTGGGGTTTCACCCCTCATCAGCCAGGCTAGCTTGATTCCAGTGGCACAGTGAGCAAGGGACCCACGTCTGGGCATACCCTTCACACTTAGGGCAACTTTAACAACACAAAATGATGATGGACGGAGTGCTGACAATGCAAACACTCACCCCCAGTCACAGATCTGGGTTTAATCCATCGTTCTTTTGCTCACCATGCCACCCCAGTTTGGACCCAGCCATATGCAAATCAGTCTTGACCCTGTTCCTCATGGGAACAGTCCAGCCCGAACTACCAGGCCAGGTCCTCTCTGGACCGGAAACAAGCATCCTGGGACCGGTTTCGGGGTTTGACCCCTCATCAGACAGGCTAGCTTGATTCCAGTGGCACAGTGAGCAAGGGACCCACGTCTGGGCATACCCTTCCCACTTAGGGCAACTTTAACAATACAAAAGGATGAATGGATGATGGACGGAGTGCTGACTATGCAAACACTCACACCCAGTCACAGATCTGGGTTTAATCCATCGTTCTTTTGCTCACCATGCCACCCCAGTTTGGACCCAGCCATATGCAAATCAGTCTTGACCCTGTTCCGCATGGGAACAGTCCAGCCCGAACTGCCAGGCCAGGTCCTCTCTGGACCGGAAACAAGCATCCTGGGCGCGGTTTCGGGGTTTCACCCCTCATCAGTCAGGCTAGCTTGATTCCAGTGGCACAGTGAGCAAGGGACCCACTTCTGGGCATACCCTTCCCACTTAGAGCAACTTTAACAACACAAAAGGATGATGGACGGAGTGCTGACAATGCAAACACTCACCCCCCAGTCACCGATCTGGGTTTAATCCATCGTTCTTTTGCTCACCATGCCACCGCAATTTGGACCCAGCCATATGCAATTCAGTCTTGACCCTGTTCCTCATGGGAACAGTCCAGCCCGAACTGCCAGGCCAGGTCCTCTCTGGACCGGAAACAAGCATCCTCGGACCGGTTTCAGGGTTTCACCCCTCATCAGCTAGGCTAGCTTGATTCCAGTAGCACAGTGAGCAAGGGACACACGTCCGGGCATACCCTTCCCACTTAGGGCAACATTAACAACACAAAAGGATGATGGACGGAGTGCTGACAATGCAAACACTCACCCCCAGTCACAGATCTGGGTTTAATCCATCGTTCTTTTGCTCACCATGCCACCCCAGTTTGGACCCAGCCATATGCAAATCAGTCTTGACCCTGTTCCTCATGGGAACAGTCCAGCCCGAACTGCCAGGCCAGGTCCTCTCTGGACCGGAAACAAGCATCCTGGGACCGGTTTCGTGGTTTCACCCCTCATCAGCCAGGCTAGCTTGATTCCAGTGGCACAGTGAGCAAGGGACCCACGTCTGGGCATACCCTTCCCACTTAGGGCAACTTTAACAACACAAAATGATGATGGACGGAGTGCTGACAATGCAAACACTCCCCCCCAGTCACAGATCTGGGTTTAATCCATCGTTCTTTTGCTCACCATGCCACCCCAGTTTGGACCCAGCCATATGCAAATCAGTCTTTTCCCTGTTCCTCATGGGAACAGTCCAGCCCGAACTGCCAGGCCAGGTCCTCTCTGGACCGGAAACAAGCATCCTGTTACCGGTTTCGGGGTTTCACCCCTCATCAGCCAGGCTAGCTTGATTCCAGTGGCACAGTGAGCAAGGGACCCACGTCTGGGCATACTCTTCCCACTTAGGGCAACTTTAAGAACACAAAAGGATGATGGACAGAGTGCTGACAATGCAAACACTCACCCCCAGTCACAGATCTGGGTTTAATCCATCGTTCTTTTGCTCACCATGCCACCCCAGTTTGGACCCAGCCATATGCAAATCAGTCTTGACCCTGTTCCTCATGGGAACAGTCCAGCCCGAACTGCCATGCCAGGTCCTCTCTGGACCGGAAACAAGCATCCTGGGACCGGTTTCGGGGTTTCACCCCTCATCAGCCACGCTAGCTTGATTCCAGTGGCACAGTGAGCAAGGGACCCACGTCTGGGCATACGCTTCCCACTTAGGGCAACTTTAACAACACAAAAGGATGATGGATGGAGTGCTGACAATGCAAACACTCACCCCCAGTCACAGATCTGGGTTTAATCCATCGTTCTTTTGCTCACCATGCCACCCCAGTTTGGACCCAGCCATATGCAAATCAGTCTTTTCCCTGTTCCTCATGGGAACAGTCCAGCCCGAACTGCCAGGCCAGGTCCTCTCTGGACCGGAAACAAGCATCCTGGGACCGGTTTCGGGGTTTCACCCCTCATCAGCCAGACTAGCTTGATTCCAGTGGCACAGTGAGCAAGGGACCCACGTCTGGGCATATCCTTCCCACTTAGGGCAACTTTAACAATACAAAAGGATGGATGGATGATGGACGGAGTGCTGACAATGCAAACACTCACCCCCCAGTCACAGATCTGGGTTTAATCCATCGTTCTTTTGCTCATAATGCCACCCCAATTTGGACCCAGCCATATGCAAATCAGTCTTGACCCTGTTCCTCATGGGAACAGTCCAGCCCGAACTGCCAGGCCAGGTCTTCTCTGGACCGGAAACAAGCATCCTGGGACCGGTTTCGGGGTTTCACCCCTCATCAGCCAGGCTAGCTTGATTCCAGTGGCACAGTGAGCAAGGGACCCACGTCTGGGCATACCCTTCCTTCTTAGTGCAAATTTAACAACACAAAAGGATGATGGACGGAGTGCTGACAATGCAATCACTCACCCCCAGTCTCAGATCTGGGTTTAATCCATCTTTCTTTTGCTCACCATGCCACCCCAGTTTGGACCCAGCCATATGCAAATCAGTCTTGACCCTGTTCCTCAAGGGAACAGTCCAGCCCGAACTGCCAGGCCAGGTCCTCTCTGGACCGGAAACAAGCATCCTGGGACCGGTTTCGGGGTTTCACCCCTCATCCGCCAGGCTAGCTTGATTCCAGTGGCACAGTGAGCAAGGGACCCACGTCTGGGCATACCCTTCCCCCTTAGGGCAACTTTAACAACACAAAAGGATGATGGACGGAGTGCTGACAATGCAAACACTCACCCCCAGTCACAGATCTGGGTTTAATCCATCGTTCTTTTGCTCACCATGCCACCCCAGTTTGGACCCAGCCATATGCAAATCAGTCTTTTCCCTGTTCCTCAGGGGAACAGTCCAGCCCGAACTGCCAGGCCAGGCCCTCTCTGGACCTGAAACAAGCATCCTGGGACCGGTTTCGGGGTTTCACCCCTCATCAGCCAGGCTTGCTTGATTCCAGTGGCACAGTGAGCAAGGGACCCACGTTTGGGCATACCCTTCCCACTTAGGGCAACTTTAACAACACAAAAGGATGAATGGATGATGGACGGAGTGCTGACTATGCAAACACTCACCCCCAGTCACAGATCTGGGTTTAATCCATCGATCTTTTGCTCACCATGCCACCCCAGTTTGGACCCAGCCATATGCAAATCAGTCTTGACCCTGTTCCTCATGGGAACAGTCCAGCCCGAACTGCCAGGCCAGGTCCTCTCTGGACCGGAAACAAGCATCCTGGGACCGGTTTCGGGGTTTCACCCCTCATCAGCCAGGCTAGCTTGATTCCAGTGGCACAGTGAGCAAGGGACCCACGTCTGGGCATACTCTTCCCACTTAGGGCAACTTTAACAACACAAAAGGATGATGGACGAAGTGCTGACAATGCAAACACTCACCCCCCACTCACAGATCTGGGTTTAATTCATCGTTCTTTTGCTCACCATGCCACCCCAATTTGGACCCAGCCATATGCAAATCAGTCTTGACCCTGTTCCTCATGAGAACAGTCCAGCCCGAACTGCCAGGCCAGGTCCTCTCTAGACCGGAAACAAGCATCCTGGGACCGGTTTCGGGGTTTCACCCCTCATCAGCCAGGCTAGCTTGATTCCAGTGGCACAGTGAGCAAGGGACCCACGTCTGGGCATACCCTTCCTACTTAGTGCAACTTTAACAACACAAAAGGATGATGGACGGAGTACTGACAATGCAATCACTCACCCCCAGTCACAGATCTGGGTTTAATCCATCGTTCTTTTGCTAACCATGCCACCCCAGTTTGGACCCAGCCATATGCAAATCAGTTTTGACCCTGTTCCTCATGGGAACAGTCCAGCCCGAACTGCCAGGCCAGGTCCTCTCTGGACCGGAAACAAGCATCCTGGGACTGGTTTCGGGGTTTCACCCCTCATCAGCCAGGCTAGCTTGATTCCAGTGGCACAGTGAGCAAGGGACCAACGTCTGGGCATACCCTTCCCACTTAGGGCAACTTTAACAACACAAAAGGATGATGGACGGAGTGCTGACAATGCAAACACTCACTCCCAGTCACAGATCTGGGTTTAATCCATCGTTCTTTTGCTCACCATGCCACCCCAGTTTGGACCCAGCCATATGCAAATCAGTCTTGACCCTGTTCCTCATGGGAACAGTCCTGCCCAAACTGCCAGGCCAGGTCCTCTCTGGACCGGAAACAAGCATCCTGGGACCCGTTTCGGGGTGTCACTCCTCATCAGCCAGGCTAGCTTGATTCCAGTGGCACAGTGAGCAAGGGACCCACGTCTGGGCATACCCTTCCCACTTAGGGCAACTTTAACAACACAAAAGGATGATGGACGGAGTGCTGACAATGCAAACACTCACCCCCAGTCACAGATCTGGGTTTAATCCATCGTTCTTTTGTTCACCATGCCACCACAGTTTGGACCCAGCCATATGCAAATCAGTCTTGACCCTGTTCCTCATGGGAACAGTCCAGCCCGAACTACCAGGCCAGGTCCTCTCTGGACCGGAAACAAGCATCCTGGGACCGGTTTTGGGGTTTCACCCCTCATCAGCCAGGCTAGCTTGATTCCAGTGGCACAGTGAGCAAGGGACCCACGTCTGGGCATACCCTTCTCACTTAGGGCAACTTTAACAACACAAAAGGATGATGGACGGAGTGCTGACAATGCAAACACTCACCCCCAGTCACAGATCTGGGTTTAATCCATCGTTCTCTTGCTCACCATGCCACCCCAGTTTGGACCCAGCCATATGCAAATCAGTCTTGACCCTGTTCCTCATGGGAACAGTCCAGCCCGAACTGCCAGGCCAGGTCCTCTCTGGACCGGAAACAAGCATCCTGGGACCGGTTTCGGGGTTTCACCCCTCATCAGCCAGGCTAGCTTGATTCCAGTGGCACAGTGAGCAAGGGACCCACGTCTGGGCATACCCTTCCCACTTAGGGCAACTTTAACAACACAAAATGATGATGGACGGAGTGCTGACAATGCAAACACTCACCCCCAGTCACAGATCTGGGTTTAATCCATCGTTCTTTTGCTCACCATGCCACCCCAGTTTGGACCCAGCCATATGCAAATCAGTCTTGACCCTGTTCCTCATGGGAACAGTCCAGCCCGAACTGCCAGGCCAGGTCCTCTCTGGACCGGAAACAAGCATCCTGGGACCGGTTTCGGGGTTTCACCCCTCATCAGCCAGGCTAGCTTGATTCCAGTGGCACAGTGAGCAAGGGACCCACGTCTGGGCATACCCTTCCCACTTAGGGCAACTTTAACAACACAAAATGATGATGGACGGAGTGCTGACAATGCAAACACTCACCCCCAGTCACAGATCTGGGTTTAATCCATCGTTCTTTTGCTCACCATGCCACCCCAGTTTGGACCCAGCCATATGCAAATCAATCTTGACCCTGTTCCTCATGGGAACAGTCCAGCCCGAACTGCCAACCAGGTCCTCTCTGGACCGGAAACAAGCATCCTGGGACCGGTTTCGGGGTTTCACCCCTCATCAGCCAGGCTAGCTTGATTCCAGTGGCACAGTGAGCAAGGGACCCACGTCTGGGCATACCCTTCCCACTTAGGGCAACTTTAACAACACAAAAGGATGATGGACGGAGTGCTGACAATGCAAACCCTCACCCCCCAGTCACAGATCTGGGTTTAATTCATCGTTCTTTTGCTCACCATGCCACCCCAATTTGGACCCAGCCATATGCAAATCAGTCTTGACCCTGTTCCTCATGGGAACAGTCCAGCCCGAACTGCCAGGCCAGGTCCTCTCTGGACCGGAAACAAGCATCCTGGGACCTGTTTCGGGGTTTCACCCCTCATCAGCCAGGCTAGCTTGATTCCAGTGGCACAGTGAGCAAGGGACCCACGTCTGGGCATACCCTTCCCACTTAGGGCAACTTTAACAACACAAAAGGAGGATGGACGGAGTGCTGACAATGCAATCACTCACCCCCAGTCACAGATCTGGGTTTAATCCATCGTTCTTTTGTTCACCATGCCACCCCAGTTTGGACCCAGCCATATGCAAATCAGTCTTGACCCTGTTCCTCATGGGAACAGTCCAGCCCGAACTACCAGGCCAGGTCCTCTCTGGACCGGAAACAAGCATCCTGGGACCGGTTTCGGGGTTTCACCCCTCATCAGCCAGGCTAGCTTGATTCCAGTGGCACAGTGAGCAAGGGACCCACGTCTGGGAATACCCTTCCCACTTAGGGCAACTTTAACAACACAAAAGGATGATGGACGGAGTGCTGACAATGCAAATACTCACCCCCAGTCACAGATCTGGGTTTAATCCATCGTTCTTTTGCTCACCATGCCACCCCAATTTGGACCCAGCCATATGCAAATCAGTCTTGACCCTGTTCCTCATGGGAACAGTCCAGCCCGAACTGCCAGGCCAGGTCCTCTCTGGACCGGAAACAAGCATCCTGGGACCGGTTTCGGGGTTTCACCCCTCATCAGCCAGGCTAGCTTGATTCCAGTGGCACAGTGAGCAAGGGACCCACGTCTGGGCATACCCGTCCCACTTAGGGCAACTTTAACAACACAAAATGATGATGGACGGAGTGCTGACAATGCAAACACTCACCCCCAGTCACAGATCTGGGTTTAATCCATCGTTCTTTTGCTCACCATGCCACCCCAGTTTGGACCCAGCCATATGCAAATCAGTCTTGACCCTGTTCCTCATGGGAACAGTCCAGCCCGAACTGCCAGGCCAGGTCCTCTCTGGACCGGAAACAAGCATCCTGGGACCGGTTTCGGGGTTTCACCCCTCATCAGCCAGGCTAGCTTGATTCCAGTGGCACAGTGAGCAAGGGACCCACGTCTGGGCATACCCTTCCCACTTAGGGCAACTTTAACAACACAAAAGGATGATGGACGGAGTGCTGACAATGCAAACACTCACCCCCCCAGTCACTGATCTGGGTTTAATTCATCGTTCTTTTGCTCACCATGCCACCCCAATTTGGACCCAGCCATATGCAAATCAGTCTTGACCCTGTTCCTCATGGGAACAGTCCAGCCCGAACTGCCAGGCCAGGTCCTCTCTGGACCGGAAACAAGCATCCTGGGACCGGTTTCGGGGTTTCACCCCTCATCAGCCAGGCTAGCTTGATTCCAGTGGCACAGTGAGCAAGGGACCCACGTCTGGGCATACCCTTCCCACTTAGGGCAACTTTAACAACACAAAAGGAGGATGGACGGAGTGCTGACAATGCAAACACTCACCCCCAGTCACAGATCTGGGTTTAATCCATCGTTCTTTTGTTCACCATGCCACCCCAGTTTGGACCCAGCCATATGCAAATCAGTCTTGACCCTGTTCCTCATGGGAACAGTCCAGCCCGAACTACCAGGCCAGGTCCTCTCTGGACCGGAAACAAGCATCCTGGGACCGGTTTCGGGGTTTCACCCCTCATCAGCCAGGCTAGCTTGATTCCAGTGGCACAGTGAGCAAGGGACCCACGTCTGGGAATACCCTTCCCACTTAGGGCAACTTTAACAACACAAAAGGATGATGGACGGAGTGCTGACAATGCAAATACTCACCCCCAGTCACAGATCTGGGTTTAATCCATCGTTCTTTTGCTCACCATGCCACCCCAGTTTGGACCCAGCCATATGCAAATCAGTCTTGACCCTGTTCCTCATGGGAACAGTCCAGCCCGAACTGCCAGGCCAGGTCCTCTCTGGACCGGAAACAAGCATCCTGGGACCGGTTTCGGGGTTTCACCCCTCATCAGCCAGGCTAGCTTGATTCCAGTGGCACAGTGAGCAAGGGACCCACGTCTGGGCATACCCGTCCCACTTAGGGCAACTTTAACAACACAAAAGGATGATGGACGGAGTGCTGACAATGCAAACACTCACCCCCAGTCACAGATCTGGGTTTAATCCATCATGCTTTTGCTCACCATGCCACCCCAGTTTGGACCCAGCCATATGCAAATCAGTCTTGACCCTGTTCCTCATGGGAACAGTCCAGCCCGAACTGCCAGGCCAGGTCCTCTCTGGACCGGAAACAAGCATCCTGGGACCGGTTTCGGGGTTTCACCCCTCATCAGCCAGGCTAGCTTGATTCCAGTGGCACAGTGAGCAAGGGACCCACGTCTGGGCATACCCTTCCCACTTAGGGCAACTTTAACAACATAAAAGGATGATGGACGGAGTGCTGACAATGCAAACACTCACCCCCAGTCACAGATCTGGGTTTAATCCATCGTTCTTTTGCTCACCATGCCACCCCAGTTTGGACCCAGCCATATGCAAAACAGTCTTGACCCTGTTCCTCATGGGAACAGTCCAGCCCGAACTGCCAGGCCAGGTCCTCTCTGGACCGGAAACAAGCATACTTGGACCGGTTTTGGGGTTTCACCCCTCATCAGCGGGCTAGCTTGATTCCAGTGGCACAGTGAGCAAGGGACCCACGTCTGGGCATACCCTTCCCACTTAGGGCAACTTTAACAACACAAAAGGATACTGGACGGAGTGCTGACAATGCAAACACTCACCCCCAGTCACAGATCTGGGTTTAATCCATCGTTCTTTTGCTCACCATGCCACCCCAGTTTGGACCCAGCCATATGCAAATCAGTCTTGACCCTGTTCCTCATGGGAACAGTCCAGCCCGAACTGCCAGGCCAGGTCCTCTCTGGACCGGAAACAAGCATCCTGGGACCAGTTTCGGGGTTTCACCCCTCATCAGCCAGGCTAGCTTGATTCCAGTGGCACAGTGAGCAAGGGACCCACGTCTGGGCATACCCTTCCCACTTAGGGCAACTTTAACAACACAAAAGGATGATGGACGGAGTGCTGACAATGCAAACACTCACCCCCTGTCACAGATCTGGGTTTTTATCCATTGTTCTTTTGCTCACCATGCCACCCCAGTTTGGACCCAGCCATATGCAAATCAGTCTTGACCCTGTTCCTCATGGGAACAGTCCAGCCCGAACTGCCAGGCCAGGTCCTCTCTGGACCGGAAACAAGCATCCTGGGACCGGTTTCGGGGTTTCACCCCTCATCAGCCAGGCTAGCTTGATTCCAGTGGCACAGTGAGCAAGGGACCCACGTCTGGGCATACCCTTCCCACTTAGGGCAAATTTAACAACAGAAAAGGATGATGGACGGAGTGCTGACAATGCAAACACTCACCCCCAGTCACAGATCTGGGTTTAATCCATCGTTCTTTTGTTCACCATGCCACCCCAGTGTGGACCCCGCCATATGCAAATCAGTCTTGACCCTGTTCCTCATGGGAACAGTCCAGCCCGAACTACCAGGCCAGGTCCTCTCTGGACCGGAAACAAGCATACTGGGACCGGTTTCCGGGTTTCACCCCTCATCAGCCAGGCTAGCTTGATTCCAGTGGCACAGTGAGCAAGGGACCCACGTCTGGGCATACCCTTCCCACTTAGGGCAACTTTAACAACACAAAATGATGATGGACGGAGTGCTGACAATGCAAACACTCACCCCCAGTCACAGATCTGGGTTTAATCCATCGTTCTTTTGCTCACAATGCCACCCCAGTTTGGACCCAGCCATATGCAAATCAGTCTTGACCCTGTTCCTCATGGGAACAGTCCAGGCCCGAACTGCCAGGCCAGGTCCTCTCTAGACCGGAAACAAGCATCCTGGGACCGGTTTCGGGGTTTCACCCCTCATCAGCGAGGCTAGCTTGATTCCAGTGGCACAGTGAGCAAGGGACCCACGTCTGGGCATACCCTTCCCACTTAGGGCAACTTTAACAACACAAAAGGATGGATGGATGATGGACGGAGTGCTGACTATGCAAACACTCACCCCCAGTCACAGATCTGGGTTTAATCCATCGTTCTTTTGCTCACCATGCCACCCCAGTTTGGACCCAGCCATATGCAAATCAGTCTTGACCCTGTTCCTCATGGGAACAGTCCAGCCCGAACTGCCAGGCCAGGTCCTCTCTGGACCGGAAACAAGCATCCTGGGACCGGTTTCGGGGTTTCACCCCTCATCAGCCAGGCTAGCTTGATTCCAGTGGCACAGTGAGCAAGGGACCCACGTCTGGGCATACCCTTCCCACTTAGGGCAACTTTAACAACACAAAAGGATGATGGACGGAGTGCTGACAATACAAACACTCACCCCCAGTCACAGATCTGGGTTTAATCCATCGTTCTTTTGCTCACCATGCCACCCCAGTTTGGACCCAGCCATATGCAAATCAGTCTTGACCCTGTTCCTCATGGGAACAGTCCAGCTCGAACTGCCAGGCCAGGTCCTCTCTGGACCGGAAACAAGCATCCTGGGACCGGTTTCGGGGTTTCACCCCTCATCAGCCAGGCTAGCTTGATTCCAGTGGCACAGTGAGCAAGGGACCCACGTCTGGGCATACCCTTCCCACTTAGGGCAACTTTAACAACACAAAAGGATGGATGGATGATGGACGGAGTGCTGACTATGCAAACACTCACCCCCAGTCACAGATCTGGGTTTAATCCATCGTTCTTTTGCTCACCATGCCACCCCAGTTTGGATCCAGCCATATGCAAATCAGTCTTGACCCTGTTCCTCATGGGAACAGTCCAGCCTGAACTGCCAGGACAGGTCCTCTCTGGACCGGAAACAAGCATCCTGGGACCGGTTTCGGGGTTTCACCCCTCATCAGCCAGGCTAGCTTGATTCCAGTGGCACAGTGAGCAAGGGACCCACGTCTGGGCATACCCTTCCCACTTAGGGAAACTTTAACAACACAAAAGGATGATGGACGGAGTGCTGACAATGCAAACACTCACCCCCAGTCACAGATCTGGGTTTAATCCATCGTTTTTTTGCTCACCATGCCACCCCAGTTTGGACCCAGCCATATGCAAATCAGTCTTGACCCTGTTCCTCATGGGAACAGTCCAGCCCGAATTGCCAGGCCAGGTCCTCTCTGGACCGGAAACAAGCATCCTGGGACCGGTTTCGGGGTTTCACCTCTCATCAGCCAGGCTAGCTTGATTCCAGTGGCACAGTGAGCAAGGGACCCACGTCTGGGCATACCCTTCCCACTTAGGGCAACTTTAACAACACAAAAGGATGGATGGATGATGGACGGAGTGCTGACTATGCAAACACTCACCCCCAGTCACAGATCTGGGTTTAATCCATCGTTCTTTTGCTCACCATGCCACCCCAGTTTGGACCCAGCCATATGCAAATCAGTCTTGACCCTGTTCCTCATGGGAACAGTCCAGCCCGAACTGCCAGGCCAGGTCCTCTCTGGACCGGAAACAAGCATCCTGGGACCGGTTTCGGGGTTTCACCCCTCATCAGCCAGGCTAGCTTGATTCCAGTGGCACAGTGAGCAAGGGACCCACATCTGGGCATACCCTTCCCACTTAGGGCAACTTTAACAACACAAAAGGATGATGGACGGAGTGCTGACAATGCAAACACTCACCCCCCAGTCACAGATCTGGGTTTAATTCATCGTTCTTTTGCTCACCATGCCACCCCAATTTGGACCCAGCAATATGCAAATCAGTCTTGACACTGTTCCTCATGGGAACAGTCCAGCCCGAACTGCCAGGCCAGGTCCTCTCTGGACCGGAAACAAGCATCCTGGGACCGGTTTCGGGGTTTCACCCCTCATCAGCCAGGCTAGCTTGATTCCAGTGGCACAGTGAGCAAGGGACCCACGTCTGGGCATACCCTTCCTACTTAGTGCAACTTTAACAACACAAAAGGATGATGGACGGAGTGGTGACAATGCAATCACTCACCCCCAGTCACAGATCTGGGTTTAATCCATCGTTCTTTTGCTCACCATGCCACCCCAGTTTGGACCCAGCCATATGCAAATCAGTCTTGACCCTGTTCCTCATGGGAACAGTCCAGCCCGAACTGCCAGGCCAGGTCCTCTTTGGACCGGAAACAAGCATCCTGGGACCGGTTTCGGGGTTTCACCCCTCATCAGCCAGGCTAGCTTGATTCCAGTGGCACAGTGAGCAAGGGACCCACGTCTGGGCATACCCTTCCCACTTAGGGCAACTTTAACAACACAAAAGGATGATGGACGGAGTGCTGACAATGCAAACACTCACCCCCAGTCACAGATCTGGGTTTAATCCATCGTTCTTTTGCTCACCATGCCACCCCAGTTTGGACCCAGCCATATGCAAATCAGTCTTGACCCTGTTCCTCCTGGGAACAGTCCAGCCCGAATTGCCAGGCCAGGTCTTCTCTGGACCGGAAACAAGTATCCTGGGACCGGTTTCGGGTTTCACCCCTCATCAGCCAGGCTAGCTTGATTCCAGTGGCACAGTGAGCAAGGGACCCACGTATGGGCATACCTTTCCCACTTAGGGCAACTTTAACAACAAAAAAGGATGGATGGATGATGGACGGAGTGCTGACTATGCAAACACTCACCCCCAGTCACAGATCTGGGTTTAATCCATCGTTCTTTTGTTCACCATACCACCCCAGTTTGGACCCAGCCATATGCAAATCAGTCTTGCCTCTGTTCCTCATGGGAACAGTCCAGCCCGAACTACCAGGCCAGGTCCTCTCTGGACCGGAAACAAGCATCCTGGGACCGGTTTCGGGGTTTCACCCCTCATCAGCCAGGCTAGCTTGATTCCAGTGGCACAGTGAGCAAGGGACCCACGTCTGGGCATACCCTTCCCACTTAGGGCAACTTTAACAACACAAAAGGATGATGGACGGAGTGCTGACAATGCAAACACTCACCCCCAGTCACAGATCTGGGTTTAATCCATCGTTCTTTTGCTCACCATGCCACCCCAGTTTGGACCCAGCCATATGCAAATCATTCTTGACCCTGTTCCTCATGGGAACAGTCCAGCCCGAACTGCCAGGCCAGGTCCTCTCTGGACCGGAAACAAGCATCCTGGGACCGGTTTCGGGGTTTCACCCTCATCAGCCAGGCTAGCTTGATTCCAGTGGCACAGTGAGCAAGGGACCCACGTCTGGGCATACCCTTCCCACTTAGGGCAACTTTAACAACACAAAAGGATGATGGACGGAGTGCTGACAATGCAAACACTCACCCCCAGTCACAGATCTGGGTTTAATCCATCGTTCTTTTGCTCACCATGCCACCCCAGTTTGGACCCAGCCATATGCAAATCAGTCTTTTCCCTGTTCCTCATGGGAACAGTCCAGCCCGAACTGCCAGGCCAGGTCCTCTCTGGACCGGAAACAAGCATCCTGGGACCGGTTTTGGGGTTTCACCCCTCATCAGCCAGGCTAGCTTGATTCCAGTGGCACAGTGAGCAAGGGACCCACGTCTGGGCATACCCTTCTCACTTAGGGCAACTTTAACAACACAAAAGGATGATGGACGGAGTGCTGACAATGCAAACACTCACCCCCAGTCACAGATCTGGGTTTAATCCATCGTTCTCTTGCTCACCATGCCACCCCAGTTTGGACCCAGCCATATGCAAATCAGTCTTGACCCTGTTCCTCATGGGAACAGTCCAGCCCGAACTGCCAGGCCAGGTCCTCTCTGGACCGGAAACAAGCATCCTGGGACCGGTTTCGGGGTTTCACCCCTCATCAGCCAGGCTAGCTTGATTCCAGTGGCACAGTGAGCAAGGGACCCACGTCTGGGCATACCCTTCCCACTTAGGGCAACTTTAACAACACAAAATGATGATGGACGGAGTGCTGACAATGCAAACACTCACCCCCAGTCACAGATCTGGGTTTAATCCATCGTTCTTTTGCTCACCATGCCACCCCAGTTTGGACCCAGCCATATGCAAATCAATCTTGACCCTGTTCCTCATGGGAACAGTCCAGCCCGAACTGCCAGGCCAGGTCCTCTCTGGACCGGAAACAAGCATCCTGGGACCGGTTTCGGGGTTTCACCCCTCATCAGCCAGGCTAGCTTGATTCCAGTGGCACAGTGAGCAAGGGACCCACGTCTGGGCATACCCTTCCCACTTAGGGCAACTTTAACAACACAAAAGGATGATGGACGGAGTGCT
The DNA here is from genome assembly GCF_031143425.1 of Pleurodeles waltl. Lineage (NCBI taxonomy): Eukaryota > Metazoa > Chordata > Amphibia > Caudata > Salamandridae > Pleurodeles > Pleurodeles waltl. Next base: position 174,290 of record NW_027149811.1, on the reverse strand, counting down.
GACAATGCAAACCCTCACCCCCCAGTCACAGATCTGGGTTTAATTCATCGTTCTTTTGCTCACCATGCCACCCCAATTTGGACCCAGCCATATGCAAATCAGTCTTGACCCTGTTCCTCATGGGAACAGTCCAGCCCGAACTGCCAGGCCAGGTCCTCTCTGGACCGGAAACAAGCATCCTGGGACCGGTTTCGGGGTTTCACCCCTCATCAGCCAGGCTAGCTTGATTCCAGTGGCACAGTGAGCAAGGGACCCACGTCTGGGCATACCCTTCCCACTTAGGGCAACTTTAACAACACAAAAGGAGGATGGACGGAGTGCTGACAATGCAAACACTCACCCCCAGTCACAGATCTGGGTTTAATCCATCGTTCTTTTGTTCACCATGCCACCCCAGTTTGGACCCAGCCATATGCAAATCAGTCTTGACCCTGTTCCTCATGGGAACAGTCCAGCCCGAACTACCAGGCCAGGTCCTCTCTGGACCGGAAACAAGCATCCTGGGACCGGTTTCGGGGTTTCACCCCTCATCAGCCAGGCTAGCTTGATTCCAGTGGCACAGTGAGCAAGGGACCCACGTCTGGGAATACCCTTCCCACTTAGGGCAACTTTAACAACACAAAAGGATGATGGACGGAGTGCTGACAATGCAAATACTCACCCCCAGTCACAGATCTGGGTTTAATCCATCGTTCTTTTGCTCACCATGCCACCCCAGTTTGGACCCAGCCATATGCAAATCAGTCTTGACCCTGTTCCTCATGGGAACAGTCCAGCCCGAACTGCCAGGCCAGGTCCTCTCTGGACCGGAAACAAGCATCCTGGGACCGGTTTCGGGGTTTCACCCCTCATCAGCCAGGCTAGCTTGATTCCAGTGGCACAGTGAGCAAGGGACCCACGTCTGGGCATACCCGTCCCACTTAGGGCAACTTTAACAACACAAAAGGATGATGGACGGAGTGCTGACAATGCAAACACTCACCCCCAGTCACAGATCTGGGTTTAATCCATCATGCTTTTGCTCACCATGCCACCCCAGTTTGGACCCAGCCATATGCAAATCAGTCTTGACCCTGTTCCTCATGGGAACAGTCCAGCCCGAACTGCCAGGCCAGGTCCTCTCTGGACCGGAAACAAGCATCCTGGGACCGGTTTCGGGGTTTCACCCCTCATCAGCCAGGCTAGCTTGATTCCAGTGGCACAGTGAGCAAGGGACCCACGTCTGGGCATACCCTTCCCACTTAGGGCAACTTTAACAACACAAAATGATGATGGACGAGTGCTGACAATGCAAACACTCACCCCCAGTCACAGATCTGGGTTTAATCCATCGTTCTTTTGCTCACCATGCCACCCCAGTTTGGACCCAGCCATATGCAAATCAGTCTTGACCCTGTTCCTCATGGGAACAGTCCAGCCCGAACTGCCAGGCCAGGTCATCTCTGGACCGGAAACAAGCATCCTGGGACCGGTTTCGGGGTTTCACCCCTCATCAGCCAGGCTAGCTTGATTCCAGTGGCACAGTGAGCAAGGGACCCACGTCTGGGCATACCCTTCCCACTTAGGGCAACTTTAACAACACAAAAGGATGATGGACGGAGTGCTGACAATGCAAACACTCACCCCCCAGTCACTGATCTGGGTTTAATTCATCGTTCTTTTGCTCACCATGCCACCCCAATTTGGACCCAGCCATATGCAAATCAGTCTTGACCCTGTTCCTCATGGGAACAGTCCAGCCCGAACTGCCAGGCCAGGTCCTCTCTGGACCGGAAACAAGCATCCTGGGACCGGTTTCGGGGTTTCACCCCTCATCAGCCAGGCTAGCTTGATTCCAGTGGCACAGTGAGCAAGGGACCCACGTCTGGGCATACCCTTCCCACTTAGGGCAACTTTAACAACACAAAAGGAGGATGGACGGAGTGCTGACAATGCAAACACTCACCCCCAGTCACAGATCTGGGTTTAATCCATCGTTCTTTTGTTCACCATGCCACCCCAGTTTGGACCCAGCCATATGCAAATCAGTCTTGACCCTGTTCCTCATGGGAACAGTCCAGCCCGAACTACCAGGCCAGGTCCTCTCTGGACCGGAAACAAGCATCCTGGGACCGGTTTCGGGGTTTCACCCCTCATCAGCCAGGCTAGCTTGATTCCAGTGGCACAGTGAGCAAGGGACCCACGTCTGGGAATACCCTTCCCACTTAGGGCAACTTTAACAACACAAAAGGATGATGGACGGAGTGCTGACAATGCAAATACTCACCCCCAGTCACAGATCTGGGTTTAATCCATCGTTCTTTTGCTCACCATGGCACCCCAGTTTGGACCCAGCCATATGCAAATCAGTCTTGACCCTGTTCCTCATGGGAACAGTCCAGCCCGAACTGCCAGGCCAGGTCCTCTCTGGACCGGAAACAAGCATCCTGGGACCGGTTTCGGGGTTTCACCCCTCATCAGCCAGGCTAGCTTGATTCCAGTGGCACAGTGAGCAAGGGACCCACGTCTGGGCATACCCGTCCCACTTAGGGCAACTTTAACAACACAAAAGGATGATGGACGGAGTGCTGACAATGCAAACACTCACCCCCAGTCACAGATCTGGGTTTAATCCATCATGCTTTTGCTCACCATGCCACCCCAGTTTGGACCCAGCCATATGCAAATCAGTCTTGACCCTGTTCCTCATGGGAACAGTCCAGCCCGAACTGCCAGGCCAGGTCCTCTCTGGACCGGAAACAAGCATCCTGGGACCGGTTTCGGGGTTTCACCCCTCATCAGCCAGGCTAGCTTGATTCCAGTGGCACAGTGAGCAAGGGACCCACGTCTGGGCATACCCTTCCCACTTAGGGCAACTTTAACAACATAAAAGGATGATGGACGGAGTGCTGACAATGCAAACACTCACCCCCAGTCACAGATCTGGGTTTAATCCATCGTTCTTTTGCTCACCATGCCACCCCAGTTTGGACCCAGCCATATGCAAAACAGTCTTGACCCTGTTCCTCATGGGAACAGTCCAGCCCGAACTGCCAGGCCAGGTCCTCTCTGGACCGGAAACAAGCATACTTGGACCGGTTTTGGGGTTTCACCCCTCATCAGCGGGCTAGCTTGATTCCAGTGGCACAGTGAGCAAGGGACCCACGTCTGGGCATACCCTTCCCACTTAGGGCAACTTTAACAACACAAAAGGATACTGGACGGAGTGCTGACAATGCAAACACTCACCCCCAGTCACAGATCTGGGTTTAATCCATCGTTCTTTTGCTCACCATGCCACCCCAGTTTGGACCCAGCCATATGCAAATCAGTCTTGACCCTGTTCCTCATGGGAACAGTCCAGCCCGAACTGCCAGGCCAGGTCCTCTCTGGACCGGAAACAAGCATCCTGGGACCAGTTTCGGGGTTTCACCCCTCATCAGCCAGGCTAGCTTGATTCCAGTGGCACAGTGAGCAAGGGACCCACGTCTGGGCATACCCTTCCCACTTAGGGCAACTTTAACAACACAAAAGGATGATGGACGGAGTGCTGACAATGCAAACACTCACCCCCTGTCACAGATCTGGGTTTTTATCCATTGTTCTTTTGCTCACCATGCCACCCCAGTTTGGACCCAGCCATATGCAAATCAGTCTTGACCCTGTTCCTCATGGGAACAGTCCAGCCCGAACTGCCAGGCCAGGTCCTCTCTGGACCGGAAACAAGCATCCTGGGACCGGTTTCGGGGTTTCACCCCTCATCAGCCAGGCTAGCTTGATTCCAGTGGCACAGTGAGCAAGGGACCCACGTCTGGGCATACCCTTCCCACTTAGGGCAAATTTAACAACAGAAAAGGATGATGGACGGAGTGCTGACAATGCAAACACTCACCCCCAGTCACAGATCTGGGTTTAATCCATCGTTCTTTTGTTCACCATGCCACCCCAGTGTGGACCCCGCCATATGCAAATCAGTCTTGACCCTGTTCCTCATGGGAACAGTCCAGCCCGAACTACCAGGCCAGGTCCTCTCTGGACCGGAAACAAGCATCCTGGGACCGGTTTCCGGGTTTCACCCCTCATCAGCCAGGCTAGCTTGATTCCAGTGGCACAGTGAGCAAGGGACCCACGTCTGGGCATACCCTTCCCACTTAGGGCAACTTTAACAACACAAAATGATGATGGACGGAGTGCTGACAATGCAAACACTCACCCCCAGTCACAGATCTGGGTTTAATCCATCGTTCTTTTGCTCACAATGCCACCCCAGTTTGGACCCAGCCATATGCAAATCAGTCTTGACCCTGTTCCTCATGGGAACAGTCCAGCCCGAACTGCCAGGCCAGGTCCTCTCTAGACCGGAAACAAGCATCCTGGGACCGGTTTCGGGGTTTCACCCCTCATCAGCCAGGCTAGCTTGATTCCAGTGGCACAGTGAGCAAGGGACCCACGTCTGGGCATACCCTTCCCACTTAGGGCAACTTTAACAACACAAAAGGATGGATGGATGATGGACGGAGTGCTGACTATGCAAACACTCACCCCCAGTCACAGATCTGGGTTTAATCCATCGTTCTTTTGCTCACCATGCCACCCCAGTTTGGACCCAGCCATATGCAAATCAGTCTTGACCCTGTTCCTCATGGGAACAGTCCAGCCCGAACTGCCAGGCCAGGTCCTCTCTGGACCGGAAACAAGCATCCTGGGACCGGTTTCGGGGTTTCACCCCTCATCAGCCAGGCTAGCTTGATTCCAGTGGCACAGTGAGCAAGGGACCCACGTCTGGGCATACCCTTCCCACTTAGGGCAACTTTAACAACACAAAAGGATGATGGACGGAGTGCTGACAATACAAACACTCACCCCCAGTCACAGATCTGGGTTTAATCCATCGTTCTTTTGCTCACCATGCCACCCCAGTTTGGACCCAGCCATATGCAAATCAGTCTTGACCCTGTTCCTCATGGGAACAGTCCAGCCCGAACTGCCAGGCCAGGTCCTCTCTGGACCGGAAACAAGCATCCTGGGACCGGTTTCGGGGTTTCACCCCTCATCAGCCAGGCTAGCTTGATTCCAGTGGCACAGTGAGCAAGGGACCCACGTCTGGGCATACCCTTCCCACTTAGGGCAACTTTAACAACACAAAAGGATGGATGGATGATGGACGGAGTGCTGACTATGCAAACACTCACCCCCAGTCACAGATCTGGGTTTAATCCATCGTTCTTTTGCTCACCATGCCACCCCAGTTTGGATCCAGCCATATGCAAATCAGTCTTGACCCTGTTCCTCATGGGAACAGTCCAGCCTGAACTGCCAGGACAGGTCCTCTCTGGACCGGAAACAAGCATCCTGGGACCGGTTTCGGGGTTTCACCCCTCATCAGCTAGGCTAGCTTGATTCCAGTGGCACAGTGAGCAAGGGACCCACGTCTGGGCATACCCTTCCCACTTAGGGAAACTTTAACAACACAAAAGGATGATGGACGGAGTGCTGACAATGCAAACACTCACCCCCAGTCACAGATCTGGGTTTAATCCATCGTTTTTTTGCTCACCATGCCACCCCAGTTTGGACCCAGCCATATGCAAATCAGTCTTGACCCTGTTCCTCATGGGAACAGTCCAGCCCGAATTGCCAGGCCAGGTCCTCTCTGGACCGGAAACAAGCATCCTGGGACCGGTTTCGGGGTTTCACCTCTCATCAGCCAGGCTAGCTTGATTCCAGTGGCACAGTGAGCAAGGGACCCACGTCTGGGCATACCTGGACGGAGTGCTGACTATGCAAACACTCACCCCCAGTCACAGATCTGGGTTTAAACCATCGTTCTTTTGCTCACCATGCCACCCCAGTTTGGACCCAGCCATATGCAAATCAGTCTTGACCCTGTTCCTCATGGGAACAGTCCAGCCCGAACTGCCAGGACAGGTCCTCTCTGGACCGGAAACAAGCATCCTGGGACCGGTTTCGGGGTTTCACCCCTCATCAGCCAGGCTAGCTTGATTCCAGTGGCACAGTGAGCAAGGGACCCACATCTGGGCATACCCTTCCCACTTAGGGCAACTTTAACAACACAAAAGGATGATGGACGGAGTGCTGACAATGCAAACACTCACCCCCCAGTCACAGATCTGGGTTTAATTCATCGTTCTTTTGCTCACCATGCCACCCCAATTTGGACCCAGCAATATGCAAATCAGTCTTGACACTGTTCCTCATGGGAACAGTCCAGCCCGAACTGCCAGGCCAGGTCCTCTCTGGACCGGAAACAAGCATCCTGGGACCGGTTTCGGGGTTTCACCCCTCATCAGCCAGGCTAGCTTGATTCCAGTGGCACAGTGAGCAAGGGACCCACGTCTGGGCATACCCTTCCTACTTAGTGCAACTTTAACAACACAAAAGGATGATGGACGGAGTGGTGACAATGCAATCACTCACCCCCAGTCACAGATCTGGGTTTAATCCATCGTTCTTTTGCTCACCATGCCACCCCAGTTTGGACCCAGCCATATGCAAATCAGTCTTGACCCTGTTCCTCATGGGAACAGTCCAGCCCGAACTGCCAGGCCAGGTCCTCTTTGGACCGGAAACAAGCATCCTGGGACCGGTTTCGGGGTTTCACCCCTCATCAGCCAGGCTAGCTTGATTCCAGTGGCACAGTGAGCAAGGGACCCACGTCTGGGCATACCCTTCCCACTTAGGGCAACTTTAACAACACAAAAGGATGATGGACGGAGTGCTGACAATGCAAACACTCACCCCCAGTCACAGATCTGGGTTTAATCCATCGTTCTTTTGCTCACCATGCCACCCCAGTTTGGACCCAGCCATATGCAAATTAGTCTTTTCCCTGTTCCTCATGGGAACAGTGTAGGAGGCTGGACTGGCTTGTAGTGAGTACCAAGGAGTACTTGCACCTTGCACCAGGCCCAGTTATCCCTTATTAGTGTATAGGGTGTCTAGCAGCTTAGGCTGATAGATAATGGTAGCTTAGCAAAGCAGCTCAGGCTGAACTAGGAGACGTGTGAAGCTACTACAGTACCACTTAGTGTCATATGCACAATATCATAAGAAAACACAATACACAGTTATACTAAAAATAAAGGTACTTTATTTTTATGACAATATGCCAAAGTATCTTAGAGTGTACCCTCAGTGAGAGGATAGGAAATATACACAAGATATATATACACACTAGCAAAAATATGCAGTATAGTCTTAGAAAACAGTGCAAACACTGTATAGTTACGATAGGATGCAATGGGGAAACATAGGGATAGGGGCAACACAAACCATATACTCCAGAAGTGGAATGCGAACCACGAATGGACCCCAAACCTATGTGACCTTGTAGAGGGTCGCTGGGACTATTAGAAAATAGTGAGAGTTAGCAAAATAACCCTCCCCAAGACCCTGAAAAGTGAGTGCAAAGTGCACCAAAGTTCCCCTAAGGACAAAATAGTCGTGTTAGAGGGAGAATGCAAGGAAAACACAAATCAGCAATGCAACAACGATGGATTCCTGTCTGAAGGTACCTGTGGAACAAGGGGACCAAGTCCAAAAGTCACAAGCAGCTCGGAGATGGGCAGATGCCCAAGAAATGCCAGCGGTTGGTGCAAAGAAGCTCTTACTAGGCTGAAGAACTGTGAATACTGCAGGAACGACAAGGGCTAGAGACTTCCCCTTTGGAGGATGGATCCCCCACGCCTTGGAGAGTCGTGCAGAAGTGTTTTCCCGCCGGATGGACGCCAACAAGCCTTGCTACACGCAAATCGTGCGTTTGGCGTTTTTGGACGCTGCTGGGGCCCAGGAGGGACCAGGAGGTCGCAAATTGGACCTGCAGAGAGAGGGGACGTCGAGCAAGACAAAGAGCCCTCACTGAAGCAGGTAGCACCCGGAGAAGTGCCAGAAACAGGCACTACGAGGATGCGTGAAACGGTGCTCGCCGAAGTTGCACAAAGGAGTCCCACGTCGCCGGAGACCAACTTAGAAAGTCGTGCAATGCAGGTTAGAGTGCCGTGGACCCAGGCTTGGCTGTGCACACAGGATTTCCGCCGGAAGTGCACAGGGGCCGGAGAAGCTTGCAAAGTCGCGGTTCCCAGCAATGCAGCCCAGCGAGGTGAGGCAAGGACTTACCTCCACCAAACTTGGGCTGAAGAGTCACTGGACTGTGGGGGTCACTTGGACGGTGTCGCTGGATTCGAGGGACCTCGCTCGTTGCGCTGAGAGGAGACCCAAGGGACCGGAGATGCAGCTTTTTGGTGCCTGCGGTTGCAGGGGGAAGATTCCGTCGACCCACGGGAGATTTCTTCGGAGCTTCTGGTGCAGAGAGGAGGCAGACTACCCCCACAGCATGCACAAGCAGGAAAACAGTCGAGAAGGCGGCAGGATCAGCGTTACAGAGTTGCAGTAGTCGTCTTTGCTACTATGTTGCAGGTTTGCAGGCTTCCAGCGCGGTCAGCGGTCGATTCCTTATCAGAAGGTGAAGAGGGAGATGCAGAGGAACTCGGCTGAGCTCATGCATTCGTTATCTCAAGTTTCCCCAGAGACAGAGACCCTAAATAGCCAGAAAAGAGGGTTTGGCTACCTAGGAGAGAGGAAAGGCTACTAACACCTGAAGGAGCCTATCACAAGGAGTCTCTGACGTCACCTGGTGGCACTGGCCACTCAGAGCAGTCCAGTGTGCCAGCAGCACCTCTGTTTCCAAGATGGCAGAGGTCTGGAGCACACTGGAGGAGCTCTGGACACCTCCCAGGGGAGGTGCAGGTCAGGGGAGTGGTCACTCCCCTTTCCTTTGTCCAGTTTCGCGCCAGAGCAGGGGCTAAGGGGTCCCTGAACCGGTGTAGACTGGCTTATGCAGAATTGGGCACCTCTGTGCCCAACAAAGCATTTCCAGAGGCTGGGGGAGGCTACTCCTCCCCTGCCTTCACACCATTTTCCAAAGGGAGAGGGTGTCACACCCTCTCTCAGAGGAAGTTCTTTGTTCTGCCATCCTGGGCCAGGCCTGGCTGGACCCCAGGAGGGCAGATGCCTGTCTGAGGGGTTGGCAGCAGCAGCAGCTGCAGAGAAACCCCAGGAAGGGCAGTCTGGCAGTACCAGGGTCTGTGCTACAGACCACTGGGATCATGGAATTGTACCAACAATGCCAGGATGGCATAGAGGGGGCAATTCCATGATCATAGACATGTTACATGGCCATATTCGGAGTTACCATGGTGAAGCTACATATAGGTAGTGACCTATATGTAGTGCACGCGTGTAATGGTGTCCCCGCACTCACAAAGTTCAGTGAATTGGCTCTGAACAATGTGGGGGCACCTTGGCTAGTGCCAGGGTGCCCTCACACTAAGTAACTTTGCACCTAACCTTTACCAGGTAAAGGTTAGACATATAGGTGACTTATAAGTTACTTAAGTGCAGTGTAAAATGGCTGTGAAATAACGTGGACGTTATTTCACTCAGGCTGCAGTGGCAGGCCTGTGTAAGAATTGTCAGAGCTCCCTATGGGTGGCAAAAGAAATGCTGCAGCCCATAGGGATCTCCTGGAACCCCAATACCCTGGGTACCTCAGTACCATATACTAGGGAATTATAAGGGTGTTCCAGTAAGCCAATGTAAATTGGTAAAAATGGTCACTAGCCTGTTAGTGACAATTTAAAAGTAATGAGAGAGCATAACCACTGAGGTTCTGGTTAGCAGAGCCTCAGTGAGACAGTTAGGCACCACACAGGGAACATATACATGCACACCTATGAGCACTGGGGCCCTGTGTGACAGGGTCCCAGTGACACATACATATAGGCCACAAACCTATGAGCACTGGGGTCCTGACTAGCAGGATCCCAGTGACACATAACAACCATACTGAAAACATGGTGTTTTCACTATGAGCACTGAGGCCTGGCTATCAGGATCCCAGTGAGACAGTGAAAACAGTGACAACCACCCTGACATACACTCACAAACAGGCCAAAAGTGGGGGTAACAAGGCTAGAAAGAGGCTACCTTCTCACACAACCCCCCCCCAAACGAAGGACAATAAGGCTAACCTTGGCCAGTTGAGACTTTATTGTCTAAGTGGTGATAAGTAGAGAGTAGCTCTGCAATAGACTGGTTACTCCCTTTATCATCCACTATATGGTTACTTCCCTGTGGGGATGTAAACCACCCTGTTTGAAGTTTTTTAGCTAAGCAACAATGTGAAGATGTATTTTCAGAGTTTCTATCAGTAAGTTTTAGTTTAGAGCAGTGGGAATTGTCCACTGAACCTATTTGTAGTGATGGAAATGCCAGACAGGGATGCTGTCTCAGAAAAGCCATAGCTGGGCAAAAACTTTGTCCATATGGCTGGAAGAGAGAACAGGGATGCTGTTTCTCTTGGGTTGGAGCAGGGCAGGGATGCTGTCCTATCAGCTCCACACTAGGGCAGGGATGCTGTCCTAAGTGTTGTGAGGCAGTGCAGAGTTTCTGCACTAAAGTTTCTCTGGGAGGGTTGGAGGGATGCTCCATGTTAACTAAAATGGTGCTCTTTTTCTCACCAATGTTAGTTATCCCACAGAGAGGTACTTCCACCTCAGGGAGTCCAGCTTTGCCAGCTGATGATTCCCTTGGAACAGGTACCACCCCAGGAGAGGTTTCTCCCACCACAGGAATAGTATCCTGAATGGTAGGGTGGTTAGGGGATACTGTGATACCCTTTTTACCTGTTGATGGAGAGGGATCCTGAGTTTTCAGGCCTTCTCTCCTTTGCTTTTTCATTTCACTTGAAATGAGAGGGAACAATTCCTCAGGGATGCCCAGCATGGCTGCATGGGCATAAAACTCTACATCAGCCCAACCTGAGGCCTCTAGGTCATTACCTAAGAGACAGTCTACAGGTAAGCTAGGTGATACCACCACCTGCTTAGGGCCAGTAACTCCACCCCAACTAAACTGAATTATAGCTAAGGGAAGAAACTTAGTGGAGTTATGGACATCAATAATCTTATACTGTTGTCCAATGATGTGTTGTTCAGGAGGCACTAGGTTTTCAGTCACCAAAGTGAAACTGGCACCTGTGTCCCTGTAGGCCAAGGCCTCAACACCATTTATTGAAACTGTCTGCCTGTACTTATCCATTGTAAGGGGACAAGCAGCCAGTGTGGCAAGGCCAATGCCACTAGGTGTGACAGAAACTGTCTTGGGACTGATTACATCAGTTTCCACTATGGACCCATAAGTGAACCCAACTACACCCTTTGCTTGACTGTTGCCAGCAGTCCCACCACTAGTACCACTACTGCTAGGGGCACTAGAGCTTGATGTATTAGTGGTGGTAGGCTCAGGGGGTTTACCTGGACAGGACTTATCCCCTGGCCTATGGCCTCTATTTTTACACACAAAGCACCAAGGCTTTTTAATGTGTGCAGGTTGGGAAGAAGAGGAAGAATTTGTTTTATCCCCACCCTCTGAAGAGTGTTTAAGATTTGAAGTGGGATCTTTGGTTTTACCCTTATCCCCATGCTTATCTTGAGATTTTTCACCATCTTTCTTCTTATTGCCATCTTTGTCACCCCCTGTATGAACTTTTCTGTTCACCCTTGTTCTGACCCATTTGTCTGCCTTCTTTCCCAATTCTTGGGGAGAGGTCAGATCAGAGTCTACCAGGTACTGGTGCAACAAATCAGACACACAATTATTAAGTATATGCTCTCTCAGGATTGTGTTATACAGGCTTTCATAATCAGTAACTTTACTGCCATGTAACCACCCCTCCAAGGCCTTCACTGCCTGGTCAATGAAATCAACCCAGTCTTGTGAAGACTCCTTTTTGGTATCTCTGAACTTTATCCTGTACTGTTCAGTGGTTAAGCCATAACCATCCAGGAGTGCATTCTTAAGAACTTGGAAATTGTTAGCATCATTTTCTTTTACAGTAAGGAGCCTATCCCTACCTTTTCCAGTAAATGATAGCCATAGGATAGCAGCCCACTGCTTTTGAGGGACATCCTGTACAGCACAGGCCCTCTCAAGTGCAGCAAACCACTTGTTAATGTCATCCCCCTCCTTGTAAGGGGGAACTATCTTATGCAGATTCCTGGAATCATGCTCTTTTGCAGGATGACTATGGGGAATACTGCTGCTGCCACCATGGGTATCTAAACCCATTTTCTGTCTTTCCTTCTCTATTTCTAAAGACTGTCTATCCAAATCCAGCTGTTGCTTCTTGAGCTTCAGTCTGGTTTGCTCCACTCTCAATCTATTGAGCTCCCTTTCTAACAATCTGTCATCAGGGTGGGTGGGAGGGACATTTCTAGATACAGAGGTATGATGGGAATGAACAGAAGGAGACCTGTCCCTTACAGAGGGCACCCTAACAGCTTGGCTACCAGTATAATGTGAGAGCACATCATCAGTATGATGTGATTCAACCTCTGTACCAACTATGCTAGACTGTCTAGTAATGGGCAGGCTGAGAAGTTTCTTTCCTGAACCTTTTCCTGGGGGAGTCCCTGGATCAGATTGAGAACCATTAGCTACTTTTTCTACAGATTGGGCACTTATGGCCTTATCCTGTACTCTAAGCATATTAATTAACAGTTCTAAGGAAGGATTCTTCCCTACACTCAAACCTCTCTCTATGCAGAGACTCCTTGCTCCTTTCCAGCTAAGGTGATCATATGCAAGTTTGGACAGTTCAACTTTTTGGCCTGTGCCAGACATTTTTAGAGAGAGTTAAAGTGAAAGAGAAAAAAGTTTTCAGAACTTTTTGGAAAGACAGAAAAAAAACTTTTTAAACTTTTAAGAACTTTTTGAAAGTTTAGTAGTACTTTTCAGCACTTAGAAAAGAGTGAAAAGAGGAAATGCAAAACTTTTTGGCTATGTGTATATACACTGACCTTGTTTTGTATATTGTTCTCTTATGAAAAGTACAATGACAAGAGTGGTAAGTAGTCTCAAGCACTTATCCCACCACTGCACAACCAATGTAGGAGGCTGGACTGGCTTGTAGTGAGTACCAAGGAGTACTTGCACCTTGCACCAGGCCCAGTTATCCCTTATTAGTGTATAGGGTGTCTAGCAGCTTAGGCTGATAGATAATGGTAGCTTAGCAAAGCAGCTCAGGCTGAACTAGGAGACGTGTGAAGCTACTACAGTACCACTTAGTGTCATATGCACAATATCATAAGAAAACACAATACACAGTTATACTAAAAATAAAGGTACTTTATTTTTATGACAATATGCCAAAGTATCTTAGAGTGTACCCTCAGTGAGAGGATAGGAAATATACACAAGATATATATACACACTAGCAAAAATATGCAGTATAGTCTTAGAAAACAGTGCAAACACTGTATAGTTACAATAGGATGCAAAGGGGAAACATAGGGATAGGGGCAACACAAACCATATACTCCAGAAGTGGAATGCGAACCACGAATGGACCCCAAACCTATGTGACCTTGTAGAGGGTCGCTGGGACTATTAGAAAATAGTGAGAGTTAGCAAAATAACCCTCCCCAAGACCCTGAAAAGTGAGTGCAAAGTGCACCAAAGTTCCCCTAAGGACAAAATAGTCGTGTTAGAGGGAGAATGCAAGGAAAACACAAATCAGCAATGCAACAACGATGGATTCCTGTCTGAAGGTACCTGTGGAACAAGGGGACCAAGTCCAAAAGTCACAAGCAGCTCGGAGATGGGCAGATGCCCAAGAAATGCCAGCGGTTGGTGCAAAGAAGCTCTTACTAGGCTGAAGAACTGTGAATACTGCAGGAACGACAAGGGCTAGAGACTTCCCCTTTGGAGGATGGATCCCCCACGCCTTGGAGAGTCGTGCAGAAGTGTTTTCCCGCCGGATGGACGCCAACAAGCCTTGCTACACGCAAATCGTGCGTTTGGCGTTTTTGGACGCTGCTGGGGCCCAGGAGGGACCAGGAGGTCGCAAATTGGACCTGCAGAGAGAGGGGACGTCGAGCAAGACAAAGAGCCCTCACTGAAGCAGGTAGCACCCGGAGAAGTGCCAGAAACAGGCACTATGAGGATGCGTGAAACGGTGCTCGCCGAAGTTGCACAAAGGAGTCCCACGTCGCCGGAGACCAACTTAGAAAGTCGTGCAATGCAGGTTAGAGTGCCGTGGACCCAGGCTTGGCTGTGCACACAGGATTTCCGCCGGAAGTGCACAGGGGCCGGAGAAGCTTGCAAAGTCGCGGTTCCCAGCAATGCAGCCCAGCGAGGTGAGGCAAGGACTTACCTCCACCAAACTTGGGCTGAAGAGTCACTGGACTGTGGGGGTCACTTGGACGGTGTCGCTGGATTCGAGGGACCTCGCTCGTCGCGCTGAGAGGAGACCCAAGGGACCGGAGATGCAGCTTTTTGGTGCCTGCGGTTGCAGGGGGAAGATTCCGTCGACCCACGGGAGATTTCTTCGGAGCTTCTGGTGCAGAGAGGAGGCAGACTACCCCCACAGCATGCACAAGCAGGAAAACAGTCGAGAAGGCGGCAGGATCAGCGTTACAGAGTTGCAGTAGTCGTCTTTGCTACTATGTTGCAGGTTTGCAGGCTTCCAGCGCGGTCAGCGGTCGATTCCTTATCAGAAGGTGAAGAGGGAGATGCAGAGGAACTCGGCTGAGCTCATGCATTCGTTATCTCAAGTTTCCCCAGAGACAGAGACCCTAAATAGCCAGAAAAGAGGGTTTGGCTACCTAGGAGAGAGGAAAGGCTACTAACACCTGAAGGAGCCTATCACAAGGAGTCTCTGACGTCACCTGGTGGCACTGGCCACTCAGAGCAGTCCAGTGTGCCAGCAGCACCTCTGTTTCCAAGATGGCAGAGGTCTGGAGCACACTGGAGGAGCTCTGGACACCTCCCAGGGGAGGTGCAGGTCAGGGGAGTGGTCACTCCCCTTTCCTTTGTCCAGTTTCGCGCCAGAGCAGGGGCTAAGGGGTCCCTGAACCGGTGTAGACTGGCTTATGCAGAATTGGGCACCTCTGTGCCCAACAAAGCATTTCCAGAGGCTGGGGGAGGCTACTCCTCCCCTGCCTTCACACCATTTTCCAAAGGGAGAGGGTGTCACACCCTCTCTCAGAGGAAGTTCTTTGTTCTGCCATCCTGGGCCAGGCCTGGCTGGACCCCAGGAGGGCAGATGCCTGTCTGAGGGGTTGGCAGCAGCAGCAGCTGCAGAGAAACCCCAGGAAGGGCAGTCTGGCAGTACCAGGGTCTGTGCTACAGACCACTGGGATCATGGAATTGTACCAACAATGCCAGGATGGCATAGAGGGGGCAATTCCATGATCATAGACATGTTACATGGCCATATTCGGAGTTACCATGGTGAAGCTACATATAGGTAGTGACCTATATGTAGTGCACGCGTGTAATGGTGTCCCCGCACTCACAAAGTTCAGTGAATTGGCTCTGAACAATGTGGGGGCACCTTGGCTAGTGCCAGGGTGCCCTCACACTAAGTAACTTTGCACCTAACCTTTACCAGGTAAAGGTTAGACATATAGGTGACTTATAAGTTACTTAAGTGCAGTGTAAAATGGCTGTGAAATAACGTGGACGTTATTTCACTCAGGCTGCAGTGGCAGGCCTGTGTAAGAATTGTCAGAGCTCCCTATGGGTGGCAAAAGAAATGCTGCAGCCCATAGGGATCTCCTGGAACCCCAATACCCTGGGTACCTCAGTACAATATACTAGGGAATTATAAGGGTGTTCCAGTAAGCCAATGTAAATTGGTAAAAATGGTCACTAGCCTGTTAGTGACAATTTAAAAGTAATGAGAGAGCATAACCACTGAGGTTCTGGTTAGCAGAGCCTCAGTGAGACAGTTAGGCACCACACAGGGAACATATACATGCACACCTATGAGCACTGGGGCCCTGTGTGACAGGGTCCCAGTGACACATACATATAGGCCACAAACCTATGAGCACTGGGGTCCTGACTAGCAGGATCCCAGTGACACATAACAACCATACTGAAAACATGGTGTTTTCACTATGAGCACTGAGGCCTGGCTATCAGGATCCCAGTGAGACAGTGAAAACAGTGACAACCACCCTGACATACACTCACAAACAGGCCAAAAGTGGGGGTAACAAGGCTAGAAAGAGGCTACCTTCTCACAAACAGTCCAGCCCGAACTGCCAGGCCAGGTCCTCTCTGGACTGGAAACAAGCATCCTGGGACCGGTTTCGGGGTTTCACCCCTCATCAGCCAGGCTAGCTTGATTCCAGTGGCACAGTGAGCAAGGGACCCACGTATGGGCATACCCTTCCCACTTAGGGCAACTTTAACAACACAAAAGGATGATGGACGGAGTGCTGACAATGCAAACACTCACCCCCAGTCACAGATCTGGGTTTAATCCATCGTTCTTTTGCTCACCATGCCACCCCAGTTTGGACCCAGCCATATGCAAATCAGTCTTGACCCTGTTCCTCATGGGAACAGTCCAGCCCGAATTGCCAGGCCAGGTCTTCTCTGGACCGGAAACAAGTATCCTGGGACCGGTTTCGGGTTTCACCCCTCATCAGCCAGGCTAGCTTGATTCCAGTGGCACAGTGAGCAAGGGACCCACGTATGGGCATACCTTTCCCACTTAGGGCAACTTTAACAACAAAAAAGGATGGATGGATGATGGACGGAGTGCTGACTATGCAAACACTCACCCCCAGTCACAGATCTGGGTTTAATCCATCGTTCTTTTGTTCACCATACCACCCCAGTTTGGACCCAGCCATATGCAAATCAGTCTTGCCTCTGTTCCTCATGGGAACAGTCCAGCCCGAACTACCAGGCCAGGTCCTCTCTGGACCGGAAACAAGCATCCTGGGACCGGTTTCGGGGTTTCACCCCTCATCAGCCAGGCTAGCTTGATTCCAGTGGCACAGTGAGCAAGGGACCCACGTCTGGGCATACCCTTCCCACTTAGGGCAACTTTAACAACACAAAAGGATGATGGACGGAGTGCTGACAATGCAAACACTCACCCCCAGTCACAGATCTGGGTTTAATCCATCGTTCTTTTGCTCACCATGCCACCCCAGTTTGGACCCAGCCATATGCAAATCATTCTTGACCCTGTTCCTCATGGGAACAGTCCAGCCCGAACTGCCAGGCCAGGTCCTCTCTGGACCGGAAACAAGCATCCTGGGACCTGTTTCGGGGTTTCACCCTCATCAGCCAGGCTAGCTTGATTCCAGTGGCACAGTGAGCAAGGGACCCACGTCTGGGCATACCCTTCCCACTTAGGGCAACTTTAACAACACAAAAGGATGATGGACGGAGTGCTGACAATGCAAACACTCACCCCCAGTCACAGATCTGGGTTTAATCCATCGTTCTTTTGCTCACCATGCCACCCCAGTTTGGACCCAGCCATATGCAAATCAGTCTTTTCCCTGTTCCTCATGGGAACAGTCCAGCCCGAACTGCCAGGCCAGGTCCTCTCTGGACCGGAAACAAGCATCCTGGGACCGGTTTTGGGGTTTCACCCCTCATCAGCCTGGCTAGCTTGATTCCAGTGGCACAGTGAGCAAGGGACCCACGTCTGGGCATACCCTTCACACTTAGGGCAACTTTAACAACACAAAATGATGATGGACGGAGTGCTGACAATGCAAACACTCACCCCCAGTCACAGATCTGGGTTTAATCCATCGTTCTTTTGCTCACCATGCCACCCCAGTTTGGACCCAGCCATATGCAAATCAGTCTTGACCCTGTTCCTCATGGGAACAGTCCAGCCCGAACTACCAGGCCAGGTCCTCTCTGGACCGGAAACAAGCATCCTGGGACCGGTTTCGGGGTTTGACCCCTCATCAGACAGGCTAGCTTGATTCCAGTGGCACAGTGAGCAAGGGACCCACGTCTGGGCATACCCTTCCCACTTAGGGCAACTTTAACAACACAAAAGGATGAATAGATGATGGACGGAGTGCTGACTATGCAAACACTCACACCCAGTCACAGATCTGGGTTTAATCCATCGTTCTTTTGCTCACCATGCCACCCCAGTTTGGACCCAGCCATATGCAAATCAGTCTTGACCCTGTTCCTCATGGGAACAGTCCAGCCCGAACTGCCAGGCCAGGTCCTCTCTGGACCGGAAACAAGCATCCTGGGACCGGATTCGGGGTTTCAACCCTCATCAGCCAGGCTAGCTTGATTCCAGTGGCACAGTGAGCAAGGGACCCACTTCTGGGCATACCCTTCCCACTTAGAGCAACTTTAACAACACAAAAGGATGATGGACGGAGTGCTGACAATGCAAACACTCACCCCCCAGTCACCGATCTGGGTTTAATCCATCGTTCTTTTGCTCACCATGCCACCGTAATTTGGACCCAGCCATATGCAAATCAGTCTTGACCCTGTTCCTCATGGGAACAGTCCAGCCCGAACTGCCAGGCCAGGTCCTCTCTGGACCGGAAACAAGCATCCTCGGACCGGTTTCGGGGTTTCACCCCTCATCAGCTAGGCTAGCTTGATTCCAGTGGCACAGTGAGCAAGGGACACACGTCCGGGCATACCCTTCCCACTTAGGGCAACTTTATCAACACAAAAGGATGATGGACGGAGTGCTGACAATGCAAACACTCACCCCCAGTCACAGATCTGGGTTTAATCCATCGTTCTTTTGCTCACCATGCCACCCCAGTTTGGACCCAGCCATATGCAAATCAGTCTTGACCCTGTTCCTCATGGGAACAGTCCAGCCCGAACTGCCAGGCCAGGTCCTCTCTGGACCGGAAACAAGCATCCTGGGACCGGTTTCGGGGTTTCACCCCTCATCAGCCAGGCTAGCTTGATTCCAGTGGCACAGTGAGCAAGGGACCCACGTCTGGGCATACCCTTCCCACTTAGGGCAACTTTAACAACACAAAATGATGATGGACGGAGTGCTGACAATGCAAACACTCACCCCCAGTCACAGATCTGGGTTTAATCCATCGTTCTTTTGCTCACCATGCCACCCCAGTTTGGACCCAGCCATATGCAAATCAGTCTTTTCCCTGTTCCTCATGGGAACAGTCCAGCCCGAACTGCCAGGCCAGGTCCTCTCTGGACCGGAAACAAGCATCCTGGGACCGGTTTCGGGGTTTCACCCCTCATCAGCCAGGCTAGCTTGATTCCAGTGGCACAGTGAGCAAGGGACCCACGTCTGGGCATACCCTTCCCACTTAGGGCAACTTTAACAACACAAAAGGATGATGGACGGAGTGCTGACAATGCAAACACTCACCCCCAGTCACAGATCTGGGTTTAATCCATCGTTCTTTTGCTCACCATGCCACCCCAGTTTGGACCCAGCCATATGCAAATCAGTCTTTTCCCTGTTCCTCATGGGAACAGTCCAGCCCGAACTGCCAGGCCAGGTCCTCTCTGGACCGGAAACAAGCATCCTGGGACCGGTTTCGGGTTTCACCCCTCATCAGCCAGGCTAGCTTGATTCCAGTGGCACAGTGAGCAAGGGACCCACGTTTGGGCATACCCTTCCCACTTAGGGCAACTTTAACAACACAAAATGATGAATGGATGATGGACGGAGTGCTGACTATACAAACACTCACCTCCAGTCACAGATCTGGGTTTAATCCATAGTTCTTTTGCTCACCATGCCACCCCAGTTTGGATCCAGCCATATGCAAATCAGTCTTCACCCTGTTCCTCATGGGAACAGTCCAGCCCAAACTGCCAGGCAGGTCCTCTCTGGACCGGAAACAAGCATCCTGGGACCGGTTTCGGGGTTTCACCCTCATCAGCCAGGCTAGCTTGATTCCAGTGGCACAGTGAGCAAGGGACCCACGTCTGGGCATACCCTTCCCACTTAGGGCAACTTTAACAACACAAAAGGATGATGGACGGAGTGCTGACAATGCAAACACTCACCCCCCAGTCACAGATCTGGGTTTAATCCATCGTTCTTTTGCTCATAATGCCACCCCAATTTGGACCCAGCCATATGCAAATCAGTCTTGACCCTGTTCCTCATGGGAACAGTCCAGCCCGAACTGCCAGGCCAGGTCCTCTCTGGACCGGAAACAAGCATCCTGGGACCGGTTTCGGGGTTTCACCCCTCATCAGCCAGGCTAGCTTGATTCCAGTGGCACAGTGAGCAAGGGACCCACGTCTGGGCATACCCTTCCCACTTAGGGCAACTTTAACAACACAAAAGGATGATGGACGGAGTGCTGACAATGCAAACACTCACCCCCAGTCACAGATCTGGGTTTAATCCATCGTTCTTTTGCTCACCATGCCACCCCAGTTTGGACCCAGCCATATGCAAATCAGTCTTTTCCCTGTTCCTCATGGGAACAGTCCAACCCGAACTGCCAGGCCAGGTCCTCTCTGGACCGGAAACAAGCATCCTGGGACCGGTTTCGGGGTTTCACCCCTCATCAGCCAGGCTAGCTTGATTCCAGTGGCACAGTGAGCAAGGGACCCACGTTTGGGCATACCCTTCCCACTTAGGGCAACTTTAACAACACAAAAGGATGAATAGATGATGGACGGAGTGCTGACTATACAAACACTCACCTCCAGTCACAGATCTGGGTTTAATCCATAGTTCTTTTGCTCACCATGCCACCCCAGTTTGGACCCAGCCATATGCAAATCAGTCTTGACCCTGTTCCTCATGGGAACAGTCCAGCCTAAACTGCCAGGCAGGTCCTCTCTGGACCGGAAACAAGCATCCTGGGACCGGTTTCGGGGTTTCACCCTTCATCAGCCAGGCTAGCTTGATTCCAGTGGCACAGTGAGCAAGGGACCCACGTCTGGGCATACCCTTCCCACTTAGGGAAACTTTAACAACACAAAAGGATGATGGACGGAGTGCTGACAATGCAAACACTCACCCCCAGTCACAGATCTGGGTTTAATCCATCGTTTTTTTGCTCACCATGCCACCCCGGTTTGGACCCAGCCATATGCAAATCAGTCTTGACCCTGTTCCTCATGGGAACAGTCCAGCCCGAACTGCCAGGCCAGGTCCTCTCTGGACCGGAAACAAGCATCCTGGGACCGGTTTCGGGGTTTCACCCCTCATCAGCTAGGCTAGCTTGATTCCAGTGGCACAGTGAGCAAGGGACCCACATCTGGGCATACCCTTCCCACTTAGGGCAACTTTAACAACACAAAAGGATGATGGACGGAGTGCTGACAATGCAAACACTCACCCCCCAGTCACAGATCTGGGTTTAATTCATCGTTCTTTTGCTCACCATGCCACCCCAATTTGGACCCAGCAATATGCAAATCAGTCTTGACCCTGTTCCTCATGGGAACAGTCCAGCCCGAACTGCCAGGCCAGGTCCTCTCTGGACCGGAAACAAGCATCCTGGGACCGGTTTCGGGGTTTCACCCCTCATCAGCCAGGCTAGCTTGATTCCAGTGGCACAGTGAGCAAGGGACCCACGTCGTGCAACTTTAACAACACAAAAGGATGATGGACGGAGTGCTGACAATGCAATCACTCACCCCCAGTCACAGATCTGTGTTTAATCCATCGTTCTTTTGCTCACCATGCCACCCCAGTTTGGACCCAGCCATATGCAAATCAGTCTTGACCCTGTTCCTCATGGGAACAGTCCAGCCCGAATTGCCAGGCCAGGTCCTCTCTGGACCGGAAACAAGCATCCTGGGACCGGTTTCGGGGTTTCACCCCTCATCAGCCAGGCTAGCTTGATTCCAGTGGCACAGTGAGCAAGGGACCCACGTCTGGGCATACCCTTCCCACTTAGGGCAACTTTAACAACACAAAAGGATGATGGACGGAGTGCTGACAATGCAAACACTCACCCCCAGTCACAGATCTGGGTTTAATCCATCGTTCTTTTGCTCACCATGCCACCCCAGTTTGGACCCAGCCATATGCAAATCAGTCTTGACCCTGTTCCTCATGGGAACAGTCCAGCCCGAACTACCAGGCCAGGTCCTCTCTGGACCGGAAACAAGCATCCTGGGACCGGTTTCGGGGTTTCACCCCTCATCAGCCAGGCTAGCTTGATTCCAGTGGCACAGTGAGCAAGGGACCCACGTCTGGGCATACCCTTCCCACTTAGGGCAACTTTAACAACACAAAAGGATGATGGATGGAGTGCTGACAATGCACACACTCACCCCCAGTCACAGATCTGGGTTTAATCCATCGTTCTTTTGCTCACCATGCCACCCCAGTTTGGACCCAGCCATATGCAAATCAGTCTTGACCCTGTTCCTCATGGGAACAGTCCAGCCCGAACTGCCAGGCCAGGTCCTCTCTGGACCGGAAACAAGCATCCTGGGACCGGTTTCGGGGTTTCACCCCTCATCAGCCAGGCTAGCTTGATTCCAGTGGCACAGTGAGCAAGGGACCCACGTCTGGGTACACCCTTCCCACTTAGGGCAACTTTAACAACACAAAAGGATGATGGACGGAGTGCTGACAATGCAAACACTCACCCCCAGTCACAAATCTGGGTTTAATCCATCGTTCTTCTGCTCACCATGCCACCCCAGTTTGGACCCAGCCATATGCAAATCAGTCTTTTCCCTGTTCCTCATGGGAACAGTCCAGCCCGAACTGCCAGGCCAGGTCCTCTCTGGACCGGAAACAAGCATCCTGGGACCGGTTTCGGGGTTTCACCCCTCATCAGCCAGGCTAGCTTGATTCCAGTGGCACAGTGAGCAAGGGACCCACGTCTGGGCATACCCTTCCCACTTAGGGCAACTTTAACAACACAAAAGGATGATGGACGGAGTGCTGACAATGCAAACACTCACCCCCAGTCACAGATCTGGGTTTAATCCATCGTTCTTTTGCTCACCATGCCACCCCAGTTTGGACCCAGCCATATGCAAATCAGTCTTGACCCTGTTCCTCATGGGAACAGTCCAGCCCGAATTGCCAGGCCAGGTCCTCTCAGTGGCACAGTGAGCAAGGGACCCACGTATGGGCATACCTTTCCCACTTAGGGCAACTTTAACAACAAAAAAGGATGGATGGATGATGGACGGAGTGCTGACTATGCAAACACTCACCCCCAGTCACAGATCTGGGTTTAATCCATCGTTCTTTTGCTCACCATGCCACCCCAGTTTGGACCCAGCCATATGTAAATCAGTCTTGACCCTGTTCCTCATGGGAACAGTCCAGCCCAAACTGCCAGGCCAGGTCCTCTCTGGACCGGAAACAAGCATCCTGGGACCGGTTTCGGGGTTTCACCCCTCATCAGCCAGGCTAGCTTGATTCCAGTGGCACAGTGAGCAAGGGACCCACGTCTGGGCATACCCTTCCCACTTAGGGCAACTTTAACAACACAAAAGGATGATGGATTGAGTTCGGACAATGCAAACACTCACCCCCAGTCACAGATCTGGGTTTAATCCATAGTTCTTTTGTTCACCATACCACCCCAGTTTGGACCCAGCCATATGCAAATCAGTCTTGCCTCTGTTCCTCATGGGAACAGTCCAGCCCGAACTACCAGGCCAGGTCCTCTCTGGACCGGAAACAAGCATCCTGGGACCGGTTTCGGGGTTTCACCACTCATCAGCCAGGCTAGCTTGATTCCAGTGGCACAGTGAGCAAGGGACCCACGTCTGGGCATACCCTTCCCACTTAGGGCAACTTTAACAACACAAAAGGATGATGGACGGAGTGCTGACAATGCAAACACTCACCCCCAGTCACAGATCTGGGTTTAATCCATCGTTCTTTTGCTCACCATGCCACCCCAGTTTGGACCCAGCCATATGCAAATCAGTCTTGACCCTGTTCCTCATGGGAACAGTCCAGCCCGAACTACCAGGCCAGGTCCTCTCTGGACCGGAAACAAGCATCCTGGGACCGGTTTCGGGGTTTGACCCCTCATCAGACAGGCTAGCTTGATTCCAGTGGCACAGTGAGCAAGGGACCCACGTCTGGGCATACCCTTCCCACTTAGGGCAACTTTAACAACACAAAAGGATGAATGGATGATGGACGGAGTGCTGACTATGCAAACACTCACACCCAGTCACAGATCTGGGTTTAATCTATAGTTCTTTTGCTCACCATGCCACCCCAGTTTGGACCCAGCCATATGCAAATCAGTCTTGACCCTGTTCCTCATGGGAACAGTCCAGCCCGAACTGCCAGGCCAGGTCCTCTCTGGACCGGAAACAAGCATCCTGGGACCGGTTTCGGGGTTTCACCCCTCATCAGCCAGGCTAGCTTGATTCCAGTGGCACAGTGAGCAAGGGACCCACTTCTGGGCATACCCTTCCCACTTAGAGCAACTTTAACAACACAAAAGGATGATGGACGGAGTGCTGACAATGCAAACACTCATCCCCCAGTCACCGATCTGGGTTTAATCCATCGTTCTTTTGCTCACCATGCCACCGCAATTTGGACCCAGCCATATGCAAATCAGTCTTGACCCTGTTCCTCATGGGAACAGTCCAGCCCGAACTGCCATGCCAGGTCCTCTCTGGACCGGAAACAAGCATCCTCGGACCGGTTTCGGGGTTTCACCCCTCATCAGCTAGGCTAGCTTGATTCCAGTGGCACAGTGAGCAAGGGACACACGTCCGGGCATACCCTTCCCACTTAGGGCAACTTTAACAACACAAAAGGATGATGGACGGAGTGCTGACAATGCAAACACTCACCCCCAGTCACAGATCTGGGTTTAATCCATCGTTCTTTTGCTCACCATGCCACCCCAGTTTGGACCCAGCCATATGCAAATCAGTCTTGACCCTGTTCCTCATGGGAACAGTCCAGCCCGAACTGCCAGGCCAGGTCCTCTCTGGACCGGAAACAAGCATCCTGGGACCGGTTTCGGGGTTTCACCCCTCATCAGCCAGGCTAGCTTGATTCCAGTGGCACAGTGAGCAAGGGACCCACGTCTGGGCATACCCTTCCCACTTAGGGCAACTTTAACAACACAAAATGATGATGGACGGAGTGCTGACAATGCAAACACTCACCCCCAGTCACAGATCTGGGTTTAATCCATCGTTCTTTTGCTCACCATGCCTCCCCAGTTTGGACCCAGCCATATGCAAATCAGTCTTTTCCCTGTTCCTCATGGGAACAGTCCAGCCCGAACTGCCAGGCCAGGTCCTCTCTGGACCGGAAACAAGCATCCTGGGACCGGTTTCGGGGTTTCACCCCTCATCAGCCAGGCTAGCTTGATTCCAGTGGCACAGTGAGCAAGGGACCCACGTCTGGGCATACCCTTCCCACTTAGGGCAACTTTAACAACACAAAAGGATGATGGACGGAGTGCTGACAATGCAAACACTCACCCCCAGTCACAGATCTGGGTTTAATCCATCGTTCTTTTTCTCACCATGCCACCCCAGTTTGGACCCAGCCATATGCAAATCAGTCTTGACCCTGTTCCTCATGGGAACAGTCCAGCCCGAACTGCCAGGCCAGGTCCTCTCTGGACCGGAAACAAGCATCCTGGGACCGGTTTCGGGGTTTCACCCCTCATCAGCCAGGCTAGCTTGATTCCAGTGGCACAGTGAGCAAGGGACCCACGTCTGGGCATACCCTTCCCACTTAGGGCAACTTTAACAACACAAAAGGATGATGGACGGAGTGCTGACAATGCAAACACTCACCCCCAGTCAGAGATCTGGGTTTAATCCATCGTTCTTTTGCTTACCATGCCACCCCAGTTTGGACCCAGCCATATGCAAATCAGTCTTTTCCCTGTTCCTCATGGGAACAGTCCAGCCCGAACTGCCAGGCCAGGTCCTCTCTGGACCGGAAACAAGCATCCTGGGACCGGTTTCGGGGATTCACCCCTCATCAGCCAGGCTAGCTTGATTCCAGTGGCACAGTGAGCAAGGGACCCACGTTTGGGCATACCCTTCCCACTTAGGGCAACTTTAACAACACAAAAGGATGAATGGATGATGGACGGAGTGCTGACTATACAAACACTCACCTCCAGTCACAGATCTGGGTTTAATCCATAGTTCTTTTGCTCACCATGCCACCCCAGTTTGGACCCAGCCATATGCAAATCAGTCTTGACCCTGTTCCTCATGGGAACAGTCCAGCCCAAACTGCCAGGCAGGTCCTCTCTGGACCGGAAACAAGCATCCTGGGACCGGTTTCGGGGTTTCACCCCTCATCAGCCAGGCTAGCTTGATTCCAGTGGCACAGTGAGCAAGGGACCCACGTCTGGGCATACCCTTCCCACTTAGGGCAACTTTAACAACACAAAAGGATGATGGACGGAGTGCTGACAATGCAAACACTCACCCCCCAGTCACAGATCTGGGTTTAATCCATCGTTCTTTTGCTCATAATGCCACCCCAATTCGGACCCAGCCATATGCAAATCAGTCTTGACCCTGTTCCTCATGGGAACAGTCCAGCCCGAACTGCCAGGCCAGGCCCTCTCTGGACCGGAAACAAGCATCCTGGGACCGGTTTCGGGGTTTCACCCCTCATCAGCCAGGCTTGCTTGATTCCAGTGGCACAGTGAGCAAGGGACCCACGTTTGGGCATACCCTTCCCACTTAGGGCAACTTTAACAACACAAAAGGATGAACGGATGATGGACGGAGTGCTGACTATACAAACACTCACCTCCAGTCACAGATCTGGGTTTAATCCATAGTTCTTTTGCTCACCATGCCACCCCAGTTTGGACACAGCCATAAGCTAATCAGTCTTGACCCTGTTCCTCATGGGAACAGTCCAGCCCAAACTGCCAGGCAGGTCCTCTCTGGACCGGAAACAAGCATCCTGGGACCGGTTTCGGGGTTTCACCCCTCATCAGCCAGGCTAGCTTGATTCCAGTGGCGAAGTGAGCAAGGGACCCACGTCTGGGCATACCCTTCCCACTTAGGGCAACTTTAACAACACAAAAGGATGATGGACGGAGTGCTGACAATGCAAACACTCACCCCCCAGTCACAGATCTGGGTTTAATCCATCGTTCTTTTGCTCATAATGCCACCCCAATTTGGACCCAGCCATATGCAAATCAGTCTTGACCCTGTTCCTCATGGGAACAGTCCAGCCCGAACTGCCAGGCCAGGTCCTGTCTGGACCGGAAACAAGCATCCTGGGACCGGTTTCGGGGTTTCACCCCTCATCAACCAGGCTAGCTTGATTCCAGTGGCACAGTGAGCAAGGGACCCACGTCTGGGCATACCCTTCCCACTTAGGGCAACTTTAACAACACAAAAGGATGATGGACGGAGTGCTGACAATGCAAACACTCACCCCCCAGTCACAGATCTGGGTTTAATCCATCGTTCTTTTGCTCAGCATGCCACCCCAATTTGGACCCAGCCATATGCAAATCAGTCTTGACCCTGTTCCTCATGGGAACAGTCCAGCCCGAACTGCCAGGCCAGGTCCTCTCTGGACCGGAAACAAGCATCCTGGGACCGGTTTCGGGGTTTCACCCCTCATCAGCCAGGCTAGCTTGATTCCAGTGGCACAGTGAGCAAGGGACCCACGTCTGGGCATACCCTTCCCACTTAGGGCAACTTTAACAACACAAAAGGATGATGGACGGAGTGCTGACAATGCAAACACTCACCCCCAGTCACAGATCTGGGTTTAATCCATCGTTCTTTTGCTCACCATGCCACCCCAGTTTGGACCCAGCCATATGCAAATCAGTCTTTTCCCTGTTCCTCATGGGAACAGTCCAGCCCGAACTGCCAGGCCAGGCCCTCTCTGGACCGGAAACAAGCATCCTGGGACCGGTTTCGGGGTTTCACCCCTCATCAGCCAGGCTTGCTTGATTCCAGTGGCACAGTGAGCAAGGGACCCACGTTTGGGCATACCCTTCCCACTTAGGGCAACTTTAACAACACAAAAGGATGAATGGATGATGGACGGAGTGCTGACTATACAAACACTCACCTCCAGTCACAGATCTGGGTTTAATCCATTGTTCTTTTGCTCACCATGCCACCCCAGTTTGGACCCATCCATAAGCTAATCTGTTTGACCCTGTTCCTCATGGGAACAGTCCAGCCCAAACTGCCAGGCAGGTCCTCTCTGGACCGGAAACAAGCATCCTGGGACCGGTTTCGGGGTTTCACCCCTCATCAGCCAGGCTAGCTTGATTCCAGTGGCACAGTGAGCAAGGGACCCACGTCTGGGCATACCCTTCCCACTTAGGGCAACTTTAACAACACAAAAGGATGATGGACGGAGTGCTGACAATGCAAACACTCACCCCCCAGTCACAGATCTGGGTTTAATCCATCGTTCTTTTGCTCATAATGCCACCCCAATTTGGACCCAGCCATATGCAAATCACTCTTGACCCTGTTCCTCATGGGAACAGTCCAGCCCGAACTGCCAGGCCAGGTCCTCTCTGGACCGGAAACAAGCATCCTGGGACCGGTTTCGGGGTTTCACCCCTCATCAGCCAGGCTAGCTTGATTCCAGTGGCACAGTGAGCAAGGGACCCACGTCTGGGCATACCCTTCCCACTTAGGGCAACTTTAACAACACAAAAGGATGATGAACGGAGTGCTGACAATGCAAACACTCACCCCCCAGTCACAGATCTGGGTTTAATCCATCGTTCTTTTGCTCAGCATGCCACCCCAATTTGGACCCAGCCATATGCAAATCAGTCTTGACCCTGTTCCTCATGGGAACAGTCCAGCCCGAACTGCTAGGCCAGGTCCTCTCTGGACCGGAAACAAGTATCATGGGACCGGTTTCGGGGTTTCACCCCTCATCAGCCAGGCTAGCTTGATTCCAGTGGCACAGTGAGCAAGGGACCCACTTCTGGGCATACCCTTCCCACTTAGGGCAACTTTAACAACACAAAAGGATGGATGGATGATGGACGGAGTGCTGACTATGCAAACACTCACCCCCAGTCACAGATCTGGGTTTAATCCATCGTTCTTTTGCTCACCATGCCACCCCAGTTTGGACCCAGCCATATGCAAATCAGTCTTTTCCCTGTTCCTCATGGGAACAGTCCAGCCCGAACCGCCAGGCCAGGTTCTCTCTGGACCGGAAACAAGCATCCTGGGACCGGTTTCGGGGTTTCACCCCTCATCAGTCAGGCTAGCTTGATTCCAGTGGCACAGTGAGCAAGGGACCCACGTCTGGGCATACCCTTCCCACTTAGGCCAACTTTAACAACACAAAAGGATGATGGACGGAGTGCTGACAATGCAAACACTCACCCCCCAGTCACAGATCTGGGTTTAATCCATCGTTCTTTTGCTCAGCATGCCACCCCAATTTGGACCCAGCCATATGCAAATCAGTCTTGACCCTGTTCCTCATGGGAACAGTCCAGCCCGAACTGCCAGGCCAGGTCCTCTCTAGACCGGAAACAAGTATCATGGGACCGGTTTCGGGGTTTCACCCCTCATCAGCCAGGCTAGCTTGATTCCAGTGGCACAGTGAGCAAGGGACCCACTTCTGGGCATACCCTTCCCACTTAGGGCAACTTTAACAACACAAAAGGATGGATGGATGATGGACGGAGTGCTGACTATGCAAACACTCACCCCCAGTCACAGATCTGGGTTTAATCCATCGTTCTTTTGCTCACCATGCCACCCCAGTTTGGACCCAGCCATATGCAAATCAGTCTTTTCCCTGTTCCTCATGGGAACAGTCCAGCCCGAACCGCCAGGCCAGGTTCTCTCTGGACCGGAAACAAGCATCCTGGGACCGGTTTCGGGGTTTCACCCCTCATCAGTCAGGCTAGCTTGATTCCAGTGGCACAGTGAGCAAGGGACCCACGTCTGGGCATACCCTTCCCACTTAGGCCAACTTTAACAACACAAAAGGATGATGGACGGAGTGCTGACAATGCAAACACTCACCCCCCAGTCACAGATCTGGGTTTAATCCATTGTTCTTTTGCTCACCATGCCACCCCAGTTTGGACCCAGCCATATGCAAATCAGTCTTGACCCTGTTCCTCATGGGAACAGTCCAGCCCGAACTGCCAGGCCAGGTCCTCTCTGGACCGGAAACAAGCATCCTGGGACCGGTTTCGGGGTTTCACCCCTCATCAGCCAGGCTAGCTTGATTCCAGTGGCACAGTGAGCAAGGGACCCACGTCTGGGCATATCCTTCCCACTTAGGGCAACTTTAACAATACAAAAGGATGGATGGATGATGGACGGAGGGCTGACAATGCAAACACTCACCCCCCAGTCACAGATCTGGGTTTAATCCATCGTTCTTTTGCTCACCATGCCACCCCAATTTGGACCCAGCCATATGCAAATCAGTCTTGACCCTGTTCCTCATGGGAACAGTCCAGCCCGAACTGCCAGGCCAGGTCCTCTCTGGACCGGAAACAAGCATCCTGGGACCGGTTTCGGGGTTTCACCCCTCATCAGCCAGGCTAGCTTGATTCCAGTGGCACAGTGAGCAAGGGACCCACGTCTGGGCATACCCTTCCTACTTAGTGCAACTTTAACAACACAAAAGGATGATGGACGGAGTGCTGACAATGCAATCACTCACCCCCAGTCACAGATCTGGGTTTAATCCATCGTTCTTTTGCTCACCATGCCACCCCAGTTTGGACCCAGCCATATGCAAATCAGTCTTGACCCTGTTCCTCAAGGAAACAGTCCAGCCCGAACTGCCAGGCCAGGTCCTCTCTGGACCGGAAACAAGCATCCTGGGACCGGTTTCGGGGTTTCACCCCTCATCCGCCAGGCTAGCTTGATTCCAGTGGCACAGTGAGCAAGGGACCCACGTCTGGGCATACCCATCCCACTTAGGGCAACTTTAACAACACAAAAGGATGATGGACGGAGTGCTGACAATGCAAACACTCACCCCCAGTCACAGATCTGGGTTTAATCCATCGTTCTTTTGCTCACCATGCCACCCCAGTTTGGACCCAGCCATATGCAAATCAGTCTTGACCCTGTTCCTCATGGGAACAGTCCAGCCCGAACTGCCAGGCCAGGTCCTCTCTGGACCGGAAACAAGCATCCTGGGACCGGTTTCGGGGTTTCACCCCTCATCAGCCAGGCTAGCTTGATTCCAGTGGCACAGTGAGCAAGGGAACAACGTCTGGGCATACCCTTACCACTTAGGGCAACTTTAACAACACAAAAGGATGATGGACGGAGTGCTGACAATGCAAACACTCACCCCCAGTCACAGATCTGGGTTTAATCCATCGTTCTTTTGCTCACCATGCCACCCCAGTTTGGACCCAGCCATATGCAAATTAGTCTTGACCCTGTTCCTCATGGGAACAGTCCAGCCCGAACTGCCAGGCCAGGTCCTCTCTGGATCGGAAACAAGCATCCTGGGACCGGTTTCGGGGTTTCACCCCTCATCAGCCAGGCTAGCTTGATTCCAGTGGCACAGTGAGCAAGGGACCCACGTCTGGGCATACCCTTCCCACTTAGGGCAACTTTAACAACACAAAAGGATGATGGACGGAGTGCTGACAATGCAAACACTCACCCCCAGTCACAGATCTGGGTTTAATCCATTGTTCTTTTGCTCACCATGCCACCCCAGTTTGGACCCAGCCATATGCAAATCAGTCTTGACCCTGTTCCTCATGGGAACAGTCCAGCCCGAACTGCCAGGCCAGGTCCTCTCTGGACCGGAAACAAGTATCATGGGACCGGTTTCGGGGTTTCACCCCTCATCAGCCAGGCTAGCTTGATTCCAGTGGCACAGTGAGCAAGGGACCCACGTCTGGGCATACCCTTCCCACTTAGGGCAACTTTAACAACACAAAAGGATGGATGGATGATGGACGGAGTGCTGACTATGCAAACACTCACCCCCAGTCACAGATCTGGGTTTAATCCATCGTTCTTTTGCTCACCATGCCACCCCAGTTTGGACCCAGCCATATGCAAATCAGTCTTGACCCTCTTCCTCATGGGAACAGTCCAGCCCGAACTGCCAGGCCAGGTCCTCTCTGGACCGGAAACAAGCATCCTGGGACCGGTTTCGGGGTTTCACCCCTCATCAGCCAGGCTAGCTTGATTCCAGTGGCACAGTGAGCAAGGGACCTACGTCTGGGCATACCCTTCCCACTTAGGGCAACTTTAACAACACAAAAGGATGGATGGATGATGGACAGAGTGCTGACTATGCAAACACTCACCCCCAGTCACAGATCTGGGTTTAATCCATCGTTCTTTTGCTCACCATGCCACCCCAGTTTGGACCCAGCCATATGCAAATCAGTCTTGACCCTGTTCCTCATGGGAACAGTCCAGCCCGAACTGCCAGGCCAGGTCCTCTCTGGACCGGAAACAAGCATCCTGGGTCCGGTTTCGGGGTTTCACCCCTCATCAGCAAGGCTAGCTTGATTCCAGTGGCACAGTGAGCAAGGGACCCACGTCTGGGCATACCCTTCCCACTTAGGGCAACATTAACAACACAAAAGGATGATGGACGGAGTGCTGACAATGCAAACACTCACCCCCAGTCACAGATCTGGGTTTAATCCATCGTTCTTTTGTTCACCATGCCACCCCAGTTTGGACCCAGCCATATGCAAATCAGTCTTGACCCTGTTCCTCATGGGAACAGTCCAGCCCGAACTGCCAGGCCAGGTCCTCTCTGGACCGGAAACAAGCATCCTGGGACCGGTTTCGGGGTTTCACCCCTCATCAGCCAGGCTAGCTTGATTCCAGTGGCACAGTGAGCAAGGGACCCACGTCTGGGCATACCCTTCCCACTTAGGGCAACTTTAACAACACAAAAGGATGATGGACGGAGTGCTGACAATGCAAACACTCACCCCCAGTCACAGATCTGGGTTTAATCCATCGTTCTTTTGTTCACCATGCCACCCCAGTTTGGACCCAGCCATATGCAAATCAGTCTTGACCCTGTTCCTCATGGGAACAGTCCAGCCCGAACTACCAGGCCAGGTCCTCTCTGGACCGGAAACAAGCATCCTGGGACCGGTTTCGGGGTTTCACCCCTCATCAGCAAGGCTAGCTTGATTCCAGTGGCACAGTGAGCAAGGGACCCACGTCTGGGCATACCCTTCCCACTTAGGGCAACTTTAACAACACAAAAGGATGATGGACGGAGTGCTGACAATGCAAGCACTCACCCCCAGTCACAGATCTGAGTTTAATCCATCGTTCTTTTGCTCACCATGCCACCCCAGTTTGGACCCAGCCATATGAAAATCAGTCTTGACCCTGTTCCTCATGGGAACAGTCCAGCCCAAACTGCCAGGCCAGGTCCTCTCTGGACCGGAAACAAGCATCCTGGGACCGGTTTCGGGGTTTCACCCCTCATCAGCCAGGCTAGCTTGATTCCAGTGGCACAGTGAGCAAGGGACCCACGTCTGGGCATACCCTTCCCACTTAGGGCAACTTTAACAACACAAAAGGATGATGGACGGAGTGCTGACAATGCAAAGACTCACCCCCAGTCACAGATCTGGGTTTAATCCATCGTTCTTTTGTTCACCATGCCACCACAGTTTGGACCCAGCCATATGCAAATCAGTCTTGACCCTGTTCCTCATGGGAACAGTCCAGCCCGAACTACCAGGCAAGGTCCTCTCTGGACCGGAAACAAGCATCCTGGGACCGGTTTTGGGGTTTCACCCCTCATCAGCCAGGCTAGCTTGATTCCAGTGGCACAGTGAGCAAGGGACCCACGTCTGGGCATACCCTTCTCACTTAGGGCAACTTTAACAACACAAAAGGATGATGGACGGAGTGCTGACAATGCAAACACTCACCCCCAGTCACAGATCTGGGTTTAATCCATCGTTCTTTTGCTCACCATGCCACCCCAGTTTGGACCCAGCCATATGCAAATCAGTCTTGACCCTGTTCCTCATGGGAACAGTCCAGCCCGAACTGCCAGGCCAGGTCCTCTCTGGACCGGAAACAAGCATCCTGGGACCGGTTTCGGGGTTTCACCCCTCATCAGCCAGGCTAGCTTGATTCCAGTGGCACAGTGAGCAAGGAACCCACGTCTGGGCATACCCTTCCCACTTAGGGCAACTTTAACAACACAAAAGGATGATGGACGGAGTGCTGACAATGCAAACACTCACCCCCAGTCACAGATCTGGGTTTAATCCATCGTTCTTTTGCTCACCATGCCACCCCAGTTTGGACCCAGCCATATGCAAATCAGTCTTTTCCCTGTTCCTCTTGGGAACAGTCCAGCCCGAACTGCCAGGCCAGGTCCTCTCTGGACCGGAAACAAGCATCCTGGGACCGGTTTCGGGGTTTCACCCCTCATCAGCCAGGCTAGCTTGATTCCAGTGGCACAGTGAGCAAGGGACCCACGTCTGGGCATACCCTTCCTACTTAGTGCAACTTTAACAACACAAAAGGATGATGGACGGAGTACTGACAATGCAATCACTCACCCCCAGTCACAGATTGGGTTTAATCCATCGTTCTTTTGCTCACCATGCCACCCCAGTTTGGACCCAGCCATATGCAAATCAGTCTTGACCCTGTTCCTCATGGGAACAGTCCAGCCCGAACTGCCAGGCCAGGTCCACTCTGGACCGGAAACAAGCATCCTGGGACCGGTTTCGGGGTTTCACCCCTCATCAGCCAGGCTAGCTTGATTCCAGTGGCACAGTGAGCAAGGGACCTACGTCTGGGCATATCCTTCCCACTTAGGGCAACTTTAACAACACAAAAGGATGGATGGATGATGGACAGAGTGCTGACTATGCAAACACTCACCCCCAGTCACAGATCTGGGTTTAATCCATCGTTCTTTTGCTCACCATGCCACCCCAGTTTGGACCCAGCCATATGCAAATCAGTCTTGACCCTGTTCCTCATGGGAACAGTCCAGCCCGAACTGCCAGGCCAGGTCCTCTCTGGACCGGAAACAAGCATCCTGGGTCCGGTTTCGGGGTTTCACACCTCATCAGCAAGGCTAGCTTGATTCCAGTGGCACAGTGAGCAAGGGACCCACGTCTGGGCATACCCTTCCCACTTAGGGCAACTTTAACAACACAAAAGGATGATGGACGGAGTGCTGACAATGCAAGCACTCAACCCCAGTCACAGATCTGGGTTTAATCCATCGTTCTTTTGCTTACCATGCCACCCCAGTTTGGACCCAGCCATATGCAAATCAGTCTTGACCCTGTTCCTCATGGGAACAGTCCAGCCCAAACTGCCAGGCCAGGTCCTCTCTGGACCGGAAACAAGCATCCTGGGACCGGTTTCGGGGTTTCACCCCTCATCAGCCAGGCTAGCTTGATTCCAGTGGCACAGTGAGCAAGGGACCCACGTCTGGGCATACCCTTCCCACTTAGGGCAACTTTAACAACACAAAAGGATGATGGACGGAGTGCTGACAATGCAAACACTCACCCCCAGTCACAGATCTGGGTTTAATCCATCGTTCTTTTGTTCACCATGCCACCCCAGTTTGGACCCAGCCATATGCAAATCAGTCTTGACCCTGTTCCTCATGGGAACAGTCCAGCCCGAACTGCCAGGCCAGGTCCTCTCTGGACCGGAAACAAGCATCCTGGGACCGGTTTCGGGGTTTCACCCCTCATCAGCCAGGCTAGCTTGATTCCAGTGGCACAGTGAGCAAGGGACCCACGTCTGGGCATACCCTTCTCACTTAGGGCAACTTTAACAACACAAAAGGATGATGGACGGAGTGCTGACAATGCAAACACTCACCCCCAGTCACAGATCTGGGTTTAATCCATCGTTCTTTTGCTCACCATGCCACCCCAGTTTGGACCCAGCCATATGCAAATCAGTCTTGACCCTGTTCCTCATGGGAACAGTCCAGCCCGAACTGCCAGGCCAGGTCCTCTCTGGACCGGAAACAAGCATCCTGGGACCGGTTTCGGGGTTTCACCCCTCATCAGCCAGGCTAGCTTGATTCCAGTGGCACAGTGAGCAAGGAACCCACGTCTGGGCATACCCTTCCCACTTAGGGCAACTTTAACAACACAAAAGGATGATGGACGGAGTGCTGACAATGCAAACACTCACCCCCAGTCACAGATCTGGGTTTAATCCATCGTTCTTTTGCTCACCATGCCACCCCAGTTTGGACCCAGCCATATGCAAATCAGTCTTTTCCCTGTTCCTCTTGGGAACAGTCCAGCCCGAACTGCCAGGCCAGGTCCTCTCTGGACCGGAAACAAGCATCCTGGGACCGGTTTCGGGGTTTCACCCCTCATCAGCCAGGCTAGCTTGATTCCAGTGGCACAGTGAGCAAGGGACCCACGTCTGGGCATACCCTTCCTACTTAGTGCAACTTTAACAACACAAAAGGATGATGGACGGAGTACTGACAATGCAATCACTCACCCCCAGTCACAGATCTGGGTTTAATCCATCGTTCTTTTGCTCACCATGCCACCCCAGTTTGGACCCAGCCATATGCAAATCAGTCTTGACCCTGTTCCTCATGGGAACAGTCCAGCCCGAACTGCCAGGCCAGGTCCACTCTGGACCGGAAACAAGCATCCTGGGACCGGTTTCGGGGTTTCACCCCTCATCAGCCAGGCTAGCTTGATTCCAGTGGCACAGTGAGCAAGGGACCTACGTCTGGGCATATCCTTCCCACTTAGGGCAACTTTAACAACACAAAAGGATGGATGGATGATGGACAGAGTGCTGACTATGCAAACACTCACCCCCAGTCACAGATCTGGGTTTAATCCATCGTTCTTTTGCTCACCATGCCACCCCAGTTTGGACCCAGCCATATGCAAATCAGTCTTGACCCTGTTCCTCATGGGAACAGTCCAGCCCGAACTGCCAGGCCAGGTCCTCTCTGGACCGGAAACAAGCATCCTGGGTCCGGTTTCGGGGTTTCACCCCTCATCAGCAAGGCTAGCTTGATTCCAGTGGCACAGTGAGCAAGGGACCCACGTCTGGGCATACCCTTCCCACTTAGGGCAACTTTAACAACACAAAAGGATGATGGACGGAGTGCTGACAATGCAAGCACTCAACCCCAGTCACAGATCTGGGTTTAATCCATCGTTCTTTTGCTTACCATGCCACCCCAGTTTGGACCCAGCCATATGCAAATCAGTCTTGACCCTGTTCCTCATGGGAACAGTCCAGCCCAAACTGCCAGGCCAGGTCCTCTCTGGACCGGAAACAAGCATCCTGGGACCGGTTTCGGGGTTTCACCCCTCATCAGCCAGGCTAGCTTGATTCCAGTGGCACAGTGAGCAAGGGACCCACGTCTGGGCATACCCTTCCCACTTAGGGCAACTTTAACAACACAAAAGGATGATGGACGGAGTGCTGACAATGCAAACACTCACCCCCAGTCACAGATCTGGGTTTAATCCATCGTTCTTTTGTTCACCATGCCACCCCAGTTTGGACCCAGCCATATGCAAATCAGTCTTGACCCTGTTCCTCATGGGAACAGTCCAGCCCGAACTACCAGGCCAGGTCCTCTCTGGACCGGAAACAAGCATCCTGGGACCGGTTTTGGGGTTTCACCCCTCATCAGCCAGGCTAGCTTGATTCCAGTGGCACGGTGAGCAAGGGACCCACGTCTGGGCATACCCTTCCCACTTAGGGCAACTTTAACAACACAAAAGGATGATGGACGGAGTGCTGACAATGCAAACACTCACCCCCAGTCACAGATCTGGGTTTAATCCATCGTTCTTTTGCTCACCATGCCACCCCAGTTTGGACCCAGCCATATGCAAATCAGTCTTGACCCTGTTCCTCATGGGAACAGTCCAGCCCGAACTGCCAGGCCAGGTCCTCTCTGGACCGGAAACAAGCATCCTGGGACCAGTTTCGGGGTTTCACCCCTCATCAGCAAGGCTAGCTTGATTCCAGTGGCACAGTGAGCAAGAGACCCACGTCTGGGCATACCCTTCCCACTTAGGGCAACTTTAACAACACAAAAGGATGATGGACGGAGTGCTGACAATGCAAACACTCACCCCCAGTCACAGATCTGGGTTTAATCCATCGTTCTTTTGCTCACCATGCCACACCAGTTTGGACCCAGCCATATGCAAATCAGTCTTTTCCCTGTTCCTCATGGGAACAGTCCAGCCCGAACTGCCAGGCCAGGTCCTCTCTGGACCGGAAACAAGCATCCTGGGACCGGTTTCGGGGTTTCATCCCTCATCAGCCAGGCTAGCTTGATTCCAGTGGCACAGTGAGCAAGGGACCCACGTCTGGGCATACCCTTCCCACTTAGGGCAACTTTAACAACACAAAAGGATAATGGATGGAGTGCTGACAATGCAAACACTCACCCCCAGTCACAGATCTGGGTTTAATCCATCGTTCTTTTGTTCACCATGCCACCACAGTTTGGACCCAGCCATATGCAAATCAGTCTTGACCCTGTTCCTCATGGGAACAGTCCAGCCCGAACTACCAGGCCAGGTCCTCTCTGGACCGGAAACAAGCATCCTGGGACCGGTTTCGGGGTTTCATCCCTCATCAGCCAGGCTAGCTTGATTCCAGTGGCACAGTGAGCAAGGGACCCACGTCTGGGCATACCCTTCCCACTTAGGGCAACTTTAACAACACAAAAGGATGATGGACGGAGTGCTGACAATGCAAACACTCACCCCCAGTCACAGATCTGGGTTTAATCCATCGTTCTTTTGCACACCATGCCACCCCAGTTTGGACCCAGCCATATGCAAATCAGTCTTGACCCTGTTCCTCATGGGAACAGTCCAGCCCGAACTGCCAGGCCAGGTCCTCTCTGGACCGGAAACAAGCATCCTGGGACCGGTTTCGGGGTTTCATCCCTCATCAGCCAGGCTAGCTTGATTCCAGTGGCACAGTGAGCAAGGGACCCACGTCTGGGCATACCCTTCCCACTTAGGGCAACTTTAACAACACAAAAGGATAATGGATGGAGTGCTGACAATGCAAACACTCACCCCCAGTCACAGATCTGGGTTTAATCCATCGTTCTTTTGTTCACCATGCCACCCCAGTTTGGACCCAGCCATATGCAAATCAGTCTTGACCCTGTTCCTCATGGGAACAGTCCAGCCCGAACTGCCAGGCCAGGTCCTCTCTGGACCGGAAACAAGCATCCTGGGACCGGTTTCGGGGTTTCACCCCTCATCAGCCAGGCTAGCTTGATTCCAGTGGCACAGTGAGCAAGGGACCCACGTCTGGGCATACCCTTCCCACTTAGGGCAACTTTAACAACACAAAAGGATGATGGACGGAGTGCTGACAATGCAAACACTCACCCCCAGTCAGAGATCTGGGTTTAATCCATCGTTCTTTTGCTTACCATGCCACCCCAGTTTGGACCCAGCCATATGCAAATCAGTCTTTTCCCTGTTCCTCATGGGAACAGTCCAGCCCGAACTGCCAGGCCAGGTCCTCTCTGGACCGGAAACAAGCATCCTGGGACCGGTTTCGGGGATTCACCCCTCATCAGCCAGGCTAGCTTGATTCCAGTGGCACAGTGAGCAAGGGACCCACGTTTGGGCATACCCTTCCCACTTAGGGCAACTTTAACAACACAAAAGGATGAATGGATGATGGACGGAGTGCTGACTATACAAACACTCACCTCCAGTCACAGATCTGGGTTTAATCCATAGTTCTTTTGCTCACCATGCCACCCCAGTTTGGAACCAGCCATATGCAAATCAGTCTTGACCCTGTTCCTCATGGGAACAGTCCAGCCCAAACTGCCAGGCAGGTCCTCTCTGGACCGGAAACAAGCATCCTGGGACCGGTTTCGGGGTTTCACCCCTCATCAGCCAGGCTAGCTTGATTCCAGTGGCACAGTGAGCAAGGGACCCACGTCTGGGCATACCCTTCCCACTTAGGGCAACTTTAACAACACAAAAGGATGATGGACGGAGTGCTGACAATGCAAACACTCACCCCCCAGTCACAGATCTGGGTTTAATCCATCGTTCTTTTGCTCATAATGCCACCCCAATTCGGACCCAGCCATATGCAAATCAGTCTTGACCCTGTTCCTCATGGGAACAGTCCAGCCCGAACTGCCAGGCCAGGCCCTCTCTGGACCGGAAACAAGCATCCTGGGACCGGTTTCGGGGTTTCACCCCTCATCAGCCAGGCTTGCTTGATTCCAGTGGCACAGTGAGCAAGGGACCCACGTTTGGGCATACCCTTCCCACTTAGGGCAACTTTAACAACACAAAAGGATGAACGGATGATGGACGGAGTGCTGACTATACAAACACTCACCTCCAGTCACAGATCTGGGTTTAATCCATAGTTCTTTTGCTCACCATGCCACCCCAGTTTGGACACAGCCATAAGCTAATCAGTCTTGACCCTGTTCCTCATGGGAACAGTCCAGCCCAAACTGCCAGGCAGGTCCTCTCTGGACCGGAAACAAGCATCCTGGGACCGGTTTCGGGGTTTCACCCCTCATCAGCCAGGCTAGCTTGATTCCAGTGGCGAAGTGAGCAAGGGACCCACGTCTGGGCATACCCTTCCCACTTAGGGCAACTTTAACAACACAAAAGGATGATGGACGGAGTGCTGACAATGCAAACACTCACCCCCCAGTCACAGATCTGGGTTTAATCCATCGTTCTTTTGCTCATAATGCCACCCCAATTTGGACCCAGCCATATGCAAATCAGTCTTGACCCTGTTCCTCATGGGAACAGTCCAGCCCGAACTGCCAGGCCAGGTCCTGTCTGGACCGGAAACAAGCATCCTGGGACCGGTTTCGGGGTTTCACCCCTCATCAACCAGGCTAGCTTGATTCCAGTGGCACAGTGAGCAAGGGACCCACGTCTGGGCATACCCTTCCCACTTAGGGCAACTTTAACAACACAAAAGGATGATGGACGGAGTGCTGACAATGCAAACACTCACCCCCCAGTCACAGATCTGGGTTTAATCCATCGTTCTTTTGCTCAGCATGCCACCCCAATTTGGACCCAGCCATATGCAAATCAGTCTTGACCCTGTTCCTCATGGGAACAGTCCAGCCCGAACTGCCAGGCCAGGTCCTCTCTGGACCGGAAACAAGCATCCTGGGACCGGTTTCGGGGTTTCACCCCTCATCAGCCAGGCTAGCTTGATTCCAGTGGCACAGTGAGCAAGGGACCCACGTCTGGGCATACCCTTCCCACTTAGGGCAACTTTAACAACACAAAAGGATGATGGACGGAGTGCTGACAATGCAAACACTCACCCCCAGTCACAGATCTGGGTTTAATCCATCGTTCTTTTGCTCACCATGCCACCCCAGTTTGGACCCAGCCATATGCAAATCAGTCTTTTCCCTGTTCCTCATGGGAACAGTCCAGCCCGAACTGCCAGGCCAGGCCCTCTCTGGACCGGAAACAAGCATCCTGGGACCGGTTTCGGGGTTTCACCCCTCATCAGCCAGGCTTGCTTGATTCCAGTGGCACAGTGAGCAAGGGACCCACGTTTGGGCATACCCTTCCCACTTAGGGCAACTTTAACAACACAAAAGGATGAATGGATGATGGACGGAGTGCTGACTATACAAACACTCACCTCCAGTCACAGATCTGGGTTTAATCCATTGTTCTTTTGCTCACCATGCCACCCCAGTTTGGACCCATCCATAAGCTAATCTGTCTTGACCCTGTTCCTCATGGGAACAGTCCAGCCCAAACTGCCAGGCAGGTCCTCTCTGGACCGGAAACAAGCATCCTGGGACCGGTTTCGGGGTTTCACCCCTCATCAGCCAGGCTAGCTTGATTCCAGTGGCACAGTGAGCAAGGGACCCACGTCTGGGCATACCCTTCCCACTTAGGGCAACTTTAACAACACAAAAGGATGATGGACGGAGTGCTGACAATGCAAACACTCACCCCCCAGTCACAGATCTGGGTTTAATCCATCGTTCTTTTGCTCATAATGCCACCCCAATTTGGACCCAGCCATATGCAAATCACTCTTGACCCTGTTCCTCATGGGAACAGTCCAGCCCGAACTGCCAGGCCAGGTCCTCTCTGGACCGGAAACAAGCATCCTGGGACCGGTTTCGGGGTTTCACCCCTCATCAGCCAGGCTAGCTTGATTCCAGTGGCACAGTGAGCAAGGGACCCACGTCTGGGCATACCCTTCCCACTTAGGGCAACTTTAACAACACAAAAGGATGATGGACGGAGTGCTGACAATGCAAACACTCACCCCCCAGTCACAGATCTGGGTTTAATCCATCGTTCTTTTGCTCAGCATGCCACCCCAATTTGGACCCAGCCATATGCAAATCAGTCTTGACCCTGTTCCTCATGGGAACAGTCCAGCCCGAACTGCCAGGCCAGGTCCTCTCTGGACCGGAAACAAGTATCATGGGACCGGTTTCGGGGTTTCACCCCTCATCAGCCAGGCTAGCTTGATTCCAGTGGCACAGTGAGCAAGGGACCCACTTCTGGGC
The DNA here is from genome assembly GCF_031143425.1 of Pleurodeles waltl. NCBI lineage: Eukaryota > Metazoa > Chordata > Amphibia > Caudata > Salamandridae > Pleurodeles > Pleurodeles waltl. The sequence continues at coordinate 131,995 of NW_027149811.1, read as the reverse complement.
ATACCCTTCCCACTTAGGGCAACTTTAACAACACAAAAGGATGGATGGATGATGGACGGAGTGCTGACTATGCAAACACTCACCCCCAGTCACAGATCTGGGTTTAATCCATCGTTCTTTTGCTCACCATGCCACCCCAGTTTGGACCCAGCCATATGCAAATCAGTCTTTTCCCTGTTCCTCATGGGAACAGTCCAGCCCGAACCGCCAGGCCAGGTTCTCTCTGGACCGGAAACAAGCATCCTGGGACCGGTTTCGGGGTTTCACCCCTCATCAGTCAGGCTAGCTTGATTCCAGTGGCACAGTGAGCAAGGGACCCACGTCTGGGCATACCCTTCCCACTTAGGCCAACTTTAACAACACAAAAGGATGATGGACGGAGTGCTGACAATGCAAACACTCACCCCCCAGTCACAGATCTGGGTTTAATCCATCGTTCTTTTGCTCAGCATGCCACCCCAATTTGGACCCAGCCATATGCAAATCAGTCTTGACCCTGTTCCTCATGGGAACAGTCCAGCCCGAACTGCCAGGCCAGGTCCTCTCTAGACCGGAAACAAGTATCATGGGACCGGTTTCGGGGTTTCACCCCTCATCAGCCAGGCTAGCTTGATTCCAGTGGCACAGTGAGCAAGGGACCCACTTCTGGGCATACCCTTCCCACTTAGGGCAACTTTAACAACACAAAAGGATGGATGGATGATGGACGGAGTGCTGACTATGCAAACACTCACCCCCAGTCACAGATCTGGGTTTAATCCATCGTTCTTTTGCTCACCATGCCACCCCAGTTTGGACCCAGCCATATGCAAATCAGTCTTTTCCCTGTTCCTCATGGGAACAGTCCAGCCCGAACCGCCAGGCCAGGTTCTCTCTGGACCGGAAACAAGCATCCTGGGACCGGTTTCGGGGTTTCACCCCTCATCAGTCAGGCTAGCTTGATTCCAGTGGCACAGTGAGCAAGGGACCCACGTCTGGGCATACCCTTCCCACTTAGGCCAACTTTAACAACACAAAAGGATGATGGACGGAGTGCTGACAATGCAAACACTCACCCCCCAGTCACAGATCTGGGTTTAATCCATTGTTCTTTTGCTCACCATGCCACCCCAGTTTGGACCCAGCCATATGCAAATCAGTCTTGACCCTGTTCCTCATGGGAACAGTCCAGCCCGAACTGCCAGGCCAGGTCCTCTCTGGACCGGAAACAAGCATCCTGGGACCGGTTTCGGGGTTTCACCCCTCATCAGCCAGGCTAGCTTGATTCCAGTGGCACAGTGAGCAAGGGACCCACGTCTGGGCATATCCTTCCCACTTAGGGCAACTTTAACAATACAAAAGGATGGATGGATGATGGACGGAGGGCTGACAATGCAAACACTCACCCCCCAGTCACAGATCTGGGTTTAATCCATCGTTCTTTTGCTCACCATGCCACCCCAATTTGGACCCAGCCATATGCAAATCAGTCTTGACCCTGTTCCTCATGGGAACAGTCCAGCCCGAACTGCCAGGCCAGGTCCTCTCTGGACCGGAAACAAGCATCCTGGGACCGGTTTCGGGGTTTCACCCCTCATCAGCCAGGCTAGCTTGATTCCAGTGGCACAGTGAGCAAGGGACCCACGTCTGGGCATACCCTTCCTACTTAGTGCAACTTTAACAACACAAAAGGATGATGGACGGAGTGCTGACAATGCAATCACTCACCCCCAGTCACAGATCTGGGTTTAATCCATCGTTCTTTTGCTCACCATGCCACCCCAGTTTGGACCCAGCCATATGCAAATCAGTCTTGACCCTGTTCCTCAAGGAAACAGTCCAGCCCGAACTGCCAGGCCAGGTCCTCTCTGGACCGGAAACAAGCATCCTGGGACCGGTTTCGGGGTTTCACCCCTCATCCGCCAGGCTAGCTTGATTCCAGTGGCACAGTGAGCAAGGGACCCACGTCTGGGCATACCCATCCCACTTAGGGCAACTTTAACAACACAAAAGGATGATGGACGGAGTGCTGACAATGCAAACACTCACCCCCAGTCACAGATCTGGGTTTAATCCATCGTTCTTTTGCTCACCATGCCACCCCAGTTTGGACCCAGCCATATGCAAATCAGTCTTGACCCTGTTCCTCATGGGAACAGTCCAGCCCGAACTGCCAGGCCAGGTCCTCTCTGGACCGGAAACAAGCATCCTGGGACCGGTTTCGGGGTTTCACCCCTCATCAGCCAGGCTAGCTTGATTCCAGTGGCACAGTGAGCAAGGGAACAACGTCTGGGCATACCCTTACCACTTAGGGCAACTTTAACAACACAAAAGGATGATGGACGGAGTGCTGACAATGCAAACACTCACCCCCAGTCACAGATCTGGGTTTAATCCATCGTTCTTTTGCTCACCATGCCACCCCAGTTTGGACCCAGCCATATGCAAATTAGTCTTGACCCTGTTCCTCATGGGAACAGTCCAGCCCGAACTGCCAGGCCAGGTCCTCTCTGGATCGGAAACAAGCATCCTGGGACCGGTTTCGGGGTTTCACCCCTCATCAGCCAGGCTAGCTTGATTCCAGTGGCACAGTGAGCAAGGGACCCACGTCTGGGCATACCCTTCCCACTTAGGGCAACTTTAACAACACAAAAGGATGATGGACGGAGTGCTGACAATGCAAACACTCACCCCCAGTCACAGATCTGGGTTTAATCCATTGTTCTTTTGCTCACCATGCCACCCCAGTTTGGACCCAGCCATATGCAAATCAGTCTTGACCCTGTTCCTCATGGGAACAGTCCAGCCCGAACTGCCAGGCCAGGTCCTCTCTGGACCGGAAACAAGTATCATGGGACCGGTTTCGGGGTTTCACCCCTCATCAGCCAGGCTAGCTTGATTCCAGTGGCACAGTGAGCAAGGGACCCACGTCTGGGCATACCCTTCCCACTTAGGGCAACTTTAACAACACAAAAGGATGGATGGATGATGGACGGAGTGCTGACTATGCAAACACTCACCCCCAGTCACAGATCTGGGTTTAATCCATCGTTCTTTTGCTCACCATGCCACCCCAGTTTGGACCCAGCCATATGCAAATCAGTCTTGACCCTCTTCCTCATGGGAACAGTCCAGCCCGAACTGCCAGGCCAGGTCCTCTCTGGACCGGAAACAAGCATCCTGGGACCGGTTTCGGGGTTTCACCCCTCATCAGCCAGGCTAGCTTGATTCCAGTGGCACAGTGAGCAAGGGACCTACGTCTGGGCATACCCTTCCCACTTAGGGCAACTTTAACAACACAAAAGGATGGATGGATGATGGACAGAGTGCTGACTATGCAAACACTCACCCCCAGTCACAGATCTGGGTTTAATCCATCGTTCTTTTGCTCACCATGCCACCCCAGTTTGGACCCAGCCATATGCAAATCAGTCTTGACCCTGTTCCTCATGGGAACAGTCCAGCCCGAACTGCCAGGCCAGGTCCTCTCTGGACCGGAAACAAGCATCCTGGGTCCGGTTTCGGGGTTTCACCCCTCATCAGCAAGGCTAGCTTGATTCCAGTGGCACAGTGAGCAAGGGACCCACGTCTGGGCATACCCTTCCCACTTAGGGCAACTTTAACAACACAAAAGGATGATGGACGGAGTGCTGACAATGCAAGCACTCAACCCCAGTCACAGATCTGGGTTTAATCCATCGTTCTTTTGCTTACCATGCCACCCCAGTTTGGACCCAGCCATATGCAAATCAGTCTTGACCCTGTTCCTCATGGGAACAGTCCAGCCCAAACTGCCAGGCCAGGTCCTCTCTGGACCGGAAACAAGCATCCTGGGACCGGTTTCGGGGTTTCACCCCTCATCAGCCAGGCTAGCTTGATTCCAGTGGCACAGTGAGCAAGGGACCCACGTCTGGGCATACCCTTCCCACTTAGGGCAACTTTAACAACACAAAAGGATGATGGACGGAGTGCTGACAATGCAAACACTCACCCCCAGTCACAGATCTGGGTTTAATCCATCGTTCTTTTGTTCACCATGCCACCCCAGTTTGGACCCAGCCATATGCAAATCAGTCTTGACCCTGTTCCTCATGGGAACAGTCCAGCCCGAACTACCAGGCCAGGTCCTCTCTGGACCGGAAACAAGCATCCTGGGACCGGTTTCGGGGTTTCACCCCTCATCAGCAAGGCTAGCTTGATTCCAGTGGCACAGTGAGCAAGGGACCCACGTCTGGGCATACCCTTCCCACTTAGGGCAACTTTAACAACACAAAAGGATGATGGACGGAGTGCTGACAATGCAAGCACTCACCCCCAGTCACAGATCTGAGTTTAATCCATCGTTCTTTTGCTCACCATGCCACCCCAGTTTGGACCCAGCCATATGAAAATCAGTCTTGACCCTGTTCCTCATGGGAACAGTCCAGCCCAAACTGCCAGGCCAGGTCCTCTCTGGACCGGAAACAAGCATCCTGGGACCGGTTTCGGGGTTTCACCCCTCATCAGCCAGGCTAGCTTGATTCCAGTGGCACAGTGAGCAAGGGACCCACGTCTGGGCATACCCTTCCCACTTAGGGCAACTTTAACAACACAAAAGGATGATGGACGGAGTGCTGACAATGCAAAGACTCACCCCCAGTCACAGATCTGGGTTTAATCCATCGTTCTTTTGTTCACCATGCCACCACAGTTTGGACCCAGCCATATGCAAATCAGTCTTGACCCTGTTCCTCATGGGAACAGTCCAGCCCGAACTACCAGGCAAGGTCCTCTCTGGACCGGAAACAAGCATCCTGGGACCGGTTTTGGGGTTTCACCCCTCATCAGCCAGGCTAGCTTGATTCCAGTGGCACAGTGAGCAAGGGACCCACGTCTGGGCATACCCTTCTCACTTAGGGCAACTTTAACAACACAAAAGGATGATGGACGGAGTGCTGACAATGCAAACACTCACCCCCAGTCACAGATCTGGGTTTAATCCATCGTTCTTTTGCTCACCATGCCACCCCAGTTTGGACCCAGCCATATGCAAATCAGTCTTGACCCTGTTCCTCATGGGAACAGTCCAGCCCGAACTGCCAGGCCAGGTCCTCTCTGGACCGGAAACAAGCATCCTGGGACCGGTTTCGGGGTTTCACCCCTCATCAGCCAGGCTAGCTTGATTCCAGTGGCACAGTGAGCAAGGAACCCACGTCTGGGCATACCCTTCCCACTTAGGGCAACTTTAACAACACAAAAGGATGATGGACGGAGTGCTGACAATGCAAACACTCACCCCCAGTCACAGATCTGGGTTTAATCCATCGTTCTTTTGCTCACCATGCCACCCCAGTTTGGACCCAGCCATATGCAAATCAGTCTTTTCCCTGTTCCTCTTGGGAACAGTCCAGCCCGAACTGCCAGGCCAGGTCCTCTCTGGACCGGAAACAAGCATCCTGGGACCGGTTTCGGGGTTTCACCCCTCATCAGCCAGGCTAGCTTGATTCCAGTGGCACAGTGAGCAAGGGACCCACGTCTGGGCATACCCTTCCTACTTAGTGCAACTTTAACAACACAAAAGGATGATGGACGGAGTACTGACAATGCAATCACTCACCCCCAGTCACAGATCTGGGTTTAATCCATCGTTCTTTTGCTCACCATGCCACCCCAGTTTGGACCCAGCCATATGCAAATCAGTCTTGACCCTGTTCCTCATGGGAACAGTCCAGCCCGAACTGCCAGGCCAGGTCCACTCTGGACCGGAAACAAGCATCCTGGGACCGGTTTCGGGGTTTCACCCCTCATCAGCCAGGCTAGCTTGATTCCAGTGGCACAGTGAGCAAGGGACCTACGTCTGGGCATATCCTTCCCACTTAGGGCAACTTTAACAACACAAAAGGATGGATGGATGATGGACAGAGTGCTGACTATGCAAACACTCACCCCCAGTCACAGATCTGGGTTTAATCCATCGTTCTTTTGCTCACCATGCCACCCCAGTTTGGACCCAGCCATATGCAAATCAGTCTTGACCCTGTTCCTCATGGGAACAGTCCAGCCCGAACTGCCAGGCCAGGTCCTCTCTGGACCGGAAACAAGCATCCTGGGTCCGGTTTCGGGGTTTCACCCCTCATCAGCAAGGCTAGCTTGATTCCAGTGGCACAGTGAGCAAGGGACCCACGTCTGGGCATACCCTTCCCACTTAGGGCAACTTTAACAACACAAAAGGATGATGGACGGAGTGCTGACAATGCAAGCACTCAACCCCAGTCACAGATCTGGGTTTAATCCATCGTTCTTTTGCTTACCATGCCACCCCAGTTTGGACCCAGCCATATGCAAATCAGTCTTGACCCTGTTCCTCATGGGAACAGTCCAGCCCAAACTGCCAGGCCAGGTCCTCTCTGGACCGGAAACAAGCATCCTGGGACCGGTTTCGGGGTTTCACCCCTCATCAGCCAGGCTAGCTTGATTCCAGTGGCACAGTGAGCAAGGGACCCACGTCTGGGCATACCCTTCCCACTTAGGGCAACTTTAACAACACAAAAGGATGATGGACGGAGTGCTGACAATGCAAACACTCACCCCCAGTCACAGATCTGGGTTTAATCCATCGTTCTTTTGTTCACCATGCCACCCCAGTTTGGACCCAGCCATATGCAAATCAGTCTTGACCCTGTTCCTCATGGGAACAGTCCAGCCCGAACTGCCAGGCCAGGTCCTCTCTGGACCGGAAACAAGCATCCTGGGACCGGTTTCGGGGTTTCACCCCTCATCAGCCAGGCTAGCTTGATTCCAGTGGCACAGTGAGCAAGGGACCCACGTCTGGGCATACCCTTCTCACTTAGGGCAACTTTAACAACACAAAAGGATGATGGACGGAGTGCTGACAATGCAAACACTCACCCCCAGTCACAGATCTGGGTTTAATCCATCGTTCTTTTGCTCACCATGCCACCCCAGTTTGGACCCAGCCATATGCAAATCAGTCTTGACCCTGTTCCTCATGGGAACAGTCCAGCCCGAACTGCCAGGCCAGGTCCTCTCTGGACTGGAAACAAGCATCCTGGGACCGGTTTCGGGGTTTCACCCCTCATCAGCCAGGCTAGCTTGATTCCAGTGGCACAGTGAGCAAGGAACCCACGTCTGGGCATACCCTTCCCACTTAGGGCAACTTTAACAACACAAAAGGATGATGGACGGAGTGCTGACAATGCAAACACTCACCCCCAGTCACAGATCTGGGTTTAATCCATCGTTCTTTTGCTCACCATGCCACCCCAGTTTGGACCCAGCCATATGCAAATCAGTCTTTTCCCTGTTCCTCTTGGGAACAGTCCAGCCCGAACTGCCAGGCCAGGTCCTCTCTGGACCGGAAACAAGCATCCTGGGACCGGTTTCGGGGTTTCACCCCTCATCAGCCAGGCTAGCTTGATTCCAGTGGCACAGTGAGCAAGGGACCCACGTCTGGGCATACCCTTCCTACTTAGTGCAACTTTAACAACACAAAAGGATGATGGACGGAGTACTGACAATGCAATCACTCACCCCCAGTCACAGATCTGGGTTTAATCCATCGTTCTTTTGCTCACCATGCCACCCCAGTTTGGACCCAGCCATATGCAAATCAGTCTTGACCCTGTTCCTCATGGGAACAGTCCAGCCCGAACTGCCAGGCCAGGTCCACTCTGGACCGGAAACAAGCATCCTGGGACCGGTTTCGGGGTTTCACCCCTCATCAGCCAGGCTAGCTTGATTCCAGTGGCACAGTGAGCAAGGGACCTACGTCTGGGCATATCCTTCCCACTTAGGGCAACTTTAACAACACAAAAGGATGGATGGATGATGGACAGAGTGCTGACTATGCAAACACTCACCCCCAGTCACAGATCTGGGTTTAATCCATCGTTCTTTTGCTCACCATGCCACCCCAGTTTGGACCCAGCCATATGCAAATCAGTCTTGACCCTGTTCCTCATGGGAACAGTCCAGCCCGAACTGCCAGGCCAGGTCCTCTCTGGACCGGAAACAAGCATCCTGGGTCCGGTTTCGGGGTTTCACCCCTCATCAGCAAGGCTAGCTTGATTCCAGTGGCACAGTGAGCAAGGGACCCACGTCTGGGCATACCCTTCCCACTTAGGGCAACTTTAACAACACAAAAGGATGATGGACGGAGTGCTGACAATGCAAGCACTCAACCCCAGTCACAGATCTGGGTTTAATCCATCGTTCTTTTGCTTACCATGCCACCCCAGTTTGGACCCAGCCATATGCAAATCAGTCTTGACCCTGTTCCTCATGGGAACAGTCCAGCCCAAACTGCCAGGCCAGGTCCTCTCTGGACCGGAAACAAGCATCCTGGGACCGGTTTCGGGGTTTCACCCCTCATCAGCCAGGCTAGCTTGATTCCAGTGGCACAGTGAGCAAGGGACCCACGTCTGGGCATACCCTTCCCACTTAGGGCAACTTTAACAACACAAAAGGATGATGGACGGAGTGCTGACAATGCAAACACTCACCTCCAGTCACAGATCTGGGTTTAATCCATCGTTCTTTTGTTCACCATGCCACCCCAGTTTGGACCCAGCCATATGCAAATCAGTCTTGACCCTGTTCCTCATGGGAACAGTCCAGCCCGAACTACCAGGCCAGGTCCTCTCTGGACCGGAAACAAGCATCCTGGGACCGGTTTTGGGGTTTCACCCCTCATCAGCCAGGCTAGCTTGATTCCAGTGGCACGGTGAGCAAGGGACCCACGTCTGGGCATACCCTTCCCACTTAGGGCAACTTTAACAACACAAAAGGATGATGGACGGAGTGCTGACAATGCAAACACTCACCCCCAGTCACAGATCTGGGTTTAATCCATCGTTCTTTTGCTCACCATGCCACCCCAGTTTGGACCCAGCCATATGCAAATCAGTCTTGACCCTGTTCCTCATGGGAACAGTCCAGCCCGAACTGCCAGGCCAGGTCCTCTCTGGACCGGAAACAAGCATCCTGGGACCAGTTTCGGGGTTTCACCCCTCATCAGCAAGGCTAGCTTGATTCCAGTGGCACAGTGAGCAAGAGACCCACGTCTGGGCATACCCTTCCCACTTAGGGCAACTTTAACAACACAAAAGGATGATGTACGGAGTGCTGACAATGCAAACACTCACCCCCAGTCACAGATCTGGGTTTAATCCATCGTTCTTTTGCTCACCATGCCACACCAGTTTGGACCCAGCCATATGCAAATCAGTCTTTTCCCTGTTCCTCATGGGAACAGTCCAGCCCGAACTGCCAGGCCAGGTCCTCTCTGGACCGGAAACAAGCATCCTGGGACCGGTTTCGGGGTTTCATCCCTCATCAGCCAGGCTAGCTTGATTCCAGTGGCACAGTGAGCAAGGGACCCACGTCTGGGCATACCCTTCCCACTTAGGGCAACTTTAACAACACAAAAGGATAATGGATGGAGTGCTGACAATGCAAACACTCACCCCCAGTCACAGATCTGGGTTTAATCCATCGTTCTTTTGTTCACCATGCCACCACAGTTTGGACCCAGCCATATGCAAATCAGTCTTGACCCTGTTCCTCATGGGAACAGTCCAGCCCGAACTACCAGGCCAGGTCCTCTCTGGACCGGAAACAAGCATCCTGGGACCGGTTTCGGGGTTTCATCCCTCATCAGCCAGGCTAGCTTGATTCCAGTGGCACAGTGAGCAAGGGACCCACGTCTGGGCATACCCTTCCCACTTAGGGCAACTTTAACAACACAAAAGGATAATGGATGGAGTGCTGACAATGCAAACACTCACCCCCAGTCACAGATCTGGGTTTAATCCATCGTTCTTTTGTTCACCATGCCACCACAGTTTGGACCCAGCCATATGCAAATCAGTCTTGACCCTGTTCCTCATGGGAACAGTCCAGCCCGAACTACCAGGCCAGGTCCTCTCTGGACCGGAAACAAGCATCCTGGGACCGGTTTCGGGGTTTCATCCCTCATCAGCCAGGCTAGCTTGATTCCAGTGGCACAGTGAGCAAGGGACCCACGTCTGGGCATACCCTTCCCACTTAGGGCAACTTTAACAACACAAAAGGATGATGGACGGAGTGCTGACAATGCAAACACTCACCCCCAGTCACAGATCTGGGTTTAATCCATCGTTCTTTTGCACACCATGCCACCCCAGTTTGGACCCAGCCATATGCAAATCAGTCTTGACCCTGTTCCTCATGGGAACAGTCCAGCCCGAACTGCCAGGCCAGGTCCTCTCTGGACCGGAAACAAGCATCCTGGGACCGGTTTCGGGGTTTCATCCCTCATCAGCCAGGCTAGCTTGATTCCAGTGGCACAGTGAGCAAGGGACCCACGTCTGGGCATACCCTTCCCACTTAGGGCAACTTTAACAACACAAAAGGATAATGGATGGAGTGCTGACAATGCAAACACTCACCCCCAGTCACAGATCTGGGTTTAATCCATCGTTCTTTTGTTCACCATGCCACCACAGTTTGGACCCAGCCATATGCAAATCAGTCTTGACCCTGTTCCTCATGGGAACAGTCCAGCCCGAACTACCAGGCCAGGTCCTCTCTGGACCGGAAACAAGCATCCTGGGACCGGTTTTGGGGTTTCACCCCTCATCAGCCAGGCTAGCTTGATTCCAGTGGCACAGTGAGCAAGGGACCCACGTCTGGGCATACCCTTCCCACTTAGGGCAACTTTAACAACACAAAAGGATGATGGACGGAGTGCTGACAATGCAAACACTCACCCCCAGTCACAGATCTGGGTTTAATCCATCGTTCTTTTGCTCACCATGCCACCCCAGTTTGGACCCAGCCATATGCAAATCAGTCTTGACCCTGTTCCTCATGGGAACAGTCCAGCCCTAACTGCCAGGCCAGGTCCTCTCTGGACCGGAAACAAGCATCCTGGGACAGGTTTCGGGGTTTCACCCCTCATCAGCCAGGCTAGCTTGATTCCAGTGGCACAGTGAGCAAGGGACCCACGTCTGGGCATACCCTTCCCACTTAGGACAACATTAACAACACAAAAGGATGGATGGATGGATGATGGACGGAGTGCTGACTATGCAAACACTCACCCCCAGTCACAGATCTGGGTTTAATCCATCGTTCTTTTGCTCACCATGCCACCCCAGTTTGGACCCAGCCATATGCAAATCAGTCTGGACCCTGTTCCTCATGGAAACAGTCCAGCCCAAACTGCCAGGCCAGGTCCTCTCTGGACCGGAAACAAGCATCCTGGGACCGCTTTCGGGGTTTCACCCCTCATCAGCCAGGCTAGCTTGATTCCAGTGGCACAGTGAGCAAGGGACCCACGTCTGGGCATACCCTTCCCACTTAGGGCAACTTTAACAACACAAAAGGATGATGGACGGAGTGCTGACAATGCAAACACTCACCCCCCAGTCACAGATCTGGGTTTAATTCATCGTTCTTTTGCTCACCATGCCCCCCCATTTGGACCCAGCCATATGCAAATCAGTCTTGACCCTGTTCCTCATGGGAACAGTCCAGCCCGAACTGCCAGGCCAGGTCCTCTCTGGACCGGAAACAAGCATCCTGGGACCGGTTTCGGGGTTTCACCCCTCATCAGCCAGGCTAGCTTGATTCCAGTGGCACAGTGAGCAAGGGACCCACGTCTGGGCATACCCTTCCTACTTAGTGCAACTTTAACAACACAAAAGGATGATGGACGGAGTACTGACAATGCAATCACTCACCCCCAGTCACAGATCTGGGTTTAATCCATCGTTCTTTTGCTCACCATGCCACCCCAGTTTGGACCCAGCCATATGCAAATCAGTCTTGACCCTGTTCCTCATGGGAACAGTCCAGCCCGAACTGCCAGGCCAGGTCCTCTCTGGACCGGAAACAAGCATCCTGGGACCGGCTTCGGGGTTTCAACCCTCATCAGCCAGGCTAACTTGATTCCAGTGGCACAGTGAGCAAGGGACCCACGTCTGGGCATACCCTTCCCACTTAGGGCAACTTTAACAACACAAAAGGATGGATGGATGATGGACAGAGTGCTGACTATGCAAACACTCACCCCCAGTCACAGATCTGGGTTTAATCCATCGTTCTTTTGCTCACCATGCCACCCCAGTTTGGACCCAGCCATATGCAAATCAGTCTTGACCCTGTTCCTCATGGGAACAGTCCAGCCCGAACTGCCAGGCCAGGTCCTCTCTGGACCGGAAACAAGCATCCTGGGACCGGTTTCGGGGTTTCACCCCTCATCAGCAAGGCTAGCTTGATTCCAGTGGCACAGTGAGCAAGGGACCCACGTCTGGGCATACCCTTCCCACTTAGGGCAACTTTAACAACACAAAAGGATGATGGACGGAGTGCTGACAATGCAAGCACTCACCCCCAGTCACAGATCTGGGTTTAATCCATCATTCTTTTGCTCACCATGCCACCCCAGTTTGGACACAGCCATATGCAAATCAGTCTTGACCCTGTTCCTCATGGGAACAGTCCAGCCGAAACTGCCAGGCCAGGTCCTCTCTGGGCCGGAAACAAGCATCCTGGGACCGGTTTCGGGGTTTCACCCCTCATCAGCCAGGCTAGCTTGATTCCAGTGGCACAGTGAGCAAGGGACCCACGTCTGGGCATACCCTTCCCACTTAGGGCAACTTTAACAACACAAAAGGATGATGGACGGAGTGCTGACAATGCAAACACTCACCCCCAGTCACAGATCTGGGTTTAATCCCTCGTTCTTTTGCTCACCATGCCACCCCAGTTTGGACCCAGCCATATGCAAATAAGTCTTGACTCTGTTCCTCATGGGAACAGTCCAGCCCGAACTGCCAGGCCAGCTCCTCTCTGGACCGGAAACAAGCATCCTGGGACCAGTTTCGGGGTTTCACCCCTCATCAGCCAGGCTAGCTTGATTCCAGTGGCACAGTGAGCAAGGGACCCACGTCTGGGCATACCCTTCCCACTTAGGGCAACTTTAACAACACAAAAGGATGATGGACGGAGTGCTGACAATGCAAACACTCACCCCCAGTCACAGATCTGGGTTTAATCCATCGTTCTTTTGCTTACCATGCCACCCCAGTTTGGACCCAGCCATATGCAAATCAGTCTTTTCCCTGTTCCTCATGGGAACAGTCCAGCCCGAACTGCCAGGCCAGGTCCTCTCTGGACCGGAAACAAGCATCCTGGGACCGGTTTCGGGGTTTCACCCCTCATCAGCCAGGCTAGCTTGATTCCAGTGGCACAGAGAGCAAGGGACCCACGTCTGGGCATACCCTTCCCACTTAGGGCAACTTTAACAACACAAAAGGATGATGGACGGAGTGCTGACAATGCAAACACTCACCCCCAGTCACAGATCAGGTTTAATCCATCGTTCTTTTGCTCACCATGCCACCCCAGTTTGGACCCAGCCATATGCAAATCAGTCTTGACCCTGTTCCTCATGGGAACAGTCCAGCACGAACTGCCAGGCCAGGTCCTCTCTGGACCGGAAACAAGCATCCTGGGACCGGTTTCGGGGTTTCACCCCTCATCAGCCAGGCTAGATTGATTCCAGTGGCACAGTGAGCAAGGGACCCACGTCTGGGCATATCCTTCCCACTTAGGGCAACTTTAACAACACAAAAGGATGGATGGATGATGGACGGAGTGCTGACTATGCAAACACTCACCCCCAGTCACAGATCTGGGTTTAATCCATCGTTCTTTTGCTCACCATGCCACCCCAGTTTGGACCCAGCCATATGCAAATCAGTCTTGACCCTGTTCCTCATGGGAACAGTCCAGCCCGAACTGCCAGGCCAGGTCCTCTCTGGACCGGAAACAAGCATCTTTGACCGGTTTCGGGGTTTCACCCCTCATCAGCCAGGCTAGCTTGATTCCAGTGGCACAGTGAGCAAGGGACCCACGTCTGGGCATGCCCTTCCCACTTAGGGCAACTTTAACAACACAAAAGGATGATGGACGGAGTGCTGACAATGCAAACACTCACCCCCCAGTCACAGATCTGGGTTTAATTCATCGTTCTTTTGCTCACCATGCCACCCCAATTTGGACCCAGCCATATGCAAATCAGTCTTGACCCTGTTCCTCATGGGAACAGTCCAGCCCGATCTGCCAGGCCAGGTCCTCTCTGGACCGGAAACAAGCATCCTGGGACCGGTTTCGGGGTTTCACCCCTCATCAGCCAGGCTAGCTTGATTCCAGTGGCACAGTGAGCAAGGGACCCATGTCTGGGCATACCCTTCCTACTTAGTGCAACTTTAACAACACAAAAGGATGATGGACGGAGTGCTGACAATGCAAACACTCACCCCCAGTCACAGATCTGGGTTTAATCCATCGTTCTTTTGCTCACCATGCCACCTCAGTTTGGACCCAGCCATACGCAAATCAGTCTTGACCCTGTTCCTCATGGGAACAGTCCAGCCCAAACTGCCAGGCCAGGTCCTCTCTGGACCGGAAACAAGCATCCTGGGACCGGTTTCGGGGTTTCACCCCTCATCAGCCAGGCTAGCTTGATTCCAGTGGCACAGTGAGCAAGGGACCCACGTCTGGGCATACCCTTCCCACTTAGGGCAACTTTAACAACACAAAAGGATGATGGACGGAGTGCTGACAATGCAAACACTCACCCCCAGTCACAGATCTGGGTTTAATCCATCGTTCTTTTGTTCACCATGCCACCACAGTTTGGACCCAGCCATATGCAAATCAGTCTTGACCCTGTTCCTCATGGGAACAGTCCAGCCCGAACTACCAGGCCAGGTCCTCTCTGGACCGGAAACAAGCATCCTGGGACCGGTTTTGGGGTTTCACCCCTCATCAGCAAGGCTAGCTTGATTCCAGTGGCACAGTGAGCAAGGGACCCACGTCTGGGCATACCCTTCCCACTTAGGGCAACTTTAACAACACAAAAGGATGATGGACGGAGTGCTGACAATGCAAACACTCACCCCCAGTCACAGATCTGGGTTTAATCCATCGTTCTTTTGCTCACCATGCCACCCCAGTTTGGACCCAGCCATATGCAAATCAGTCTTGACCCTGTTCCTCATGGGAACAGTCCAGCCCGAACTGCCAGGCCAGGTCCTCTCTGGACCGGAAACAAGCATCCTGGGACCGGTTTCGGGGTTTCACCCCTCATCAGCCAGGCTAGCTTGATTCCAGTGGCACAGTGAGCAAGGGACCCACGTCTGGGCATACCCTTCCCACTTAGGGCAACTTTAACAACACAAAAGGATGATGGACGGAGTGCTGACAATGCAAACACTCACCCCCCAGTCACAGATCTGGGTTTAATTCATCGTTCTTTTGCTCACCATGCCACCCCAATTTGGACCCAGCCATATGCAAATCAGTCTTGACCCTGTTCTTCATGGGAACAGTCCAGCCCGAACTGCCAGGCCAGGTCCTCTCTGGACCGGAAACAAGCATCCTGGGACCGGTTTCGGGGTTTCACCCCTCACCAGCCAGGCTAGCTTGATTCCAGTGGCACAGTGAGCAAGGGACCCACGTCTGGGCATACCCTTCCTACTTAGTGCAACTTTAACAACACAAAAGGATGATGGACGGAGTACTGACAATGCAATCACTCACCCCCAGTCACAGATCTGGGTTTAATCCATCGTTCTTTTGCTCACCATGCCACCCCAGTTTGGACCCAGCCATATGAAAATCAGTCTTGACCCTGTTCCTCATGGGAACAGTCCAGCCCGAACTGCCAGGCCAGGTCCTCTCTGGACCGGAAACAAGCATCCTGGGACCGGTTTCGGGGTTTCACCCCTCATCAGCCAGGATAGCTTGATTCCAGTGGCACAGTGAGCAAGGGACCCACGTCTGGGCATACCCTTCCCACTTAGGGCAACTTTAACAACACAAAAGGATGGATGGATGATGGACAGAGTGCTGACTATGCAAACACTCACCCCCAGTCACAGATCTGGGTTTAATCCATCGTTCTTTTGCTCACCATGCCACCCCAGTTTGGACCCAGCCATATGCAAATCAGTCTTGACCCTGTTCCTCATGGGAACAGTCCAGCCCGAACTGCCAGGCCAGGTCCTCTCTGGACCGGAAACAAGCATCCTGGGACCGGTTTCGGGGTTTCACCCCTCATCAGCAAGGCTAGCTTGATTCCAGTGGCACAGTGAGCAAGGGACCCACGTCTGGGCATACCCTTCCCACTTAGGGCAACTTTAACAACACAAAAGGATGATGGACGGAGTGCTGACAATGCAAACACTCACCCCCAGTCACAGATCTGGGTTTAATCCATTGTTCTTTTGCTCACCATGCCACCCCAGTTTGGACCCAGCCATATGCAAATCAGTCTTGAACCTGTTCCTCATGGGAACAGTCCAGCCGAAACTGCCAGGCCAGGTCCTCTCTGGACCGGAAACAAGCATCCTGGGACCGGTTTCGGGGTTTCACCCCTCATCAGCCAGGCTAGCTTGATTCCAGTGGCACAGTGAGCAAGGGACCCACGTCTGGGCATACCCTTCCTACTTAGTGCAACTTTAACAACACAAAAGGATGATGGACGGAGTACTGACAATGCAATCACTCTCCCCCAGTCACAGATCTGGGTTTAATCCATCGTTCTTTTGCTCACCATGCCACCCCAATTTGGACCCAGCCATATGCAAATCAGTCTTGACCCTGTTCCTCATGGGAACAGTCCAGCCCGAACTGCCAGGCCAGGTCCTCTCTGGACCGGAAACAAGCATCCTGGGACCGGTTTCGGGGTTTCACCCCTCATCAGCCAGGCTAGCTTGATTCCAGTGGCACAGTGAGCAAGGGACCCACGTCTGGGCATACCCTTCCTACTTAGTGCAACTTTAACAACACAAAAGGATGATGGACGGAGTACTGACAATGCAATCACTCACCCCCAGTCACAGATCTGGGTTTAATCCATCGTTCTTTTGCTCACCATGCCACCCCAGTTTGGACCCAGCCATATGCAAATCAGTCTTGACCCTGTTCCTCATGGGAACAGTCCAGCCCGAACTGCCAGGCCAGGTCCTCTCTGGACCGGAAACAAGCATCCTGGGACCGGTTTCGGGGTTTCACCCCTCATCAGCCAGGCTAGCTTGATTCCAGTGGCACAGTGAGCAAGGGACCCACGTCTGGGCATACCCTTCCCACTTAGGGCAACTTTAACAACACAAAAGGATGGATGGATGATGGACAGAGTGCTGACTATGCAAACACTCACCCCCAGTCACAGATCTGGGTTTAATCCATCGTTCTTTTGCTCACCATGCCACCCCAGTTTGGACCCAGCCATATGCAAATCAGTCTTGACCCTGTTCCTCATGGGAACAGTCCAGCCCGAACTGCCAGGCCAGGTCCTCTCTGGACCGGAAACAAGCATCCTGGGTCCGGTTTCGGGGTTTCACCCCTCATCAGCAAGGCTAGCTTGATTCCAGTGGCACAGTGAGCAAGGGTCCCACGTCTGGGCATACCCTTCCCACTTAGGGCAACTTTAACAACACAAAAGGATGATGGACGGAGTGCTGACAATGCAAGCACTCACCCCCAGTCACAGATCTGGGTTTAATCCATCGTTCTTTTGCTTACCATGCCACCCCAGTTTGGACCCAGCCATATGCAAATCAGTCTTGACCCTGTTCCTCATGGGAACAGTCCAGCCCAAACTGCCAGGCCAGGTCCTCTCTGGACCGGAAACAAGCATCCTGGGACCGGTTTCGGGGTTTCACCCCTCATCAGCCAGGCTAGCTTGATTCCAGTGGCACAGTGAGCAAGGGACCCACGTCTGGGCATACCCTTCCCACTTAGGGCAACTTTAACAACACAAAAGGATGATGGACGGAGTGCTGACAATGCAAACACTCACCCCCAGTCACAGATCTGGGTTTAATCCATCGTTCTTTTGTTCACCATGCCACCCCAGTTTGGACCCAGCCATATGCAAATCAGTCTTGACCCTGTTCCTCATGGGAACAGTCCAGCCCGAACTGCCGGGCCAGGTCCTCTCTGGACCGGAAACAAGCATCCTGGGACCAGTTTCGGGGTTTCACCCCTCATCAGCCAGGCTAGCTTGATTCCAGTGGCACAGTGAGCAAGGGACCCACGTCTGGGCATACCCTTCCCACTTAGGGCAACTTTAACAACACAAAAGGATGATGGACGGAGTGCTGACAATGCAAACACTCACCCCCAGTCACAGATCTGGGTTTAATCCATCGTTCTTTTGCTCACCATGCCACACCAGTTTGGACCCAGCCATATGCAAATCAGTCTTTTCCCTGTTCCTCATGGGAACAGTCCAGCCCGAACTGCCAGGCCAGGTCCTCTCTGGACCGGAAACAAGCATCCTGGGACCGGTTTCGGGGTTTCACCCCTCATCAGCCAGGCTAGCTTGATTCCAGTGGCACAGTGAGCAAGGGACCCACGTCTGGGCATACCCTTCCCACTTAGGGCAACTTTAACAACACAAAAGGATGATGGACGGGGTGCTGACAATGCAAACACTCACCCCCAGTCACAGATCTGGGTTTAATCCATCGTTCTTTTGCACACCATGCCACCCCAGTTTGGACCCAGCCATATGCAAATCAGTCTTGACCCTGTTCCTCATGGGAACAGTCCAGCCCGAACTGCCAGGCCAGGTCCTCTCTGGACCGGAAACAAGCATCCTGGGACCGGTTTCGGGGTTTCACCCCTCATCAGCCAGGCTAGCTTGATTCCAGTGGCACAGTGAGCAAGGGACCCACGTCTGGGCATACCCTTCCCACTTAGGGCAACTTTAACAACACAAAAGGATAATGGACGGAGTGCTGACAATGCAAACACTCACCCCCAGTCACAGATCTGGGTTTAATCCACCGTTCTTTTGTTCACCATGCCACCACAGTTTGGACCCAGCCATATGCAAATCAGTCTTGACACTGTTCCTCATGGGAACAGTCCAGCCCGAACTACCAGGCCAGGTCCTCTCTGGACCAGAAACAAGCATCCTGGGACCGGTTTTGGGGTTTCACCCCTCATCAGCCAGGCTAGCTTGATTCCAGTGGCACAGTGAGCAAGGGACCCACGTCTGGGCATACCCTTCCCACTTAGGGCAACTTTAACAACACAAAAGGATGATGGACGGAGTGCTGACAATGCAAACACTCACCCCCAGTCACAGATCTGGGTTTAATCCATCGTTCTTTTGCTCACCATGCCACCCCAGTTTGGACCCAGCCATATGCAAATCAGTCTTGACCCTGTTCCTCATGGGAACAGTCCAGCCCTAACTGCCAGGCCAGGTCCTCTCTGGACCGGAAACAAGCATCCTGGGACCGGTTTCGGGGTTTCACCCCTCATCAGCCAGGCTAGCTTGATTCCAGTGGCACAGTGAGCAAGGGACCCACGTCTGGGCATACCCTTCCCACTTAGGGCAACTTTAACAACACAAAAGGATGGATGGATGGATGATGGACGGAGTGCTGACTATGCAAACACTCACCCCCAGTCACAGATCTGGGTTTAATCCATCGTTTATTTGCTCACCATGCCACCCCAGTTTGGACCCAGCCATATGCAAATCAGTCTTGACCCTGTTCCTCATGGGAACAGTCCAGCCCAAACTGCCAGGCCAGGTCCTCTCTGGACCGGAAACAAGCATCCTGGGACCGGTTTCGGGGTTTCACCCCTCATCAGCCAGGCTAGCTTGATTCCAGTGGCACAGTGAAAGGGACCCACGTCTGGGCATACCCTTCCCACTTAGGGCAACTTTAACAACACAAAAGGATGATGGACGGAGTGCTGACAATGCAAACACTCACCCCCCAGTCACAGATCTGGGTTTAATTCATCGTTCTTTTGCTCACCATGCCACCCCAATTTGGACCCAGCCATATGCAAATCAGTCTTGACCCTGTTCCTCATGGGAACAGTCCAGCCCGTACTGCCAGGCCAGGTCCTCTCTGGACCGGAAACAAGCATCCTGGGACCGGTTTCGGGGTTTCACCCCTCATCAGCCAGGCTAGCTTGATTCCAGTGGCACAGTGAGCAAGGGACCCACGTCTGGGCATACCCTTCCTACTTAGTGCAACTTTAACAACACAAAAGGATGATGGACGGAGTACTGACAATGCAATCACTCACCCCCAGTCACAGATCTGGGTTTAATCCATCGTTCTTTTGCTCACCATGCCACCCCAGTTTGGACCCAGCCATATGCAAATCAGTCTTGACCCTGTTCCTTATGGGAACAGTCCAGCCCGAACTGCCAGGCCAGGTCCTCTCTGGACCGGAAACAAGCATCCTGGGACCGGCTTCGGGGTTTCAACCCTCATCAGCCAGGCTAGCTTGATTCCAGTGGCACAGTGAGCAAGGGACCCACGTCTGGGCATAGCCTTCCCACTTAGGGCAACTTTAACAACACAAAAGGATGATGGACGGAGTGCTGACAATGCAAACACTCACCCCCAGTCCCAGATCTGGGTTTAATCCATCGTTCTTTTGCTCACCATGCCACCCCAGTTTGGACCCAGCCATATGCAAATCAGTCTTGACCCTGTTCCTCATGGGAACAGTCCTGCCCGAACTGCCAGGCCAGGTCCTCTCTGGACAGGAAACAAGTGTCATGGGACCGGTTTCGGGGTTTCACCCCTCATCAGCCAGGCTAGCTTGATTCCAGTGGCACAGTGAGCAAGGGACCCACGTCTGGGCATACCCTTCCCACTTAGGGCAACTTTAACAACACAAAAGGATGGATGGATGATGGACGGAGTGCTGACTATGCAAACACTCACCCCCAGTCACAGATCTGGGTTTAATCCATCGTTCTTTTGCTCACCATGCCACCCCAGTTTGGACCCAGCCATATGCAAATCAGTCTTGACCCTGTTCCTCATGGGAAGAGTCCAGCCCGAACCGCCAGGCCAGGTTCTCTCTGGACCGGAAACAAGCATCCTGGGACCGGTTTCGGGGTTTCACCCCTCATCAGTCAGGCTAGCTTGATTCCAGTGGCACAGTGAGCAAGGGACCCACGTCTGGGCATACCCTTCCCACTTAGGCCAACTTTAACAACACAAAAGGATGATGGACGGAGTGCTGACAATGCAAACACTCACCCCCCAGTCACAGATCTAGGTTTAATCCATTGTTCTTTTGCTCACCATGCCACCCCAGTTTGGACCCAGCCATATGCAAATCATTCTTGACCCTGTTCCTCATGGGAACAGTCCAGCCCGAACTGCCAGGCCAGGTCCTCTCTGGACCGGAAACAAGCATCCTGGGACCGGTTTCGGGGTTTCACCCCTCATCAGCCAGGCAAGCTTGATTCCAGTGGCACAGTGAGCAAGGGACCCACGTCTGGGCATATCCTTCCCACTTAGGGCAACTTTAACAATACAAAAGGATGGATGGATGATGGACGGAGTGCTGACAATGCAAACACTCACCTCCAGTCACAGATCTGGGTTTAATCCATCGTTCTTTTGCTCACCATGCCACCCCAGTTTGGACCCAGCCATATGCAAATCAGTCTTGACCCTGTTCCTCATGGGAACAGTCCAGCCCGAACTGCCAGGCCACGTCCTCTCTGGACCGGAAACAAGCATCCTGGGACCTGTTTCAGGGTTTCGCCCCTCATCAGCCAGGCTAGCTTGATTCCAGTGGCACAGTGAGCAAGGGACCCACGTCTGGGCATACCCTTCCCACTTAGGGCAACTTTAACAACACAAAAGGATGGATGGATGATGGACGGAGTGCTGACTATGCAAACACTCACCCCCAGTCACAGATCTGGGTTTAATCCATCGTTCTTTTGCTCACCATGCCACCCCAGTTTGGACCCAGCCATATGCAAATCAGTCTTGACCCTGTTCCTCATGGGAAGAGTCCAGCCCGAACCGCCAGGCCAGGTTCTCTCTGGACCGGAAACAAGCATCCTGGGACCGGTTTCGGGGTTTCACCCCTCATCAGTCAGGCTAGCTTGATTCCAGTGGCACAGTGAGCAAGGGACCCACGTCTGGGCATACCCTTCCCACTTAGGCCAACTTTAACAACACAAAAGGATGATGGACGGAGTGCTGACAATGCAAACACTCACCCCCCAGTCACAGATCTAGGTTTAATCCATTGTTCTTTTGCTCACCATGCCACCCCAGTTTGGACCCAGCCATATGCAAATCATTCTTGACCCTGTTCCTCATGGGAACAGTCCAGCCCGAACTGCCAGGCCAGGTCCTCTCTGGACCGGAAACAAGCATCCTGGGACCGGTTTCGGGGTTTCACCCCTCATCAGCCAGGCAAGCTTGATTCCAGTGGCACAGTGAGCAAGGGACCCACGTCTGGGCATATCCTTCCCACTTAGGGCAACTTTAACAATACAAAAGGATGGATGGATGATGGACGGAGTGCTGACAATGCAAACACTCACCTCCAGTCACAGATCTGGGTTTAATCCATCGTTCTTTTGCTCACCATGCCACCCCAGTTTGGACCCAGCCATATGCAAATCAGTCTTGACCCTGTTCCTCATGGGAACAGTCCAGCCCGAACTGCCAGGCCACGTCCTCTCTGGACCGGAAACAAGCATCCTGGGACCTGTTTCAGGGTTTCGCCCCTCATCAGCCAGGCTAGCTTGATTCCAGTGGCACAGTGAGCAAGGGACCCACGTCTGGGCATACCCTTCCCACTTAGGGCAACTTTAACAACACAAAAGGATGATGGACGGAGTGCTGACAATGCAAACACTCACCCCCAGTCACAGATCTGGGTTTAATCCATCATTCTTTTGCTCACCATGCCACCCCAGTTTGGACCCAGCCATATTCAAATCAGTCTTGACCCTGTTCCTCATGGGAACAGTCCAGCCCGAACTGCCAGGCCAGGTCCTCTCTGGACCTGAAACAAGCATCCTGGGACCGGTTTCGGGGTTTCACCCCTTATCAGCCAGGCTAGCTTGATTCCAGTGGCACAGTGAGCAAGGGACCCACGTCTGGGCATACCCTTCCCACTTAGAGCAACTTTAACAACACAAAAGGATGATGGACGGAGTGCTGACAATGCAAACACTCACCCCCAGTCACAGATCTGGGTTTAATCCATTGTTCTTTTGCTCACCATGCCACCCCAGTTTGGACCCAGCCATATGCAAATCAGTCTTGACCCTGTTCCTCATGGGAACAGTCCAGCCCGAACTGCCAGGCCAGGTCCTCTCTGGACCGGAAACAAGCATCCTGGGACCGGTTTCGGGGTTTCACCCCTCATCAGCCAGTCTAGCTTGATTCCAGTGGCACAGTGAGCAAGGGACCCACGTCTGGGCATACCCTTCCCACTTAGGGCAACTTTAACAACACAAAAGGATGATGGACGGAGTGCTGACAATGCAAACACTCACCCCCAGTCACAGATCTGGGTTGAATCCATCGTTCTTTTGTTCACCATGCCACCCCAGTTTGGACCCAGCCATATTCAAATCAGTCTTGACCCTGTTCCTCATGGAAACAGTCCAGCCCGAACTACCAGGCCAGGTCCTCTCTGGACCGGAAACAAGCATCCTGGGACCGGTTTCGGAGTTTCACCCTTCATCAGCCAGGCTAGCTTGATTCCAGTGGCACAGTGAGCAAGGGACCCACGTCTGGGCATACCCTTCCCACTTAGGGCAACTTTAACAACACAAAAGGATGATGGACGGAGTGCTGACAATGCAAACGCTCACCCCCAGTCACAGATCTGTGTTTAATCCATCGTACTTTTGCTCACCATGCCACCCGAGTTTGGACCCAGCCATATGCAAATCAGTATTGACCCTGTTCCTCATGGGAACAGTCCAGCCCGAACTGCCAGGCCAGGTCCTCTCTGGACCGGAAACAAGCATCCTGGGACCGGTTTCGGGGTTTCACCCCTCATCAGCCAGGCTAGCTTGATTCCAGTGGCACAGTGAGCAAGGGACCCACGTCTGGGCATACTCTTCCCGCTTAGGTCAACTTTAACAACACAAAAGGATGATGGACGGAGTGCTGACAATGCAAACACTCACCCCCAGTCACAGATCTGGGTTTAATCCATCGTTCTTTTGCTCACCATGCCACCCCAGTTTGGACCAAGCCATATGCAAATCAGTCTTTTCCCTGTTCCTCATGGGAACAGTCCAGCCCGAACTGCCAGGCCAGGTCCTCTCTGGACCGGAAACAAGCATCCTGGAACCGGTTTCGGGGTTTCACCCCTCATCAGCCAGGCTAGGTTGATTCCAGTGGCACAGTGAGCAAGGGACCAACGTCTGGGCATACCCTTCCCACTTAGGGCAACTTTAACAACACAAAAGGATGATGGACGGAGTGCTGACAATGCAAACACTCACCCCCAGTCACAGATCTGGGTTTAATCCATCGTTCTTTTGCTCACCATGCCACCCCAGTTTGGACCCAGCCATATGCAAATCAGTCTTGACCCTGTTCCTCATGGGAACAGTCCAGCCCGAACTGCCAGGCCAGGTCCTCTCTGGACCGGAAACAAGCATCCTGGGACCGTTTTCGGGCTTTCACCCCTCATCAGCCAGGCTAGCTTGATTCCAGTGGCACAGTGAGCAAGGGACCCACGTCTGGGCATACCCTTCCCACTTAGGGCAACTTTAACAACACAAAAGGATGTATGGATGATGGACAGAGTGCTGACTATGCAAACACTCACCCCCAGTCACAGATCTGGGTTTAATCCATCGTTCTTTTGCTCACCATGCCACCCCAGTTTGGACCCAGCCATATGCAAATCAGTCTTGACCCTGTTCCTCATGGGAACAGTCCAGCCCGAACTACCAGGCCAGGTCCTCTCTGGACCGGAAACAAGCATCCTGGGACCGGTTTCGGGGTTTCACCCCTCATCAGCAAGGCTAGCTTGATTCCAGTGGCACAGTGAGCAAGGGACCCACGTCTGGGCATACCCTTCCCACTTAGGGCAACTTTAACAACACAAAAGGATGATGGACGGAGTGCTGACAATGCAAGCACTCACCCCCAGTCACAGATCTGAGTTTAATCCATCGTTCTTTTGCTCACCATGCCACCCCAGTTTGGACCCAGCCATATGAAAATCAGTCTTGACCCTGTTCCTCATGGGAACAGTCCAGCCCAAACTGCCAGGCCAGGTCCTCTCTGGACCGGAAACAAGCATCCTGGGACCGGTTTCGGGGTTTCACCCCTCATCAGCCAGGCTAGCTTGATTCCAGTGGCACAGTGAGCAAGGGACCCACGTCTGGGCATACCCTTCCCACTTAGGGCAACTTTAACAACACAAAAGGATGATGGACGGAGTTCTGACAATGCAAAGACTCACCCCCAGTCACAGATCTGGGTTTAATCCATCGTTCTTTTGTTCACCATGCCACCACAGTTTGGACCCAGCCATATGCAAATCAGTCTTGACCCTGTTCCTCATGGGAACAGTCCAGCCCGAACTACCAGGCAAGGTCCTCTCTGGACCGGAAACAAGCATCCTGGGACCGGTTTTGGGGTTTCACCCCTCATCAGCCAGGCTAGCTTGATTCCAGTGGCACAGTGAGCAAGGGACCCAGGTCTGGGCATACCCTTCTCACTTAGGGCAACTTTAACAACACAAAAGGATGATGGACGGAGTGCTGACAATGCAAACACTCACCCCCAGTCACAGATCTGGGTTTAATCCATCGTTCTTTTGCTCACCATGCCACCCCAGTTTGGACCCAGCCATATGCAAATCAGTCTTGACCCTGTTCCTCATGGGAACAGTCCAGCCCGAACTGCCAGGCCAGGTCCTCTCTGGACCGGAAACAAGCATCCTGGGACCGGTTTCGGGGTTTCACCCCTCATCAGCCAGGCGAGCTTGATTCCAGTGGCACAGTGAGCAAGGAACCCACGTCTGGGCATACCCTTCCCACTTAGGGCAACTTTAACAACACAAAAGGATGATGGACGGAGTGCTGACAATGCAAACACTCACCCCCAGTCACAGATCTGGGTTTAATCCATCGTTCTTTTGCTCACCATGCCACCCCAGTTTGGACTCAGCCATATGCAAATCAGTCTTTTCCCTGTTCCTCATGGGAACAGTCCAGCCCGAACTGCCAGGCCAGGTCCTCTCTGGACCGGAAACAAGCATCCTGGGACCGGTTTCGGGGTTTCACCCCTCATCAGCCAGGCTAGCTTGATTCCAGTGGCACAGTGAGCAAGGGACCTACGTCTGGGCATACCCTTCCCACTTAGGGCAACTTTAACAACACAAAAGGATGGATGGATGATGGACAGAGTGCTGACTATGCAAACACTCACCCCCAGTCACAGATCTGGGTTTAATCCATCGTTCTTTTGCTCACCATGCCACCCCAGTTTGGACCCAGCCATATGCAAATCAGTCTTGACCCTGTTCCTCATGGGAACAGTCCAGCCCGAACTGCCAGGCCAGGTCCTCTCTGGACCGGAAACAAGCATCCTGGGTCCGGTTTCGGGGTTTCACCCCTCATCAGCAAGGCTAGCTTGATTCCAGTGGCACAGCGAGCAAGGGACCCACGTCTGGGCATACCCTTCCCACTTAGGGCAACTTTAACAACACAAAAGGATGATGGACGGAGTGCTGACAATGCAAGCACTCAACCCCAGTCACAGATCTGGGTTTAATCCATCGTTCTTTTGCTTACCATGCCACCCCAGTTTGGACCCAGCCATATGCAAATCAGTCTTGACCCTGTTCCTCATGGGAACAGTCCAGCCCAAACTGCCAGGCCAGGTCCTCTCTGGACCGGAAACAAGCATCCTGGGACCGGTTTCGGGGTTTCACCCCTCATCAGCCAGGCTAGCTTGATTCCAGTGGCACAGTGAGCAAGGGACCCACGTCTGGGCATACCCTTCCCACTTAGGGCAACTTTAACAACACAAAAGGATGATGGACGGAGTGCTGACAATGCAAACACTCACCCCCAGTCACAGATCTGGGTTTAATCCATCGTTCTTTTGTTCACCATGCCACCCCAGTTTGGACCCAGCCATATGCAAATCAGTCTTGACCCTGTTCCTCATGGGAACAGTCCAGCCCGAACTACCAGGCCAGGTCCTCTCTGGACCGGAAACAAGCATCCTGGGACCGGTTTTGGGGTTTCACCCCTCATCAGCCAGGCTAGCTTGATTCCAGTGACACGGTGAGCAAGGGACCCACGTCTGGGCATACCCTTCCCACTTAGGGCAACTTTAACAACACAAAAGGATGATGGACGGAGTGCTGACAATGCAAACACTCACCCCCAGTCACAGATCTGGGTTTAATCCATCGTTCTTTTGCTCACCATGCCACCCCAGTTTGGACCCAGCCATATGCAAATCAGTCTTGACCCTGTTCCTCATGGGAACAGTCCAGCCCGAACTGCCAGGCCAGGTCCTCTCTGTACCGGAAACAAGCATCCTGGGACCAGTTTCGGGGTTTCACCCCTCATCAGCCAGGCTAGCTTGATTCCAGTGGCACAGTGAGCAAGGGACCCACGTCTGGGCATACCCTTCCCACTTAGGGCAACTTTAACAACACAAAAGGATGATGGACGGAGTGCTGACAATGCAAACACTCACCCCCAGTCACAGATCTAGGTTTAATCCATCGTTCTTTTGCTCACCATGTCACACCAGTTTGGACCCAGCCATATGCAAATCAGTCTTTTCCCTGTTCCTCATGGGAACAGTCCAGCCCGAACTGCCAGGCCAGGTCCTCTCTGGACCGGAAACAAGCATCCTGGGACCGGTTTCGGGGTTTCACCCCTCATCAGCCAGGCTAGCTTGATTCCAGTGGCACAGTGAGCAAGGGACCCACGTCTGGGCATACCCTTCCCACTTAGGGCAACTTTAACAACACAAAAGGATGATGGACGGAGTGCTGACAATGCAAACACTCACCCCCAGTCACAGATCTGGGTTTAATCCATCGTTCTTTTGCACACCATGCCACCCCAGTTTGGACCCAGCCATATGCAAATCAGTCTTGACCCTGTTCCTCATGGGAACAGTCCAGCCCGAACTGCCAGGCCAGGTCCTCTCTGGACCGGAAACAAGCATCCTGGGACCGGTTTCGGGGTTTCATCCCTCATCAGCCAGGCTAGCTTGATTCCAGTGGCACAGTGAGCAAGGGACCCACGTCTGGGCATACCCTTCCCACTTAGGGCAACTTTAACAACACAAAAGGATAATGGACGGAGTGCTGACAATGCAAACACTCACCCCCAGTCACAGATCTGGGTTTAATCCATCGTTCTTTTGTTCACCATGCCACCACAGTTTGGACCCAGCCATATGCAAATCAGTCTTGACCCTGTTTCTCATGGGAACAGTCCAGCCCGAACTACCAGGCCAGGTCCTCTCTGGACCGGAAACAAGCATCCTGGGACCGGTTTTGGGGTTTCACCCCTCATCAGCCAGGCTAGCTTGATTCCAGTGGCACAGTGAGCAAGGGACCCACGTCTGGGCATACCCTTCCCACTTAGGGCAACTTTAACAACACAAAAGGATGATGGACGGAGTGCTGACAATGCAAACACT
Source organism: Pleurodeles waltl (assembly GCF_031143425.1). Classification (NCBI taxonomy): domain Eukaryota; kingdom Metazoa; phylum Chordata; class Amphibia; order Caudata; family Salamandridae; genus Pleurodeles; species Pleurodeles waltl. The sequence continues at coordinate 103,511 of NW_027149811.1, read as the reverse complement.
CACCCCCAGTCACAGATCTGGGTTTAATCCATCGTTCTTTTGCTCACCATGCCACCCCAGTTTGAACCCAGCCATATGCAAATCAGTCTTGACCCTGTTCCTCATGGGAACAGTCCAGCCCTAACTGCCAGGCCAGGTCCTCTCTGGACTGGAAACAAGCATCCTGGGACCGGTTTCGGGGTTTCACCCCTCATCAGCCAGGCTAGCTTGATTCCAGTGGCACAGTGAGCAAGGGACCCACGTCTGGGCATACCCTTCCCACTTAGGACAACATTAACAACACAAAAGGATGGATGGATGATGGACGGAGTGCTGACTATGCAAACACTCACCCCCAGTCACAGATCTGGGTTTAACCCATCGTTCTTTTGCTCACCATGCCACCCCAGTTTGGACCCAGCCATATGCAAATCAGTCTTGACCCTGTTCCTCATGGGAACAGTCCAGCCCAAACTGCCAGGCCAGGTCCTCTCTGGACCGGAAACAAGCATCCTGGGACCGGTTTCTGGGTTTCACCCCTCATCAGCCAGGCTAGCTTGATTCCAGTGGCACAGTGAGCAAGGGACCCACGTCTGGGCATACCCTTCCCACTTAGGGCAACTTTAACAACACAAAAGGATGATGGACGGAGTGCTGACAATGCAAACACTCACCCCCCAGTCACAGATCTGGGTTTAATTCATCGTTCTTTTGCTCACCATGCCCCCCCATTTGGACCCAGCCATATGCAAATCAGTCTTGACCCTGTTCCTCATGGGAACAGTCCAGCCCGAACTGCCAGGCCAGGTCCTCTCTGGACCGGAAACAAGCATCCTGGGACCGGTTTCGGGGTTTCACCCCTCATCAGCCAGGCTAGCTTGATTCCAGTGGCACAGTGAGCAAGGGACCCACGTCTGGGCATACCCTTCCTACTTAGTGCAACTTTAACAACACAAAAGGATGATGGACGGAGTACTGACAATGCAATCACTCACCCCCAGTCACAGATCTGGGTTTAATCCATCGTTCTTTTGCTCACCATGCCACCCCAGTTTGGACCCAGCCATATGCAAATCAGTCTTGACCCTGTTCCTCATGGGAACAGTCCAGCCCGAACTGCCAGGCCAGGTCCTCTCTGGACCGGAAACAAGCATCCTGGGACCGGCTTCGGGGTTTCAACCCTCATCAGCCAGGCTAGCTTGATTCCAGTGGCACAGTGAGCAAGGGACCCACGTCTGGGCATACCCTTCCCACTTAGGGCAACTTTAACAACACAAAAGGATGGATGGATGATGGACAGAGTGCTGACTATGCAAACACTCACCCCCAGTCACAGATCTGGGTTTAATCCATCGTTCTTTTGCTCACCATGCCACCCCAGTTTGGACCCAGCCATATGCAAATCAGTCTTGACCCTGTTCCTCATGGGAACAGTCCAGCCCGAACTGCCAGGCCAGGTCCTCTCTGGACCGGAAACAAGCATCCTGGGACCGGTTTCGGGGTTTCACCCCTCATCAGCAAGGCTAGCTTGATTCCAGTGGCACAGTGAGCAAGGGACCCACGTCTGGGCATACCCTTCCCACTTAGGGCAACTTTAACAACACAAAAGGATGATGGACGGAGTGCTGACAATGCAAGCACTCACCCCCAGTCACAGATCTGGGTTTAATCCATCATTCTTTTGCTCACCATGCCACCCCAGTTTGGACCCAGCCATATGCAAATCAGTCTTGACCCTGTTCCTCATGGGAACAGTCCAGCCGAAACTGCCAGGCCAGGTCCTCTCTGGACCGGAAACAAGCATCCTGGGACCGGTTTCGGGGTTTCACCCCTCATCAGCCAGGCTAGCTTGATTCCAGTGGCACAGTGAGCAAGGGACCCACGTCTGGGCATACCCTTCCCACTTAGGGCAACTTTAACAACACAAAAGGATGATGGACGGAGTGCTGACAATGCAAACACTCACCCCCAGTCACAGATCTGGGTTTAATCCATCGTTCTTTTGCTCACCATGCCACCCCAGTTTGGACCCAGCCATATGCAAATAAGTCTTGACCCTGTTCCTCATGGGAACAGTCCAGCCCGAACTGCCAGGCCAGGTCCTCTCTGGACCGGAAACAAGCATCCTGGGACCAGTTTCGGGGTTTCACCCCGCATCAGCCAGGCTAGCTTGATTCCAGTGGCACAGTGAGCAAGGGACCCACGTCTGGGCATACCCTTCCCACTTAGGGCAACTTTAACAACACAAAAGGATGATGGACGGAGTGCTGACAATGCAAACACTCACCCCCAGTCACAGATCTGGGTTTAATCCATCGTTCTTTTGCTTACCATGCCACCCCAGTTTGGACCCAGCCATATGCAAATCAGTCTTTTCCCTGTTCCTCATGGGAACAGTCCAGCCCGAACTGGCAGGCCAGGTCCTCTCTGGACCGGAAACAAGCATCCTGGGACCTGTTTCGGGGTTTCACCCCTCATCAGCAAGGCTAGCTTGATTCCAGTGGCACAGTGAGCAAGGGACCCACGTCTGGGCATACCCTTCCCACTTAGGGCAACTTTAACAACACAAAAGGATGATGGACGGAGTGCTGACAATGCAAACACTCACCCCCAGTCACAGATCTGGGTTTAATCCATCGTTCTTTTGCTCACCATGCCACCCCAGTTTGGACCCAGCCATATGCAAATCAGTCTTGACCCTGTTCCTCATGGGAACAGTCCAGCACGAACTGCCAGGCCAGGTCCTCTCTGGACCGGAAACATGCATCCTGGGACCGGTTTCGGGGTTTCACCCCTCATCAGCCAGGCTAGATTGATTCCAGTGGCACAGTGAGCAAGGGACCCACGTCTGGGCATACCCTTCCCACTTAGGGCAACTTTAACAACACAAAAGGATGGATGGATGATGGACGGAGTGCTGACAATGCAAACACTCACCCCCCAGTCACAGATCTGGGTTTAATTCATCGTTCTTTTGCTCACCATGCCACCCCAATTTGGACTCAGCCATATGCAAATCAGTCCAGCCCGAACTGCCAGGCCAGGTCCTCTCTGGACCGGAAACAAGCATCCTGGGACCGGTTTCGGGGTTTCACCCCTCACCAGCCAGGCTAGCTTGATTCCAGTGGCACAGTGAGCAAGGGACCCACGTCTGGGCATACCCTTCCCACTTAGTGCAACTTTAACAACACAAAAGGATGATGGACGGAGTACTGACAATGCAATCACTCACCCCCAGTCACAGATCTGGGTTTAATCCATCGTTCTTTTGCTCACCATGCCACCCCAGTTTGGACCCAGCCATATGCAAATCAGTCTTGACCCTGTTCCTCATGGGAACAGTCCAGCCCGAACTGCCAGGCCAGGTCCTCTCTGGACCGGAAACAAGCATCCTGGGACCGGTTTCGGGGTTTCACCCCTCATCAGCCAGGATAGCTTGATTCCAGTGGCACAGTGAGCAAGGGACCCACGTCTGGGCATACCCTTCCCACTTAGGGCAACTTTAACAACACAAAAGGATGGATGGATGATGGACAGAGTGCTGACTATGCAAACACTCACCCCCAGTCACAGATCTGGGTTTAATCCATCGTTCTTTTGCTCACCATGCCACCCCAGTTTGGACCCAGCCATATGCAAATCAGTCTTGACCCTGTTCCTCATGGGAACAGTCCAGCCCGAACTGCCAGGCCAGGTCCTCTCTGGACCGGAAACAAGCATCCTGGGACCGGTTTCGGGGTTTCACCCCTCATCAGCAAGGCTAGCTTGATTCCAGTGGCACAGTGAGCAAGGGACCCACGTCTGGGCATACCCTTCCCACTTAGGGCAACTTTAACAACACAAAAGGATGATGGACGGAGTGCTGACAATGCAAACACTCACCCCCAGTCACAGATCTGGGTTTAATCCATTGTTCTTTTGCTCACCATGCCACCCCAGTTTGGACCCAGCCATATGCAAATCAGTCTTGACCCTGTTCCTCATGGGAACAGTCCAGCCGAAACTGCCAGGCCAGGTCCTAACTGGACCGGAAACAAGCATCCTGGGACCGGTTTCGGGGTTTCACCCCTCATCAGCCAGGCTAGCTTGATTCCAGTGGCACAGTGAGCAAGGGACCCACGTCTGGGCATACCCTTCCTACTTAGTGCAACTTTAACAACACAAAAGGATGATGGACGGAGTACTGACAATGCAATCACTCACCCCCAGTCACAGATCTGGGTTTAATCCATCGTTCTTTTGCTCACCATGCCACCCCAATTTGGACCCAGCCATATGCAAATCAGTCTTGACCCTGTTCCTCATGGGAACAGTCCAGCCCGAACTGCCAGGCCAGGTCCTCTCTGGACCGGAAACAAGCATCCTGGGACCGGTTTCGGGGTTTCACCCCTCATCAGCCAGGCTAGCTTGATTCCAGTGGCACAGTGAGCAAGGGACCCACGTCTGGGCATACCCTTCCTACTTAGTGCAACTTTAACAACACAAAAGGATGATGGACGGAGTACTGACAATGCAATCACTCACCCCCAGTCACAGATCTGGGTTTAATCCATCATTCTTTTGCTCGCCATGCCACCCCAGTTTGGACCCAGCCATATGCAAATCAGTCTTGACCCTGTTCCTCATGGGAACAGTCCAGCCCGAACTGCCAGGCCAGGTCCTCTCTGGACCGGAAACAAGCATCCTGGGACCGGTTTCGGGGTTTCACCCCTCATCAGCCAGGCTAGCTTGATTCCAGTGGCACAGTGAGCAAGGGACCCACGTCTGGGCATACCCTTCCCACTTCGGGCAACTTTAACAACACAAAAGGATGGATGGATGATGGACAGAGTGCTGACTATGCAAACACTCACCCCCAGTCACAGATCTGGGTTTAATCCATCGTTCTTTTGCTCACCATGCCACCCCAGTTTGGACCCAGCCATATGCAAATCAGTCTTGACCCTGTTCCTCATGGGAACAGTCCAGCCCGAACTGCCAGGCCAGGTCCTCTCTGGACCGGAAACAAGCATCCTGGGTCCGGTTTCGGGGTTTCACCCCTCATCAGCAAGGCTAGCTTGATTCCAGTGGCACAGTGAGCAAGGGACCCACGTCTGGGCATACCCTTCCCACTTAGGGCAACTTTAACAACACAAAAGGATGATGGACGGAGTGCTGACAATGCAAGCACTCACCCCCAGTCACAGATCTGGGTTTAATCCATCGTTCTTTTGCTTACCATGCCACCCCAGTTTGGACCCAGCCATATGCAAATCAGTCTTGACCCTGTTCCTCATGGGAACAGTCCAGCCCAAACTGCCAGGCCAGGTCCTCTCTGGACCGGAAACAAGCATCCTGGGACCGGTTTCGGGGTTTCACCCCTCATCAGCCAGGCTAGCTTGATTCCAGTGGCACAGTGAGCAAGGGACCCACGTCTGGGCATACCCTTCCCACTTAGGGCAACTTTAACAACACAAAAGGATGATGGACGGAGTGCTGACAATGCAAACACTCACCCCCAGTCACAGATCTGGGTTTAATCCATCGTTCTTTTGTTCACCATGCCACCCCAGTTTGGACCCAGCCATATGCAAATCAGTCTTGACCCTGTTCCTCATGGGAACAGTCCAGCCCGAACTACCAGGCCAGGTCCTCTCTGGACCGGAAACAAGCATCCTGGGACCGGTTCTGGGGTTTCACCCCTCATCAGCCAGGCTAGCTTGATTCCAGTGGCACGGTGAGCAAGGGACCCACGTCTGGGCATACCCTTCCCACTTAGGGCAACTTTAACAACACAAAAGGATGATGGACGGAGTGCTGACAATGCAAACACTCACCCAGAGTCACAGATCTGGGTTTAATCCAACGTTCTTTTGCTCACCATGCCACCCCAGTTTGGACCCAGCCATATGCAAATCAGTCTTGACCCTGTTCCTCATGGGAACAGTCCAACCCGAACTGCCAGGCCAGGTCCTCTCTGGACCGGAAACAAGCATCCTGGGACCAGTTTCGGGGTTTCACCCCTCATCAGCCAGGCTAGCTTGATTCCAGTGGCACAGTGAGCAAGGGACCAACGTCTGGGCATACCCTTCCCACTTAGGGCAACTTTAACAACACAAAAGGATAATGGACGGAGTGCTGACAATGCAAACACTCACCCCCAGTCACAGATCTGGGTTTAATCCATCGTTCTTTTGCTCACCATGCCACACCAGTTTGGACCCAGCCATATGCAAATCAGTCTTTTCCCTGTTCCTCATGGGAACAGTCCAGCCCGAACTGCCAGGCCAGGTCCTCTCTGGACCGGAAACAAGCATCCTGGGACCGGTTTCGGGGTTTCACCCCTCATCAGCCAGGCTAGCTTGATTCCAGTGGCACAGTGAGCAAGGGACCCACGTCTGGGCATACCCTTCCCACTTAGGGCAACTTTAACAACACAAAAGGATGATGGACGGGGTGCTGACAATGCAAACACTCACCCCCAGTCACAGATCTGGGTTTAATCCATCGTTCTTTTGCACACCATGCCACCCCAGTTTGGACCTAGCCATATGCAAATCAGTCTTGACCCTGTTCCTCATGGGAACAGTCCAGCCCGAAATGCCAGGCCAGGTCCTCTCTGGACCGGAAACAAGCATCCTGGGACCGGTTTCGGGGTTTCACCCCTCATCAGCCAGGCTAGCTTGATTCCAGTGGCACAGTGAGCAAGGGACCCACGTCTGGGCATACCCTTCCCACTTAGGGCAACTTTAACAACACAAAAGGATAATGGACGGAGTGCTGACAATGCAAACACTCACCCCCAGTCACAGATCTGGGTTTAATCCATCGTTCTTTTGTTCACCATGCCACCACAGTTTGGACCCAGCCATATGCAAATCAGTCTTGACCCTGTTCCTCATGGGAACAGTCCAGCCCGAACTACCAGGCCAGGTCCTCTCTGGACCAGAAACAAGCATCCTGGGACCGGTTTTGGGGTTTCACCCCTCATCAGCCAGGCTAGCTTGATTCCAGTGGCACAGTGAGCAAGGGACCCACGTCTGGGCATACCCTTCCCACTTAGGGCAACTTTAACAACACAAAAGGATGATGGACGGAGTGCTGACAATGCAAACACTCACCCCCAGTCACAGATCTGGGTTTAATCCATCGTTCTTTTGCTCACCATGCCACCCCAGTTTGGACCCAGCCATATGCAAATCAGTCTTGACCCTGTTCCTCATGGGAACAGTCCAGCCCTAACTGCCAGGCCAGGTCCTCTCTGGACCGGAAACAAGCATCCTGGGAACGGTTTCGGGGTTTCACCCCTCATCAGCCAGGCTAGCTTGATTCCAGTGGCACAGTGAGCAAGGGACCCACGTCTGGGCATACCCTTCCCACTTAGGGCAACTTTAACAACACAAAAGGATGGATGGATGGATGATGGACGGAGTGCTGACTATGCAAACACTCACCCCCAGTCACAGATCTGGGTTTAATCCATCGTTCTTTTGCTCACCATGCCACCCCAGTTTGGACCCAGCCATATGCAAATCAGTCTTGACCCTGTTCCTCATGGGAACAGTCCAGCCCAAACTGCCAGGCCAGGTCCTCTCTGGACCGGAAACAAGCATCCTGGGACCGGTTCCGGGGTTTCACCCCTCATCAGCCAGGCTAGCTTGATTCCAGTGGCACAGTGAAAGGGACCCACGTCTGGGCATACCCTTCCCACTTAGGGCAACTTTAACAACACAAAAGGATGATGGACGGAGTGCTGACAATGCAAACACTCACCCCCCAGTCACAGATCTGGGTTTAATTCATCGCTCTTTTGCTCACCATGCCACCCCAATTTGGACCCAGCCATATGCAAATCAGTCTTGACCCTGTTCCTCATGGGAACAGTCCAGCCCGTACTGCCAGGCCAGGTCCTCTCTGGACCGGAAACAAGCATCCTGGGACCGGTTTCGGGGTTTCACCCCTCATCAGCCAGGCTAGCTTGATTCCAGTGGCACAGTGAGCAAGGGACCCACGTCTGGGCATACCCTTCCTACTTAGTGCAACTTTAACAACACAAAAGGATGATGGACGGAGTACTGACAATGCAATCACTCACCCCCAGTCACAGATCTGGGTTTAATCCATCGTTCTTTTGCTCACCATGCCACCCCAGTTTGGACCCAGCCATATGCAAATCAGTCTTGACCCTGTTCCTCATGGGAACAGTCCAGCCCGAACTGCCAGGCCAGGTCCTCTCTGGACCGGAAACAAGCATCCTGGGACCGGCTTCGGGGTTTCACCCCTCATCAGCAAGGCTAGCTTGATTCCAGTGGCACAGTGAGCAAGGGACCCACGTCTGGGCATACCCTTCCCACTTAGGGCAACTTTAACAACACAAAAGGATGATGGACGGAGTGCTGACAATGCAAGCACTCACCCCCAGTCACATATCTGGGTTTAATCCATCATTCTTTTGCTCACCATGCCACCCCAGTTTGGACCCAGCCATATGCAAATCAGTCTTGACCCTGTTCCTCATGGGAACAGTCCAGCCGAAACTGCCAGGCCAGGTCCTCTCTGGACCGGAAACAAGCATCCTGGGACCGGTTTCGGGGTTTCACCCCTCATCAGCCAGGCTAGCTTGATTCCAGTGGCACAGTGAGCAAGGGACCCACGTCTGGGCATAGCCTTCCCACTTAGGGCAACTTTAACAACACAAAAGGATGGATGGATGATGGACAGAGTGCTGACTATGCAAACACTCACCCCCAGTCACAGATCTGGGTTTAATCCATCGTTCTTTTGCTCACCATGCCACCCCAGTTTGGACCCAGCCATATGCAAATCAGTCTTGACCCTGTTCCTCATGGGAACAGTCCAGCCCGAACTGCCAGGCCAGGTCCTCTCTGGACCGGAAACAAGCATCCTAGGACCGGTTTCGGGGTTTCACCCCTCATCAGCAAGGCTAGCTTGATTCCAGTGGCACAGTGAGCAAGGGACCCACGTCTGGGCATACCCTTCCCACTTAGGGCAACTTTAACAACACAAAAGGATGATGGACGGAGTGCTGACAATGCAAGCACTCACCCCCAGTCACAGATCTGGGTTTAATCCATCATTCTTTTGCTCACCATGCCACCCCAGTTTGGACCCAGCCATATGCAAATCAGTCTTGACCCTGTTCCTCATGGGAACAGTCCAGCCGAAACTGCCAGGCCAGGTCCTCTCTGGACCGGAAACAAGCATCCTGGGACCGGTTTCGGGGTTTCACCCCTCATCAGCCAGGCTAGCTTGATTCCAGTGGCACAGTGAGCAAGGGACCCACGTCTGGGCATACCCTTCCCACTTAGGGCAACTTTAACAACACAAAAGGATGATGGACGGAGTGCTGACAATGCAAACACTCACCCCCAGTCACAGATCTGGGTTTAATCCATTGTTCTTTTGCTCACCATGCCACCCCAGTTTGGACCCAGCCATATGCAAATAAGTCTTGACCCTGTTCCTCATGGGAACAGTCCAGCCCGAACTGCCAGGCCAGGTCCTCTCTGGACCGGAAACAAGCATCCTGGGACCAGTTTCGGGGTTTCACCCCTCATCAGCCAGGCTAGCTTGATTCCAGTGGCACAGTGAGCAAGGGACCCACGTCTGGGCCTACCCTTCCCACTTAGGGCAACTTTAACAACACAAAAGGATGATGGACGGAGTGCTGACAATGCAAACACTCACCCCCAGTCACAGATCTGGGTTTAATCCATCGTTCTTTTGCTCACCATGCCACCCCAGATTGGACCCAGCCATATGCAAATCAGTCTTTTCCCTGTTCCTCATGGGAACAGTCCAGCCCGAACTGCCAGGCCAGGTCCTCTCTGGACCGGAAACAAGCATCCTGGGACCGGTTTCGGGGTTTCACCCCTCATCAGCCAGGCTAGCTTGATTCCAGTGGCACAGTGAGCAAGGGACCCACGTCTGGGCATACCCTTCCCACTTAGGGCAACTTTAACAACACAAAAGGATGATGGACGGAGTGCTGACAATGCAAACACTCACCCCCAGTCACAGATCTGGGTTTAATCCATCGTTCTTTTGCTCACCATGCCACCCCAGATTGGACCCAGCCATATGCAAATCAGTCTTGACCCTGTTCCTCATGGGAACAGTCCAGCGCGAACTGCCAGGCCAGGTCCTCTCTGGACCGGAAACAAGCATCCTGGGACCGGTTTTGGGGTTTCACCCCTCATCAGCCAGGCTAGCTTGATTCCAGTGGCACAGCGAGCAAGGGACTCACGTCTGGGCATACCCTTCCCACTTAGGGCAACTTCAACAACACAAAAGGATGGATGGATGATGGACGGAGTGCTGACTATGCAAACACTCACCCCCAGTCACAGATCTGGGTTTAATCCATCGTTCTTTTGCTCACCATGCCACCCCAATTTGGACCCAGCCGTATGCAAATCAGTCTTGACCCTGTTCCTCATGGGAACAGTCCAGCCCGAACTGCCAGGCCAGGTCCTCTCTGGACCGGAAACAAGAATCCTGGGACCGCTTTCGGGGTTTCACCCCTCATCAGCCAGGCTAGCTTGATTCCAGTGGCACAGTGAGCAAGGGACCCACGTCTGGGCATACCCTTCCTACTTAGTGCAACTTTAACAACACAAAAGGATGATGGACGGAGTACTGACAATGCAATCACTCACCCCCAGTCACAGATCTGGGTTTAATCCATCGTTCTTTTGCTCACCATGCCACCCCAGTTTGGACCCAGCCATATGCAAATCAGTCTTGACCCTGTTCCTCATGGGAACAGTTCAGCCCGAACTGCCAGTCCAGGTCCTCTCTGGACCGGAAACAAGCATCCTGGGGCTGGTTTCGGGGTTTCACCCCTCATCAGCCAGGCTAGCTTGATTCCAGTGGCACAGTGAGCAAGGGACCAACGTCTGGGCATACCCTTCCCACTTAGGGCAACTTTAACAACACAAAAGGATGATGGACGGAGTGCTGACAATGCAAACACTCACCCCAGTCACAGATCTGGGTTTAATCCATCGTTCTTTTGCTCATCATGCCACCCCAGTTTGGACCCAGCCATATGCAAATCAGTCTTGACCCTGTTCCTCATGGGAACAGTCCAGCCCAAACTGCCAGGCCAGGTCCTCTCTGGACTGGAAACAAGCATCCTGGGACCGGTTTCGGGGTTTCACCCCTCATCAGCCAGGCTAGCTTGATTACAGTGGCACAGTGAGCAAGGGACCCACGTCTGGGCATACCCCCAGTCACAGATCTGGGTTTAATCCATCGTTCTTTTGTTCACCATGCCACCACAGTTTGGACCCAGCCATATGCAAATCAGTCTTGACCCTGTTCCTCATGGGAACAGTCCAGCCCGAACTACCAGGCCAGGTCCTCTCTGGACCGGAAACAAGCATCCTGGGACCGGTTTTGGGGTTTCACCCCTCATCAGCCAGGCTAGCTTGATTCCAGTGGCACAGTGAGCAAGGGACCCACGTCTGGGCATACCCTTCCCACTTAGGGCAACTTTAACAACACAAAAGGATGATGGACGGAGTGCTGACAATGCAAACACTCACCCCCAGTCACAGATCTGGGTTTAATCCATCGTTCTTTTGCTCACCATGCCACCCCAGTTTGGACCCAGCCATATGCAAATCAGTCTTGACCCTGTTCCTCATGGGAACGGTCCAGCCCGAACTGCCAGGCCAGGTCCTCTCTGGACAGGAAACAAGCATCCTGGGACCGGTTTCGGGGTTTCACCCCTCATCAGCCAGGCTAGCTTGATTCCAGTGGCACAGTGAGCAAGGGACCCACGTCTGGGCATACCCTTCCCACTTAGGGCAACTTTAACAACACAAAAGGATGGATGGATGGATGATGGACGGAGGGCTGACTATGCAAACACTCACCCCCAGTCACAGATCTGGGTTTAATCCATCGTTCTTTTTCTCACCATGCCACCCCAGTTTGGACCCAGCCATATGCAAATCAGTCTTGACCCTGTTCCTCATGGGAACAGTCCAGCCCGAACTGCCAGGCCAGGTCCTCTCTGGACCGGAAACAAGCATCCTGGGACCGGTTTCGGGGTTTCACCCCTCATCAGCCAGGCTAGCTTGATTCCAGTGGCACAGTGAGCAAGGGACCCACGTCTGGGCATACCCTTCCCACATAGGGCAACTTTAACAACACAAAAGGATGATGGACGGAGTGCTGACAATGCAAACACTCACCCCCAGTCACAGATCTGGGTTTAATCCATCGTTCTTTTGCTCACCATGCCACCCCAGTTTGGACCCAGCCATATGCAAATCAGTCTTGACCCTGTTCCTCATGGGAACAGTCCAGCCCGAACTGCCAGGCCAGGTCCTCTCTGGACCGGAAACAAGCATCCTGGGACCGGTTTCGGGGTTTCACCCCTCATCAGCCAGGCTAGCTTGATTCCAGTGGCACAGTGAGCAAGGGACCCACGTCTGGGCATACCCTTCCCACTTAGGGCAACTTTAACAACACAAAAGGATGATGGACGGAGTGCTGACAATGCAAACACTCACCCCCAGTCACAGATCTGGGTTTAATCCATCGTTCTTTTGCTCACCATGCCACCCCAGTTTGGACCCAGCCATATGCAAATCAGTCTTGACCCAGTTCCTCATGGGAACAGTCCAGCCCGAACTACCAGGCCAGGTCCTCTCTGGACCGGAAACAAGCATCCTGGGACCGGTTTCGGGGTTTCACCCCTCATCAGCCAGGCTAGCTTGATTCCAGTGGCACAGTGAGCAAGGGACCCACGACTGGGCATACCCTTCCCACTTAGGGCAACTTTAACAACACAAAAGGATGATGGACGGAGTGCTGACAATGCAAACACTCACCCCCAGTCACAGATCTGGGTTTAATCCATCGTTCTTTTGCTCACCATGCCACCCCAGTTTGGACCCAGCCATATGCAAATTAGTCTTGACCCTGTTCCTCATGGGAACAGTCCAGCCCGAACTGCCAGGCCAGGTCCTCTCTGGACCGGAAACAAGCATCCTGGGACCGGTTTCGGGGTTTCACCCCTCATCAGCCAGGCTAGCTTGATTCCAGTAGCACAGTGAGCAAGGGACCCACGTCTGGGTACACCCTTCCCACTTAGGGCAACTTTAACAACACAAAATTATGATGGACGGAGTGCTGACAATGCAAACACTCACCCCCAGTCACAAATCTGGGTTTAATCCATTGTTCTTTTGCTCACCATACCACCCCAGTTTGGACCCAGCCATATGCAAATCAGTCTTTTCCCTGTTCCTCATGGGAACAGTCCAGCCCAAACTGCTAGGCCAGGTCCTCTCTGGACCGGAAACAAGCATCCTGGGACCGGTTTCGGGGTTTCACCCCTCATCAGCCAGGCTAGCTTGATTCCAGTGGCACAGTGAGCAAGGGACCCACGTCTGGGCATACCCTTCCTACTTAGTGCAACTTTAACAACACAAAAGGATGATGGACGGAGTACTGACAATGCAATCACTCACCCCCAGTCACAGATCTGGGTTTAATCCATCGTTCTTTTGCTCACCATGCCACCCCAGTTTGGACCCAGCCATATGCAAATCAGTCTTGACCCTGTTCCTCATGGGAACAGTCCAGCCCGAACTGCCAGGCCAGGTCCTCTCTGGACCTGAAACAAGCATCCTGCGACCGGTTTCGGGGTTTCACCCCTCATCAGCCAGGCTAGCTTGATTCCAGTGGCACAGTGAGCAAGGGACCCACGTCTGGGCATACCCTTCCCACTTAGGGCAACTTTAACAACACAAAAGGATGGATGGATGATGGACAGAGTGCTGACTATGCAAACACTCACCCTCAGTCACAGATCTGGGTTTAATCCATCGTTCTTTTGCTCACCATGCCACCCCAGTTTGGACCCAGCCAGATGCAAATCAGTCTTGACCCTGTTCCTCATGGGAACAGTCCAGCCCGAACTGCCAGGCCAGGTCCTCTCTGGACCGGAAACAAGCATCCTGGGACCGGTTTCGGGGTTTCACCCCTCATCAGCAAGGCTAGCTTGATTCCAGTGGCACAGTGAGCAAGGGACCCACGTCTGGGCATACCCTTCCCTCTTAGGGCAACTTTAACAACACAAAAGGATGATGGACGGAGTGCTGACAATGCAAGCACTCACCCCCAGTCACAGATCTGGGTTTAATCCATCATTCTTTTGCTTACCATGCCACCCCAGTTTGGACCCAGCCATATGCAAATCAGTCTTGACCCTGTTCCTCATGGGAACAGTCCAGCCCAAACTGCCAGGCCAGGTCCTCTCTGGACCGGAAACAAGCATCCTGGTACCGGTTTCTGGGTTTCACCCCTCATCAGCCAGGCTAGCTTGATTCCAGTGGCACAGTGAGCAAGGGACCCACGTCTGGGCATACCCTTCCCACTTAGGGCAACTTTAACAACACAAAAGGATGATGGACGGAGTGCTGACAATGCAAACACTCACCCCCAGTCACAGATCTGGGTTTAATCCATCGTTCTTTTGTTCACCATGCCACCCCAGTTTGGACCCAGCCATATGCAAATCAGTCTTGACCCTGTTCCTCATGGGAACAGTCCAGCCCGAACTACCAGGCCAGGTCCTCTCTGGACCGGAAACAAGCATCCTGGGACCGGTTTTGGGGTTTCACCCCTCATCAGCCAGGCTAGCTTGATTCCAGTGGCACGGTGAGCAAGGGACCCACGTCTGGGCATACCCTTCCCACTTAGGGCAACTTTAACAACACAAAAGGATGATGGACGGAGTGCTGACAATGCAAACACTCACCCCCAGTCACAGATCTGGGTTTAATCCATCTTTCTTTTGCTCACCATGCCACCCCAGTTTGGACCCAGCCATATGCAAATCAGTCTTGACCCTGTTCCTCATGGGAACAGTCCAGCCCAAACTGCCAGGCCAGGTCCTCTCTGGACCGGAAACAAGCATCCTGGGACCAGTTTCGGGGTTTCACCCCTCATCAGCCAGGCTAGCTTGATTCCAGTGGCACAGTGAGCAAGGGACCCACGTCTGGGCATACCCTTCCCACTTAGGGCAACTTTAACAACACAAAAGGATGATGGACGGAGTGCTGACAATGCAAACACTCACCCCCAGTCACAGATCTGGGTTTAATCCATCGTTCTTTTGCTCACCATGCCACCCCAGTTTGGACCCAGCCATATGCAAATCAGTCTTTTCCCTGTTCCTCATGGGAACAGTCCAGCCCGAACTGCCAGGCCAGGTCCTCTCTGGACCGGAAACAAGCATCCTGGGACCGGTTTCGGGATTTCACCCCTCATCAGCCAGGCTAGCTTGATTCCAGTGGCACAGTGAGCAAGGGACCCACGTCTGGGCATACCCTTCCCACTTAGGGCAACTTTAACAACACAAAAGGATGATGGACGGAGTGCTGACAATGCAAACACTCACCCCCAGTCACAGATCTGGGTTTAATCCATCGTTCTTTTGTTCACCATGCCACCACAGTTTGGACCCAACCATATGCAAATCAGTCTTGACCCTGTTCCTCATGGGAACAGTCCAGCCCGAACTACCAGGCCAGGTCCTCTCTGGACCGGAAACAAGCATCCTGTGACCGGTTTCGGGGTTTCACCCCTCATCAGCCAGGCTAGCTTGATTCCAGTGGCACAGTGAGCAAGGGACCCACGTCTGGGCATACCCTTCCCACTTAGGGCAACTTTAACAACACAAAAGGATGATGGACGGAGTGCTGACAATGCAAACACTCACCCCCAGTCACAGATCTGGGTTTAATCCATCGTTCTTTTGCTCACCATGCCACCCCAGTTTGGACCCAGCAATATGCAAATCAGTCTTGACCCTGTTCCTCATGGGAACAGTCCAGCCCGAACTGCCAGGCCAGGTCCTCTCTGGACCGGAAACAAGCATCCTGGGACCGGTTTTGGGGTTTCACCCCTCATCAGCCAGGCTAGCTTGATTCCAGTGGCCCAGTGAGCAAGGGATCCACGTCTGGGCATACCCTTCCCACTTAGGGCAACTTTGACAACACAAAAGGATGGATGGATGGATGATGGACGGAGTGCTGACTATGCAAACACTCACCCCCAGTCACAGATCTGGGTTTAATCCATCGTTCTTTTGCTCACCATGCCACCCCAGTTTGGACCAGCCATATGCAAATCAGTCTTGACCCTGTTCCTCATGGGAACAGTCCAGCCCGAACTGCCAGGCCAGGTCCTCTCTGGACCGGAAACAAGCTTCCTGGGACCGGTTTCGGGGTTTCACCCCTCATCAGCCAGGCTAGCTTGATTCCAGTGGCACAGTGAGCAAGGGACCCACGTCTGGGCATACCCTTCCTACTTAGTGCAACTTTAACAACACAAAAGGATGATGGACGGAGTACTGACAATGCAATCACTCACCCCCAGTCACAGATCTGGGTTTAATCCATCGTTCTTTTGCTCACCATGCCACCCCAGTTTGGACCCAGCCATATGCAAATCAGTCTTGACCCTGTTCCTCATGGGAACAGTCCAGCCCGAACTGCCAGGCCAGGTCCTCTCTGGACCGGAAACAAGCATCCTGGGACCGGTTTCGGGGTTTCAACCCTCATCAGCCAGGCTAGCTTGATTCCAGTGGCACAGTGAGCAAGGGACCCACGTCTGGGCATACCCTTCCCACTTAGGGCAACTTTAACAACACAAAAGGATGGATGGATGATGGACAGAGTGCTGACTATGCAAACACTCACCCCCAGTCACAGATCTGGGTTTAATCCATCGTTCTTTTGCTCACCATGCCACCCCAGTTTGGACCCAGCCATATGCAAATCAGTCTTGACCCTGTTCCTCATGGGAACAGTCCAGCCCGAACTGCCAGGCCAGGTCCTCTCTGGACCGGAAACAAGCATCCTGGGACCGGTTTCGGGGTTTCACCCCTCATCAGCAAGGCTAGCTTGATTCCAGTGGCACAGTGAGCAAGGGACCCACATCTGGGCATACCCTTCCCACTTAGGGCAACTTTAACAACACAAAAGGATGATGGACGGAGTGCTGACAATGCAAGCACTCACCCCCAGTCACAGATCTGGGTTTAATCCATCGTTCTTTTGCTCACCATGCCACCCCAGTTTGGACCCAGCCATATGCAAATCAGTCTTGACCCTGTTCCTCATGGGAACAGTCCAGCCGAAACTGCCAGGCCAGGTCCTCTCTGGACCGGAAACAAGCATCCTGGGACCGGTTTCGGGGTTTCAACCCTCATCAGCCAGGCTAGCTTGATTCCAGTGGCACAGTGAGCAAGGGACCCACGTCTGGGCATACCCTTCCCACTTAGGGCAACTTTAACAACACAAAAGGATGATGGACGGAGTGCTGACAATGCAAACACTCACCCCCAGTCACAGATCTGGGTTTAATCCATCGTTCTTTGGTTCACCATGCCACCCCAGTTTGGACCCAGCCATATGCAAATCAGTCTTGACCCTGTTCCTCATGGGAACAGTCCAGCCCGAACTACCAGGCCAGGTCCTCTCTGGACCGGAAACAAGCATCCTGGGACCGGTTTTGGGGTTTCACCCCTCATCAGCCAGGCTAGCTTGATTCCAGTGGCACAGTGAGCAAGGGACCCACGTCTGGGCATACCCTTCCCACTTAGGGCAACTTTAACAACACAAAAGGATGATGGACGGAGTGCTGACAATGCAAACACTCACCCCATGTCACAGATCTGGGTTTAATCCATCGTTCTTTTGCTCACCATGCCACCCCAGTTTGGACCCAGCCATATGCATATCAGTCTTTTCCCTGTTTCTCATGGGAACAGTCCAGCCCGAACTGTCAGGCCAGGTCCTCTCTGGACCGGAAACAAGCATCCTGGGACCGGTTTCGGGGTTTCACCCCTCATCAGCCAGGCTAGCTTGATTCCAGTGGCACAGTGAGCAAAGGACCCACGTCTGGGCATACCCTTCCCACTTAGGGCAACTTTAACAACACAAAAGGATGATGGACGGAGTGCTGACAATGCAAACACTCACCCCCAGTCACAGATCTGGGTTTAATCCATCGTTCTTTTGCTCACCATGCCACCCCAGTTTGGACCCAGCCATATGCAAATCAGTCTTGACCCTAATCCTCATGGGAACAGTCCAGCGCGAACTGCCAGGCCAGGTCCTCTCTGGACCGGAAACAAGCATCATGGGACCGGTCTCGGGGTTTCACCCCTCATCAGCCAGGCTAGCTTGATTCCAGTGGCACAGTGAGCAAGGGACCCACGTCTGGGCATACCCTTCCCACTTAGGGCAACTTTAACAACACAAAAGGATGGATGGATGATGGACGGAGTGCTGACTATGCAAACACTCACCCCCAGTCACAGATCTGGGTTTAATCCATCGTTCTTTTGCTCACCATGCCACCCCAGTTTGGACCGAGCCATATGCAAATCAGTCTTGACCCTGTTCCTCATGGGAACAGTCCAGCCCGAACTGCCAGGCCAGGTCCTCTCTGGACCGGAAACAAGCATCCTGGGACCGGTTTCGGGGTTTCACCCCTCATCAGCCAGGCTAGCTTGATTCCAGTGGCACAGTGAGCAAGGGACCCACGTCTGGGCATACCCTTCCCACTTAGGGCAACTTTAACAACACAAAAGGATGATGGACGGAGTGCTGACAATGCAAACACTCACCCCCCAGTCACAGATCTGGGTTTAATTCATCGTTCTTTTGCTCACCATGCCACCCCAATTTGGACCCAGCCATATGCAAATCAGTCTTGACCCTGTTCCTCATGGGAACAGTCCAGCCCGAACTGCCAGGCCAGGTCCTCTCTGGACCGGAAACAAGAATCCTGGGACCGCTTTCGGGGTTTCACCCCTCATCAGCCAGGCTAGCTTGATTCCAGTGGCACAGTGAGCAAGGGACCCACGTCTGGGCATACCCTTCCTACTTAGTGCAACTTTAACAACACAAAAGGATGATGGACGGAGTACTGACAATGCAATCACTCACCCCCAGTCACAGATCTGGGTTTAATCCATCGTTCTTTTGCTCACCATGCCACCCCAGTTTGGACCCAGCCATATGCAAATCCGTCTTGACCCTGTTCCTCATGGGAACAGTCCAGCCCGAACTGCCAGGCCAGGTCCTCTCTGGACCGGAAACAAGCATCCTGGGGCTGGTTTCGGGGTTTCGCCCCTCATCAGCCAGGCTAGCTTGATTCCAGTGGCACAGTGAGCAAGGGACCAACGTCTGGGCATACCCTTCCCACTTAGGGCAACTTTAACAACACAAAAGGATGATGGACGGAGTGCTGACAATGCAAACAATCACCCCCAGTCACAGATCTGGGTTTAATCCATCGTTCTTTTGCTCACCATGCCACCCCAGTTTGGACCCAGCCATATGCAAATCAGTCTTGACCCTGTTCCTCATGGGAACAGTCCAGCCCAAACTGCCAGGCCAGGTCCTCTCTGGACCGGAAACAAGCATCCTGGGACCGGTTTCGGGGTTTCACCCCTCATCAGCCAGGCTAGCTTGATTCCAGTGGCACAGTGAGCAAGGGACCCACGTCTGGGCATACCCTTCCCACTTAGGGCAACTTTAACAACACAAAAGGATGATGGACGGAGTGCTGACAATGCAAACACTCACCCCCAGTCACAGATCTGGGTTTAATCCATCGTTCTTTTGTTCACCATGCCACCACAGTTTGGACCCAGCCATATGCAAATCAGTCTTGACCCTGTTCCTCATGGGAACAGTCCAGCCCGAACTACCAGGCCAGGTCCTCTCTGGACCGGAAACAAGCATCCTGGGACCGGATTCGGGGTTTCACCCCTCATCAGCCAGGCTAGTTTGATTCCAGTGGCACAGTGAGCAAGGGACCCACGTCTGGGCATACCCTTCCCACTTAGGGCAACTTTAACAACACAAAAGGATGATGGACGGAGTGCTGACAATGCAAACACTCACCCCCCAGTCACAGATCTGGGTTTAATTCATCGTTCCTTTGCTCACCATGCCACCCCAATTTGGACCCAGCCATATGCAAATCAGTCTTGACCCTGTTCCTCATGGGAACAGTGCAGCCCGAACTGCCAGGCCAGGTCCTCTCTGGACCGGAAACAAGCATCCTGGGACCGGTTTTGGGGTTTCACCCCTCATCAGCCAGGCTAGCTTGATTCCAGTGGCACAGTGAGCAAGGGACCCACGTCTGGGCATACCCTTCCTACTTAGTGCAACTTTAACAACACAAAAGGATGATGGACGGAGTACTGACAATGCAATCACTCACCCCCAGTCACAGATCTGGGTTTAATCCATCGTTCTTTTGCTCACCATGCCACCCCAGTTTGGACCCAGCCATATGCAAATCAGTCTTGACCCTGTTCCTCATGGGAACAGTCCAGCCCGAACTGCCAGGCCAGGTCCTCTCTGGACCGGAAACAAGCATCCTGGGACCGGTTTCGGGGTTTCACCCCTCATCAGCCAGGCTAGCTAGATTCCAGTGGCACAGTGAGCAAGGGACCCACGTCTGGGCATACCCTTCCCACTTAGGGCAACTTTAACAACACAAAAGGATGATGGACGGAGTGCTGACAATGCAAACACTCACCCCCCAGTCACAGATCTGGGTTTAATTCATCGTTCTTTTGCTCACCATGCCACCCCAATTTGGACCCAGCCATATGCAAATCAGTCTTGACCCTGTTCCTCATGGGAACAGTGCAGCCCGAACTGCCAGGCCAGGTCCTCTCTGGACCGGAAACAAGCATCCTGGGACCGGTTTCGGGGTTTCACCCCTCATCAGCCAGGCTAGCTTGATTCCAGTGGCACAGTGAGCAAGGGACCCACGTCTGGGCATACCCTTCCTACTTAGTGCAACTTTAACAACACAAAAGGATGATGGACGGAGTGCTGACTATGCAAACACTCACCCCCAGTCACAGATCTGGGTTTAATCCATCGTTCTTTTGCTCACCATGCCACCCCAGTTTGGACCCAGCCATATGCAAATCAGTCTTGACCCTGTTCCTCATGGGAACAGTCCAGCCCGAACTGCCAGGCCAGGTCCTCTCTGGACCGGAAACAAGCATCCTGGGACCGGTTTCGGGGTTTCACCCCTCATCAGCAAGGCTAGCTTGATTCCAGTGGCACAGTGAGCAAGGGACCCACGTCTGGGCATACCCTTCCCACTTAGGGCAACTTTAACAACAAAAATGGATGATGGACGGAGTGCTGACAATGCAAGCACTCACCCCCAGTCACAGATCTGGGTTTAATCCATCGTTCTTTTGCTCACCATGCCACCCCAGTTTGGACCTAGCCATATGCAAATCAGTCTTGACCCTGGTTCTCATGGGAACAGTCCAGCCGAAACTGCCAGGCCAGGTCCTCTCTGGACCGGAAACAAGCATCCTGGGACCTGTTTCGGGGTTTCACCCCTCATCAGCCAGGCTAGCTTGATTCCAGTGGCACAGTGAGCAAGGGACCCACGTCTGGGCATACCCTTCCCACTTAGGGCAACTTTAACAACACAAAAGGATGATGGACGGAGTGCTATAATCCATCGTTCTTTTGTTCACCATGCCACCCCAGTTTGGACCCAGCCATATGCAAATCAGTCTTGACCCTGTTCCTCATGGGAACAGTCCAGCCCCAACTACCAGGCCAGGTCCTCTCTGGACCGGAAACAAGCATCCTGTGACCGGTTTTGGGGTTTCACCCCTCAACAGCCAGGCTAGCTTGATTCCAGTGGCACAGTGAGCAAGGGACCCACGTCTGGGCATACCCTTCCCACTTAGGGCAACTTTAACAACACAAAAGGATGATGGACGGAGTGCTGACAATGCAAACACTCACCCCCAGTCACAGATCTGGGTTTAATCCATCGTTCTTTTGCTCACCATGCCACCCCAGTTTGGACCCAGCCATATGCAAATCAGTCTTGACCCTGTTCCTCATGGGAACAGTCCAGCCCGAACTGCCAGGCCAGGTCCTCTCTGGACCGGAAACAAGCATCCTGGGACCAGTTTCGGGGTTTCACCCCTCATCAGCCAGGCTAGCTTGATTCCAGTGGCACAGTGAGCAAGGGACCCACGTCTGGGCATACCCTTCCCACTTAGGGCAACTTTAACAACACAAAAGGATGATGGACGGAGTGCTGACAAAGCAAACACTCACCCCCAGTCACAGATCTGGGTTTAATCCATCGTTCTTTTGCTCACCATGCCACCCCAGTTTGGACCCAGCCATATGCAAATCAGTCTTTTCCCTGTTCCTCATGGGAACAGTCCAGCCCGAACTGCCAGGCCAGGTCCTCTCTGGACCGGAAACAAGCATCCTGGAACCGGTTTCGGGGTTTCACCCCTCATCAGCCAGGCTAGCTTGATTCCAGTGGCACAGTGAGCAAGGGACCCACGTCTGGGCATACCCTTCCCACTTAGGACAACTTTAACAACACAAAAGGATGATGGACGGAGTGCTGACAATGAAAACACTCACCCCCAGTCACAGATCTGGGTTTAATCCATCGTTCTTTTGCTCACCATGCCACCCCAGTTTGGACCCAGCCATATGCAAATCAGTCTTGACCCTGTCCCTCATGGGAACAGTCCAGCCCGAACTGCCAGGCCAGGTCCTCTCTGGACCGGAAACAAGCATCCTGGAACCGGTTTCGGGGTTTCACCCCTCATCAGCCAGGCTAGCTTGATTCCAGTGGCACAGTGAGCAAGGGACCCACGTCTGGGCATACCCTTCCCACTTAGGGCAACTTTAACAACACAAAAGGATGGATGGATGATGGACGGAGTGCTTACTATGCAAACACTCACCCCCAGTCACAGATCTGGGTTTAATCCATTGTTCTTTTGCTCACCATGCCACCCCAGTTTGGACCCAGCCATATGCAAATCAGTATTGACCCTGTTCCTCATGGGAACAGTCCAGCCCGAACTGCCAGGCCAGGTCCTCTCTGGACCGGAAACAAGCATCCTGGGACCGGTTTCGGGGTTTCACCCCTCATCAGCCAGGCTAGCTTGATTCCAGTGGCACAGTGAGCAAGGGACCCACGTCTGGGCATACCCTTCCCACTTAGGGCAACTTTAACAACACAAAAGGATGATGGACGGAGTGCTGACAATGCAAACACTCACCCCCAGTCACAGATCTGGGTTTAATCCATCGTTCTTTTGCTCACCATGCCACCCCAGTTTGGACCCAGCCATATGCAAATCAGTCTTGACCCTGTTCCTCATGGGAACAGTCCAGCCCGAACTGCCAGGCCAGGTCCTCTCTGGACCGGAAACAAGCATCCTGGGACCGGTTTCGGGGTTTCACCCCTCATCAGCCAGGCTAGCTTGATTCCAGTGGCACAGTGAGCAAGGGACCCACGTCTGGGCATACCCTTCCCACTTAGGCCAACTTTAACAACACAAAAGGATGATGGACGGAGTGCTGACAATGCAAACACTCACCCCCCAGTCACAGATCTGGGTTTAATTCATCGTTCTTTTGCTCACCATGCCACCCCAATTTGGACCCAGCCATATGCAAATCAGTCTTGACCCTGTTCCTCATGGGAACAGTCCAGCCCGAACTGCCTAGCCAGGTCCTCTCTGGACCGGAAACAAGCATCCTGGGACCGGTTTCGGGGTTTCACCCCTCATCAGCCAGGCTAGCTTGATTCCAGTGGCACAGTGAGCAAGGGACCTACGTCTGGGCATACCCTTCCTACTTAGTGCAACTTTAACAACACAAAAGGATGATGGACGGAGTACTGACAATGCAATCACTCAACCCCAGTCACAGATCTGGGTTTAATCCATCGTTCTTTTGCTCACCATGCCACCCCAGTTTGGACCCAGCCATATGCAAATCAGTCTTGACACTGTTCCTCATGGGAACAGTCCAGCCCGAACTGCCAGGCCAGGTCCTCTCTGCACCGGAAACAAGCATCCTGGGACTGGTTTCGGGGTTTCACCCCTCATCAGCCAGGCTAGCTTGATTCCAGTGGCACAGTGAGCAAGGGACCAACGTCTGGGCATACCTTTCCCACTTAGGGCAATTTTAACAACACAAAAGGATGATGGACGGAGTGCTGACAATGCAAACACTCACCCCCAGTCACAGATCTGGGTTTATTCCATCGTTCTTTTGCTCACCATGCCACCCCAGTTTGGACCCAGCCATGTGCAAATCAGTCTTGACCCTGTTCCTCATGGGAACAGTCAAGCCCAAACTGCCAGGCCAGGTCCTCTCTGGACCGGAAACAAGCATCCTGGGACCGGTTTCGGGGTTTCACCCCTCATCAGCCAGGCTAGCTTGATTCCAGTGGCACAGTGAGCAAGGGACCCACGTCTGGGCATACCCTTCCCACTTAGGGCAACTTTAACAACACAAAAGGATGATGGACGGAGTGCTGACAATGCAAACACTCACCCCCAGTCACAGATCTGGGTTTAATCCATCGTTCTTTTGCTCACCATGCCACCCCAGTTTGGACCCAGCCATATGCAAATCAGTCTTGACCCTGTTCCTCATGGGAACAGTCCAGCCCAAACTGCCAGGCCAGGTCCTCTCTGGACCGGAAACAAGCATCCTGGGACTGGTTTCGGGATTTCACCCCTCATCAGCCAGGCTAGCTTGATTCCAGTGGCACAGTGAGCAAGGGACCCACGTCTGGGCATACCCTTCCCACTTAGGGCAACTTTAACAACACAAAAGGATGATGGACGGAGTGCTGACAATGCAAACACTCACCCCCAGTCACAGATCTTGGTTTAATCCATCGTTCTTTTGCTCACCTTGCCACCCCAGTTTGGACCCAGCCATATGCAAATCAGTCTTGACCCTGTTCCTCATGGGAACAGTCCAGCCCGAACTGCCAGGCCAGGTCCTCTCTGGACCGGAAACAAGTATCCTGGGACCGGTTTCGGGGTTTCACCCCTCATCAGCCAGGCTAGCTTGATTCCAGTGGCACAGTGAGCAAGGGACCCACGTATGGGCATACCTTTCCGACTTAGGGCAACTTTAACAACACAAAAGGATGGATGGATGATGGATGGAGTGCTGACTATGCAAACACTCACCCCCAGTCACAGATCTGGGTTTAATCCATCGTTCTTTTGCTCACCATGCCACCCTAGTTTGGACCCAGCCATATGCAAATCAGTCTTGACCCTGTTCCTCATGGGAACAGTCCAGCCCGAACTGCCAGGCCAGGTCCTCTCTGGGCCGGAAACAAGCATCCTGGGACAGGTTTCGGGGTTTCACCCCTCATCAGTCAGGCTAGCTTGATTCCAGTGGCACAGTGAGCAAGGGACCCACGTCTGGGCATACCCTTCCCACTTAGGGCAACTTTAACAACACAAAAGGATGATGGACGGAGTGCTGACAATGCAAACACTCACCCCCAGTCACAGATCTGGGTTTAATCCATCGTTCTTTTGCTCACCATGCCACCCCAGTTTGGACCCAGCCATATGCAAATCAGTCTTGACCCTGTTCCTCATGGGAACAGTCCAGCACGAACTGCCAGGCCAGGTCCTCTCTGGACCGGAAACAAGCATCCTGGGACCGGTTTCGGGGTTTCACCCCTCATCAGCCAGGCTAGCTTGATTCCAGTAGCACAGTGAGCAAGGGACCCACGTCTGGGTACACCCTTCCCACTTAGGGCAACTTTAACAACACAAAAGGATGATGAACGGAGTGCTGACAATGCAAACACTCACCCCCAGTCACAAATCTGGGTTTAATCCATTGTTCTTTTGCTCACCATACCACCCCAGTTTGGACCCAGCCATATGCAAATCAGTCTTTCCCTGTACCTCTTGGGAACAGTCCAGCCCAAACTGCCAGGCCAGGTCCTCTGTGGACCGGAAACAAGCATCCTGGGACCGGTTTCGGGGTTTCACCCCTCATCAGCCAGGCTAGCTTGATTCCAGTGGCACAGTGAGCAAGGGACCCACGTCTGGGCATACCCTTCCCACTTAGGGCAACTTTAACAACACAAAAGGATGATGGACGGAGTGCTGACAATGCAAACACTCACCCCCAGTCACAGATCTGGGTTTAATCCATCGTTCTTTTGCTCACCATGCCACCCCAGTTTGGACACAGCCATATGCAAATCAGTCTTGACCCTGTTCCTCATGGGAACAGTCCAGCCCGAACTGCCAGGCCAGGTCCTCTCTGGACCGGAAACAAGTATCCTGGGACCGGTTTCGGGGTTTCACCCCTCATCAGCCAGGCTAGCTTGATTCCAGTGGCACAGTGAGCAAGGGACCCACGTATGGGCATACCTTTCCGACTTAGGGCAACTTTAACAACACAAAAGGATGGATGGATGATGGATGGAGTGCTGACTATGCAAACACTCACCCCCAGTCACAGATCTGGGTTTAATCCATCGTTCTTTTGCTCACCATGCCACCCTAGTTTGGACCCAGCCATATGCAAATCAGTCTTGACCCTGTTCCTCATGGGAACAGTCCAGCCCGAACTGCCAGGCCAGGTCCTCTCTGGGCCGGAAACAAGCATCCTGGGACCGGTTTCGGGGTTTCACCCCTCATCAGTCAGGCTAGCTTGATTCCAGTGGCACAGTGAGCAAGGGACCCACGTCTGGGCATACCCTTCCCACTTAGGGCAACTTTAACAACACAAAAGGATGATGGACGGAGTGCTGACAATGTAAACACTCACCCCCAGTCACAGATCTGGGTTTAATCCATCGTTCTTTTGCTCACCATGCCACCCCAGTTTGGACCCAGCCATATGCAAATCAGTCTTGACCCTGTTCCTCATGGGAACAGTCCAGCCCAAACTGCCAGGCCAGGTCCTCTCTGGACCGGAAACAAGCATCCTGGGACTGGTTTCGGGATTTCACCCCTCATCAGCCAGGCTAGCTTGATTCCAGTGGCACAGTGAGCAAGGGACCCACGTCTGGGCATACCCTTCCCACTTAGGGCAACTTTAACAACACAAAAGGATGATGGACGGAGTGCTGACAATGCAAACACTCACCCCCAGTCACAGATCTTGGTTTAATCCATCGTTCTTTTGCTCACCTTGCCACCCCAGTTTGGACCCAGCCATATGCAAATCAGTCTTGACCCTGTTCCTCATGGGAACAGTCCAGCCCGAACTGCCAGGCCAGGTCCTCTCTGGACCGGAAACAAGCATCCTGGGACCGGTTTTGGGGTTTCACCCCTCATCAGCCAGGTTAGCTTGATTCCAGTGGCACAGTGAGCAAGGGACCCACGTCTGGGCATACCCTTCCCACTTAGGGCAACTTTAACAACACAAAAGGATGATGGACGGAGTGCGGACAATGCAAACACTCACCCCCAGTCACAGATCTGGGTTTAATCCATCGTTCTTTTGCTCACCATGCCACCCCAGTTTGGACCCAGCCATATGCAAATCAGTCTTGACCCTGTTCCTCGTGGGAACAGTCCAGCCCGAACTGCCAGGCCAGGTCCTCTCTGGACCGGAAACAAGCATCCTGGGACCGGTTTCGGGGTTTCACCCCTCATCAGCCCGGCTAGCTTGATTCCAGTGGCACAGTGAGCAAGGGACCCACGTCTGGGCATACCCTTCCCACTTAGGGCATCTTTAACAACACAAAAGGATGAATGGATGATGGACGGAGTGCTGACTATGCAAACACTCACCCCCAGTCACAGATCTGGGTTTAATCCATCGTTCTTTTGCTCACCATGCCACCCCAGTTTGGACCCAGCCATATGCAAATCAGTCTTGACCCTGTTCCTCATGGGAACAGTCCAGCCCGAACTGCCAGGCCAGGTCCTCTCTGGACCGGAAACAAGCATCCTGGGACCGGTTTTGGGGTTTCACCCCTCATCAGCCAGGCTAGCTTGATTCCAGTGGCACAGTGAGCAAGGGACCCACGTCTGGGCATACCCTTCCCACTTAGAGCAACTTTAACAACACAAAAGGATGATGGACGGAGTGCTGACAATGCAAACACTCACCCCCCAGTCACAGATCTGGGTTTAATCCATCGTTCTTTTGCTCACCATGCCTCCCCAATTTGGACGCAGCCATATGCAAATCAGTCTTGACCCTCTTCCTCATGGGAACAGTCGAGCCCGAACTGCCAGGCCAGGTCCTCTCTGGACCGGAAACAAGCATCCTGGGACCGGTTTCGGGGTTTCACCCCTCATCAGCCAGGCTAGCTTGATTCCAGTGGCACAGTGAGCAAGGGACCCACGTCTGGGCATACCCTTCCCACTTAGGGCAACTTTAACAACACAAAAGGATGATGGACGGAGTGCTGACAATGCAAACACTCACCCCCAGTCACAGATCTGGGTTTAATCCATCGTTCTTTTGCTCACCATGCCACCCCAGTTTGGACCCAGCCATATGCAAATCAGTCTTGACCCTGTTCCTCATGGGAACAGTCCAGCCCGAACTGCCAGGCCAGGTCCTCTCTGGACCGGAAACAAGCATCCTGGGACCGGTATCGGGGTTTCACCCCTCATCAGCCAGGCTAGCTTGATTCCAGTGGCACAGTGAGCAAGGGACCCACGTCTGGGCATACCCTTCCCACTTAGGGCAACTTTAACAACACAAAAGGATGATGGACGGAGTGCGGACAATGCAAACACTCACTCCCAGTCACAGATCTGGGTTTAATCCATCGTTCTTTTGCTCACCATGCCACCCCAGTTTGGACCCAGCCATATGCAAATCAGTCTTTCCCTGTACCTCTTGGGAACAGTCCAGCCCAAACTGCCAGGCCAGGTCCTCTGTGGACCGGAAACAAGCATCCTGGGACCGGTTTCGGGGTTTCACCCCTCATCAGCCAGGCTAGCTTGATTCCAGTGGCACAGTGAGCAAGGGACCCACGTCTGGGCATACCCTTCCCACTTAGGGCAACTTTAACAACACAAAAGGATGATGGACGGAGTGCTGACAATGCAAACACTCACCCCCAGTCACAGATCTGGGTTTAATCCATCGTTCTTTTGCTCACCATGCCACCCCAGTTTGGACACAGCCATATGCAAATCAGTCTTGACCCTGTTCCTCATGGGAACAGTCCAGCCCGAACTGCCAGGCCAGGTCCTCTCTGGACCGGAAACAAGTATCCTGGGACCGGTTTCGGGGTTTCACCCCTCATCAGCCAGGCTAGCTTGATTCCAGTGGCACAGTGAGCAAGGGACCCACGTATGGGCATACCTTTCCGACTTAGGGCAACTTTAACAACACAAAAGGATGGATGGATGATGGATGGAGTGCTGACTATGCAAACACTCACCCCCAGTCACAGATCTGGGTTTAATCCATCGTTCTTTTGCTCACCATGCCACCCTAGTTTGGACCCAGCCATATGCAAATCAGTCTTGACCCTGTTCCTCATGGGAACAGTCCAGCCCGAACTGCCAGGCCAGGTCCTCTCTGGGCCGGAAACAAGCATCCTGGGACCGGTTTCGGGGTTTCACCCCTCATCAGTCAGGCTAGCTTGATTCCAGTGGCACAGTGAGCAAGGGACCCACGTCTGGGCATACCCTTCCCACTTAGGGCAACTTTAACAACACAAAAGGATGATGGACGGAGTGCTGACAATGTAAACACTCACCCCCAGTCACAGATCTGGGTTTAATCCATCGTTCTTTTGCTCACCATGCCACCCCAGTTTGGACCCAGCCATATGCAAATCAGTCTTGACCCTGTTCCTCATGGGAACAGTCCAGCCCAAACTGCCAGGCCAGGTCCTCTCTGGACCGGAAACAAGCATCCTGGGACTGGTTTCGGGATTTCACCCCTCATCAGCCAGGCTAGCTTGATTCCAGTGGCACAGTGAGCAAGGGACCCACGTCTGGGCATACCCTTCCCACTTAGGGCAACTTTAACAACACAAAAGGATGATGGACGGAGTGCTGACAATGCAAACACTCACCCCCAGTCACAGATCTTGGTTTAATCCATCGTTCTTTTGCTCACCTTGCCACCCCAGTTTGGACCCAGCCATATGCAAATCAGTCTTGACCCTGTTCCTCATGGGAACAGTCCAGCCCGAACTGCCAGGCCAGGTCCTCTCTGGACCGGAAACAAGCATCCTGGGACCGGTTTTGGGGTTTCACCCCTCATCAGCCAGGTTAGCTTGATTCCAGTGGCACAGTGAGCAAGGGACCCACGTCTGGGCATACCCTTCCCACTTAGGGCAACTTTAACAACACAAAAGGATGATGGACGGAGTGCGGACAATGCAAACACTCACCCCCAGTCACAGATCTGGGTTTAATCCATCGTTCTTTTGCTCACCATGCCACCCCAGTTTGGACCCAGCCATATGCAAATCAGTCTTGACCCTGTTCCTCGTGGGAACAGTCCAGCCCGAACTGCCAGGCCAGGTCCTCTCTGGACCGGAAACAAGCATCCTGGGACCGGTTTCGGGGTTTCACCCCTCATCAGCCAGGCTAGCTTGATTCCAGTGGCACAGTGAGCAAGGGACCCACGTCTGGGCATACCCTTCCCACTTAGGGCATCTTTAACAACACAAAAGGATGAATGGATGATGGACGGAGTGCTGACTATGCAAACACTCACCCCCAGTCACAGATCTGGGTTTAATCCATCGTTCTTTTGCTCACCATGCCACCCCAGTTTGGACCCAGCCATATGCAAATCAGTCTTGACCCTGTTCCTCATGGGAACAGTCCAGCCCGAACTGCCAGGCCAGGTCCTCTCTGGACCGGAAACAAGCATCCTGGGACCGGTTTTGGGGTTTCACCCCTCATCAGCCAGGCTAGCTTGATTCCAGTGGCACAGTGAGCAAGGGACCCACGTCTGGGCATACCCTTCCCACTTAGAGCAACTTTAACAACACAAAAGGATGATGGACGGAGTGCTGACAATGCAAACACTCACCCCCCAGTCACAGATCTGGGTTTAATCCATCGTTCTTTTGCTCACCATGCCACCCCAATTTGGACGCAGCCATATGCAAATCAGTCTTGACCCTCTTCCTCATGGGAACAGTCGAGCCCGAACTGCCAGGCCAGGTCCTCTCTGGACCGGAAACAAGCATCCTGGGACCGGTTTCGGGGTTTCACCCCTCATCAGCCAGGCTAGCTTGATTCCAGTGGCACAGTGAGCAAGGGACCCACGTCTGGGCATACCCTTCCCACTTAGGGCAACTTTAACAACACAAAAGGATGATGGACGGAGTGCTGACAATGCAAACACTCACCCCCAGTCACAGATCTGGGTTTAATCCATCGTTCTTTTGCTCACCATGCCACCCCAGTTTGGACCCAGCCATATGCAAATCAGTCTTGACCCTGTTCCTCATGGGAACAGTCCAGCCCGAACTGCCAGGCCAGGTCCTCTCTGGACCGGAAACAAGCATCCTGGGACCGGTATCGGGGTTTCACCCCTCATCAGCCAGGCTAGCTTGATTCCAGTGGCACAGTGAGCAAGGGACCCACGTCTGGGCATACCCTTCCCACTTAGGGCAACTTTAACAACACAAAAGGATGATGGACGGAGTGCGGACAATGCAAACACTCACCCCCAGTCACAGATCTGGGTTTAATCCATCGTTCTTTTGCTCACCATGCCACCCCAGTTTGGACCCAGCCATATGCAAATCAGTCTTGACCCTGTTCCTCGTGGGAACAGTCCAGCCCGAACTGCCAGGCCAGGTCCTCTCTGGACCGGAAACAAGCATCCTGGGACCGGTTTCGGGGTTTCACCCCTCATCAGCCAGGCTAGCTTGATTCCAGTGGCACAGTGAGCAAGGGACCCACGTCTGGGCATACCCTTCCCACTTAGGGCAACTTTAACAACACAAAAGGATGAATGGATGATGGACGGAGTGCTGACTATGCAAACACTCACCCCCAGTCACAGATCTGGGTTTAATCCATCGTTCTTTTGCTCACCATGCCACCCCAGTTTGGCCCCAGCCATATGCAAATCAGTCTTGACCCTGTTCCTCATGGGAACAGTCCAGCCCGAACTGCCAGGCCAGGTCCTCTCTGGACCGGAAACAAGCATCCTGGGACCGGTTTTGGGGTTTCACCCCTCATCAGCCAGGCTAGCTTGATTCCAGTGGCACAGTGAGCAAGGGACCCACGTCTGGGCATACCCTTCCCACTTAGAGCAACTTTAACAACACAAAAGGATGATGGACGGAGTGCTGACAATGCAAACACTCACCCCCCAGTCACAGATCTGGGTTTAATCCATCGTTCTTTTGCTCACCATGCCACCCCAATTTGGACGCAGCCATATGCAAATCAGTCTTGACCCTCTTCCTCATGGGAACAGTCGAGCCCGAACTGCCAGGCCAGGTCCTCTCTGGACCGGAAACAAGCATCCTGGGACCGGTTTCGGGGTTTCACCCCTCATCAGCCAGGCTAGCTTGATTCCACTGGCACAGTGAGCAAGGGACCCACGTCTGGGCATACCCTTCCCACTTAGGGCAACTTTAACAACACAAAAGGATGATGGACGGAGTGCTGACAATGCAAACACTCACCCCCAGTCACAGATCTGGGTTTAATCCATCGTTCTTTTGCTCACCATGCCACCCCAGTTTGGACCCAGCCATATGCAAATCAGTCTTGACCCTGTTCCTCATGGGAACAGTCCAGCCCGAACTGCCAGGCCAGGTCCTCTCTGGACCGGAAACAAGCATCCTGGGACCGGTATCGGGGTTTCACCCCTCATCAGACAGGCTAGCTTGATTCCAGTGGCACAGTGAGCAAGGGACCCACGTCTGGGCATACCCTTCCCACTTAGGGCAACTTTAACAACACAAAAGGATGATGGACGGAGTGCTGACAATGCAAACACTCACCCCCAGTCACAGATCTGGGTTTAATCCATCGTTCTTTTGCTCACCATGCCACCCCAGTTTGGACCCAGCCATATGCAAATCAGTCTTTTCTCTGTTCCTCATGGGAACAGTCCAGCCCGAACTACCAGGCCAGGTCCTCTCTGGACCGGAAACAAGCATCCTGGGACCGGTTTCGGGGTTTCACCCCTCATCAGCCAGGCTAGCTTGATTCCAGTGGCACAGTGAGCAAGGGACCCACGTCTGGGCATACCCTTCCCACTTAGGGCAACTTTAACAACACAAAAGGATGATGGACGGAGTGCTGACAATGCAAACACTCACCCCCAGTCACAGATCTGGGTTTAATCCATCGTTCTTTTGCTCACCATGCCACCCCAGTTTGGACCCAGCCATATGCAAATCAGTCTTGACCCTGTTCCTCATGGGAACAGTCCAGCCCGAACTGCCAGGCCAGGTTATCTCTGGACCGGAAACAAGCATCCTGGGACCGGTTTCGGGGTTTCACCCCTCATCAGCCAGGCTAGCTTGATTCCAGCGGCACAGTGAGCAAGGGACCCACGTCTGTGCATACCCTTCCCACTTAGGGCAACTTTAACAACACAAAAGGATGAATGGATGATGGACTGAGTGCTGACTATACAAACACTCACCCCCAGTCACAGATCTGGGTTTAATCCATCGTTCTTTTGCTCACCATGCCACCCCAGTTTGGACCCAGCCATAAGCAAATCAGTCTTGATCCTGTTCCTCATGGGAACAGTCCAGCCGAAACTGCCAGGCCAGGTCCTCTCTGGACCGGAAACAAGCATCCTGGGACCGGTTTCGGGGTTTCACCCCTCATCAGCCAGGCTAGCTTGATTCCAGTGGCACAGTGAGCAAGGGACCCACGTCTGGGCATACCCTTCCCACTTAGGGCAACTTTAACAACACAAAAGGATGATGGACGGAGTGCTTTAATCCATCGTTCTTTTGTTCACCATGCCACCCCAGTTTGGACCCAGCCATATGCAAATCAGTCTTGACCCTGTTCCTCATGGGAACAGTCCAGCCCCAACTACCAGGCCAGGTCCTCTCTGGACCGGAAACAAGCATCCTGTGACCGGTTTTGGGGTTTCACCCCTCATCAGCCAGGCTAGCTTGATTCCAGTGGCACAGTGAGCAAGGGACCCACGTCTGGGCATACCCTTCCCACTTAGGGCAACTTTAACAACACAAAAGGATGATGGACGGAGTGCTGACAATGCAAACACTCACCCCCAGTCACAGATCTGGGTTTAATCCATCGTTCTTTTGCTCACCATGCCACCCCAGTTTGGACCCAGCCATATGCAAATCAGTCTTGACCCTGTTCCTCATGGGAACAGTCCAGCCCGAACTGCCAGGCCAGGTCCTCTCTGGACCGGAAACAAGCATCCTGGGACCAGTTTCGGGGTTTCACCCCTCATCAGCCAGGCTAGCTTGATTCCAGTGGCACAGTGAGCAAGGGACCCACGTCTGGGCATACCCTTCCCACTTAGGGCAACTTTAACAACACAAAAGTATGATGGACGGAGTGCTGACAATGCAAACACTCACCCCCAGTCACAGATCTGGGTTTAATCCATCGTTCTTTTGCTCACCATGCCACCCCAGTTTGGACCCAGCCATATGCAAATCAGTCTTTTCCCTGTTCCTCATGGGAACAGTCCAGCCCGAACTGCCAGGCCAGGTCCTCTCTGGACCGGAAACAAGCATCCTGGAACCGGTTTCGGGGTTTCACCCCTCATCAGCCAGGCTAGCTTGATTCCAGTGGCACAGTGAGCAAGGGACCCACGTCTGGGCATACCCTTCCCACTTAGGTCAACTTTAACAACACAAAAGGATGATAGACGGAGTGCTGACAATGCAAACACTCACCCCCAGTCACAGATCTGGGTTTAATCCATCGTTCTTTTGCTCACCATGCCACCCCAGTTTGGACCCAGCCATATGCAAATCAGTCTTGACCCTGTCCCTCATGGGAACAGTCCAGCCCGAACTGCCAGGCCAGGTCCTCTCTGGACCGGAAACAAGCATCCTGGGACCGGTTTCGGGGTTTCACCCCTCATCAGCCAGGCTAGCTTGATTCCAGTGGCACAGTGAGCAAGGGACCCACGTCTGGGCATACCCTTCCCACTTAGGGCATCTTTAACAACACAAAAGGATGAATGGATGATGGACGGAGTGCTGACTATGCAAACACTCACCCCCAGTCACAGATCTGGGTTTAATCCATCGTTCTTTTGCTCACCATGCCACCCCAGTTTGGACCCAGCCATATGCAAATCAGTCTTGACCCTGTTCCTCATGGGAACAGTCCAGCCCGAACTGCCAGGCCAGGTCCTCTCTGGACCGGAAACAAGCATCCTGGGACCGGTTTTGGGGTTTCACCCCTCATCAGCCAGGCTAGCTTGATTCCAGTGGCACAGTGAGCAAGGGACCCACGTCTGGGCATACCCTTCCCACTTAGAGCAACTTTAACAACACAAAAGGATGATGGACGGAGTGCTGACAATGCAAACACTCACCCCCCAGTCACAGATCTGGGTTTAATCCATCGTTCTTTTGCTCACCATGCCACCCCAATTTGGACGCAGCCATATGCAAATCAGTCTTGACCCTCTTCCTCATGGGAACAGTCGAGCCCGAACTGCCAGGCCAGGTCCTCTCTGGACCGGAAACAAGCATCCTGGGACCGGTTTCGGGGTTTCACCCCTCATCAGCCAGGCTAGCTTGATTCCAGTGGCACAGTGAGCAAGGGACCCACGTCTGGGCATACCCTTCCCACTTAGGGCAACTTTAACAACACAAAAGGATGATGGACGGAGTGCTGACAATGCAAACACTCACCCCCAGTCACAGATCTGGGTTTAATCCATCGTTCTTTTGCTCACCATGCCACCCCAGTTTGGACCCAGCCATATGCAAATCAGTCTTGACCCTGTTCCTCATGGGAACAGTCCAGCCCGAACTGCCAGGCCAGGTCCTCTCTGGACCGGAAACAAGCATCCTGGGACCGGTATCGGGGTTTCACCCCTCATCAGCCAGGCTAGCTTGATTCCAGTGGCACAGTGAGCAAGGGACCCACGTCTGGGCATACCCTTCCCACTTAGGGCAACTTTAACAACACAAAAGGATGATGGACGGAGTGCGGACAATGCAAACACTCACCCCCAGTCACAGATCTGGGTTTAATCCATCGTTCTTTTGCTCACCATGCCACCCCAGTTTGGACCCAGCCATATGCAAATCAGTCTTGACCCTGTTCCTCGTGGGAACAGTCCAGCCCGAACTGCCAGGCCAGGTCCTCTCTGGACCGGAAACAAGCATCCTGGGACCGGTTTCGGGGTTTCACCCCTCATCAGCCAGGCTAGCTTGATTCCAGTGGCACAGTGAGCAAGGGACCCACGTCTGGGCATACCCTTCCCACTTAGGGCAACTTTAACAACACAAAAGGATGAATGGATGATGGACGGAGTGCTGACTATGCAAACACTCACCCCCAGTCACAGATCTGGGTTTAATCCATCGTTCTTTTGCTCACCATGCCACCCCAGTTTGGCCCCAGCCATATGCAAATCAGTCTTGACCCTGTTCCTCATGGGAACAGTCCAGCCCG
This sequence comes from Pleurodeles waltl, assembly GCF_031143425.1. Taxonomy (NCBI): domain Eukaryota; kingdom Metazoa; phylum Chordata; class Amphibia; order Caudata; family Salamandridae; genus Pleurodeles; species Pleurodeles waltl. The sequence goes on along the minus strand of NW_027149811.1, from coordinate 67,090 downwards.
AACTGCCAGGCCAGGTCCTCTCTGGACCGGAAACAAGCATCCTGGGACCGGTTTTGGGGTTTCACCCCTCATCAGCCAGGCTAGCTTGATTCCAGTGGCACAGTGAGCAAGGGACCCACGTCTGGGCATACCCTTCCCACTTAGAGCAACTTTAACAACACAAAAGGATGATGGACGGAGTGCTGACAATGCAAACACTCACCCCCCAGTCACAGATCTGGGTTTAATCCATCGTTCTTTTGCTCACCATGCCACCCCAATTTGGACGCAGCCATATGCAAATCAGTCTTGACCCTCTTCCTCATGGGAACAGTCGAGCCCGAACTGCCAGGCCAGGTCCTCTCTGGACCGGAAACAAGCATCCTGGGACCGGTTTCGGGGTTTCACCCCTCATCAGCCAGGCTAGCTTGATTCCACTGGCACAGTGAGCAAGGGACCCACGTCTGGGCATACCCTTCCCACTTAGGGCAACTTTAACAACACAAAAGGATGATGGACGGAGTGCTGACAATGCAAACACTCACCCCCAGTCACAGATCTGGGTTTAATCCATCGTTCTTTTGCTCACCATGCCACCCCAGTTTGGACCCAGCCATATGCAAATCAGTCTTGACCCTGTTCCTCATGGGAACAGTCCAGCCCGAACTGCCAGGCCAGGTCCTCTCTGGACCGGAAACAAGCATCCTGGGACCGGTATCGGGGTTTCACCCCTCATCAGACAGGCTAGCTTGATTCCAGTGGCACAGTGAGCAAGGGACCCACGTCTGGGCATACCCTTCCCACTTAGGGCAACTTTAACAACACAAAAGGATGATGGACGGAGTGCTGACAATGCAAACACTCACCCCCAGTCACAGATCTGGGTTTAATCCATCGTTCTTTTGCTCACCATGCCACCCCAGTTTGGACCCAGCCATATGCAAATCAGTCTTTTCTCTGTTCCTCATGGGAACAGTCCAGCCCGAACTACCAGGCCAGGTCCTCTCTGGACCGGAAACAAGCATCCTGGGACCGGTTTCGGGGTTTCACCCCTCATCAGCCAGGCTAGCTTGATTCCAGTGGCACAGTGAGCAAGGGACCCACGTCTGGGCATACCCTTCCCACTTAGGGCAACTTTAACAACACAAAAGGATGATGGACGGAGTGCTGACAATGCAAACACTCACCCCCAGTCACAGATCTGGGTTTAATCCATCGTTCTTTTGCTCACCATGCCACCCCAGTTTGGACCCAGCCATATGCAAATCAGTCTTGACCCTGTTCCTCATGGGAACAGTCCAGCCCGAACTGCCAGGCCAGGTTATCTCTGGACCGGAAACAAGCATCCTGGGACCGGTTTCGGGGTTTCACCCCTCATCAGCCAGGCTAGCTTGATTCCAGCGGCACAGTGAGCAAGGGACCCACGTCTGTGCATACCCTTCCCACTTAGGGCAACTTTAACAACACAAAAGGATGAATGGATGATGGACTGAGTGCTGACTATACAAACACTCACCCCCAGTCACAGATCTGGGTTTAATCCATCGTTCTTTTGCTCACCATGCCACCCCAGTTTGGACCCAGCCATAAGCAAATCAGTCTTGATCCTGTTCCTCATGGGAACAGTCCAGCCGAAACTGCCAGGCCAGGTCCTCTCTGGACCGGAAACAAGCATCCTGGGACCGGTTTCGGGGTTTCACCCCTCATCAGCCAGGCTAGCTTGATTCCAGTGGCACAGTGAGCAAGGGACCCACGTCTGGGCATACCCTTCCCACTTAGGGCAACTTTAACAACACAAAAGGATGATGGACGGAGTGCTTTAATCCATCGTTCTTTTGTTCACCATGCCACCCCAGTTTGGACCCAGCCATATGCAAATCAGTCTTGACCCTGTTCCTCATGGGAACAGTCCAGCCCCAACTACCAGGCCAGGTCCTCTCTGGACCGGAAACAAGCATCCTGTGACCGGTTTTGGGGTTTCACCCCTCATCAGCCAGGCTAGCTTGATTCCAGTGGCACAGTGAGCAAGGGACCCACGTCTGGGCATACCCTTCCCACTTAGGGCAACTTTAACAACACAAAAGGATGATGGACGGAGTGCTGACAATGCAAACACTCACCCCCAGTCACAGATCTGGGTTTAATCCATCGTTCTTTTGCTCACCATGCCACCCCAGTTTGGACCCAGCCATATGCAAATCAGTCTTGACCCTGTTCCTCATGGGAACAGTCCAGCCCGAACTGCCAGGCCAGGTCCTCTCTGGACCGGAAACAAGCATCCTGGGACCAGTTTCGGGGTTTCACCCCTCATCAGCCAGGCTAGCTTGATTCCAGTGGCACAGTGAGCAAGGGACCCACGTCTGGGCATACCCTTCCCACTTAGGGCAACTTTAACAACACAAAAGTATGATGGACGGAGTGCTGACAATGCAAACACTCACCCCCAGTCACAGATCTGGGTTTAATCCATCGTTCTTTTGCTCACCATGCCACCCCAGTTTGGACCCAGCCATATGCAAATCAGTCTTTTCCCTGTTCCTCATGGGAACAGTCCAGCCCGAACTGCCAGGCCAGGTCCTCTCTGGACCGGAAACAAGCATCCTGGAACCGGTTTCGGGGTTTCACCCCTCATCAGCCAGGCTAGCTTGATTCCAGTGGCACAGTGAGCAAGGGACCCACGTCTGGGCATACCCTTCCCACTTAGGTCAACTTTAACAACACAAAAGGATGATAGACGGAGTGCTGACAATGCAAACACTCACCCCCAGTCACAGATCTGGGTTTAATCCATCGTTCTTTTGCTCACCATGCCACCCCAGTTTGGACCCAGCCATATGCAAATCAGTCTTGACCCTGTCCCTCATGGGAACAGTCCAGCCCGAACTGCCAGGCCAGGTCCTCTCTGGACCGGAAACAAGCATCCTGGGACCGGTTTCGGGGTTTCACCCCTCATCAGCCAGGCTAGCTTGATTCCAGTGGCTCAGTGAGCAAGGGACCCACGTCTGGGCATACCCTTCCCACTTAGGGCAACTTTAACAACACAAAAGGATGGATGGATGATGGACGGAGTGCTTACTATGCAAACACTCACCCCCAGTCACAGATCTGGGTTTAATCCATCGTTCTTTTGCTCACCATGCCACCCCAGTTTGGACCCAGCCATATGCAAATCAGTATTGACCCTGTTCCTCATGGGAACAGTCCAGCCCGAACTGCCAGGCCAGGTCCTCTCTGGACCGGAAACAAGCATCCTGGGACCGGTTTCGGGGTTTCACCCCTCATCAGCCAGGCTAGCTTGATTCCAGTGGCACAGTGAGCAAGGGACCCACGTCTGGGCATACCCTTCCCACTTAGGGCAACTTTAACAACACAAAAGGATGATGGACGGAGTACTGACAATGCAATCACTCACCCCCAGTCACAGATCTGGGTTTAATTCATCGTTCTTTTGCTCACCATGCCACCCCAGTTTGGACCCAGCCATATGCAAATCAGTCTTGACCCTGTTCCTCATGGGAACAGTCCAGCCCGAACTGCCAGGCCAGGTCCTCTCTGGACCGGAAACAAGCATCCTGGGACTGGTTTCGGGGTTTCACCCCTCATCAGCCAGGCTAGCTTGATTCCAGTGGCACAGTGAGCAAGGGACCAACGTCTGGGCATACCCTTCCCACTTAGGGCAACTTTAACAACACAAAAGGATGATGGACGGAGTGCTGACAATGCAAACACTCACCCCCAGTCACAGATCTGGGTTTAATCCATCGTTCTTTTGCTCACCATGCCACCCCAGTTTGGACCCAGCCATATGCAAATCAGTCTTGACCCTGTTCCTCATGGGAACAGTCCAGCCTGAACTGCAAGGCCAAGTCCTCTCTGGACCGGAAACAAGCATCCTGGGACCGGTTTCGGGGTTTCACCCCTCATCAGCCAGGCTAGCTTGATTCCAGTGGCACAGTGAGCAAGGGACCCACGTCTGGGCATACCCTTCCCACTTAGGCCAACTTTAACAACACAAAAGGATGATGGACGGAGTGCTGACAATGCAAACACTCACCCCCCAGTCACAGATCTGGGTTTAATTCATCGTTCTTTTGCTCACCATGCCACCCCAATTTGGACCCAGCCATATGCAAATCAGTCTTGACCCTGTTCCTCATGGGAACAGTCCAGCCCGAACTGCCTAGCCAGGTCCTCTCTGGACCGGAAACAAGCATCCTGGGACCGGTTTCGGGGTTTCACCCCTCATCAGCCAGGCTAGCTTGATTCCAGTGGCACAGTGAGCAAGGGACCCACGTCTGGGCATACCCTTCCTACTTAGTGCAACTTTAACAACACAAAAGGATGATGGACGGAGTACTGACAATGCAATCACTCAACCCCAGTCACAGATCTGGGTTTAATCCATCGTTCTTTTGCTCACCATGCCACCCCAGTTTGGACCCAGCCATATGCAAATCAGTCTTGACACTGTTCCTCATGGGAACAGTCCAGCCCGAACTGCCAGGCCAGGTCCTCTCTGGACCGGAAACAAGCATCCTGGGACTGGTTTCGGGGTTTCACCCCTCATCAGCCAGGCTAGCTTGATTCCAGTGGCACAGTGAGCTAGGGACCAACGTCTGGGCATACCCTACCCACTTAAGGCAATTTTAACAACACAAAAGGATGATGGACGGAGTGCTGACAATGCAAACACTCACCCCCAGTCACAGATCTGGGTTTATTCCATCGTTCTTTTGCTCACCATGCCACCCCAGTTTGGACCCAGCCATATGCAAATCAGTCTTGACCCTGTTCCTCATGGGAACAGTCCAGCCCGAACTGCCAGGCCAGGTCCTCTCTGGACCGGAAACAAGCATCCTGGGACCGGTTTCGGGGTTTCACCCCTCATCAGCCAGGCTAGCTTGATTCCAGTGGCACAGTGAGCAAGGGACCCACTTCTGGGCATACCCTTCCCACTTAGGGCAACTTTAACAACACAAAAGGATGATGGACGGAGTGCTGACAATGCAAACACTCACCCCCAGTCACAGATCTGGGTTTAATCCATCGTTCTTTTGCTCACCATGCCACCCCAGTTTGGACCCAGCCATATGCAAATTAGTCTTGACCCTGTTCCTCATGGGAACAGTCCAGCCCGAACTGCCAGGCCAGGTCCTCTCTGGACCGGAAACAAGCATCCTGGGACCGGTTTCGGGGTTTCACCCCTCATCAGCCAGGCTAGCTTGATTCCAGTAGCACAGTGAGCAAGGGACCCACGTCTGGATACACCCTTCCCACTTAGGGCAACTTTAACAACACAAAAGGATGATGGACGGAGTGCTGACAATGCAAACACTCACCCCCAGTCACAAATCTGGGTTTAATCCATTGTTCTTTTGCTCACCATACCACCCCAGTTTGGACCCAGCCATATGCAAATCAGTCTTTCCCTGTACCTCATGGGAACAGTCCAGCCCAAACTGCCAGGCCAGGTCCTCTGTGGACCGGAAACAAGCATCCTGGGACCGATTTCGGGGTTTCACCCCTCATCAGCCAGGCTAGCTTGATTCCAGTGGCACAGTGAGCAAGGGACCCACGTCTGGGCATACCCTTTCCACTTAGGGCAACTTTAACAACACAAAAGGATGATGGACGGAGTGCTGACAATGCAAACACTCACCCCCAGTCACAGATCTGGGTTTAATCCATCGTTCTTTTGCTCACCATGCCACCCCAGTTTGGACACAGCCATATGCAAATCAGTCTTGACCCTGTTCCTCATGGGAACAGTCCAGCCCGAACTGCCAGGCCAGGTCCTCTCTGGACCGGAAACAAGTATCCTGGGACCGGTTTCGGGGTTTCACCCCTCATCAGCCAGGCTAGCTTGATTCCAGTGGCACAGTGAGCAAGGGACCCACGTATGGGCATACCTTTCCCACTTAGGGCAACTTTAACAACACAAAAGGATGGATGGATGATGGACGGAGTGCTGACTATGCAAACACTCACCCCCAGTCACAGATCTGGGTTTAATCCATCGTTCTTTTGCTCACCATGCCACCCTAGTTTGGACCCAGCCATTTGCAAATCAGTCTTGACCCTGTTCCTCATGGGAACAGTCCAGCCCGAACTGCCTAGCCAGGTCCTCTCTGGGCCGGAAACAAGCATCCTGGGACCAGTTTCGGGGTTTCACCCCTCATCAGTCAGGCTAGCTTGATTCCAGTGGCACAGTGAGCAAGGGACCCACGTCTGGGCATACCCTTCCCACTTAGGGCAACTTTAACAACACAAAAGGATGATGGACGGAGTGCTGACAATGCAAACACTCACCCCCAGTCACAGATCTGGGTTTAATCCATCGTTCTTTTGCTCACCATGCCACCCCAGTTTGGACCCAGCCATATGCAAATCAGTCTTGACCCTGTTCCTCATGGGAACAGTCCAGCCCAAACTGCCAGGCCAGGTCCTCTCTGGACCGGAAACAAGCATCCTGGGACCGGTTTCGGGGTTTCACCCCTCATCAGCCAGGCTAGCTTGATTCCAGTGGCACAGTGAGCAAGGGACCCACGTCTGGGCATACCCTTCCCACTTAGGGCAACTTTAACAACACAAAAGGATGATGGACGGAGTGCTGACAATGCAAACACTCACCCCCAGTCACAGATCTTGGTTTAATCCATCGTTCTTTTGCTCACCTTGCCACCCCAGTTTGGACCCAGCCATATGCAAATCAGTCTTGACCCTGTTCCTCATGGGAACAGTCCAGCCCGAACTGCCAGGCCAGGTCCTCTCTGGACCGGAAACAAGCATCCTGGGAACGGTTTCGGGGTTTCACCCCTCATCAGCCAGGCTAGCTTGATTCCAGTGGCACAGTGAGCAAGGGACCCACGTCTGGGGATACCCTTCCCACTTAGGGCAACTTTAACAACACAAAAGGATGATGGACGGAGTGCGGACAATGCAAACACTCACCCCCAGTCACAGATCTGGGTTTAATCCATCGTTCTTTTGCTCACCATGCCACCCCAGTTCGGACCCAGCCATATGCAAATCAGTCTTGACCCTGTTCCTCGTGGGAACAGTCCAGCCCGAACTGCCAGGCCAGGTCCTCTCTGGACCGGAAACAAGCATCCTGGGACCGGTTTCGGGGTTTCACCCCTCATCAGCCAGGCTAGCTTGATTCCAGTGGCACAGTGAGCAAGGGACCCACGTCTGGGCATACCCTTCCCACTTAGGGCAACTTTAACAACACAAAAGGATGAATGGATGATGGACGGAGTGCTGACTATGCAAACACTCACCCCCAGTCACAGATCTGGGTTTAATCCATCGTTCTTTTGCTCACCATGCCACCCCAGTTTGGACCCAGCCATATGCAAATCAGTCTTGACCCTGTTCCTCATGGGAACAGTCCAGCCCGAACTGCCAGGCCAGGTCCTCTCTGGACCGGAAACAAGCATCCTGGGACCGGTTTCGGGGTTTCACCCCTCATCAGCCAGGCTAGCTTGATTCCAGTGGCACAGTGAGCAAGGGACCCACGTCTGGGCATACCCTTCCCACTTAGAGCAACTTTAACAACACAAAAGGATGATGGACGGAGTGCTGACAATGCAAACACTCACCCCCCAGTCACAGATCTGGGTTTAATCCATCGTTCTTTTGCTCACCATGCCACCCCAATTTGGACCCAGCCATATGCAAATCAGTCTTGACCCTGTTCCTCATGGGAACAGTCGAGCCCGAACTGCCAGGCCAGGTCCTCTCTGGACCGGAAACAAGCATCCTGGGACCGGTTTCGGGGTTTCACCCCTCATCAGCCAGGCTAGCTTGATTCCAGTGGCACAGTGAGCAAGGGACCGACGTCTGGGCATACCCTTCCCACTTAGGGCAACTTTAACAACACAAAAGGATGATGGACGGAGTGCTGACAATGCAAACACTCACCCCCAGTCACAGATCTGGGTTTAATCCATCGTTCTTTTGCTCACCATGCCACCCCAGTTTGGACACAGCCATATGCAAATCAGTCTTGACCCTGTTCCTCATGGGAACAGTCCAGCCCGAACTGCCAGGCCAGGTCCTCTCTGGACCGGAAACAAGCATCCTGGGACCGGTGTCGGGGTTTCACCCCTCATCAGCCAGGCTAGCTTGATTCCAGTGGCACAGTGAGCAAGGGACCCACGTCCGGGCATACCCTTCCCACTTAGTGCAACTTTAACAACACAAAAGGATGATGGACGGAGTGCTGACAATGCAAACACTCACCCCCAGTCACAGATCTGGGTTTAATCCATCGTTCTTTTGCTCACCATGCCACCCCAGTTTGGACCCAGCCATATGCAAATCAGTCTTTTCTCTGTTCCTCATGGGAACAGTCCAGCCCGAACTACCAGGCCAGGTCCTCTCTGGACCGGAAACAAGCATCCTGGGACCGGTTTCGGGGTTTCACCCCTCATCAGCCAGGCTAGCTTGATTCCAGTGGCACAGTGAGCAAGGGACCCACGTCTGGGCATACCCTTCCCACTTAGGGCAACTTTAACAACACAAAAGGTTGATGGACGGAGTGCTGACAATGCAAACACTCACCCCCAGTCACAGATCTGGGTTTAATCCATCGTTCTTTTGCTCACCATGCCACCCCAGTTTGGACCCAGCCATATGCAAATCAGTCTTGACCCTGTTCCTCATGGGAACAGTCCAGCCCGAACTGCCAGGCCAGGTTCTCTCTGGACCGGAAACAAGCATCCTGGGACCGGTTTCGGGGTTTCACCCCTCATCAGCCAGGCTAGCTTGATTCCAGTGGCACAGTGAGCAAGGGACCCACGTCTGTGCATACCCTTCCCACTTAGGGCAACTTTAACAACACAAAAGGATGAATGGATGATGGACTGAGTGCTGACTATACAAACACTCACCCCCAGTCACAGATCTGGGTTTAATCCATCGTTCTTTTGCTCACCATGCCACCCCAGTTTGGACCCAGCCATAAGCAAATCAGTCTTGATCCTGTTCCTCATGGGAACAGTCCAGCCCGAACTGCCAGGCCAGGTCCTCTCTGGACCGGAAACAAGCATCCTGGGACCGGTTTCGGGGTTTCACCCCTCATCAGCCAGGCTAGCTTGATTCCAGTGGCACAGTGAGCAAGGGACCCACGTCTGGGCATACCCTTCCCACTTAGGGCAACTTTAACAACACAAAAGGATGATGGACGGAGTGCTGACAATGCAAACACTCACCCCCAGTCACAGATCTGGGTTTAATCCATCGTTCTTTTGCTCACCATGCCACCCCAATTTGGACCCAGCCATATGCAAATCAGTCTTGACACTGTTCCTCATGGGAACAGTCCAGCCCGAACTGCCAGGCCAGGTCCTCTCTGGACCGAAAACAAGCATCCTGGGACCGGTTTCGGAGTTTCACCCCTCATCAGCCAGGCTAGCTTGATTCCAGTGGCACAGTGAGCAAGGGACCCACGTCTGGGCATACCCTTCCTACTAAGTGCAACTTTAACAACACAAAACGATGATGGACGGAGTGCTGACAATGCAATCACTCACCCCCAGTCACAGATCTGGGTTTAATCCATCGTTCTTTTGCTCACCATGCCACCCCAGTTTGGACCCAGCCATATGCAAATCAGTCTTGACCCTGTTCCTCATGGGAACAGTCCAGCCCGAACTGCCAGGCCAGGTCCTCTCTGGACCGAAAACAAGCATCCTGGGACCGGTTTCGGAGTTTCACCCCTCATCAGCCAGGCTAGCTTGATTCCAGTGGCACAGTGAGCAAGGGACCCACGTCTGGGCATACCCTTCCTACTAAGTGCAACTTTAACAACACAAAACGATGATGGACGGAGTGCTGACAATGCAATCACTCACCCCCAGTCACAGATCTGGGTTTAATCCATCGTTCTTTTGCTCACCATGCCACCCCAGTTTGGACCCAGCCATATGCAAATCAGTCTTGACCCTGTTCCTCATGGGAACAGTCCAGCCCGAACTGCCAGGCCAGGTCCTCTCTGGACCGGAAACAAGCATCCTGGGACCGGTTTCGGGGTTTCACCCCTCATCAGCCAGGCTAGCTTGATTCCAGTGGCACAGTGAGCAAGGAACCCACGTCTGGGCATACCCTTCCCACTTAGGGCAACTTTAACAACACAAAAGGATGATGGACGGAGTGCTGACAATGCAAACACTCACCCCCAGTCACAGATCTGGGTTTAATCCATCGTTCTTTTGCTCACCATGCCACCCCAATTTGGACCCAGCCATATGCAAATCAAACTTGACCCTGTTCCTCATGGGAACAGTCCAGCCCGAACTGCCAGGCCAGGTCCTCTCTGGACCGGAAACAAGCATCCTGGGACCGGTTTCGGGGTTTCACCCCTCATCAGCCAGGCTAGCTTGATTCCAGTGGCACAGTGAGCAAGGGACCCACGTCTGGGCATACCCTTCCCACTTAGGGCAACTTTAACAACACAAAAGGATGATGGACGGAGTGCTGACAATGCAAACACTCACCCCCAGTCACAGATCTGGGTTTAATCCATCGTTCTTTTGCTCACCATGCCACCCCAGTTTGGACCCAGCCATATGCAAATCAGTCTTGACCCTGTTCCTCATGGGAACAGTCCAGCCCGAACTGCCAGGCCAGGTCCTCTCTGGACCGGAAACAAGCATCCTGGGACCGGTTTTGGGGTTTCACCCCTCATCAGCCAGGCTAGCTTGATTCCAGTGGCACAGTGAGCAAGGGACCCACGTCTGGGCATACCCTTCCCACTTAGGGCAACTTTAACAACACAAAAGGATGATGGACGGAGTGCTGACAATGCAAACACTCACCCCCAGTCACAGATCTGGGTTTAATCCATCGTTCTTTTGCTTACCATGCCACCCCAGTTTGGACCCAGCCATATGCAAATCAGTCTTGACCCTGTTCCTCATGGGAACAGTCCAGCCCGAACTGCCAGGCCAGGTCCTCTCTGGACCGGAAACAAGCATCCTGGGACCGGTTTCGGGGTTTCACCCCTCATCAGCCAGGCTAGCTTGATTCCAGTGGCACAGTGAGCAAGGGACCCACGTCTGGGCATACCCTTCCCACTTAGGGCAACTTTAACAACACAAAAGGATGATGGACGGAGTGCTGACAATGCAAACACTCACCCCCAGTCACAGATCTGGGTTTAATCCATCGTTCTTTTGCTCACCATGCCACCCCAGTTTGGACCCAGCCATATGCAAATCAGTATTGACCCTGTTCCTCATGGGAACAGTCCAGCCCGAACTGCCAGGCCAGGTCCTCTCTGGACCGGAAACAAGCATCCTGGGACCGGTTTCGGGGTTTCACCCCTCATCAGCCAGGCTAGCTTGATTCCAGTGGCACAGTGAGCAAGGGACCCACGTCTGGGCATACCCTTCCCACTTAGGGCAACTTTAACAACACAAAAGGATGATGGACGGAGTACTGACAATGCAATCACTCACCCCCAGTCACAGATCTGGGTTTAATTCATCGTTCTTTTGCTCACCATGCCACCCCAGTTTGGACCCAGCCATATGCAAATCAGTCTTGACCCTGTTCCTCATGGGAACAGTCCAGCCCGAACTGCCAGGCCAGGTCCTCTCTGGACCGGAAACAAGCATCCTGGGACTGGTTTCGGGGTTTCACCCCTCATCAGCCAGGCTAGCTTGATTCCAGTGGCACTGTGAGCAAGGGACCAACGTCTGGGCATACCCTTCCCACTTAGGGCAACTTTAACAACACAAAAGGATGATGGACGGAGTGCTGACAATGCAAACACTCACCCCCAGTCACAGATCTGGGTTTAATCCATCGTTCTTTTGCTCACCATGCCACCCCAGTTTGGACCCAGCCATATGCAAATCAGTCTTGACCCTGTTCCTCATGGGAACAGTCCAGCCTGAACTGCAAGGCCAAGTCCTCTCTGGACCGGAAACAAGCATCCTGGGACCGGTTTCGGGGTTTCACCCCTCATCAGCCAGGCTAGCTTGATTCCAGTGGCACAGTGAGCAAGGGACCCACGTCTGGGCATACCCTTCCCACTTAGGCCAACTTTAACAACACAAAAGGATGATGGACGGAGTGCTGACAATGCAAACACTCACCCCCCAGTCACAGATCTGGGTTTAATTCATCGTTCTTTTGCTCACCATGCCACCCCAATTTGGACCCAGCCATATGCAAATCAGTCTTGACCCTGTTCCTCATGGGAACAGTCCAGCCCGAACTGCCTAGCCAGGTCCTCTCTGGACCGGAAACAAGCATCCTGGGACCGGTTTCGGGGTTTCACCCCTCATCAGCCAGGCTAGCTTGATTCCAGTGGCACAGTGAGCAAGGGACCCACGTCTGGGCATACCCTTCCTACTTAGTGCAACTTTAACAACACAAAAGGATGATGGACGGAGTACTGACAATGCAATCACTCAACCCCAGTCACAGATCTGGGTTTAATCCATCGTTCTTTTGCTCACCATGCCACCCCAGTTTGGACCCAGCCATATGCAAATCAGTCTTGACACTGTTCCTCATGGGAACAGTCCAGCCCGAACTGCCAGGCCAGGTCCTCTCTGGACCGGAAACAAGCATCCTGGGACTGGTTTCGGGGTTTCACCCCTCATCAGCCAGGCTAGCTTGATTCCAGTGGCACAGTGAGCTAGGGACCAACGTCTGGGCATACCCTACCCACTTAAGGCAATTTTAACAACACAAAAGGATGATGGACGGAGTGCTGACAATGCAAACACTCACCCCCAGTCACAGATCTGGGTTTATTCCATCGTTCTTTTGCTCACCATGCCACCCCAGTTTGGACCCAGCCATATGCAAATCAGTCTTGACCCTGTTCCTCATGGGAACAGTCCAGCCCGAACTGCCAGGCCAGGTCCTCTCTGGACCGGAAACAAGCATCCTGGGACCGGTTTCGGGGTTTCACCCCTCATCAGCCAGGCTAGCTTGATTCCAGTGGCACAGTGAGCAAGGGACCCACTTCTGGGCATACCCTTCCCACTTAGGGCAACTTTAACAACACAAAAGGATGATGGACGGAGTGCTGACAATGCAAACACTCACCCCCAGTCACAGATCTGGGTTTAATCCATCGTTCTTTTGCTCACCATGCCACCCCAGTTTGGACCCAGCCATATGCAAATTAGTCTTGACCCTGTTCCTCATGGGAACAGTCCAGCCCGAACTGCCAGGCCAGGTCCTCTCTGGACCGGAAACAAGCATCCTGGGACCGGTTTCGGGGTTTCACCCCTCATCAGCCAGGCTAGCTTGATTCCAGTAGCACAGTGAGCAAGGGACCCACGTCTGGATACACCCTTCCCACTTAGGGCAACTTTAACAACACAAAAGGATGATGGACGGAGTGCTGACAATGCAAACACTCACCCCCAGTCACAAATCTGGGTTTAATCCATTGTTCTTTTGCTCACCATACCACCCCAGTTTGGACCCAGCCATATGCAAATCAGTCTTTCCCTGTACCTCATGGGAACAGTCCAGCCCAAACTGCCAGGCCAGGTCCTCTGTGGACCGGAAACAAGCATCCTGGGACCGGTTTCGGGGTTTCACCCCTCATCAGCCAGGCTAGCTTGATTCCAGTGGCACAGTGAGCAAGGGACCCACGTCTGGGCATACCCTTTCCACTTAGGGCAACTTTAACAACACAAAAGGATGATGGACGGAGTGCTGACAATGCAAACACTCACCCCCAGTCACAGATCTGGGTTTAATCCATCGTTCTTTTGCTCACCATGCCACCCCAGTTTGGACACAGCCATATGCAAATCAGTCTTGACCCTGTTCCTCATGGGAACAGTCCAGCCCGAACTGCCAGGCCAGGTCCTCTCTGGACCGGAAACAAGTATCCTGGGACCGGTTTCGGGGTTTCACCCCTCATCAGCCAGGCTAGCTTGATTCCAGTGGCACAGTGAGCAAGGGACCCACGTATGGGCATACCTTTCCCACTTAGGGCAACTTTAACAACACAAAAGGATGGATGGATGATGGACGGAGTGCTGACTATGCAAACACTCACCCCCAGTCACAGATCTGGGTTTAATCCATCGTTCTTTTGCTCACCATGCCACCCTAGTTTGGACCCAGCCATTTGCAAATCAGTCTTGACCCTGTTCCTCATGGGAACAGTCCAGCCCGAACTGCCTAGCCAGGTCCTCTCTGGGCCGGAAACAAGCATCCTGGGACCAGTTTCGGGGTTTCACCCCTCATCAGTCAGGCTAGCTTGATTCCAGTGGCACAGTGAGCAAGGGACCCACGTCTGGGCATACCCTTCCCACTTAGGGCAACTTTAACAACACAAAAGGATGATGGACGGAGTGCTGACAATGCAAACACTCACCCCCAGTCACAGATCTGGGTTTAATCCATCGTTCTTTTGCTCACCATGCCACCCCAGTTTGGACCCAGCCATATGCAAATCAGTCTTGACCCTGTTCCTCATGGGAACAGTCCAGCCCAAACTGCCAGGCCAGGTCCTCTCTGGACCGGAAACAAGCATCCTGGGACCGGTTTCGGGGTTTCACCCCTCATCAGCCAGGCTAGCTTGATTCCAGTGGCACAGTGAGCAAGGGACCCACGTCTGGGCATACCCTTCCCACTTAGGGCAACTTTAACAACACAAAAGGATGATGGACGGAGTGCTGACAATGCAAACACTCACCCCCAGTCACAGATCTTGGTTTAATCCATCGTTCTTTTGCTCACCTTGCCACCCCAGTTTGGACCCAGCCATATGCAAATCAGTCTTGACCCTGTTCCTCATGGGAACAGTCCAGCCCGAACTGCCAGGCCAGGTCCTCTCTGGACCGGAAACAAGCATCCTGGGAACGGTTTCGGGGTTTCACCCCTCATCAGCCAGGCTAGCTTGATTCCAGTGGCACAGTGAGCAAGGGACCCACGTCTGGGGATACCCTTCCCACTTAGGGCAACTTTAACAACACAAAAGGATGATGGACGGAGTGCGGACAATGCAAACACTCACCCCCAGTCACAGATCTGGGTTTAATCCATCGTTCTTTTGCTCACCATGCCACCCCAGTTCGGACCCAGCCATATGCAAATCAGTCTTGACCCTGTTCCTCGTGGGAACAGTCCAGCCCGAACTGCCAGGCCAGGTCCTCTCTGGACCGGAAACAAGCATCCTGGGACCGGTTTCGGGGTTTCACCCCTCATCAGCCAGGCTAGCTTGATTCCAGTGGCACAGTGAGCAAGGGACCCACGTCTGGGCATACCCTTCCCACTTAGGGCAACTTTAACAACACAAAAGGATGAATGGATGATGGACGGAGTGCTGACTATGCAAACACTCACCCCCAGTCACAGATCTGGGTTTAATCCATCGTTCTTTTGCTCACCATGCCACCCCAGTTTGGACCCAGCCATATGCAAATCAGTCTTGACCCTGTTCCTCATGGGAACAGTCCAGCCTGAACTGCCAGGCCAGGTCCTCTCTGGACCGGAAACAAGCATCCTGGGACCGGTTTCGGGGTTTCACCCCTCATCAGCCAGGCTAGCTTGATTCCAGTGGCACAGTGAGCAAGGGACCCACGTCTGGGCATACCCTTCCCACTTAGAGCAACTTTAACAACACAAAAGGATGATGGACGGAGTGCTGACAATGCAAACACTCACCCCCCAGTCACAGATCTGGGTTTAATCCATCGTTCTTTTGCTCACCATGCCACCCCAATTTGGACCCAGCCATATGCAAATCAGTCTTGACCCTGTTCCTCATGGGAACAGTCGAGCCCGAACTGCCAGGCCAGGTCCTCTCTGGACCGGAAACAAGCATCCTGGGACCGGTTTCGGGGTTTCACCCCTCATCAGCCAGGCTAGCTTGATTCCAGTGGCACAGTGAGCAAGGGACCGACGTCTGGGCATACCCTTCCCACTTAGGGCAACTTTAACAACACAAAAGGATGATGGACGGAGTGCTGACAATGCAAACACTCACCCCCAGTCACAGATCTGGGTTTAATCCATCGTTCTTTTGCTCACCATGCCACCCCAGTTTGGACACAGCCATATGCAAATCAGTCTTGACCCTGTTCCTCATGGGAACAGTCCAGCCCGAACTGCCAGGCCAGGTCCTCTCTGGACCGGAAACAAGCATCCTGGGACCGGTGTCGGGGTTTCACCCCTCATCAGCCAGGCTAGCTTGATTCCAGTGGCACAGTGAGCAAGGGACCCACGTCCGGGCATACCCTTCCCACTTAGTGCAACTTTAACAACACAAAAGGATGATGGACGGAGTGCTGACAATGCAAACACTCACCCCCAGTCACAGATCTGGGTTTAATCCATCGTTCTTTTGCTCACCATGCCACCCCAGTTTGGACCCAGCCATATGCAAATCAGTCTTTTCTCTGTTCCTCATGGGAACAGTCCAGCCCGAACTACCAGGCCAGGTCCTCTCTGGACCGGAAACAAGCATCCTGGGACCGGTTTCGGGGTTTCACCCCTCATCAGCCAGGCTAGCTTGATTCCAGTGGCACAGTGAGCAAGGGACCCACGTCTGGGCATACCCTTCCCACTTAGGGCAACTTTAACAACACAAAAGGTTGATGGACGGAGTGCTGACAATGCAAACACTCACCCCCAGTCACAGATCTGGGTTTAATCCATCGTTCTTTTGCTCACCATGCCACCCCAGTTTGGACCCAGCCATATGCAAATCAGTCTTGACCCTGTTCCTCATGGGAACAGTCCAGCCCGAACTGCCAGGCCAGGTTCTCTCTGGACCGGAAACAAGCATCCTGGGACCGGTTTCGGGGTTTCACCCCTCATCAGCCAGGCTAGCTTGATTCCAGTGGCACAGTGAGCAAGGGACCCACGTCTGTGCATACCCTTCCCACTTAGGGCAACTTTAACAACACAAAAGGATGAATGGATGATGGACTGAGTGCTGACTATACAAACACTCACCCCCAGTCACAGATCTGGGTTTAATCCATCGTTCTTTTGCTCACCATGCCACCCCAGTTTGGACCCAGCCATAAGCAAATCAGTCTTGATCCTGTTCCTCATGGGAACAGTCCAGCCCGAACTGCCAGGCCAGGTCCTCTCTGGACCGGAAACAAGCATCCTGGGACCGGTTTCGGGGTTTCACCCCTCATCAGCCAGGCTAGCTTGATTCCAGTGGCACAGTGAGCAAGGGACCCACGTCTGGGCATACCCTTCCCACTTAGGGCAACTTTAACAACACAAAAGGATGATGGACGGAGTGCTGACAATGCAAACACTCACCCCCAGTCACAGATCTGGGTTTAATCCATCGTTCTTTTGCTCACCATGCCACCCCAATTTGGACCCAGCCATATGCAAATCAGTCTTGACACTGTTCCTCATGGGAACAGTCCAGCCCGAACTGCCAGGCCAGGTCCTCTCTGGACCGAAAACAAGCATCCTGGGACCGGTTTCGGAGTTTCACCCCTCATCAGCCAGGCTAGCTTGATTCCAGTGGCACAGTGAGCAAGGGACCCACGTCTGGGCATACCCTTCCTACTAAGTGCAACTTTAACAACACAAAACGATGATGGACGGAGTGCTGACAATGCAATCACTCACCCCCAGTCACAGATCTGGGTTTAATCCATCGTTCTTTTGCTCACCATGCCACCCCAGTTTGGACCCAGCCATATGCAAATCAGTCTTGACCCTGTTCCTCATGGGAACAGTCCAGCCCGAACTGCCAGGCCAGGTCCTCTCTGGACCGAAAACAAGCATCCTGGGACCGGTTTCGGAGTTTCACCCCTCATCAGCCAGGCTAGCTTGATTCCAGTGGCACAGTGAGCAAGGGACCCACGTCTGGGCATACCCTTCCTACTAAGTGCAACTTTAACAACACAAAACGATGATGGACGGAGTGCTGACAATGCAATCACTCACCCCCAGTCACAGATCTGGGTTTAATCCATCGTTCTTTTGCTCACCATGCCACCCCAGTTTGGACCCAGCCATATGCAAATCAGTCTTGACCCTGTTCCTCATGGGAACAGTCCAGCCCGAACTGCCAGGCCAGGTCCTCTCTGGACCGGAAACAAGCATCCTGGGACCGGTTTCGGGGTTTCACCCCTCATCAGCCAGGCTAGCTTGATTCCAGTGGCACAGTGAGCAAGGAACCCACGTCTGGGCATACCCTTCCCACTTAGGGCAACTTTAACAACACAAAAGGATGATGGACGGAGTGCTGACAATGCAAACACTCACCCCCAGTCACAGATCTGGGTTTAATCCATCGTTCTTTTGCTCACCATGCCACCCCAATTTGGACCCAGCCATATGCAAATCAAACTTGACCCTGTTCCTCATGGGAACAGTCCAGCCCGAACTGCCAGGCCAGGTCCTCTCTGGACCGGAAACAAGCATCCTGGGACCGGTTTCGGGGTTTCACCCCTCATCAGCCAGGCTAGCTTGATTCCAGTGGCACAGTGAGCAAGGGACCCACGTCTGGGCATACCCTTCCCACTTAGGGCAACTTTAACAACACAAAAGGATGATGGACGGAGTGCTGACAATGCAAACACTCACCCCCAGTCACAGATCTGGGTTTAATCCATCGTTCTTTTGCTCACCATGCCACCCCAGTTTGGACCCAGCCATATGCAAATCAGTCTTGACCCTGTTCCTCATGGGAACAGTCCAGCCCGAACTGCCAGGCCAGGTCCTCTCTGGACCGGAAACAAGCATCCTGGGACCGGTTTTGGGGTTTCACCCCTCATCAGCCAGGCTAGCTTGATTCCAGTGGCACAGTGAGCAAGGGACCCACGTCTGGGCATACCCTTCCCACTTAGGGCAACTTTAACAACACAAAAGGATGATGGACGGAGTGCTGACAATGCAAACACTCACCCCCAGTCACAGATCTGGGTTTAATCCATCGTTCTTTTGCTTACCATGCCACCCCAGTTTGGACCCAGCCATATGCAAATCAGTCTTGACCCTGTTCCTCATGGGAACAGTCCAGCCCGAACTGCCAGGCCAGGTCCTCTCTGGACCGGAAACAAGCATCCTGGGACCGGTTTCGGGGTTTCACCCCTCATCAGCCAGGCTAGCTTGATTCCAGTGGCACAGTGAGCAAGGGACCCACGTCTGGGCATACCCTTCCCACTTAGGGCAACTTTAACAACACAAAAGGATGATGGACGGAGTGCTGACAATGCAAACACTCACCCCCAGTCACAGATCTGGGTTTAATCCATCGTTCTTTTGCTCACCATTCCACCCCAGTTTGGACCCAGCCATATGCAAATCAGTCTTGACCCTGTTCCTCATGGGAACAGTCCAGCCCGAACTGCCAGGCCAGGTCCTCTCTGGACCGGAAACAATTATCATGGGACCGGTTTCGGGGTTTCACCCCTCATCAGCCAGGCTAGCTTGATTCCAGTGGCACAGTGAGCAAGGGACCCACGTCTGGGCATACCCTTCCCACTTAGGGCAACTTTAACAACACAAAAGGATGGATGGATGATGGACGGAGTGCTGACTATGCAAACACTCACCCCCAGTCACAGATCTGGGTTTAATCCATTGTTCTTTTGCTCACCATGCCACCCCAGTTTGGACCCAGCCATATGCAAATCAGTCTTGACCCTGTTCCTCATGGGAACAGTCCAGCCCGAACTGCCAGGCCAGGTCCTCTCTGGACCGGAAACAATCATCCTGGGACCGGTTTCAGGGTTTCACCCCTCATCAGCCAGGCTAGCTTGATTCCAGTGGCACAGTGAGCAAGGGACCCACGTCTGGGCATACCCTTCCCACTTAGGGCAACTTTAACAACACAAAAGGATGATGGACGGAGTGCTGACAATGCAAACACTCACCCCCAGTCACAGATCTGGGTTTAATCCATCGTTCTTTTGCTCACCATGCCACCCCAGTTTGGACCCAGCCATATGCAAATCAGTCTTGACCCTGTTCCTTATGGGAACAGTCCAGCCCGAACTGCCAGGCCAGGTCCTCTCTGGACCGGAAACAAGCATCCTGGGACCGGTTTTGGGGTTTCACCCCTCATCAGCCAGGCTAGCTTGATTCCAGTGGCACAGTGAGCAAGGGACCCACGTCTGAGCATACCCTTCCCACTTAGGGCAACTTTAACAACACAAAAGGATGATGGACGGAGTGCTGACAATGCAAACACTCACCCCCAGTCACAGATCTGGGTTTAATCCATCGTTCTTTTGCTCACCATGCCACCCCAGTTTGGACCCAGCCATATGCAAATCAGTCTTGACCCTCTTCCTCATGGGAACAGTCCAGCCCGAACTGCCCGGCCAGGTCCTCTCTGGACCGGAAACAAGCATCCCGGGACCGGTTTCGGGGTTTCACCCCTCATCAGCCAGGCTAGCTTGATTCCAGTGGCACAGTGAGCAAGGGAACCACGTCTGGGCATACCCTTCCCACTTAGGGCAACTTTAACAACACAAAAGGATGATGGACGGAGTGCTGACAATGCAAACACTCACCCCAGTCACAGATCTGGGTTTAATCCATCGTTCTTTTGCTCACCATGCCACCCCAGTTTGGACCCAGCCATATGCAAATCAGTCTTGACCCTGTTCCTCATGGGAACAGTCCAGCCCGAACTGCCAGGCCAGGTCCTCTCTGGACCGGAAACAAGCATCCTGGGACCGGTTTCGGGGTTTCATCCCTGATCAGCCAGGCTAGCTTGATTCCAGTGGCACAGTGAGCAAGGGACCCACGTCTGGGCATACCCTTCCCACTTAGGGCAACTTTAACAACACAAAAGGATGATGGACGGAGTGCTGACAATGCAAACACTCACCCCCAGTCACAGATCTGGGTTTAATCCATCGTTCTTTTGCTCACCATGCCACCCCAGTTTGGACCCAGCCATATGCAAATCAGTCTTGACCCTGTTCCTCATGGGAACAGTCCAGCCCGAACTGCCAGGCCAGGTCCTCTCTGGACCGGAAACAAGCATCTCTGGGACCGGTTTCGGGGTTTCACCCCTCATCAGCCAGGCTAGCTTGATTCCATTGGCACAGTGAGCAAGGGACCCACGTCTGGGCATACCCTTCCCACTTAAGGCAACTTTAGCAACACAAAAGGATGATGGACGGAGTGCTGACAATGCAAACACTCACCCCCAGTCACAGATCTGGGTTTAATCCATCGTTCTTTTGCTCACCATACCACCCCAGTTTGGACCCAGCCATATGCAAATCAGTCTTGACCCTGTTCCTTATGGGAACAGTCCAGCCCGAACTGCCAGGCCAGGTCCTCTCTGGACCGGAAACAAGCATCCTGGGACCGGTTTTGGGGTTTCACCCCTCATCAGCCAGGCTAGCTTGATTCCAGTTGCACAGTGAGCAAGGGACCCACGTCTGGGCATACCCTTCCCACTTAGGGCAACTTTAACAACATAAAAGGATGATGGACGGAGTGCTGACAATGCAAACACTCACCCCCAGTCACAGATCTGGGTTTAATCCATCGTTCTTTTGCTCACCATGCCACCCCAGTTTGGACCCAGCCATATGCAAATCAGTCTTGACCCTCTTCCTCATGGGAACAGTCCAGCCCGAACTGCCCGGCCAGGTCCTCTCTGGACCGGAAACAAGCATCCTGGGACCGGTTTCGGGGTTTCACCCCTCATCAGCCAGGCTAGCTTGATTCCAGTGGCACAGTGAGCAAGGGAACCACGTCTGGGCATACCCTTCCCACTTAGGGCAACTTTAACAACACAAAAGGATGATGGACGGAGTGCTGACAATGCAAACACTCACCCCAGTCACAGATCTGGGTTTAATCCATCGTTCTTTTGCTCACCATGCCACCCCAGTTTGGACCCAGCCATATGCAAATCAGTCTTGACCCTGTTCCTCATGGGAACAGTCCAGCCCGAACTGCCAGGCCAGGTCCTCTCTGGACCGGAAACAAGCATCCTGGGACCGGTTTCGGGGTTTCA
The DNA here is from genome assembly GCF_031143425.1 of Pleurodeles waltl. NCBI lineage: Eukaryota > Metazoa > Chordata > Amphibia > Caudata > Salamandridae > Pleurodeles > Pleurodeles waltl. The sequence goes on along the minus strand of NW_027149811.1, from coordinate 45,162 downwards.
TCCCTCATCAGCCAGGCTAGCTTGATTCCAGTGGCACAGTGAGCAAGGGACCCACGTCTGGGCATACCCTTCCCACTTAGGGCAACTTTAACAACACAAAAGGATGATGGAAGGAGTGCTGACAATGCAAACACTCACCCCCAGTCACAGATCTGGGTTTAATCCATCGTTCTTTTGCTCACCATGCCACCCCAGTTTGGACCCAGCCATATGCAAATCAGTCTTGACCCTGTTCCTCATGGGAACAGTCCAGCCCGAACTGCCAGGCCAGGTCCTCTCTGGACCAGAAACAAGCATCCTGGGACCGGTTTCGGGGTTTCACCCCTCATCAGCTAGGCTAGCTTGATTCCAGTGGCACAGTGAGCAAGGGACCCACGTCTGGGCATACCCTTCCCACTTAGGGCAACTTTAACAACACAAAAGGATGATGGACGGAGTGCTGACAATGCAAACACTCACCCCCAGTCACAGATCTGGGTTTAATCCATCATTCTTTTGCTCACCATGCCACCCCAGTTTGGACCCAGCCATATGCAAATCAGTCTTGACCCTGTTCCTTATGGGAACAGTCCAGCCCGAACTGCCAGGCCAGGTCCTCTCTGGACCGGAAACAAGCATCCTGGGACCGGTTTTGGGGTTTCACCCCTCATCAGCCAGGCTAGCTTGATTCCAGTGGCACAGTGAGCAAGGGACCCACGTCTGGGCATACCCTTCCCACTTAGGGCAACTTTAACAACAAAAAAAGGATGATGGACGGAGTGCTGACAATGCAAACACTCACCCCCAGTCACAGATCTGGGTTTAATCCATCGTTCTTTTGCTCACCATGCCACCCCAGTTTGGACCCAGCCATATGCAAATCAGTCTTGACACTCTTCCTCATGGGAACAGTCCAGCCCGAACTGCCCGGCCAGGTCCTCTCTGGACCGGAAACAAGCATCCCGGGACCGGTTTCGGGGTTTCATCCCTGATCAGCCAGGCTAGCTTGATTCCAGTGGCACAGTGAGCAAGGGACCCACGTCTGGGCATACCCTTCCCACTTAGGGCAACTTTAACAACACAAAAGGATGATGGACGGAGTGCTGACAATGCAAACATTCACCCCCAGTCACAGATCTGGGTTTAATCCATCGTTCTTTTGCTCACCATGCCACCCCAGTTTGGACCCAGCCATATGCAAATCAGTCTTGACCCTGTTCCTCATGGGAACAGTCCAGCCCGAACTGCCAGGCCAGGTCCTCTCTGGACCGGAAACAAGCATCTCTGGGACCGGTTTCGGGGTTTCACCCCTCATCAGCCAGGCTAGCTTGATTCCATTGGCACAGTGAGCAAGGGACCCACGTCTGGGCATACCCTTCCCACTTAAGGCAACTTTAACAACACAAAAGGATGATGGACGGAGTGCTGACAATGCAAACACTCACCCCCAGTCACAGATCTGGGTTTAATCCATCGTTCTTTTGCTCACCATGCCACCCCAGTTTGGACCCAGCCATATGCAAATCAGTCTTGACCCTGTTCCTTATGGGAACAGTCCAGCCCGAACTGCCAGGCCAGGTCCTCTCTGGACCGGAAACAAGCATCCTGGGACCGGTTTTGGGGTTTCACCCCTCATCAGCCAGGCTAGCTTGATTCCAGTTGCACAGTGAGCAAGGGACCCACGTCTGGGCATACCCTTCCCACTTAGGGCAACTTTAACAACATAAAAGGATGATGGACGGAGTGCTGACAATGCAAACACTCACCCCCAGTCACAGATCTGGGTTTAATCCATCGTTCTTTTGCTCACCATGCCACCCCAGTTTGGACCCAGCCATATGCAAATCAGTCTTGACCCTCTTCCTCATGGGAACAGTCCAGCCCGAACTGCCCGGCCAGGTCCTCTCTGGACCGGAAACAAGCATCCTGGGACCGGTTTCGGGGTTTCACCCCTCATCAGCCAGGCTAGCTTGATTCCAGTGGCACAGTGAGCAAGGGAACCACGTCTGGGCATACCCTTCCCACTTAGGGCAACTTTAACAACACAAAAGGATGATGGACGGAGTGCTGACAATGCAAACACTCACCCCAGTCACAGATCTGGGTTTAATCCATCGTTCTTTTGCTCATCATGCCACCCCAGTTTGGACCCAGCCATATGCAAATCAGTCTTGACCCTGTTCCTCATGGGAACAGTCCAGCCCGAACTGCCAGGCCAGGTCCTCTCTGGACCGGAAACAAGCATCCTGGGACCGGTTTCGGGGTTTCATCCCTCATCAGCCAGGCTAGCTTGATTCCAGTGGCACAGTGAGCAAGGGACCCACGTCTGGGCATACCCTTCCCACTTAGGGCAACTTTAACAACACAAAAGGATGATGGAAGGAGTGCTGACAATGCAAACACTCACCCCCAGTCACAGATCTGGGTTTAATCCATCGTTCTTTTGCTCACCATGCCACCCCAGTTTGGACCCAGCCATATGCAAATCAGTCTTGACCCTGTTCCTCATGGGAACAGTCCAGCCCGAACTGCCAGGCCAGGTCCTCTCTGGACCAGAAACAAGCATCCTGGGACCGGTTTCGGGGTTTCACCCCTCATCAGCTAGGCTAGCTTGATTCCAGTGGCACAGTGAGCAAGGGACCCACGTCTGGGCATACCCTTCCCACTTAGGGCAACTTTAACAACACAAAAGGATGATGGACGGAGTGCTGACAATGCAAACACTCACCCCCAGTCACAGATCTGGGTTTAATCCATCGTTCTTTTGCTCACCATGCCACCCCAGTTTGGACCCAGCCATATGCAAATCAGTCTTGACTCTGTTCCTCATGGGATCAGTCCAGCCTGAACTGCCAGGCCAGGTCCTCTCTGGACCGGAAACAAGTATCATGGGACCGGTTTCTGGGTTTCACCCCTCATCAGCCAGGCTAGCTTAATTCCAGTGGTACAGTGAGCAAGGGACCCACGTCTGGGCATACCCTTCCCACTTAGGGCAACTTTAACAACACAAAAGGATGGATGGATGATGGACGGAGTGCTGACTATGCAAACACTCACCCCCAGTCACAGATCTGGGTTTAATCCATCGTTCTTTTGCTCACCATGCCACCCCAGTTTGGACCCAGCCATATGCAAATCAGTCTTGACCCTGCTCCTCATGGGAACAGTCCAGCCCGAACTGCCAGGCCAGGTCCTCTCTGGACCGGAAACAAGCATCCTGGGACCGGTTTCGGGGTTTCACCCCTCATCAGTCAGGTTAGCTTGATTCCAGTGGCACAGTGAGCAAGGGACCCACGTCTGGGCATACCCTTCCCACTTAGGGCAACTTTAACAACACAAAAGGATGATGGACGGAGTGCTGACAATGCAAACACTCACCCCCCAGTCACAGATCTGGGTTTAATCCATCGTTCTTTTGCTCACCATGCCACCCCAGTTTGGACCCAGCCATATGCAAATCAGTCTTGACCCTGTTCCTCATGGGAACAGTCCAGCCCGAACTGCCAGGCCAGGTCCTCTCTGGACCGGAAACAAGCATCCTGGGACCGGTTTCGGGGTTTCACCCCTCATCAGCCAGGCTAGCTTGATTCCAGTGGCACAGTGAGCAAGGGACCCACGTCTGGGCATATCCTTTCCACTTAGGGCAACTTTAACAACACAAAAGGATGGATGGATGATGGACGGAGTGCTGACAATGTAAGCACTCACCCCCAGTCACAGATCTGGGTTTAATCCATCGTTCTTTTGCTCACCATGCCACCCTTGTTTGGACCCAGCCATATGCAAAACATTCTTGACCCTGTTCCTCATGGGAACAGTCCAGCCCGAACTGCCAGGCCAGGTCCTCTCTGGACCGGAAACAAGCATCCTGGGACCGGTTTTGGGGTTTCACCCCTCATCAGCCAGGCTAGCTTGATTCCAGTGGCACAGTGAGCAAGGGACCCACGTCTGGGCATACCCTTCCCACTTAGGGCAACTTTAACAACACAAAAGGATGATGGACGGAGTGCTGACAATGCAAACACTCACCCACAGTCACAGATCTGGGTTTAATCCATCGTTCTTTTGCTCACCATGCCACCCCAGTTTGGACCCAGCCATATGCAAATCAGTCTTGACCCTGTTCCTCATGGGAACAGTCCAGCCCGAACTGCCAGGCCAGGTCCTCTCTGGACCTGAAACAAGCATCCTGGGACCGGTTTTGGGGTTTCACCCCTCATCAGCCAGGCTAGCTTGATTCCAGTGGCACAGTGATCAAGGGACCCACGTCTGGGTATAACCTTCCCACTTAGGGCAACTTTAACAACACAAAAGGATGATGGACGGAGTGCTGACAATGCAAACACTCACCCCCAGTCACAGATCTGGGTTTAATCCATCGTTCTTTTGCTCACTATGCCACCCCAGTTTGGACCCAGCCATATGCAAATCAGTCTTGACCCTGTTCCTCCTGGGAACAGTCCAGCCCAAACTGCCAGGCCAGGTCCTCTCTGGACCGGAAACAAGCATCCTGGGACCGGTTTCGGGGTTTCACCCCTCATCAGCCAGGCTAGCTTGATTCCAGTGGCACAGTGAGCAAGGGACCCACGTCTGGGCATACCCTTCCCACTTAGGGCAACTTTAACAACACAAAAGGATGATGGACAGAGTGCTGACAATGCAAACACTCACCCCCAGTCACAGATCTGGGTTTAATCCATCGTTCTTTTGCTCACCATGCCACCCCAGTTTGGACCCAGCCATATTCAAATCAGTCTTGACCCTGTTCCTCATGGGAACAGTCCAGCCCGAACTGCCAGGCCAGGTCCTCTCTGGACCGGAAACAAGCATCCTGGGACCGGTTTCGGGGTTTCACCCCTCATCAGCCAGGCTAGCTTGATTCCAGTGGCACAGTGAGCAAGGGACCCACGTCTGGGCATATCCTTTCCACTTAGGGCAACTTTAACAACACAAAAGGATGGATGGATGATGGACGGAGTGCTGACAATGTAAGCACTCACCCCCAGTCACAGATCTGGGTTTAATCCATCGTTCTTTTGCTCACCATGCCACCCTTGTTTGGACCCAGCCATATGCAAAACATTCTTGACCCTGTTCCTCATGGGAACAGTCCAGCCCGAACTGCCAGGCCAGGTCCTCTCTGGACCGGAAACAAGCATCCTGGGACCGGTTTCGGGGTTTCACCCCTCATCAGCCAGGCTAGCTTGATTCCAGTGGCACAGTGAGCAAGGGACCCACGTCTGGGCATACCCTTCCCACTTAGGGCAACTTTAACAACACAAAAGGATGATGGACAGAGTGCTGACAATGCAAACACTCACCCCCAGTCACAGATCTGGGTTTAATCCATCGTTCTTTTGCTCACCATGCCACCCCAGTTTGGACCCAGCCATATTCAAATCAGTCTTGACCCTGTTCCTCATGGGAACAGTCCAGCCCGAACTGCCAGGCCAGGTCCTCTCTGGACCGGAAACAAGCATCCTGGGACCGGTTTCGGGGTTTCACCCTTCATCAGCCAGGCTAGCTTGATTCCAGTGGCATAGTGAGTAAGGGACCCACGTCTGGGCATACCCTTCCCACTTAGTGCAACTTTAACAACACAAAAGGATGATGGACGGATTGCTGACAATGCAAACACTCACCCCCAGTCACAGATCTGGGTTTAATCCATCGTTCTTTTGCTCACCATGCCACCCCAGTTTGGACCCAGCCATATGCAAATCTGTCTTGACCCTGTTCCTCATGGGAACAGTCCAGCCCGAACTGCCAGGCCAGGTCCTCTCTGGACCGGAAACAAGCATCCTGGGACCGGTTTCGGGGTTTCACCCTTCATCAGCCAGGCTAGCTTGATTCCAGTGGCACAGTGAGCAAGGGACCCACGTCTGGGCATACCCTTCCCACTTAGAGCAACTTTAACAACACAAAAGGATGATGGACGGAGTGCTGACAATGCAAACACTCACCCCCAGTCACAGATCTGGGTTTAATCCATCGTTCTTTTGCTCACCATGCCACCCCAGTTTGGACCCAGCCATATGCAAATCAGTCTTGACCCAGTTCCTCATGGGAACAGTCCAGCACGAACTGCCAGGCCAGGTTCTCTCTGGACCGGAAACAAGCATCCTGGGACCAGTTTCGGGGTTTCACCCCTCACCAGCCAGTCTAGCTTGATTCCAGTGGCACAGTGAGCAAGGGACCCACGTCTGGGCATACCCTTCCCACTTAGGGCAACTTTAACAACAGAAAAGGATGATGGACGGAGTGCTGACAATGCAAACACTCACCCCCAGTCACAGATCTGGGTTTAATCCATCGTTCTTTTGCTCACCATGCCACCCCAGTTTGGACCCAGCCATATGCAAATCAGTCTTTTCCCTGTTCCTCATGGGAACAGTCCAGCCCGAACTGCCAGGCCAGGTCCTCTCTGGACCGGAAACAAGCATCCTGGGACCGGTTTCGGGGTTTCACCCCTCATCAGCCAGGCTAGCTTGATTCCAGTGGCACAGTGAGCAGGGGACCCACGTCTGGGCATACCCTTCCCACTTAGGGCAACTTTAACAACACAAAAGGATGGATGGATGATGGACGGAGTGCTGACTATGCAAACACTCACCCCCAGTCTCAGATCTGGGTTTAATCCATCGTTCTTTTGCTCACCATGCCACCCCAGTTTGGACCCAGCCATATGCAAATCAGTCTTGACCCTATTCCTCATGGGAACAGTCCAGCCCGAACTGCCAGGCCAGGTCCTCTCTGGACCGGAAACAAGCATCCTGGGACCGGTTTCGGGCTTTCACCCCTCATCAGCAAGGCTAGCTTGATTCCAGTGGCACAGTGCGCAAGGGACCCACCTCTGGGCATACCCTTCCCACTTAGGGCAACTTTAACAACACAAAAGGATGATGGACGGAGTGCTGACAATGCAAGCACTCACCCCCAGTCACAGATCTGGTTTTAACCCATCGTTCTTTTGCTCACCATGCCACCCCAGTTTGGACCCAGCCATATGCAAATCAGTCTTGACCCTGTTCCTCATGGGAACAGTCCAGCCCAAACTGCCAGGCCAGGTCCTCTCTGGACTGGAAACAAGCATCCTGTGACCGGTTTCGGGGTTTCACCCCTCATCAGCCAGGCTTGCTTGATTCCAGTGGCACAGTGAGCAAGGGACCCACGTCTGGGCATACCCTTCCCACTTAGGGCAACTTTAACAACACAAAAGGATGATGGACGGAGTGCTGACAATGCAAACACTCACCCCCAGTCACAGATCTGGGTTTAATCCATCGTTCTTTTGCTCACCATGCCACCCCAGTTTGGACCCAGCCATATGCAAATCAGTCTTGACCCTGTTCCTCATGGGAACAGTCCAGCCCGAACTGCCAGGCCAGGTCCTCTCTGGACCGGAAACAAGCATCTCTGGGACCGGTTTCGGGGTTTCACCCCTCATCAGCCAGGCTAGCTTGATTCCATTGGCACAGTGAGCAAGGGACCCACGTCTGGGCATACCCTTCCCACTTAAGGCAACTTTAACAACACAAAAGGATGATGGACGGAGTGCTGACAATGCAAACACTCACCCCCAGTCACAGATCTGGGTTTAATCCATTGTTCTTTTGTTCACCATGCCACCACAGTTTGGACCCAGCCATATGCAAATCAGTCTTGACCCTGTTCCTCATGGGAACAGTCCAGCCCGAATTACCAGGCCAGGTCCTCTCTGGACCGGAAACAAGCATCCTGGGACCGATTTCGGGGTTTCACCCCTCATCAGCCAGGCTAGCTTGATTCCAGTGGCACAGTGAGCAAGGGACCCACGTCTGGGCATACCCTTCCCACTTAGGGCAACTTTAACAACAAAAAAGGATGATGGACGGAGTGCTGACAATGCAAACACTCACCCCCAGTCACAGATCTGTGTTTAATCCATCGTTCTTTTGCTCACCATGCCACCCCAGTTTGGACCCAGCCATATGCAAATCAGTCTTGACTCTGTTCCTCATGGGAACAGTCCAGTCCGAACTGCCAGGCCAGGTCCTCTCTGGACCGGAAACAAGCATCCTGGGACCGGTTTCGGGGTTTCACCCCTCATCAGCCAGGCTAGCTTGATTCCAGTGGCACAGTGAGCAAGGGACACACGTCTGGGCATACCCTTCCCACTTAGGGCAACTTTAACAACACAAAAGGATGATGGACGGAGTGCTGACAATGCAAACACTCACCCCCAGTCACAGATCTGGGTTTAATCCATCGTTCTTTTGCTCACCATGCCACCCCACTTTGGACTCAGCCATATGCAAATCAGTCTTTTCCCTGTTCCTCATGGGAACAGTCCAGCCCGAACAGCCAGGCCAGGTCCTCTCTGGACCGGAAACAAGCATCCTGGGACCGGTTTCGGGGTTTCACCCCTCATCAGCCAGGCTAGCTTGATTCCAGTGGCACAGTGAGCAAGGGACCCACGTCTGGGCATACCCTTCCCACTTAGGGCAACTTTAACAACACAAAAGGATGATGGACGGAGTGCTGACAATGCAAACACTCACCCCCAGTCACAGATCTGGGTTTAATCCATCGTTCTTTTGCTCACCATGCCACCCCAGTTTGGACCCAGCCATATGCAAATCAGTCTTGACCCTGTTCCTCATGGGAACAGTCCAGCCCGAACTGCCAGGCCAGGTCCTCTCTGGACCGGAAACAAGCATCCTGGGACCGGTTTCGGGGTTTCACCCCTCATCAGCCAGGCTAGCTTGATTCCAGTGGCACAGTGAGCAAGGGACCCACGTCTGGGCATACCCTTCCCACTTAGGGCAACTTTAACAACACAAAAGGATGGATGGATGATGGACAGAGTGCTGACTATGCAAACACTCACCCCCCAGTCACAGATCTGGGTTTAATCCATTGTTCTTTTGCTCACCATGCCACCCCAGTTTGGACCCAGCCATATGCAAATCAGTCTTGACCCTGTTCCTCATGGGAACAGTCCAGCCCGAACTGCCAGGCCAGGTCCTCTCTGGACCGGAAACAATCATCCTGGGACCGGTTTCAGGGTTTCACCCCTCATCAGCCAGGCTAGCTTGATTCCAGTGGCACAGTGAGCAAGGGACCCACGTCTGGGCATACCCATCCCACTTAGGGCAACTTTAACAACACAAAAGGATGATGGACGGAGTGCTGACAATGCAAACACTCACCCCCAGTCACAGATCTGGGTTTAATCCATCGTTCTTTTGCTCACCATGCCACCCCAGTTTGGACCCAGCCATATGCAAATCAGTCTTGACCCTGTTCCTCATGGGAACAGTCCAGCCCGAACTGCCAGGCCAGGTCCTCTCTGGACCGGAAACAAGCATCCTGGGACCGGTTTCGGGGTTTCACCCCTCATCAGCCAGGCTAGCTTGATTCCAGTGGCACAGTGAGCAAGGGACCCACGTCTGGGCATACCCTTCCCACTTAGGGCAACTTTAACAACACAAAAGGATGATGGACGGAGTGCTGACAATGCAAACACTCACCCCCAGTCACAGATCTGGGTTTAATCCATCGTTCTTTTGCTCACCATGCCACCCCAGTTTGGACCTAGCCATATGCAAATCAGTCTTGACCCTGTTCCTCATGGGAACAGTCCAGCCCGAACTGCCAGGCCAGGTCCTCTCTGGACCGGAAACAAGCATCCTGGGACCGGTTTCGGGGTTTCACCCCTCATCAGCCAGGCTAGCTTGATTCCAGTGGCACAGTGAGCAAGGGACCCACGTCTGGGCATACCCTTCCCACTTAGGGCAACTTTAACAACTCAAAAGGATGATGGACGGAGTGCTGACAATGCAAACACTCACCCCCAGTCACAGATCTGGGTTTAATCCATCGTTCTTTTGCTCACCATGCCACCCCAGTTTGGACCCAGCCATATGCAAATCAGTCTTGACCCTGTTCCTCATGGGAACAGTCCAGCCTGAACTGCCAGGCCAGGTCCTCTCTGGACCGGAAACAAGCATCCTGGGACCGGTTTCGGGGTTTCACCCCTCATCAGCCAGGCTAGCTTGATTCCAGTGGCACAGTGAGCAAGGGACCCACGTCTGGGCATACCCTTCCCACTTAGGGCAACTTTAACAACACAAAAGGATGATGGACGGAGTGCTGACAATGCAAACACTCACCCCCAGTCACAGATCTGGGTTTAATCCATCGTTCTTTTGCTCACCATGCCACCCCAATTTGGACCCAGCCATATGCAAATCAATGTTGACCCTGTTCCTCATGGGAACAGTCCAGCCCGAACTGCCAGGCCAGGTCCTCTCTGGACCGGAAACAAGCATCCTGGGACCGGTTTCGGGGTTTCACCCCTCATCAGCCAGGCTAGCTTGATTCCAGTGGCACAGTGAGCAAGGGACCCACGTCTGGGCATACCCTTCCCACTTAGGGCAACTTTAACAACACAAAAGGATGATGGACGGAGTGCTGACAATGCAAACACTCACCCCCAGTCACAAATCTGGGTTTAATCCATCGTTCTTTTGCTCACCATGCCACCCCAGTTTGGACCCAGCCATATGCAAATCAGTCTTGACCCTGTTCCTCATGGGAACAGTCCAGCCCGAACTGCCAGGCCAGGTCCTCTCTGGACCGGAAACAAGCATCCTGGGACCGGTTTCGGGGTTTCACCCCTCATCAGCCAGGCTTGCTTGATTCCAGTGGCACAGTGAGCAAGGGACCCACGTCTGGGCATACCCTTCCCACTTAGGTGAACTTTAACAACACAAAAGGATGATGGACGGAGTGCTGACAATGCAAACACTCACCCCCAGTCACAGATCTGGGTTTAATCCATCGTTCTTTTGCTCACCATGCCACCCCAGTTTGGACCCAGCCATATGCAAATCAGTCTTGACCCTGTTCCTCATGGGAACAGTCCAGCCCGAACTGCCAGGCCAGGTCCTCTCTGGACCGGAAACAAGCATCTCTGGGACCGGTTTCGGGGTTTCACCCCTCATCAGCCAGGCTAGCTTGATTCCATTGACACAGTGAGCAAGGGACCCACGTCTGGGCATACCCTTCCCACTTAAGGCAACTTTAACAACACAAAAGGATGATGGACGGAGTGCTGACAATGCAAACACTCACCCCCAGTCACAGATCTGGGTTTAATCCATCGTTCTTTTGTTCACCATGCCACCACAGTTTGGACCCAGCCATATGCAAATCAGTCTTGACCCTGTTCCTCATGGGAACAGTCCAGCCCGAACTACCAGGCCAGGTCCTCTCTGGACCGGAAACAAGCATCCTGGGACCGGTTTCGGGGTTTCACCCCTCATCAGCCAGGCTAGCTTGATTCCAGTGGCACAGTGAGCAAGGGACCCACGTCTGGGCATACCCTTCCCACTTAGGGCAACTTTAACAACAAAAAAGGATGATGGACGGAGTGCTGACAATGCAAACACTCACCCCCAGTCACAGATCTGTGTTTAATCCATCGTTCTTTTGCTCACCATGCCACCCCAGTTTGGACCCAGCCATATGCAAATCAGTCTTGACCCTGTTCCTCATGGGAACAGTCCAGTCCGAACTGCCAGGCCAGGTCCTCTCTGGACTGTAAACAAGCATCCTGGGACCGGTTTCGGGGTTTCACCCCTCATCAGCCAGGCTAGCTTGATTCCAGTGGCACAGTGAGCAAGGGACACACGTCTGGGCATACCCTTCCCACTTAGGGCAACTTTAACAATGGGCATACCCTTCCCACTTAGGGCAACTTTAACAACACAAAAGGATGATGGACGGAGTGCTGACAATGCAAACACTCACCCCCAGTCACAGATCTGGGTTTAATCCATCGTTCTTTTGCTCACCATGCCACCCCACTTTGGACTCAGCCATATGCAAATCAGTCTTTTCCCTGTTCCTCATGGGAACAGTCCAGCCCGAACAGCCAGGCCAGGTCCTCTCTGGACCGGAAACAAGCATCCTGGGACCGGTTTCGGGGTTTCACCCCTCATCAGCCAGGCTAGCTTGATTCCAGTGGCACAGTGAGCAAGGGACCCACGTCTGGGCATACCCTTCCCACTTAGGGCAACTTTAACAACACAAAAGGATGATGGACGGAGTGCTGACAATGCAAACACTCACCCCCAGTCACAGATCTGGGTTTAATCCATCGTTCTTTTGCTCACCATGCCACCCCAGTTTGGACCCAGCCATATGCAAATCAGTCTTGACCCTGTTCCTCATGGGAACAGTCCAGCCCGAACTGCCAGGCCAGGTCCTCTCTGGACCGGAAACAAGCATCCTGGGACCGGTTTCGGGGTTTCACCCCTCATCAGCCAGGCTAGCTTGATTCCAGTGGCACAGTGAGCAAGGGACCCACGTCTGGGCATACCCTTCCCACTTAGGGCAACTTTAACAACACAAAAGGATGGATGGATGATGGACAGAGTGCTGACTATGCAAACACTCACCCCCCAGTCACAGATCTGGGTTTAATCCATTGTTCTTTTGCTCACCATGCCACCCCAGTTTGGACCCAGCCATATGCAAATCAGTCTTGACCCTGTTCCTCATGGGAACAGTCCAGCCCGAACTGCCAGGCCAGGTCCTCTCTGGACCGGAAACAATCATCCTGGGACCGGTTTCAGGGTTTCACCCCTCATCAGCCAGGCTAGCTTGATTCCAGTGGCACAGTGAGCAAGGGACCCACGTCTGGGCATACCCTTCCCACTTAGGGCAACTTTAACAACACAAAAGGATGATGGACGGAGTGCTGACAATGCAAACACTCACCCCCAGTCACAGATCTGGGTTTAATCCATCGTTCTTTTGCTCACCATGCCACCCCAGTTTGGACCCAGCCATATGCAAATCAGTCTTGACCCTGTTCCTCATGGGAACAGTCCAGCCCGAACTGCCAGGCCAGGTCCTCTCTGGACCGGAAACAAGCATCCTGGGACCGGTTTCGGGGTTTCACCCCTCATCAGCCAGGCTAGCTTGATTCCAGTGGCACAGTGAGCAAGGGACCCACGTCTGGGCATACCCTTCCCACTTAGGGCAACTTTAACAACACAAAAGGATGATGGACGGAGTGCTGACAATGCAAACACTCACCCCCAGTCACAGATCTGGGTTTAATCCATCGTTCTTTTGCTCACCATGCCACCCCAGTTTGGACCTAGCCATTTGCAAATCAGTCTTGACCCTGTTCCTCATGGGAACAGTCCAGCCCGAACTGCCAGGCCAGGTCCTCTCTGGACTGGAAACAAGCATCCTGGGACCGGTTTCGGGGTTTCACCCCTCATCAGCCAGGCTAGCTTGATTCCAGTGGCACAGTGAGCAAGGGACCCACGTCTGGGCATACCCTTCCCACTTAGGGCAACTTTAACAACACAAAAGGATGATGGACGGAGTGCTGACAATGCAAACACTCACCCCCAGTCACAGATCTGGGTTTAATCCATCGTTCTTTTGCTCACCATGCCACCCCAGTTTGGACCCAGCCATATGCAAATCAGTCTTGACCCTGTTCCTCATGGGAACAGTCCAGCCCGAACTGCCAGGCCAGGTCCTCTCTGGACCGGAAACAAGCATCCTGGGACCGGTTTCGGGGTTTCACCCCTCATCAGCCAGGCTAGCTTGATTCCAGTGGCACAGTGAGCAAGGGACCCACGTCTGGGCATACCCTTCCCACTTAGGGCAACTTTAACAACACAAAAGGATGATGGACGGAGTGCTGACAATGCAAACACTCACCCCCAGTCACAGATCTGGGTATAACCCATCGTTCTTTTGCTCACCATGCCACCCCAGTTTGGACCCAGCCATATGCAAATCAGTCTTGACCCTGTTCCTCATGGGAACAGTCCAGCCCGAACTACCAGGCCAGGTCCTCTCTGGACCGGAAACAAGCATCCTGGGACCGGTTTCGGGGTTTCACCCCTCATCAGCCAGGCTAGCTTGATTCCAGTGGCACAGTGAGGAAGGGACCCACGTCTGGGCATACCCTTCCCACTTAGGGCAACTTTAACAACAAAAAAGGATGATGGACGGAGTGCTGACAATGCAAACACTCACCCCCAGTCACAGATCTGGGTTTAATCCATCGTTCTTTTGCTCACCATGCCACCCCAGTTTGGACCCAGCCATATGCAAATCAGTCTTGACCCTGTTCCTCATGGGAACAGTCCAGTCCGAACTGCCAGGCCAGGTCCTCTCTGGACTGTAAACAAGCATCCTGGGACCGGTTTCGGGGTTTCACCCCTCATCAGCCAGGCTAGCTTGATTCCAGTGGCACAGTGAGCAAGGGACACACGTCTGGGCATACCCTTCCCACTTAGGGCAACTTTAACAACACAAAAGGATGATGGACGGAGTGCTGACAATGCAAACACTCACCCTCAGTCACAGATCTGGGTTTAATCCATCGTTCTTTTGCTCACCATGCCACCCCAGTTTGGACCCAGCCATATGCAAATCAGTCTTTTCCCTGTTCCTCATGGGAACAGTCCAGCCCGAACTGCCAGGCCAGGTCCTCTCTGGACCGGAAACAAGCATCCTGGGACCGGTTTCGGGGTTTCACCCCTCATCAGCCAGGCTAGCTTGATTCCAGTAGCACAGTGAGCAAGGGACCCACGTCTGGGCATACCCTTCCCACTTAGGGCAACTTTAACAACACAAAAGGATGATGGACGGAGTGCTGACAATGCAAACACTCACCCCCAGTCACAGATCTGGGTTTAATCCATCGTTCTTTTGCTCACCATGCCACCCCAGTTTGGACCCAGCCATATGCAAATCAGTCTTGACCCTGTTCCTCATGGGAACAGTCCAGCCCGAACTGCCAGGCCAGGTCCTCTCTGGACCGGAAACAAGCATCCTGGGACCTGTTTCGGGGTTTCACCCCTCATCAGCCAGGCTAGCTTGATTCCAGTGGCACAGTGAGCAAGGGACCCACGTCTGGGCATACCCTTCCCACTTAGGGCAACTTTAACAACACAAAAGGATGGATGGATGATGGACAGAGTGCTGACTATGCAAACACTCACCCCCAGTCACAGATCTGGGTTTAATCCATTGTTCTTTTGCTCACCATGCCACCCCAGCCATATGCAAATCAGTCTTGACCCTGTTCCTCATGGGAACAGTCCAGCCCGAACTGCCAGGCCAGGTCCTCTCTGGACCGGAAACAAGCATCCTGGGACCGGTTTCGGGGTTTCACCCCTCATCAGCCAGGCTAGCTTGATTCCAGTGGCACAGTGAGTAAGGGACCCACGTCTGGGCATACCCTTCCCACTTAGGGCAACTTTAACAACACAAAAAGATGATGGACGGAGTGCTGACAATGCAAACACTCACCCCCAGTCACAGATCTGGGTTTAATCCATCGTTCTTTTGCTCACCATGCCACCCCAGTTTGGACCTAGCCATATGCAAATCAGTCTTGACCCTGTTCCTCATGGGAACAGTCCAGCCCGAACTGCCAGGCCAGGTCCTCTCTGGACCGGAAACAAGCATCCTGGGACCGGTTTCGGGGTTTCACCCCTCATCAGCCAGGCTAGCTTGATTCCAGTGGCACAGTGAGCAAGGGACCCACGTCTGGGCATACCCTTCCCACTTAGAGCAACTTTAACAACACAAAAGGATGATGGACGGAGTGCTGACAATGCAAACACTCACCCCCAGTCACAGATCTGGGTTTAATCCATCGTTCTTTTGCTCACCATGCCACCCCAGTTTGGACCCAGCCATATGCAAATCAGTCTTGACCCTGTTCCTCATGGGAACAGTCCAGCCCGAACTGCCAGGCCAGGTCCTCTCTGGACCGGAAACAAGCATCCTGGGACCGGTTTCGGGGTTTCACCCCTCATCAGCCAGGCTAGCTTGATTCCAGTGGCACAGTGAGCAAGGGACCCACGTCTGGGCATACCCTTCCCACTTAGGGCAACTTTAACAACACAAAAGGATGGATGGATGATGGACAGAGTGCTGACTATGCAAACACTCACCCCCCAGTCACAGATCTGGGTTTAATCCATTGTTCTTTTGCTCACCATGCCACCCCAGTTTGGACCCAGCCATATGCAAATCAGTCTTGACCCTGTTCCTCATGGGAACAGTCCAGCCCGAACTGCCAGGCCAGGTCCTCTCTGGACCGGAAACAATCATCCTGGGACCGGTTTCAGGGTTTCACCCCTCATCAGCCAGGCTAGCTTGATTCCAGTGGCACAGTGAGCAAGGGACCCACGTCTGGGCATACCCTTCCCACTTAGGGCAACTTTAACAACACAAAAGGATGATGGACGGAGTGCTGACAATGCAAACACTCACCCCCAGTCACAGATCTGGGTTTAATCCATCGTTCTTTTGCTCACCATGCCACCCCAGTTTGGACCCAGCCATATGCAAATCAGTCTTGACCCTGTTCCTCATGGGAACAGTCCAGCCCGAACTGCCAGGCCAGGTCCTCTCTGGACCGGAAACAAGCATCCTGGGACCGGTTTCGGGGTTTCACCCCTCATCAGCCAGGCTAGCTTGATTCCAGTGGCACAGTGAGCAAGGGACCCACGTCTGGGCATACCCTTCCCACTTAGGGCAACTTTAACAACACAAAAGGATGATGGACGGAGTGCTGACAATGCAAACACTCACCCCCAGTCACAGATCTGGGTTTAATCCATCGTTCTTTTGCTCACCATGCCACCCCAGTTTGGACCTAGCCATATGCAAATCAGTCTTGACCCTGTTCCTCATGGGAACAGTCCAGCCCGAACTGCCAGGCCAGGTCCTCTCTGGACCGGAAACAAGCATCCTGGGACCGGTTTCGGGGTTTCACCCCTCATCAGCCAGGCTAGCTTGATTCCAGTGGCACAGTGAGCAAGGGACCCACGTCTGGGCATACCCTTCCCACTTAGGGCAACTTTAACAACACAAAAGGATGATGGACGGAGTGCTGACAATGCAAACACTCACCCCCAGTCACAGATCTGGGTTTAATCCATCGTTCTTTTGCTCACCATGCCACCCCAGTTTGGACCCAGCCATATGCAAATCAGTCTTGACCCTGTTCCTCATGGGAACAGTCCAGCCTGAACTGCCAGGCCAGGTCCTCTCTGGACCGGAAACAAGCATCCTGGGACCGGTTTCGGGGTTTCACCCCTCATCAGCCAGGCTAGCTTGATTCCAGTGGCACAGTGAGCAAGGGACCCACGTCTGGGCATACCCTTCCCACTTAGGGCAACTTTAACAACACAAAAGGATGATGGACGGAGTGCTGACAATGCAAACACTCACCCCCAGTCACAGATCTGGGTTTAATCCATCGTTCTTTTGCTCACCATGCCACCCCAATTTGGACCCAGCCATATGCAAATCAATGTTGACCCTGTTCCTCATGGGAACAGTCCAGCCCGAACTGCCAGGCCAGGTCCTCTCTGGACCGGAAACAAGCATCCTGGGACCGGTTTCGGGGTTTCACCCCTCATCAGCCAGGCTAGCTTGATTCCAGTGGCACAGTGAGCAAGGGACCCACGTCTGGGCATACCCTTCCCACTTAGGGCAACTTTAACAACACAAAAGGATGATGGACGGAGTGCTGACAATGCAAACACTCACCCCCAGTCACAAATCTGGGTTTAATCCATCGTTCTTTTGCTCACCATGCCACCCCAGTTTGGACCCAGCCATATGCAAATCAGTCTTGACCCTGTTCCTCATGGGAACAGTCCAGCCCGAACTGCCAGGCCAGGTCCTCTCTGGACCGGAAACAAGCATCCTGGGACCGGTTTCGGGGTTTCACCCCTCATCAGCCAGGCTTGCTTGATTCCAGTGGCACAGTGAGCAAGGGACCCACGTCTGGGCATACCCTTCCCACTTAGGTGAACTTTAACAACACAAAAGGATGATGGACGGAGTGCTGACAATGCAAACACTCACCCCCAGTCACAGATCTGGGTTTAATCCATCGTTCTTTTGCTCACCATGCCACCCCAGTTTGGACCCAGCCATATGCAAATCAGTCTTGACCCTGTTCCTCATGGGAACAGTCCAGCCCGAACTGCCAGGCCAGGTCCTCTCTGGACCGGAAACAAGCATCTCTGGGACCGGTTTCGGGGTTTCACCCCTCATCAGCCAGGCTAGCTTGATTCCATTGACACAGTGAGCAAGGGACCCACGTCTGGGCATACCCTTCCCACTTAAGGCAACTTTAACAACACAAAAGGATGATGGACGGAGTGCTGACAATGCAAACACTCACCCCCAGTCACAGATCTGGGTTTAATCCATCGTTCTTTTGTTCACCATGCCACCACAGTTTGGACCCATCCATATGCAAATCAGTCTTGACCCTGTTCCTCATGGGAACAGTCCAGCCCGAACTACCAGGCCAGGTCCTCTCTGGACCGGAAACAAGCATCCTGGGACCGGTTTCGGGGTTTCACCCCTCATCAGCCAGGCTAGCTTGATTCCAGTGGCACAGTGAGCAAGGGACCCACGTCTGGGCATACCCTTCCCACTTAGGGCAACTTTAACAACAAAAAAGGATGATGGACGGAGTGCTGACAATGCAAACACTCACCCCCAGTCACAGATCTGTGTTTAATCCATCGTTCTTTTGCTCACCATGCCACCCCAGTTTGGACCCAGCCATATGCAAATCAGTCTTGACCCTGTTCCTCATGGGAACAGTCCAGTCCGAACTGCCAGGCCAGGTCCTCTCTGGACTGTAAACAAGCATCCTGGGACCGGTTTCGGGGTTTCACCCCTCATCAGCCAGGCTAGCTTGATTCCAGTGGCACAGTGAGCAAGGGACACACGTCTGGGCATACCCTTCCCACTTAGGGCAACTTTAACAACACAAAAGGATGATGGACGGAGTGCTGACAATGCAAACACTCACCCCCAGTCACAGATCTGGGTTTAATCCATCGTTCTTTTGCTCACCATGCCACCCCACTTTGGACTCAGCCATATGCAAATCAGTCTTTTCCCTGTTCCTCATGGGAACAGTCCAGCCCGAACAGCCAGGCCAGGTCCTCTCTGGACCGGAAACAAGCATCCTGGGACCGGTTTCGGGGTTTCACCCCTCATCAGCCAGGCTAGCTTGATTCCAGTGGCACAGTGAGCAAGGGACCCACGTCTGGGCATACCCTTCCCACTTAGGGCAACTTTAACAACACAAAAGGATGATGGACGGAGTGCTGACAATGCAAACACTCACCCCCAGTCACAGATCTGGGTTTAATCCATCGTTCTTTTGCTCACCATGCCACCCCAGTTTGGACCCAGCCATATGCAAATCAGTCTTGACCCTGTTCCTCATGGGAACAGTCCAGCCCGAACTGCCAGGCCAGGTCCTCTCTGGACCGGAAACAAGCATCCTGGGACCGGTTTCGGGGTTTCACCCCTCATCAGCCAGGCTAGCTTGATTCCAGTGGCACAGTGAGCAAGGGACCCACGTCTGGGCATACCCTTCCAACTTAGGGCAACTTTAACAACACAAAAGGATGGATGGATGATGGACAGAGTGCTGACTATGCAAACACTCACCCCCCAGTCACAGATCTGGGTTTAATCCATTGTTCTTTTGCTCACCATGCCACCCCAGTTTGGACCCAGCCATATGCAAATCAGTCTTGACCCTGTTCCTCATGGGAACAGTCCAGCCCGAACTGCCAGGCCAGGTCCTCTCTGGACCGGAAACAATCATCCTGGGACCGGTTTCAGGGTTTCACCCCTCATCAGCCAGGCTAGCTTGATTCCAGTGGCACAGTGAGCAAGGGACCCACGTCTGGGCATACCCTTCCCACTTAGGGCAACTTTAACAACACAAAAGGATGATGGACGGAGTGCTGACAATGCAAACACTCACCCCCAGTCACAGATCTGGGTTTAATCCATCGTTCTTTTGCTCACCATGCCACCCCAGTTTGGACCCAGCCATATGCAAATCAGTCTTGACCCTGTTCCTCATGGGAACAGTCCAGCCCGAACTGCCAGGCCAGGTCCTCTCTGGACTGGAAACAAGCATCCTGGGACCGGTTTCGGGGTTTCACCCCTCATCAGCCAGGCTAGCTTGATTCCAGTGGCACAGTGAGCAAGGGACCCACGTCTGGGCATACCCTTCCCACTTAGGGCAACTTTAACAACACAAAAGGATGATGGACGGAGTGCTGACAATGCAAACACTCACCCCCAGTCACAGATCTGGGTTTAATCCATCGTTCTTTTGCTCACCATGCCACCCCAGTTTGGACCTAGCCATTTGCAAATCAGTCTTGACCCTGTTCCTCATGGGAACAGTCCAGCCCGAACTGCCAGGCCAGGTCCTCTCTGGACCGGAAACAATCATCCTGGGACCGGTTTCAGGGTTTCACCCCTCATCAGCCAGGCTAGCTTGATTCCAGTGGCACAGTGAGCAAGGGACCCACGTCTGGGCATACCCTTCCCACTTAGGGCAACTTTAACAACACAAAAGGATGATGGACGGAGTGCTGACAATGCAAACACTCACCCCCAGTCACAGATCTGGGTTTAATCCATCGTTCTTTTGCTCACCATGCCACCCCAGTTTGGACCCAGCCATATGCAAATCAGTCTTGACCCTGTTCCTCATGGGAACAGTCCAGCCCGAACTGCCAGGCCAGGTCCTCTCTGGACCGGAAACAAGCATCCTGGGACCGGTTTCGGGGTTTCACCCCTCATCAGCCAGGCTAGCTTGATTCCAGTGGCACAGTGAGCAAGGGACCCACGTCTGGGCATACCCTTCCCACTTAGGGCAACTTTAACAACACAAAAGGATGATGGACGGAGTGCTGACAATGCAAACACTCACCCCCAGTCACAGATCTGGGTTTAATCCATCGTTCTTTTGCTCACCATGCCACCCCAGTTTGGACCTAGCCATATGCAAATCAGTCTTGACCCTGTTCCTCATGGGAACAGTCCAGCCCGAACTGCCAGGCCAGGTCCTCTCTGGACCGGAAACAAGCATCCTGGGACCGGTTTCGGGGTTTCACCCCTCATCAGCCAGGCTAGCTTGATTCCAGTGGCACAGTGAGCAAGGGACCCACGTCTGGGCATACCCTTCCCACTTAGGGCAACTTTAACAACACAAAAGGATGATGGACGGAGTGCTGACAATGCAAACACTCACCCCCAGTCACAGATCTGGGTTTAATCCATCGTTCTTTTGCTCACCATGCCACCCCAGTTTGGACCCAGCCATATGCAAATCAGTCTTGACCCTGTTCCTCATGGGAACAGTCCAGCCTGAACTGCCAGGCCAGGTCCTCTCTGGACCGGAAACAAGCATCCTGGGACCGGTTTCGGGGTTTCACCCCTCATCAGCCAGGCTAGCTTGATTCCAGTGGCACAGTGAGCAAGGGACCCACGTCTGGGCATACCCTTCCCACTTAGGGCAACTTTAACAACACAAAAGGATGATGGACGGAGTGCTGACAATGCAAACACTCACCCCCAGTCACAGATCTGGGTTTAATCCATCGTTCTTTTGCTCACCATGCCACCCCAATTTGGACCCAGCCATATGCAAATCAATGTTGACCCTGTTCCTCATGGGAACAGTCCAGCCCGAACTGCCAGGCCAGGTCCTCTCTGGACCGGAAACAAGCATCCTGGGACCGGTTTCGGGGTTTCACCCCTCATCAGCCAGGCTAGCTTGATTCCAGTGGCACAGTGAGCAAGGGACCCACGTCTGGGCATACCCTTCCCACTTAGGGCAACTTTAACAACACAAAAGGATGATGGACGGAGTGCTGACAATGCAAACACTCACCCCCAGTCACAAATCTGGGTTTAATCCATCGTTCTTTTGCTCACCATGCCACCCCAGTTTGGACCCAGCCATATGCAAATCAGTCTTGACCCTGTTCCTCATGGGAACAGTCCAGCCCGAACTGCCAGGCCAGGTCCTCTCTGGACCGGAAACAAGCATCCTGGGACCGGTTTCGGGGTTTCACCCCTCATCAGCCAGGCTTGCTTGATTCCAGTGGCACAGTGAGCAAGGGACCCACGTCTGGGCATACCCTTCCCACTTAGGTGAACTTTAACAACACAAAAGGATGATGGACGGAGTGCTGACAATGCAAACACTCACCCCCAGTCACAGATCTGGGTTTAATCCATCGTTCTTTTGCTCACCATGCCACCCCAGTTTGGACCCAGCCATATGCAAATCAGTCTTGACCCTGTTCCTCATGGGAACAGTCCAGCCCGAACTGCCAGGCCAGGTCCTCTCTGGACCGGAAACAAGCATCTCTGGGACCGGTTTCGGGGTTTCACCCCTCATCAGCCAGGCTAGCTTGATTCCATTGACACAGTGAGCAAGGGACCCACGTCTGGGCATACCCTTCCCACTTAAGGCAACTTTAACAACACAAAAGGATGATGGACGGAGTGCTGACAATGCAAACACTCACCCCCAGTCACAGATCTGGGTTTAATCCATCGTTCTTTTGTTCACCATGCCACCACAGTTTGGACCCATCCATATGCAAATCAGTCTTGACCCTGTTCCTCATGGGAACAGTCCAGCCCGAACTACCAGGCCAGGTCCTCTCTGGACCGGAAACAAGCATCCTGGGACCGGTTTCGGGGTTTCACCCCTCATCAGCCAGGCTAGCTTGATTCCAGTGGCACAGTGAGCAAGGGACCCACGTCTGGGCATACCCTTCCCACTTAGGGCAACTTTAACAACAAAAAAGGATGATGGACGGAGTGCTGACAATGCAAACACTCACCCCCAGTCACAGATCTGTGTTTAATCCATCGTTCTTTTGCTCACCATGCCACCCCAGTTTGGACCCAGCCATATGCAAATCAGTCTTGACCCTGTTCCTCATGGGAACAGTCCAGTCCGAACTGCCAGGCCAGGTCCTCTCTGGACTGTAAACAAGCATCCTGGGACCGGTTTCGGGGTTTCACCCCTCATCAGCCAGGCTAGCTTGATTCCAGTGGCACAGTGAGCAAGGGACACACGTCTGGGCATACCCTTCCCACTTAGGGCAACTTTAACAACACAAAAGGATGATGGACGGAGTGCTGACAATGCAAACACTCACCCCCAGTCACAGATCTGGGTTTAATCCATCGTTCTTTTGCTCACCATGCCACCCCACTTTGGACTCAGCCATATGCAAATCAGTCTTTTCCCTGTTCCTCATGGGAACAGTCCAGCCCGAACAGCCAGGCCAGGTCCTCTCTGGACCGGAAACAAGCATCCTGGGACCGGTTTCGGGGTTTCACCCCTCATCAGCCAGGCTAGCTTGATTCCAGTGGCACAGTGAGCAAGGGACCCACGTCTGGGCATACCCTTCCCACTTAGGGCAACTTTAACAACACAAAAGGATGATGGACGGAGTGCTGACAATGCAAACACTCACCCCCAGTCACAGATCTGGGTTTAATCCATCGTTCTTTTGCTCACCATGCCACCCCAGTTTGGACCCAGCCATATGCAAATCAGTCTTGACCCTGTTCCTCATGGGAACAGTCCAGCCCGAACTGCCAGGCCAGGTCCTCTCTGGACCGGAAACAAGCATCCTGGGACCGGTTTCGGGGTTTCACCCCTCATCAGCCAGGCTAGCTTGATTCCAGTGGCACAGTGAGCAAGGGACCCACGTCTGGGCATACCCTTCCAACTTAGGGCAACTTTAACAACACAAAAGGATGGATGGATGATGGACAGAGTGCTGACTATGCAAACACTCACCCCCCAGTCACAGATCTGGGTTTAATCCATTGTTCTTTTGCTCACCATGCCACCCCAGTTTGGACCCAGCCATATGCAAATCAGTCTTGACCCTGTTCCTCATGGGAACAGTCCAGCCCGAACTGCCAGGCCAGGTCCTCTCTGGACCGGAAACAATCATCCTGGGACCGGTTTCAGGGTTTCACCCCTCATCAGCCAGGCTAGCTTGATTCCAGTGGCACAGTGAGCAAGGGACCCACGTCTGGGCATACCCTTCCCACTTAGGGCAACTTTAACAACACAAAAGGATGATGGACGGAGTGCTGACAATGCAAACACTCACCCCCAGTCACAGATCTGGGTTTAATCCATCGTTCTTTTGCTCACCATGCCACCCCAGTTTGGACCCAGCCATATGCAAATCAGTCTTGACCCTGTTCCTCATGGGAACAGTCCAGCCCGAACTGCCAGGCCAGGTCCTCTCTGGACTGGAAACAAGCATCCTGGGACCGGTTTCGGGGTTTCACCCCTCATCAGCCAGGCTAGCTTGATTCCAGTGGCACAGTGAGCAAGGGACCCACGTCTGGGCATACCCTTCCCACTTAGGGCAACTTTAACAACACAAAAGGATGATGGACGGAGTGCTGACAATGCAAACACTCACCCCCAGTCACAGATCTGGGTTTAATCCATCGTTCTTTTGCTCACCATGCCACCCCAGTTTGGACCTAGCCATTTGCAAATCAGTCTTGACCCTGTTCCTCATGGGAACAGTCCAGCCCGAACTGCCAGGCCAGGTCCTCTCTGGACTGGAAACAAGCATCCTGGGACCGGTTTCGGGGTTTCACCCCTCATCAGCCAGGCTAGCTTGATTCCAGTGGCACAGTGAGCAAGGGACCCACGTCTGGGCATACCCTTCCCACTTAGGGCAACTTTAACAACACAAAAGGATGATGGACGGAGTGCTGACAATGCAAACACTCACCCCCAGTCACAGATCTGGGTTTAATCCATCGTTCTTTTGCTCACCATGCCACCCCAGTTTGGACCCAGCCATATGCAAATCAGTCTTGACCCTGTTCCTCATGGGAACAGTCCAGCCCGAACTGCCAGGCCAGGTCCTCTCTGGACCGGAAACAAGCATCCTGGGACCGGTTTCGGGGTTTCACCCCTCATCAGCCAGGCTAGCTTGATTCCAGTGGCACAGTGAGCAAGGGACCCACGTCTGGGCATACCCTTCCCACTTAGGGCAACTTTAACAACACAAAAGGATGATGGACGGAGTGCTGACAATGCAAACACTCACCCCCAGTCACAGATCTGGGTTTAACCCATCGTTCTTTTGCTCACCATGCCACCCCAGTTTGGACCCAGCCATATGCAAATCAGTCTTGACCCTGTTCCTCATGGGAACAGTCCAGCCCGAACTACCAGGCCAGGTCCTCTCTGGACCGGAAACAAGCATCCTGGGACCTGTTTCGGGGTTTCACCCCTCATCAGCCAGGCTAGCTTGATTCCAGTGGCACAGTGAGGAAGGGACCCACGTCTGGGCATACCCTTCCCACTTAGGGCAACTTTAACAACAAAAAAGGATGATGGACGGAGTGCTGACAATGCAAACACTCACCCCCAGTCACAGATCTGGGTTTAATCCATCGTTCTTTTGCTCACCATGCCACCCCAGTTTGGACCCAGCCATATGCAAATCAGTCTTGACCCTGTTCCTCATGGGAACAGTCCAGTCCGAACTGCCAGGCCAGGTCCTCTCTGGACTGTAAACAAGCATCCTGGGACCGGTTTCGGGGTTTCACCCCTCATCAGCCAGGCTAGCTTGATTCCAGTGGCACAGTGAGCAAGGGACACACGTCTGGGCATACCCTTCCCACTTAGGGCAACTTTAACAACACAAAAGGATGATGGACGGAGTGCTGACAATGCAAACACTCACCCTCAGTCACAGATCTGGGTTTAATCCATCGTTCTTTTGCTCACCATGCCACCCCAGTTTGGACCCAGCCATATGCAAATCAGTCTTTTCCCTGTTCCTCATGGGAACAGTCCAGCCCGAACTGCCAGGCCAGGTCCTCTCTGGACCGGAAACAAGCATCCTGGGACCGGTTTCGGGGTTTCACCCCTCATCAGCCAGGCTAGCTTGATTCCAGTGGCACAGTGAGCAAGGGACCCACGTCTGGGCATACCCTTCCCACTTAGGGCAACTTTAACAACACAAAAGGATGATGGACGGAGTGCTGACAATGCAAACACTCACCCCCAGTCACAGATCTGGGTTTAATCCATCGTTCTTTTGCTCACCATGCCACCCCAGTTTGGACCCAGCCATATGCAAATCAGTCTTGACCCTGTTCCTCATGGGAACAGTCCAGCCCGAACTGCCAGGCCAGGTCCTCTCTGGACCGGAAACAAGCATCCTGGGACCTGTTTCGGGGTTTCACCCCTCATCAGCCAGGCTAGCTTGATTCCAGTGGCACAGTGAGCAAGGGACCCACGTCTGGGCATACCCTTCCCACTTAGGGCAACTTTAACAACACAAAAGGATGGATGGATGATGGACAGAGTGCTGACTATGCAAACACTCACCCCCAGTCACAGATCTGGGTTTAATCCATTGTTCTTTTGCTCACCATGCCACCCCAGCCATATGCAAATCAGTCTTGACCCTGTTCCTCATGGGAACAGTCCAGCCCGAACTGCCAGGCCAGGTCCTCTCTGGACCGGAAACAAGCATCCTGGGACCGGTTTCGGGGTTTCACCCCTCATCAGCCAGGCTAGCTTGATTCCAGTGGCACAGTGAGTAAGGGACCCACGTCTGGGCATACCCTTCCCACTTAGTGCAACTTTAACAACACAAAAGGATGATGGACGGAGTGCTGACAATGCAAACACTCACCCCCAGTCACAGATCTGGGTTTAATCCATCGTTCTTTTGCTCACCATGCCACCCCAGTTTGGACCCAGCCATATGCAAATCTGTCTTGACCCTGTTCCTCATGGGAACAGTCCAGCCCGAACTGCCAGGCCAGGTCCTCTCTGGACCGGAAACAAGCATCCTGGGACCGGTTTCGGGGTTTCACCCCTCATCAGCCAGGCTAGCTTGATTCCAGTGGCACAGTGAGCAAGGGACCCACGTCTGGGCATACCCTTCCCACTTAGAGCAACTTTAACAACACAAAAGGATGATGGACGGAGTGCTGACAATGCAAACACTCACCCCCAGTCACAGATCTGGGTTTAATCCATCGTTCTTTTGCTCACCATGCCACCCCAGTTTGGACCCAGGCATATGCAAATCAGTCTTGACCCTGTTCCTCATGGGAACAGTCCAGCACGAACTGCCAGGCCAGGTTCTCTCTGGACCGGAAACAAGCATCCTGGGACCGGTTTCGGGGTTTCACCCCTCATCAGCCAGGCTAGCTTGATTCCAGTGGCACAGTGAGCAAGGGACCCACGTCTGGGCATACCCTTCCCACTTAGGGCAACTTTAACAACACAAAAAGATGATGGACGGAGTGCTGACAATGCAAACTCTCACCCCCAGTCACAGATCTGGGTTTAATCCATCGTTCTTTTGCTCACCATGCCACCCCAGTTTGGACCCAGCCATATGCAAATCAGTCTTGACCCTGTTCCTCATGGGAACAGTCCAGCCCGAACTGCCAGGCCAGGTCCTCTCTGGACCGGAAACAAGCATCCTGGGACCGGTTTCGGGGTTTCACCCCTCATCAGCCAGGCTAGCTTGATTCCAGTGGCACAGTGAGCAAGGGACCCACGTCTTGGCATACCCTTCCCACTTAGGGCAACTTTAACAACACAAAAGGATGATGGATGGAGTGCTGACAATGCAAACACTCACCCCCAGTCACAGATCTGGGTTTAATCCATCGTTCTTTTGCTCACCATGCCACCCCAGTTTGGAGCCAGCCATATGCAAATCAGTCTTTTCCCTGTTCCTCATGGGAACAGTCCAGCCCGAACTGCCAGGCCAGGTCCTCTCTGGACTGGAAACAAGCATCCTGGAACCGGTTTCGGGGTTTCACCCCTCATCAGCCAGGCTAGCTTGATTCCAGTGGCACAGTGAGCAAGGGACCCACGTCTGGGCATACCCTTCCCACTTAGGGCAACTTTAACAACACAAAAGGATGATGGACGGAGTGCTGACAATGCAAACACTCACCCCCAGTCACAGATCTGGGTTTAATCCATCGTTCTTTTGCTCACCATGCCACCCCAGTTTGGACCCAGCCATATGCAAATCAGTCTTGACCCTGTTCCTCATGGGAACAGTCCAGCCCGAACTGCCAGGCCAGGTCCTCTCTGGACCGGAAACAAGCATCCTGGGACCGGTTTCGGGGTTTCACTCCTCATCAGCCAGGCTAGCTTGATTCCAGTGGCACAGTGAGCAGGGGACCCACGTCTGGGCATACCCTTCCCACTTAGGGCAACTTTAACAACACAAAAGGATGGATGGATGATGGACGGAGTGCTGACTATGCAAACACTCACCCCCAGTCTCAGATCTGGGTTTAATCCATCGTTCTTTTGATCACCATGCCACCCCAGTTTGGACCCAGCCATATGCAAATCAGTCTTGACCCTGTTCCTCATGGGAACAGTCCAGCCCGAACTGCCAGGCCAGGTCCTCTCTGGACCAGAAACAAGCATCCTGGGACCGGTTTCGGGCTTTCACCCCTCATCAGCAAGGCTAGCTTGATTCCAGTGGCACAGTGAGCAAGGGACCCACGTCTGGGCATACCCTTCCCACTTAGGGCAACTTTAACAACACAAAAGGATGATGGACGGAGTGCTGACAATGCAAGCACTCACCCCCAGTCACAGATCTGGGTTTAACCCATCGTTCTTTTGCTCACCATGCCACCCCAGTTTGGACCCAGCCATATGCAAATCAGTCTTGACCCTGTTCCTCATGGGAACAGTCCAGCCCAAACTGCCAGGCCAGGTCCTCTCTGGACCGGAAACAAGCATCCTGGGACCGGTTTCGGGGTTTCACCCCTCATCAGCCAGGCTAGCTTGATTCCAGTGGCACAGTGAGCAAGGGACCCACGTCTGGGCATACCCTTCCCACTTAAGGCAACTTTAACAACACAAAAGGATGATGGACGGAGTGCTGACAATGCAAACACTCACCCCCAGTCACAGATCTGGGTTTAATCCATCGTTCTTTTGTTCACCATGCCACCACAGTTTGGACCGAGCCATATGCAAATCAGTCTTGACCCTGTTCCTCATGGGAACAGTCCAGCCCGAACTACCAGGCCAGGTCCTCTCTGGACCGGAAACAAGCATCCTGGGACCGGTTTCGGGGTTTCACCCCTCATCAGCCAGGCTAGCTTGATTCCAGTGGCACAGTGAGCAAGGGACCCACGTCTGGGCATACCCTTCCCACTTAGGGCAACTTTAACAACAAAAAAGGATGATGGACGGAGTGCTGACAATGCAAACACTCACCCCCAGTCACAGATCTGGGTTTAATCCATCGTTCTTTTGCTCACCATGCCACCCCAGTTTGGACCCAGCCATATGCAAATCAGTCTTGACCCTGTTCCTCATGGGAACAGTCCAGTCCGAACTGCCAGGCCAGGTCCTCTCTGGACTGTAAACAAGCATCCTGGGACCGGTTTCGGGGTTTCACCCCTCATCAGCCAGGCTAGCTTGATTCCACTGGCACAGTGAGCAAGGGACACACGTCTGGGCATACCCTTCCCACTTAGGGCAACTTTAACAACACAAAAGGATGATGGACGGAGTGCTGACAATGCAAACACTCACCCTCAGTCACAGATCTGGGTTTAATCCATCGTTCTTTTGCTCACCATGCCACCCCAGTTTGGACCCAGCCATATGCAAATCAGTCTTTTCCCTGTTCCTCATGGGAACAGTCCAGCCCGAACTGCCAGGCCAGGTCCTCTCTGGACCGGAAACAAGCATCCTGGGACCGGTTTCGGGGTTTCACCCCTCATCAGCCAGGCTAGCTTGATTCCAGTGGCACAGTGAGCAAGGGACCCACGTCTGGGCATACCCTTCCCACTTAGGGCAACTTTAACAACACAAAAGGATGATGGACGGAGTGCTGACAATGCAAACACTCACCCCCAGTCACAGATCTGGGTTTAATCCATCGTTCTTTTGCTCACCATGCCACCCCAGTTTGGACCCAGCCATATGCAAATCAGTCTTGACCCTGTTCCTCATGGGAACAGTCCAGCCCGAACTGCCAGGCCAGGTCCTCTCTGGACCGGAAACAAGCATCCTGGGACCTGTTTCGGGGTTTCACCCCTCATCAGCCAGGCTAGCTTGATTCCAGTGGCACAGTGAGCAAGGGACCCACGTCTGGGCATACCCTTCCCACTTAGGGCAACTTTAACAACACAAAAGGATGGATGGATGATGGACAGAGTGCTGACTATGCAAACACTCACCCCCAGTCACAGATCTGGGTTTAATCCATTGTTCTTTTGCTCACCATGCCACCCCAGTTTGGACCCAGCCATATGCAAATCAGTCTTGACCCTGTTCCTCATGGCAACAGTCCAGCCCGAACTGCCAGGCAAGGTCCTCTCTGGACTGGAAACAAGCATCCTGGAACCGGTTTCGGGGTTTCACCCCTCATCAGCCAGGCTAGCTTGATTCCAGTGGCACAGTGAGCAAGGGACCCACGTCTGGGCATACCCTTCCCACTTAGGGCAACTTTAACAACACAAAAGGATGATGGACGGAGTGCTGACAATGCAAACACTCACCCCCAGTCACAGATCTGGGTTTAATCCATCGTTCTTTTGCTCACCATGCCACCCCAGTTTGGACCCAGCCATATGCAAATCAGTCTTGACCCTGTTCCTCATGGGAACAGTCCAGTCCGAACTGCCAGGCCAGGTCCTCTCTGGACTGTAAACAAGCATCCTGGGACCGGTTTCGGGGTTTCACCCCTCATCAGCCAGGCTAGCTTGATTCCAGTGGCACAGTGAGCAAGGGACACACGTCTGGGCATACGCTTCCCACTTAGGGCAACTTTAACAACACAAAAGGATGATGGACGGAGTGCTGACAATGCAAACACTCACCCTCAGTCACAGATCTGGGTTTAATCCATCGTTCTTTTGCTCACCATGCCACCCCAGTTTGGACCCAGCCATATGCAAATCAGTCTTTTCCCTGTTCCTCATGGGAACAGTCCAGCCCGAACTGCCAGGCCAGGTCCTCTCTGGACCGGAAACAAGCATCCTGGGACCGGTTTCGGGGTTTCACCCCTCATCAGCCAGGCTAGCTTGATTCCAGTGGCACAGTGAGCAAGGGACCCACGTCTGGGCATACCCTTCCCACTTAGGGCAACTTTAACAACACAAAAGGATGATGGACGGAGTGCTGACAATGCAAACACTCACCCCCAGTCACAGATCTGGGTTTAATCCATCGTTCTTTTGCTCACCATGCCACCCCAGTTTGGACCCAGCCATATGCAAATCAGTCTTGACCCTGTTCCTCATGGGAACAGTCCAGCCCGAACTGCCAGGCCAGGTCCTCTCTGGACCGGAAACAAGCATCCTGGGACCTGTTTCGGGGTTTCACCCCTCATCAGCCAGGCTAGCTTGATTCCAGTGGCACAGTGAGCAAGGGACCCACGTCTGGGCATACCCTTCCCACTTAGGGCAACTTTAACAACACAAAAGGATGGATGGATGATGGACAGAGTGCTGACTATGCAAACACTCACCCCCAGTCACAGATCTGGGTTTAATCCATTGTTCTTTTGCTCACCATGCCACCCCAGTTTGGACCCAGCCATATGCAAATCAGTCTTGACCCTGTTCCTCATGGCAACAGTCCAGCCCGAACTGCCAGGCCAGGTCCTCTCTGGACCGGAAACAAGCA
This sequence comes from Pleurodeles waltl, assembly GCF_031143425.1. Lineage (NCBI taxonomy): Eukaryota > Metazoa > Chordata > Amphibia > Caudata > Salamandridae > Pleurodeles > Pleurodeles waltl. Next base: position 13,592 of record NW_027149811.1, on the reverse strand, counting down.
TCCTGGGACCGGTTTCGGGGTTTCACCCCTCATCAGCCAGGCTAGCTTGATTCCAGTGGCACAGTGAGCAAGGGACCCACGTCTAGGCATACCCTTCCCACTTAGGGCAACTTTAACAACACAAAAGGATGATGGACGGAGTACTGACAATGCAATCACTCACCCCCAGTCACAGATCTGGGTTTAATCCATCGTTCTTTTGCTCACCATGCACCCCAGTTTGGACCCAGCCATATGCAAATCAGTCTTGACCCTGTTCCTCATGGGAACAGTCCAGCCCGAACTGCCAGGCCAGGTCCTCTCTGGACCGGAAACAAGCATCCTGGGACTGGTTTCGGGGTTTCACCCCTCATCAGCCAGGCTAGCTTGATTCCAGTGGCACAGTGAGCAAGGGACCAACGTCTGGGCATACCCTTCCCACTTAGGGCAACTTTAACAACACAAAAGGATGATGGACGGAGTGCTGACAATGCAAACACTCACCCCCAGTCACAGATCTGGGTTTAATCCATTGTTCTTTTGCTCACCATGCCACCCCAGTTTGGACCCAGCCATATGCAAATCAGTCTTGACCCTGTTCCTCATGGGAACAGTCCAGCCCGAACTGCCAGGCCAGGTCCTCTCTGGACCGGAAACAAGCATCCTGGGACCGGTTTCGGGGTTTCACCCCTCATCAGCCAGGCTAGCTTGATTCCAGTGGCACAGTGAGCAAGGGACCCACGTCTAGGCATACCCTTCCCACTTAGGGCAACTTTAACAACACAAAAGGATGATGGACGGAGTACTGACAATGCAATCACTCACCCCCAGTCACAGATCTGGGTTTAATCCATCGTTCTTTTGCTCACCATGCACCCCAGTTTGGACCCAGCCATATGCAAATCAGTCTTGACCCTGTTCCTCATGGGAACAGTCCAGCCCGAACTGCCAGGCCAGGTCCTCTCTGGACCGGAAACAAGCATCCTGGGACTGGTTTCGGGGTTTCACCCCTCATCAGCCAGGCTAGCTTGATTCCAGTGGCACAGTGAGCAAGGGACCAACGTCTGGGCATACCCTTCCCACTTAGGGCAACTTTAACAACACAAAAGGATGATGGACGGAGTGCTGACAATGCAAACACTCACCCCCAGTCACAGATCTGGGTTTAATCCATTGTTCTTTTGCTCACCATGCCACCCCAGTTTGGACCCAGCCATATGCAAATCAGTCTTGACCCTGTTCCTCATGGGAACAGTCCAGCCCGAACTGCCAGGCCAGGTCCTCTCTGGACCGGAAACAAGCATCCTGGGACCGGTTTCGGGGTTTCACCCCACATCAGCCAGGCTAGCTTGATTCCAGTGGCACAGTGAGCAAGGGACCCACTTCTGGGCATACGCTTCCCACTTAGGGCAACTTTAACAACACAAAAGGATGATGGACGGAGTGCTGACAATGCAAACACTCACCCCCCAGTCACAGATCTGGGTTTAATTCATCGTTCTTTTGCTCACCATGCCAACCCAATTTGGACCCTGCCATATGCAAATCAGTCTTGACCCTGTTCCTCATGGGAACAGTCCAGCCCGAACTGCCAGGCCAGGTCCTCTCTGGACCGGAAATAAGCATCCTGGGACCGGTTTCGGGGTTTCACCCCTCATCAGCCAGGCTAGCTTGATTAAAGTGGCTCAGTGAGCAAGGGACCCACGTCTGGGCATACCCTTCCTACTTAGTGCAACTTTAACAACACAAAAGGATGATGGACGGAGTACTGACAATGCAATCACTCACCCCCAGTCACAGATCTTGGTTTAATCCATCGTTCTTTTGCTCACCATGCCACCCCAGTTTGGACCCAGCCATATGCAACTCAGTCTTGACCATGTTCCTCATGGGAACAGTCCAGCCCGAACTGCCAGGCCAGGTCCTCTCTGGACCGGAAACAAGCATCCTGGGACTGGTTTCTGGGTTTCACCCCTCATCAGCCAGGCTAGCTTGATTCCAGTGGCACAGTGAGCAAGGGACCAACGTCTGGGCATACCCTTCCCACTTAGGGCAACTTTAACAACACAAAAGGATGATGGACGGAGTGCTGACAATGCAAACACTCACCCCCAGTCACAGATCTGGGTTTAATCCACCGTTCTTTTGCTCACCATGCCACCCCAGTTTGGACCCAGCCATATGCAAATCAGTCTTGACCCTGTTCCTCATGGGAACAGTCCAGCCCGAACTGCCAGGCCAGGTCCTCTCTGGACCGGAAACAAGCATCCTGGGACCGGTTTCGGGGTTTCACCCCTCATCAGCCAGGCTAGCTTGAATCCAGTGGCACAGTGAGCAAGGGACCCACGTCTGGGCATACCCTTCCCACTTAGGGCAACTTTAACAACACAAAAGGATGATGGACGGAGTGCTGACAATGCAAACACTCACCCCCAGTCACAGATCTGGGTTTAATCCATCGTTCTTTTGCTCACCATGCCACCCCAGTTTGGACCCAGGCATATGCAAATCAGTCTTGACCCTGTTCCTCATGGGAACAGTCCAGCCCGAACTGCCAGGCCAGGTCCTCTCTGGACCGGAAACAAGCATCCTGGGACCGGTTTCGGGGTTTCACCCCTCATCAGCCAGGCTAGCTTGATTCCAGTGGTACAGTGAGCAAGGGACCCACGTCTGGGCATACCCTTCCCACTTAGGGCAACTTTAACAACACAAAAGGATGATGGACGGAGTGCTGACAATGCAAACACTCACCCCCAGTCACAAATCTGGGTTTAATCCATCGTTCTTTTGCTCACCATGCCACCCCAGTTTGGACCCAGCCATATGCAAATCAGTCTTGACCCTGTTCCTCATGGGAACAGTCCAGCCCGAACTGCCAGGCCAGGTCCTCTCTGGACCGGAAACAAGCATCCTGGGACCGGTTTCGAGGTTTCACCCCTCATCAGCCAGGCTAGCTTGATTCCAGTGGCACAGTGAGCAAGAGACCCACGTCTGGGCATACACTTAGGGCAACTTTAACAACACAAAAGGATGATGGACGGAGTGCTGACAATGCAAACACTCACCCCCAGTCACAGATCTGGGTTTAATCCATCGTTCTTTTGCTCACCATGCCACCCCAGTTTGGACCCAGCCATATGCAAATCAGTCTTGACCCTGTTCCTCATGGGAACAGTCCAGCCCGAACTGCCAGGCCAGGTCCTCTCTGGACCGGAAACAAGTATCCTGGGACCGGTTTCGGGGTTTCCCCCCTCATCAGCCAGGCTAGCTTGATTCCAGTGGCACAGTGAGCAAGGGACCCACGTATGGGCATACCCTTCCCACTTAGGGCAACTTTAACAACACAAAAGGATGGATGGATGATGGACGGAGTGCTGACTATGCAAACACTCACCCCCAGTCACAGATCTGGGTTTAATCCATCGTTCTTTTGTTCACCATGCCACCCCAGTTTGGACCCAGCCATATGCAAATCAGTCTTGCCTCTGTTCCTCATGGGAACAGTCCAGCCCGAACTACCAGGCCAGGTCCTCTCTGGACCGGAAACAAGCATCCTGGGACCGGTTTCGGGGTTTCACCCCTCATCAGCCAGGCTAGCTTGATTCCAGTGGCACAGTGAGCAAGGGACCCACGTCTGGGCATACCCTTCCCACTTAGGGCAACTTTAACAACACAAAAGGATGATGGACGGAGTGCTGACAATGCAAACACTCACCCCCAGTCACAGATCTGGGTTTAATCCATCGTTCTTTTGCTCATCATGCCACCCCAGTTTGGACCCAGCCATATGCAAATCAGTCTTGACCCTGTTCCTCATGGGAACAGTCCAGCCCGAACTGCCAGGCCAGGTCCTCTCTGGACCGGAAACAAGCATCCTGGGACCGGTTTCGAGGTTTCACCCCTCATCAGCCAGGCTAGCTTGATTCCAGTGGCACAGTGAGCAAGAGACCCACGTCTGGGCATACACTTAGGGCAACTTTAACAACACAAAAGGATGATGGACGGAGTGCTGACAATGCAAACACTCACCCCCAGTCACAGATCTGGGTTTAATCCATCGTTCTTTTGCTCACCATGCCACCCCAGTTTGGACCCAGCCATATGCAAATCAGTCTTTTCCCTGTTCCTCATGGGAACAGTCCAGCCCGAACTGCCAAGCCAGGTCCTCTCTGGACCGGAAACAAGCATCCTGGGACCGGTTTCTGGGTTTCACCCCTCATCAGCCAGGCTAGCTTGATTCCAATGGCACAGTGAGCAAGGGATCAATGTCTGGGCATACCCTTCCCACTTAGGGCAACTTTAACAACACAAAAGGATGATGGACGGAGTGCTGACAATGCAAACACTCACCCCCAGTCACAGATCTGGGTTTAATCCATCGTTCTTTTGCTCACCATGCCACCCCAGTTTGGACCCAGCCATATGCAAATCAGTCTTGACCCTGTTCCTCATGGGAACAGTCCAGCCCGAACTGCCAGGCCAGGTCCTCTCTGGACCGGAAACAAGCATCCTGGGACCGGTTTCGGGGTTTCACCCCTCATCAGCCAGGCTAGCTTGATTCCAGTGGCACAGTGAGCAAGGGACCCACGTCTGGGCATACCCTTCCCACTTAGGGCAACTTTAACAACACAAAAGGATGGATGGATGATGGACGGAGTGCTGACTATGCAAACACTCACCCCCAGTCACAGATCTGGGTTTAATCCATTGTTCTTTTGCTCACCATGCCACCCCAGTTTGGACCCAGCCATATGCAAATCAGTCTTGACCCTGTTCCTCATGGGAACAGTCCAGCCCGAACTGCCAGGCCAGGTCATCTCTGGACCGGAAACAAGCATCCTGGGACCGGTTTCGGGGTTTCACCCCTCATCAGCCAGGCTAGCTTGATTCCAGTGGCACAGTGAGCAAGGGACCCACGTCTGGGCATACCCTTCCCACTTAGGGCAACTTTAACAACACAAAAGGATGATGGACGGAGTGCTGACAATGCAAACACTCACCCCCAGTCACAGATCTGGGTTTAATCCATCGTTCTTTTGCTCACCATGCCACCCCAGTTTGGACCCAGCCATATGCAAATCAGTCTTGACCCTGTTCCTCATGGGAACAGTCCAGCCCGAACTGCCAGGCCAGGTCCTCTCTGGACCGGAAACAAGTATCATGGGACCGGTTTCGGGGTTTCACCCCTCATCAGCCAGGCTAGCTTAATTCCAGTGGTACAGTGAGCAAGGGACCCACGTCTGGGCATACCCTTCCCACTTAGGGCAACTTTAACAACACAAAAGGATGGATGGGTGATGGACGGAGTGCTGTCTATGCAAACACTCACCCCCAGTCACAGATCTGGGTTTAATCCATTGTTCTTTTGCTCACCATGCCACCCCAGTTTGGACCCAGCCATATGCAAATCAGTCTTGACCCTGTTCCTCATGGGAACAGTCCAGCCCGAACTGCCAGGCCAGGTCCTCTCTGGACCGGAAACAAGCATCCTGGGACCGGTTTCGGGGTTTCACCCCTCATCAGTCAGGCTAGCTTGATTCCAGTGGCACAGTGAGCAAGGGACCCACGTCTGGGCATACCCTTCCCACTTAGGGCAACTTTAACAACACAAAAGGATGATGGACGGAGTGCTGACAATGCAAACACTCACCCCCCAGTCACAGATCTGGTTTTAATCCATCGTTCTTTTGCTCACCATGCCACCCCAGTTTGGACCCAGCCATATGCAAATCAGTCTTGACCCTGTTCCTCATGGGAACAGTCCAGCCCGAACTGCCAGGCCAGGTCCTCTCTGGACTGGAAACAAGCATCCTGGGACCGGCTTCGGGGTTTCACCCCTCATTTGCCAGGCTAGCTTGATTCCAGTGGCACAGTGAGCAAGGGACCCACGTCTGGGCATATCCTTCCCACTTAGGGCAACTTTAACAACACAAAAGGATGGATGGATGATGGACGGAGTGCTGACAATGTAAGCACTCACCCCCAGTCACAGATCTGGGTTTAATCCATCGTTCTTTTGCTCACCATGCCACCCCTGTTTGGACCCATCCATATGCAAAACAGTCTTGACCCTGTTCCTCATGGGAACAGTCCAGCCCGAACTGCCAGGCCAGGTACTCTCTGGACCGGAAACAAGCATCCTGGGACCGGTTTTGGGGTTTTCACCCCTCATCAGCCAGGCTAGCTTGATTCCAGTGGCACAGTGAGCAAGGGACCCACGTCTGGGCATACCCTTCCCACTTAGGGCAACTTTAACAACACAAAAGGATGATGGACGGAGTGCTGACAATGCAAACACTCACCCCCAGTCACAGATCTGGGGTTTAATCCATCGTTCTTTTGCTCACCATGCCACCCCAGTTTGGACCCAGCCATATGCAAATCAGTCTTGACCCTGTTCCTCATGGGAACAGTCCAGCCCGAACTGCCAGGCCAGGTCCTCTCTGGACCTGAAACAAGCATCCTGGGACCGGTTTTGGGGTTTCACCCCTCATCAGCCAGGCTAGCTTGATTCCAGTGGCACAGTGATCAAGGGACCCACGTCTGGGCATACCCTTCCCACTTAGGGCAACTTTAACAACACAAAAGGATGATGGACGGAGTGCTGACAATGCAAACACTCACCCCCAGTCACAGATCTGGGTTTAATCCATCGTTCTTTTGCTCAACATGCCACCCCAGTTTGGACCCAGCCATATGCAAATCAGTCTTGACCCTGTTCCTCATGGGAACAGTCCAGCCCGAATTGCCAGGCCAGGTCCTCTCTGGACCGGAAACAAGCATCCTGGGACCGGTTTCGGGGTTTCACCCCTCATCAGCCAGGCTAGCTTGATTCCAGTGGCACAGTGAGCAAGGGACCCACGTCTGGGCATACCCTTCCCACTTAGGGCAACTTTAACAACACAAAAGGATTATGGACGCAGTGCTGACAATGCAAACACTCACCCCCAGTCACAGATCTGGGTTTAATCCATCGTTCTTTTGCTCACCATGCCACCCCAGTTTGGACCCAGCCGTATTCAAATCAGTCTTGACCCTGTTCCTCATGGGAACAGTCCAGCCCGAACTGCCAGGCCAGGTCCTCTCTGGACCGGAAACAAGCATCCTGGGACCGGTTTCGGGGTTTCACCCCTCATCAGCCAGGCTAGCTTGATTCCAGTGGCACAGTGAGTAAGGGACCCACGTCTGGGCATACCCTTCCCACTTAGTGCAACTTTAACAACACAAAAGGATGATGGACGGAGTGCTGACAATGCAAACACTCACCCCCAGTCACAGATCTGGGTTTAATCCATCGTTCTTTTGCTCACCATGCCACCCCAGTTTGGACCCAGCCATATGCAAATCTGTCTTGACCCTGTTCCTCATGGGAACAGTCCAGCCCGAACTGCCAGGCCAGGTCCTCTCTGGACCGGAAACAAGCATCCTGGGACCGGTTTCGGGGTTTCACCCCTCATCAGCCAGGCTAGCTTGATTCCAGTGGCACAGTGAGCAAGGGACCCACGTCTGGGCATACCCTTCCCACTTAGAGCAACTTTAACAACACAAAAGGATGATGGACGGAGTGCTGACAATGCAAACACTCACCCCCAGTCACAGATCTGGGTTTAATCCATCGTTCTTTTGCTCACCATGCCACCCCAGTTTGGACCCAGCCATATGCAAATCAGTCTTGACCCTGTTCCTCATGGGAACAGTCCAGCACGAACTGCCAGGCCAGGTCCTCTCTGGACCGGAAACAAGCATCCTGGGACCGGTTTCGGGGTTTCACCCCTCATCAGCCAGGCTAGCTTGATTCCAGTGGCACAGTGAGCAAGGGACCCACGTCTGGGCATACCCTTCCCACTTAGGGCAACTTTAACAACACAAAAGGATGATGGACGGAGTGCTGACAATGCAAACACTCACCCCCAGTCACAGATCTGGGTTTAATCCATCGTTCTTTTGCTCACCATGCCACCCCAGTTTGGACCCAGCCGTATGCAAATCAGTCTTGACCCTGTATCTCATGGGAATAGTCCAGCCCGAACTGCCAGGCCAGGTCCTCTCTGGACCGGAAACAAGCATCCTGGGACCGGTTTCGGGGTTTCACCCCTCATCAGCCAGGCTAGCTTGATTCCAGTGGCACAGTGAGCAAGGAGCAGACCCACGTCTGGCATACCCTTTCCACTTAGGCAACTTTAACAACACAAAGGATGATGGACGGAAGTGCTGACAATGCAAAACACTCACCCCCAGTCACAGATCTGGGTTTAATCCATCGTTCTTTTGCTCACCATGCCACCCCAGTTTGGAGCCAGCCATATGCAAATCAGTCTTTTCCCTGTTCCTCATGGACAGTCCAGCCCGAACTGCCAGGCCAGGTCCTCTCTGGACCGGAAACAAGCATCCTGGAACCGGTTTCGGGGTTTCACCCCCTCATCAGCCAGCAGCTGCTTGATTCCAGCTGGCACAGTGAGCAAGGGACCCACGTCTGGGCATACCCTTCCCACTTAGGGCAACTTTAACAACACAAAAGGATGATGGACGGAGTGCTGACAATGCAAACACTCACCCCCCAGTCACAGATCTGGGTTTAATCCATCGTTCTTTTGCTCACCATGCCACCCCAGTTTGGACCCAGCCATATGCAAATCAGTCTTGACCCTGTTCCTCATGGGAACAGTCCAGCCCGAACTGCCAGGCCAGGTCCTCTCTGGACCGGAAAACAAGCATTCCTGGGACCGGTTTCGGGGTTTCACCCCTCATCAGCCAGGCTAGCTTGATTCCAGTGGCACATGTAGCAAGGGACCCACGTCTGGGCATACCCTTCCCACTTAGGGCAACTTTAACAACACAAAAGGATGGATGGATGATGGACGGGAGTGCTGACTATGCAAACACTCACCCTCAGTCACAGATCTGGGTTTAATCCATCGTTCTTTGCTCACCATGCCACCCCAGTTTGGACCCAGCCATATGCAAATCAGTCTTGACCCTCATGGGAACAGTCCAGCCCGAACTGCCAGGCCAGGTCCTCTCTGGACCGGAAACAAGCATCCTGGGACCGGTTTCGGGGTTTCACCCCTTAGCAGCAAGGCTAGCTTGATTCCAGTGGCACAGTGAGCAAGGGACCCACGTCTGGGCGTACCCTTCCCACTTAGGGCAACTTTAACAACACAAAAGGATGATGGACGCAGTGCTGACAATGCAAGCACTCACCCCCAGTCACAGATCTGGGTTTAATCTATCGTTCTTTTTCTCACCATGCCACCCCAGTTTGGACCCAGCCATATGCCAAATCAGTCTTGACCCTGTTCCTCATGGGAACAGTCCAGCCCAAACTGCCAGGCCAGGTCCTCTCTGGACCGGAAACAAGCATCCTGTGACCGGTTTCGGGGTTTCACCCCTCATCAGCCAGGCTTGCTTGATTCCAGTGGCACAGTGAGCAAGGGACCCACGTCTGGGCATACCCTTCCCACTTAGGGCAACTTTAACAACACAAAAGGATGATGGACGGAGTGCTGGACAATGCAAACCCTCACCCCCAGTCACAGATCTGGGTTTAATCCATCGTTATTTTGCTCACCATGCCACCCCAGTTTGGACCAGCCATATGCAAATCAGTCTTGACCCTGTTCCTCATGGGAACAGTCCACCCCGAACTGCCAGGCCATGTCCTCTCTGGACCGGAAACAAGCATCCTGGGACCGGTTTCGGGGTTTCACCCCTCATCAGCCAGGCTAGCTTGATTCCAGTGGCACAGTGAGCAAGGGACCCACGTCTGGGCATACGCTTCCCACTTAGGGCAACTTTAACAACACAAAAGGATGATGGACGGAGTGCTGACAATGCAAACACTCACCCCCAGTCACAGATCTGGGTTTAATCCATCGTTCTTTTGTTCACCATGCCACCACAGTTTGGACCCAGCCATATGCCAAATCAGTCTTGACCCTGTTCCTCATGGGAACAGTCCAGCCCGAACTACCAGGCCAGGTCCTCTCTGGACCGGAAACAAGCATCCTGGGACCGGTTTCGGGGTTTCACCCCTCATCAGCCAGGCTAGCTTGATTCCAGTGGCACAGTGAGCAAGGGACCCACGTCTGGGCATACCCTTCCCACTTAGGGCAACTTTAACAACACAAAAGGATGATGGACAGAGTGCTGACAATGCAAACACTCACCCCCAGTCACAGATCTGGGTTTAATCCATCGTTCTTTTGCTCACCATGCCACCCCAGTTTGGACCCAGCCATATGCAAATCAGTCTTGACCCTGTTCCTCATGGGAACAGTCCAGTCCGAACTGCCAGGCCAGGTCCTCTCTGGACCGGAAACAAGCATCCTGGGAGCGGTTTCGGGGTTTCACCCCTCATCAGCCAGGCTAGCTTGATTCCAGTGGCACAGTGAGCAAGGGCCACGTCTGGGCATATCCCTTCCCACTTAGGGCAACTTTAACAACACAAAAGGTTGATGGATGGAGTGCTGACAATGCAAACACTCACCCCCAGTGACACATCTGGGTTTAAGCCATCGTTCTTTTGCTCATCATGCCACCCCAGTTTGGACCCAGCCATTTGCAAATCAGTCTTGACCCTGTTCCTCATGGGAACAGTCCAGCCCGAACTGCCAGGCCAGGTCCTCTCTGGACCGGAAACAAGCATCCTGGGACCGGTTTTGGGGTTTCACCCCTCATCAGCCAGGCTAGCTTGATTCCAGTGGCACAGTGAGCAAGGGACCCACGTCTGGGCATACCCTTCCCACTTAGGGCATCTTTAACAACACATCAGCCAGGCTAGCTTGATTCCAGTGGCACAGTGAGCAAGGGACCCACGTCTGGGCATACCCTTCCTACTTAGTGCAACTTTAACAACACAAAAGGATGATGGACGGAGTGCTGACAATGCAAACACTCACCCCCAACCACAGATCTGGGTTTAATCCATCGTTCTTTTGCTCACCATGCCACCCCAGTTTGGACCCAGCCATATGCAAATCAGTCTTGACCCTGTTCCTCATGGGAACAGTCCAGCCCGAACTGCCAGGCCAGGTCCTCTCTGGACCGGAAACGAGCATCCTGGGACTGGTTTCGGGGTTTCACCCCTCACCAGCCAGGCTAGCTTGATTCCAGTGGCACAGTGAGCAAGGGACCAACGTCTGGGCATACCCTTCCCACTTAGGGCAACTTTAACAACACAAAAGGGATGATGGACGGAGTGCTGACAATGCAAACACTCACCCCCAGTCACAGATCTGGGTTTAATCCATCGTTCTTTTGCTCACCATGCCACACCAGTTTGGACCCAGCCATATGCAAATCAGTCTTGACCCTGTTCCTCATGGGAACAGTCCAGCCCGAACTGCCAGGCCAGGTCCTCTCTGGACCGGAAACAAGCATCCTGGGACCGGTTTCGGGGTTTCACCCCTCATCAGCCAGGCTAGCTTGATTCCAGTGGCACAGTGAGCAAGGGACCCACGTCTGGGCATACCCTTCCCACTTAGGGCAACTTTAACAACACAAAAGGATGATGGAGGGAGTGCTGACAATGCAAACACTCACCCCCAGTCACAGATCTGGGTTTAATCCATCGTTCTTTTGCTCACCATGCCACCCCCAGTTTGGACCCAGCCATATGCAAATCAGTCTTTTCCCTGTTCCTCATGGGAACAGTCCAGCCCGAACTGCCAGGCCAGGTCCTCTCTGGACCGGAAACAAGCATCCTGGGACCGGTTTCGGGGTTTCACCCCTCATCAGCCAGGCTAGCTTGATTCCAGTGGCACAGTGAGCAAGGGACCCATGTCTGGGCATACCCTTCCCACTTAGGGCAACTGTAACAACACAAAAGGATGATGGACGGAGTGCTGACAATGCAAACACTCACCCCCCAGTCATAAATCTGGGTTTAATCCATCGTTCTTTTGCTCACCATGCCACCCCAGTTTGGACCCAGCCATATGCAAATCAGTCTTGACCCTGTTCCTCATGGAACAGTCCAGCCCGAACTGCCAGGCCAGGTCCTCTCTGGACCGGAAAACCAGCATCCTGGGACCGGTTTCGGGGTTTCACCCCTCATCAGCCAGGCTAGCTTGATTCCAGTGGCACAGTGAGCAAGGGACCCCACGTCTGGGCATACCCTTCCCACTTAGGGCAACTTTAACAACACAAAAGGATGATGGACGGAGTGCTGACAATGCAAACACTCACCCCCAGTCACAGATCTGGGTTTAATCCATCGTTCTTTTGCTCACCATGCCACACCAGTTTGGGACCCAGCCATATGCAAATCAGTCTTGACCCTGTTCCTCATGGGAACAGTCCAGCCCGAACTGCCAGGCCAGGTCCTCTCTGGACCGGAAACAAGCATCCTGGGACCGGTTTCGGGGTTTCACCCCTCATCAGCCAGGCTAGCTTGATTCCAGTGGCACAGTGAGCAAGGGACCCACGTCTGGGCATACCCTTCCCACTTAGGGCAACTTTAACAACACAAAGGATGATGGAGGGAGTGCTGACAATGCAAACACTCACCCCCAGTCACAGATCTGGGTTTAATCCATCGTTCTTTTGCTCACCATGCCACCCCAGTTTGGACCCAGCCATATGCAAATCAGTCTTTTCCCTGTTCTTCATGGGAACAGTCCAGCCCGAACTGCCAGGCCAGGTCCTCTCTGGACTGGAAAACAAGCATCCTGGGGACCGGTTTCGGGGTTTCACCCCTCATCAGCCAGGCTAGCTTGATTCCAGTGGCACAGTGAGCAAGGGACCCATGTCTGGGCATACCCTTCCCACTTAGGGCAACTGTAACAACACAAAAGGATGATGGACGGAGTGCTGACAATGCAAACACTCACCCCCAGTCATAAATCTGGGTTTAATCCATCGTTCTTTTGCTCACCATGCCACCCCAGTTTGGACCCAGGCCATATGCAAATCAGTCTTGACCCTGTTCCTCATGGGAACAGTCCAGCCCGAACTGCCAGGCCAGGTCCTCTCTGGACCGGAAACCAGCATCCTGGGGACCGGTTTCGGGGTTTCACCCCTCATCAGCCAGGCTAGCTTGATTCCAGTGGCACAGTGAGCAAGGGACCCACGTCTGGGCATACCCTTCCCACTTAGGGCAACTTTAACAACACAAAAGGATGATGGACGGAGTGCTGACAATGCAAACACTCACCCCCCAGTCACAGATCTGGGTTTAATCCATCGTTCTTTTGCTCACCATGCCACCCCAGTTTGGACCCAGCCATATGCAAATCAGTCTTGACCCTCATGGGAACAGTCCAGCCCGAACTGCCAGGCCAGGTCCTCTCTGGACCGGAAACAAGCATCCTGGGACCGGTTTCGGGGGTTTCACCCCCTTAGCAGCAAGGCTAGCTTGATTCCAGTGGCACAGTGAGCAAGGGACCCACGTCTGGGCGTACCCCTTCCCACTTAGGGCAACTTTAACAACACAAAAGGATGATGACGCAGTGCTGACAATGCAAGCACTCACCCTCAGTCACAGATCTGGGTTTAATCTATCGTTCTTTTGCTCACCATGCCACCCCAGTTTGGACCCAGCCATATGCAAATCAGTCTTGACCCTGTTCCTCATGGGAACAGTCCAGCCCAAACTGCCAGGCCAGGTCCTCTCT